>NC_039363.1:25504414-26704414 GCF_003573695.1 Papaver somniferum | reverse complement strand
CAAATACATATGGTTTTCGAATCATTATGTAAGGAGGAGTGGTTTTCATGTGAGACGAAGTATTGACTAAGGGGGAGTGATACATGCATATCACCATAGTATTATTGTCGAAGTTGTAATGCAATTGAACTTAGATGCCGTGTAATAATACTATGAAACTGTGTAACAATGATCGAGAGCTTTTGTTTTCTCATTATTATGGATACGGATATTCAACAACGATGATGCTGCATTGAGTATCTTTGGAATTATTGGAGTGCTTGGAAGTGACGAAGATTTCGAGTAATGTTGAAGAACCAAGAAGATCATGCATGGGGAAGAGAAGCTGCAAAGTTTATTTATTTTGTATTCTATATGTATTGATAGTTTTGTCATTAAAATTGACAAAGGGGGAGATTGTTAGAGCATTGCTCAGTCGAACTCGCAAGCGTTGGTATCTCAAGCTTGTTTGTCAAGTTTAGTTGCCAAAACTATGAGTCTTGATTTCTAGTCTACTAATAGCTAAGTCTCGGACTAGGATAGAAAGTAGTTGAGCTCTAAAATCCATGGAGTTCATCATGAAAAGACGAAGAACTACTCAAGGAACTGGTGGAACTTCATCGACAAAAAGTTATGTGGAGACTTGAACTTATCTATCACTCAAAAGTTTACTTTATCTCTATCTTGAGACAAAAGTCGTATTGCTATATAGACTATGATTATACACATGTACTATTTCAAGCTGAGTTTATCTCGCTTATCTATTTCTCGAAATATGTGTTGGTAAGCTTTCGCTTTGGCCAAGTTCATCTTTACTAGTGACGAAAGTTACATTAGTTTCAATTACTTGAAAATCGATTTGACGAAAAATAGTTTGTGAACAACAACTATATAACGTCCTCTAAGAATGTTTCAGTGATTGAAATGAGAGTTTATAATACATAACCATGGTTGGATATAAAAACTGTGAGACAACTCATATTGTGTAACTCCAATACCCTTGAACCAAAGTATGCGTAATTTGCTGCTCAGGATATCCGGAACTAAAGTCCGCGTACCAGTATGCGTACTTAAGTAGGTTATTTTCTAAAAACGGTTTAATTCATGAACTAAGATATTATATTAAAGAATGCAATCTTTGCAAACCGTGGCTATAATGTTCATGAATCAATTCGAGTGAATCAAAACTGTTTTTGTTTTGATTGTGTCTTGTATACTTCTACGAGATCTAAGCAATTGAACAACACTCTAACTAGTTTATTTGAGTCATTTGAACTAGTTGTGGTAAAGAAGAATAAGGTTGATATGAAAGTACTCATATAGCTAACCTATGGTTAACTACCGTTGAACCAATGACTTGTACACGTTTAGGTACGGCTACTCAATCCTAAATGAAGTTACATTTCATGTGTGTATAACAAGTTAAGTTCGATCTAACGGTTGAAAGATATTATCTTGAATCTAATCAGGTTTTCATCTAACGGTGAATATTGAATGCTTTGCTACCAAGGTAACTTAGATTGCAAACCCTGATTTGAAGACCATATAAAGGAGAACTCTAAAAACTGGAAAACCTGATATCCACACCTCTTGTATGATACTAGTTGTAAGCTAGAGTCGATTCTCCTTTAACCTTAGGTTTCTATCGAGACCCTATAGGTTAACGACTTAAACCTTCATTGGGATTGTGAAGCCAGACCCAACTATCTTTTATATAGTTGCGTGATCTGATCTTGCTGTTTCTATCGTATTTGAGTACAATCGTAAGGATTGGCTTGAGATTAATTTCTATGATAGGCAAGATAGAAAAGTAGTCACAAACTCTTCGTCTCATCGTTTGCGATTCCACAATATCTTGTTTCGCTTTAAGATTATTTTGAGGTGATTGATATTTTGTAACACCCTGTGTTTTTAGCATAGCGCATGCTAAAAGATGCACCATGTCCTGAGATGAAGCTTCATCTAAAGCTTCTATTGCGTGGTACGCGGTATATTGGCTTAAGGAAAATGTCATGACAAAATGGCGCATTATGTTTGGCATTTGACCAAGGCTCAATGTTGCATCATCATGATGCATTAGGCCAGTTGGGTAGGTGGCCTTGAGCTTGCAGCACAATCATTGTGAATTAACGCAATCATTGCGATGAACAGTGAAGCATGCATGTCATTTTGGTCCCCTAAACATACTTGTACAAATTCCGTTAAGACATATATAGGGACGAGTACTTGGTTGAAGGCGCATATGCGGATTATGCACCAAGTAAGCTTCATAGCTTAGCCGGAAGAGTATAAATGATGCCTAAGGCTTTGCGTAGCCTTGCGAATAGGTCATTTGATTCTTAGGCATCACCATGCCATGCCGCGGACCCGATGATGTATAATCATTGTGCATATTGACGGAATGGCCTACGAACCAGGCTATTACCATTTTTGCTAGGCTACGGGCCTTGCAAACGAGTTGGTTAAGCTTCTATCCCTTCGAGGATGAACTACGGTATGTGCTTGATCCCTTTAGAGTAGGGAAGGGTACGTAGGCAGCCGCAATGAGTTGCAGCATTGCCGGTCCAGCATGTTGGCCCCTCATATCATCTATGCTCGGTAGCTCGACGCAAGAGATGATTGTGGCCAGACTTGATGAGGCTAGTTGCATGCCAGAAAGTGGATGCTCATACTTTATATCAATTCATAAAGAGTTGGTCGCCAAATCCAAGGCTTATGCCTGGACAAGACTCGACGATATGACGGTTGGTCAGCTATATACGAAATTCAGTGATGAATTCCCTATGTTGAGGCAAAGCTGGTGATGCATGCAATATGCATCAACATTGTCCTTATGGCCTTAAACCCTTTAGCGGACAAAGGGTAAGTTTTAGAACGGTTTGGATACTAAGTTAGCTGTATCATGCTCCACGAGCATGCTTGCAAGGGCAATTGAACGTGCATTTTCCTATTTTTGAGGCCCGGATCGTAGCTTCATCATGGAACATCGGGGAGATTACGGCCTGCGGGGCAACGCGCTAAAGGCGTAATTATCCGGTCCATCACAGTTGGTATCAGAGAAAGTTCCGAGAAAACTCTAGGGACTTGTGCGGAGTGGACTCATTAGCGAGTATTTTCCTTAATGGAAACTTAAAGTTGGACAGTAGGTCAACTTTTGCGCAGAAAGAGTTTGTAACTGCTTAGCCAGTTACTATGGGAATCAAGTTGAGCTTGTTCAAGTACTGTGAGTTTGCCTGGCCTAAGTGGCACCCCACTTACTAGTGGAAATCCGGAAGACCGTCTGTGACGGTGGGTAGACAATGGGACTGATCATCCCCACACGTTGGCAACTGGCCAAGGGTGTGCGTTGTCAGGCCCGCCTAGCATCCCACTTACGAGTGGCAACCTGGATGATCGTTAGGGACGGTAGAAAACTGGAAACTGTTCCACACAATACTGTTCTAAAATATTGTCATTTCGATGACATATTTAAACTTGTGAACCTTAGGGATTCCTGGGTGGTAGTATGGGATGCCATCTAGGATACCTGGTCGAGATATCCTCTTGACACTATCCAATTGCGATTCTTGGTATTTTTGTGGGAACTTTTGGATTCCTGGGCAGACGGTATGGACGGTTGCTCAGAAGGTCTAAATTGTTCTTCACGATAACTTGAAGAAACCCGTGATTTCTGAGCATCTGGTATAGGATTTTTGCTCAGGAAATCCAAACCGAAGAGATTGTCCACAATAGTTTTTGGTTTTGAATTTCGGGGACAAAATTCTTTATAGGGGTGAAGAGTGTAACACTCTGTGTTTTTATCATGGCGCATGCTAAAAGATGCGCCATGGCCTGAGATGAAGCTTCATCTAAAGCTTCTGTTCCGTGGTGCGCGGTAGATTGGCTTAAGGCAAATGTCGCGATAAAATGGCGCATTAGTTTTGGAATTTGGCCAAGGGTCAATGTTGCATCATCATGATGCATTAGATCAATTGGGTAGGTGGCCTTGAGCTTGCAGCGCAATCATTGTGAATTAACACAATCATTGCGAAGTAACACAATCATTGCAAAGTAACGCAATCATTGCGATGAACAGTGAAGCAGGCATGTCATTTTGGTCCCCTAAACATACTTGTAGAAATTCCATTAAGACATATATAGGGAGGGGTACTTGGTTGAAGGTGCATATGCGGACTATGCACCAAGTAAGCTTCATAGCTTAGCCGGAAGAGTATAAAAGATGCATAAGGCTCATTTATAGCTGTGTAGCCTTGCGAAGAGGGGATTTGATGCTTAGGCATCACCATTCCATGTCGCGGACCCGATGATGCATAATCATTGTGCATCTTAACGGAATGGCCTACGGACGAGGATATTACCATTTTTGCTAGGCTACGGGCCTTGCAAACGAGTTGGTTGAGCTTTTGTCCCTTCGAGGATGAACTATGGTCTGTGATTGATCCCTTTAGAGTAAGGAAGGGTACGTAGGAAACCGCAATGAGTTGCAGCATTTTTGGTCCAACACGTTGGCCCCTCATATCATCTAAGCTCGGTAGCTCGACGCAAGAGATGATTGTGGCCAGACTTGATGAGGCTAGTTGCATGCCAGAAAGTGGATGTTCATACTTCCTATCAAGTCATAAAGAGTTGGTAAGTAAGGTAACGTAGGGAATGACAAGGGGCTTGGTGCGGCCTACGCCAAAGTCCAAGGTTTATGCCTGGACAAGACTCGACGATATGATGGTTGGTCAGCAAGATAGGAAATTCAGGGATGAAATCCCTACGTTCAGGCAAAGCCAGTGATGCACGCAATATGCATCAACATTGGCCTTATGGCCTTAAACCCTTTAGAGGATAAAGGGTAAGTTTTGAAACGGTGTGGAAGCTAAGTTAGATGCATCATGCTCCACGAGCATGCTTGCAAGGGAAATTGAACGTGCATTTGCCTAGCTTTGAGGACCGGATCGTAGCTTCATCATGGCGCAGCGGGGAGATTACGGCCTGCGGGGCAACGCGCCAAAGGCGTAATTTTCCGCTCCGTCACAGTTGGCATCAGAGCAAGTTCCGAGAAAACTCTAGGGACTTTTGCGGAGTGGACTCATTGGCGAGTATTTTCCTTAATGGAAACTTAAAGTTGGAGAGTAGGCCAACTTTTGCGCATAAAGAGATTGTAACTGCTTAGCCAGTTACTATGGGAATCGAGTTGAGAGTGTTCAAGTACTGTGAGTTTTCCTGGCCTAAGTGGCACCCTACTTACGAATGGATATCCGGAAGACCTTATGGGACGGTGGGTAGACAATGGGACTGATCATCCCCACACATTTGCAACTAGCCAAGGGTGTGCATTATCAGGCCCGACTAGCATCCCACTTACGAGTGGCAACCTGGATGACCGTCAGGGACGGTGGGAAACTGGAAACTGTTTCACACAGTACTGTGCTAAAATATTGTCATTTCAATGACATCTTTAAACTTGTGAACCTTAGGGATTCCTGGGTGGTAGTATGGGATGCCATCTAGGATACCTGGTCGAGATATCCTCTTGGCACTGGCCAATTGTGATTCTTGGTATTGTTGTGGGAACTTTTGGATTCCTGGGCAGGCGGTATGGGACGGTTGCACGGAAGTTCTAAATTATTGTTCACGATAACTTGAAGAAACCCGTGATTTCTGAGCATCTGGTATAGGACTTTTTCTTAGGAAATCCATACCGAAGATATTGTCCATAATAGTTTTTGGTTTTGAATGTGGGGGACGAAATTCTTTAAAGGGGTGAAGAGTGTAACATCCTGTGTTTTTAGCATGGCGCATGCTAAAAGATGCGCCATGGCCTGAGATGAAGCTTCATATAAAGCTTCTGTTGCATGGTACGCGGTAGATTGGTTTAAGACAAATGTCGCGCCAAAATGGCGCATTATGTTTGGCATTTGGCCAAGGGTCAATGTTGCATCATGATGATGCATTAGTCCAGTTGGGTAGGTGGCCTTGAGCTTGCAGCGCAATCATTGAGAGTTAACACAATCATTGCGAAGTAACGCAATCATTGCGATGAACAGTGAAGAAGGCATGTCATTTTGGTCCCCTAAACATACTTGTAGAAACTCCATTAAGATATATATAGGGAGGGGTACTTGGTTGAACGTGCATATGCGGACTATGCACCAATTAAGCTTCATAGCTTAGCCGTAAGAGTATAAATGATGCCTAAGGCTCATTTATAGATGCGTAGCCTTGCGAAGAGGGCATTTGATGCTTAGGCATCACCATGCCATGTCGCGGACCCGATGATGCATAATCATTGTGCATCTTGATGGAATGGCATACGAACCGGGATATTACCATTTTTGCTAGGCTACGGGCCTTGCAAACGAGTTGGTTAAGCTTCTGTCCCTTTGAGGATAAACTACAGTATGTGCTTGATCCCTTTAGAGTAGGGAAGGGTACATAGGCAGCCGCAATGAGTTGCAGCATTGTCGGTCCAGCATGTTGGTCCCTCATATCATCTAAGCTCGGTAGCTCGACGCAAGAGATGATTGTGGCCAGACTTGATGAGGCTAGTTGCATGCCACAAAGTGGATGCTCATGCTTTCTATCAATTCATAAAGAGTTGGTCGCCAAATCCAAGGCTTATGCCTGGAAAAGACTCGACGATATGACGGTTGGTCAGCTATATAGGAAATTCAGTGATGAATTCCCTATGTTGAGGCAAAGATGGAGATGCATGCAATATGCATCAACATTGTCCTTATGGCCTTAAACCCTTTAGCGGACAAAGGGTAAGTTTTAGTTTGGTGTGGATACTAAGTTAGTTGTATCATGCCCCACGAGCATGCTTGCAAGGGCAATTGAACGTGCATTTTCCTATTTTTGAGGCCCGGATCGTAGCTTCATCATGGAACATCGGGGAGATTACGGCCTGCGGGGCAACGCGCTAAAGGCGTATATTCCGGTCCATCACAGTTGGTATCAGAGCAAGTTCCGAGAAAACTCTAGGGACTTGTGCAGAGTGGACTCATTAGCGAGTATTTTCCTTAATGGAAACTTAAAGTTGGACAGTAGGTCAACTTTTGCGCCGAAAGAGTTTGTAAATGCTTAGCCAGTTACTATGGGAATCAAGTTGAGCTTGTTCAAGTACTGTGAGTTTTCCTGGCCTAAGTGGCACCCCACTTACTAGTGGAAATCCGGAAGACCGTCTGTGACGGTGGGTAGACAATGGGACTGATCATCCCCACACGTTGGCAACTGGCCAAGGGTGTGCGTTGTCAGGACCGCCTAGCATCCCACTTACGAGTGGCAACCTGGATGACCGTTAGGGACGGTAGAAAACTGGAAACTTTTCCACACAATACTGTTCTAAAATATTGTCATTTCGAAGACATATTTAAACTTGTGAACCTTAGGGATTCCTGGGTGGTAGTATGGGATGCCATCTAGGATACCTGGTCGAGATATCCTCTTGACACTAGCCAATTGCGATTCTTGTTATTTTTGTGGGAACTTTTGGATTCCTGGGCAGACGGTATGGACGGTTGCTCAGAAGGTCTAAATTGTTCGTCACGATAACTTGAAGAAACCCGTGATTTCTGAGCATCTGGTATAGGATTTTTGCTCAGGAAATCCAAACCGAATAGATTGTCCACAATAGTTTTTGGTTTTGAATTTCGGGTACGAAATTCTTTATAGGGGTGAAGAGTGTAACACCCTGTGTTTTTATCATGGCGCATGCTAAAAGATGCGCCATGGCCTGAGATGAAGCTTCATCTAAAGCTTCTGTTGCGTGGTGCGCGGTAGATTGGCTTAAGGCAAATGTCGCGATAAAATGGCGCATTAGTTTTGGAATTTGGCCAAGGGTCAATGTTGCATCATCATAATGCATTAGATCAGTTGGGTAGGTGGCCTTGAGCTTGCAGCGCAATCATTGTGAATTAACACAATCATTGTGAAGTAACACAATCATTGCAAAGTAACGTAATCATTGCGATGAACAGTGAAGCAGGCATGTCATTTTGGTCCCCTAAACATACTTGTAGAAATTCCATTAAGACATATATAGGGAGGGGTACTTGGTTGAAGGTGCATATGCGGACTATGCACCAAGTAAGCTTCATAGCTTAGCCGGAAGAGTATAAAAGATGCCTAAGGCTCATTTATAGTTGTGTAGCCTTGCGAAGAGGGGATTTGATACTTAGGCATCACCATGCCATGTCGCGGACCCGATGATGCATAATCATTGTGCATCTTAACGGAATGGCCTACGGACGAGGCTATTACCATTTTTGCTAGGCTACGGGCCTTGCAAACGAGTTGGTTAAGCTTCTGTCCCTTCGAGGATGAACTATGGTCTGTGCTTGATCCCTTTAGAGTAAGGAAGGGTACGTAGGAAACCGCAATGAGTTTCAGCATTTTTGGTCCAACACGTTGGTCCCTCATATCATCTAAGCTCGGTAGCTCGACGCAAGAGATGATTGTGGCCAGACTTGATGAGGCTAGTTGCATGCCAGAAAGTGGATGCTCATACTTCCTATCAAGTCATAAAGAGTTGGTAAGTAAGGTAACGTAGGGAATGACAAGGGGCTTGGTGCGGCCTACGCCAAAGTCCAAGGCTTATGCCTGGACAAGACTCGACGATATGATGGTTGGTCAGCAAGATAGGAAATTCAGGGATGAATTCCCTACGTTGAGGCAAAGCCAGTGATGCACGCAATATGCATCAACATTGGCCTTATGGCCTTAAACCCTTTAGAGGATAAAGGGTAAGTTTTGAAACGGTGTGGAAGCTAAGTTAGATGCATCATGCTCCACGAGCATGCTTGCACGGGAAATTGAACGTGCATTTGCCTAGATTTGAGGCCCGTATCGTAGCTTCATCATGGCGCAGCGGGGAGATTACGGCCTGCGGGGCAACGCGCCAAAGGCGTAATTTTCCGCTCCGTCACAGTTGGCATCAGAGCAAGTTCCGAGAAAACTCTAGGGACTTTTGCGGAGTGGACTCATTGGCGAGTATTTTCCTTAATGGAAACTTAAAGTTGGAGAGTAGGTCAACTTTTGCGCATAAAGAGATTGTAACTGCTTAGCCAGTTACTATGGGAATCGAGTTGAGCGTGTTCAAGTACTGTGAGTTTGCCTGGCCTAAGTGGCACCCTACTTACGAGTGGATATCCGGAAGACCTTATGGGACGGTGGGTAGACAATGGGACTGATCATCCCCACACATTGGCAACTAGCCAAGGGTGTGCATTTTCAGGCCCGGCTAGCATCCCACTTACGAGTGGCAACCTGGATGACCGTCAGGGACGGTGGGAAACTGGAAACTGTTTCACACAGTACTGTGCTAAAATATTGTCATTTCGATGACATATTTAAACTTGTGAACCTTAGGGATTCCTGGGTGGTAGTATGGGATGCCATCTAGGATACCTGGTCGAGATATCCTCTTGGCACTGGCCAATTGTGATTGGTATTGTTGTGGGAACTTTGGGATTCCTGGGCAGGTGGTATGGGACGGTTGCTCGGAAGTTCTAAATTATTGTTCACGATAACTTGAAGAAACCCGTGATTTCTGAGCATCTGGTATAGGACTTTTGCTTAGGAAATCCAAACCGAAGATATTGTCCACAATAGTTTTTGGTTTTGAATGTGGGGGACGAAATTCTTTAAAGGGGTGAAGAGTGTAACATCCTGTGTTTTTAACATGGCGCATGCTAAAAGATGCGCCATGGCCTGAGATGAAGCTTCATCTAAATCTTCTGTTGCATGGTACGCGGTAGATTGGCTTAAGGCAAATGTCGCGCCAAAATGGCGCATTATGTTTGGCATTTGGCCAAGGGTCAATGTTGCATCATGATGATGCATTAGTCCAGTTGGGTAGGTGGCCTTGAGCTTGCAGCGCAATCATTACGAGTTAACACAATCATTGCGAAGTAACGCAATCATTGCGATGAACAGTGAAGAAGGCATGTCATTTTGGTCCCCTAAACATACTTGTAGAAATTCCATTAAGACATATATAGGGAGGGGTACTTGGTTGAATGTGCATATGCGGACTATGCACCAATTAAGCTTCATAACTTAGCCGTAAGAGTATAAATGATGCATAAGGCTCATTTATAGATGCGTAGCCTTGCGAAGAGGGCATTTGATGCTTAGGCATCACCATGCCATGTCGCGTACCCGATGATGCATAATCATTGTGCATCTTGATGGAATGGCATACGAACCGGGATATTACCATTTTTGCTAGGCTACGGGCCTTGCAAACGAGTTGGTTAAGCTTCTGTCCCTTTGAGGATAAACTACGGTTTGTTCTTGATCCCTTTAGAGTAGGGAAGAGTACGTAGGCAGGCGCAATGAGTTGCATCATTGCCGGTCTAGCACGTTGGCCCCTCATATCATCTAAGCTCGGTAGCTCGACACAAGAGATGATTGTGGCCAGACTTGATAAGGCAAGTTGCATGCCAGAAAGTGGATGCTCATACTTCCTATCAAATCATAAAGAGGTCGTAAGTGAGGCAACGTAAGGAATGGCAAGGGTCTTGGTGCGGCCTACGCCAAAGTCCAAGGCTTATGCTTCGACAAGACTCGACGAATGACGGTTGGTCAGCTAGATAGGAAATTCAGTGATGAATTCCCTACGTTGAGGCAAAGCCAGTGATGCACGCAATATGCATCGACATTGGCCTTATGGCCTTAAACCCTTTAGCGGAAAAAGGGTAAGTTTTGGAACAGTGTGGAATTTAAGTTAGCTGCATCATACTCCACGAGCATGCTTGCAAGGGCAATTGAACGTGTATTTTCCTTGCTTTGAGGCCCGGATCATAGCTTTATCATGGCGCATCGGGGAGATTACGACCTGCGGGGAAACGTGCCAAAAGACGGAACAAAACTCGTAGGTATTTATGTGGGAGACAGATTTATCTATTCCTGTAGAGTTTTATGTGTGATACATATTTGTTTATTAAAGTCTTCGACTTTGGGTCGTAGCAACTCTTAGTTGTGGGTGACATCAGCTAAGGGAATCAAGTGCGTAGTATCCTGCTGGGATCAGAGATGTAGGGAGCACAATTGTACCTTGGATCAGTGTGAGATTGATTGGGGTTCAACTACAGTCCAGACCGAAGTTATTTTGTAGTAGGCTAGTGCCTGTAGCGGCTTAATACAGTGTTGTTGATGGTGGATTTCCGACAAGAATCAAAATCTTAAAATCATAATACTGCATGTTTCTGACCCGGCTTCAGGAATGCATGTGACGATTCATATTTTACGATCCGTGAACCGTTTTCACGATCTCTGTTCGAGTACCATTTATTTTATTACTCCGATTTCATGGTCGAATCCACGATCCCATGGAATAGTAATACCTATTTTATTATTGCGAATTCATGGTCAAATCCACGGCTGATCCTATGAATTGATAATAAAAAACTACTCACTTTTATTACTCAGTTTCATGAATCATTCTCCACTGAATTTCATAAATTAGTGATAAATACTCAACAATCGGGCATCTGGACTACCACTGAGTAAGCCCCATAAGACAGTGCAAATGTACTCGACAATGATGCATGAACGAGTTCCCAAATGCGCGAACGCACATCCAAAATATGGAAAAATTAGGAATTCCGCATAAAACAGGAGATAGAAAATAACAATATTAAAATAATGGAGAAGCGCCCATGGGCCGAGCCCACCGGCCGGCTGGCCGGTCCCATGCTTCCTCCATTATTTTTCCTTATTTTTGTTGTTTTCATAAACTCATGAAGACTCCTCCATCTCAGCAACTTTCCTTATTTGAGCAAAACTCATGGTTTCTCCATATTTTGTGGTTTCCCCAATTTTGTGTAGTTTCACGAAAAATAATAATAAAAAATAGAGAAAGGTGTTGCGGGACCGGGCAACTTAGTCGGTCGGCCATGCCCTAGCCTTGGCCGGTCCCACACCTTACAATCCATAATTTTTCATAAATTGTTATTTTTCTCATCTTGTGAAACTCCACTGTTTGCAAAAATCATGGTTTCTCCATATTTTCTCAAATATTGCGCAAACCATGAAAACGCCAAAAGTCAACATGTCACATGACCGACTAGGCTACTCACAAAAAGAATATTAAAATATTTTTATTTTGATATTTATAAAATATTGATCAATTGAGCATACATGCTCATTCCAGCAAAAATCAAGAATTTCAGTCAAGATGAAACTCTTCTGAAAATCCACAATGTTGCTCTAAAGCACATCAGAAAATGCTGAAACTCTCAGTACGGAAACACGAAAACCATGGTAACACGTGCATGCCTTCTTAACCGGCCATGATCGTCCCTAGGTCTTGCACAAATCCGGTCCCACACGTTTTCCTAATTTTGACCTAATTTGTGCAATTACTCATATTGGGTCCAAGCTCTTTCCAAACAACTTGGGATTTGCTCAATCGACCATCAGCTGGTCCCACACCCTCAAGGGACAGTTCCATGCCTTCTTGGTCGGTCCCTCACTCATCCATAAATTAGGTTTCATTACCTAATGCTTAGACGAGCATTATTTCAGTAAATGATGAAACCAGCATTTAATCATCATTCTTTCACCAACTCTGGTGCACGCTCACTCAAGCGCTCGGGCGCCACGTGGACGTCCATAATTCCACGTGGTCATTCATATTTCACTCGACCTATTTTCAGAGATCCACCAATTAACGAACAATCGATCAAAAATTAGGGTTCGAACAAACGCTCCACGAATCATCATTCTGAGAAGGATTCAAACACCAATGAATTTATGTTGATCCAGCAATCATCATCTGGATTAATTATATAATATTTGGTAGTCTACCAATATTTTAATTAATATTTTATTGGGTCACGACATCCATAAATAATTTGCCGAATTGAGCAATACTTGCTCAGTCCACCAAAATTCAGTAAATTATCAGTAATTTGTTTAATTGAGCAATACTTACTCAATTGTTCGAATATTGATCCAACTATCAATATTCAGTAATTTATCAATGATTGCTCGAATATTGATCCAACTATCAATATTCAGTAATTTATCAGTAATCCGTTGGATTAAACAATACTTTCTCAATTGCTCGAATATTGATCGACTATCGATATTCAATAATTCTCCGAATGGAGCAATACTTTCTCAATTGCCCAACTATCAATATACCAGTAATTCGTCGAGCAATACTTGCTCGAGTTACTCGAATGTTCCACTGAGCAATCCGTCATTCATGCTCAATTCAACAAAACCTAGACTCATTGTCTAAATCAGGCAACGTGACTAATTAAATACACGTCTGCCATGCAGACTCCACGATTCGTGAGCCATCAATCACGTCACAAATGGGGGATATCACTTAGGGTTTTGGTCTGGTGGCCTACAACACGTGGATTCATCCACAACGAGAAATGTGAGTAAGTCGTGTCAACGGTTGGAGGAGTTAGCAAAGTAGTGGGTGAGTGATCAACCAAATCTCCGCACGACCTGAAACTGGTTTCACCACGATTTCCCACTTCCCACTCTTTCACTCAAGAAACCTTCGCACTTACAGGGATCAGGGTGTTCATCATTCTTGAAAAATAAATAAGTCTAAATCGAGGACAACCGAACATAATCACCATTCGTCAACAACTCGATAAAAACTTATTCACAGAACTCAGCTTCAGCAGTTCACCAAAAATTGCAGAAACCTTCAACACATCCACAATCCTTGATGATCACTGATCCCACAAAGTTCTCAGCTTCCATCCTACAGATCAACCCATCTCCCTCTTTGCGACCGAATTGACTCTGGAACGGCCATTGACTTGGTTTAGGCCAGAGTCCTACAGATTGATCTCTCGAATTTAAGCACTCCCTTTGCAGTGCATCTGTATGAGGTTTAACAGTTTGGTAGGTTCGAGGAATCTCCATCGCACGGTTATTCCCTCATTCCCTAAAAAACCAGCAAGCCGTTTTTCCCCATCCACAGATTGGTGACCACAGTGGGAGATTAATCTCTCGGTTGTAATCTCACATTCTCACAAAATGGATGGTCTTAAGTCTGGGTTAGTTACAAATGCAAACGACGCTGGTACTAGTAAAAATAACAATGATGGTATTCCAGAAACCATTCCTGCTTCCAACGATGGTGGTACCACTCCTCCTCAAACCAACGTTGAAAATCATCCTCTCTTCGTCCGGCACCCCGAAGAGGTCAGAGAAAATCCACCTACCATAGCCGATCTCATGAAGGTCCAGGAAGTTCTCGCTAAAAATCAGACTGACATGGCGGCAACACAGAAAGAGTTGTGCAATTATCTCAAAACTCTCACTGACAAGATGTTAGAGAAGATTCAGGAGAAAGGAAAAGCCAAGGAAACATCTGACTTGAAGTTATTCCAGTCCACACAGTTGAAGATGATGAAGTCCACAAAACTGCGGAAAACCCACCAATAAATGAGTCTGTCGGTTTCATCACTCGTGAAGATCTAGAGCGATTCATGAAGGATCTAGGAAAGGGCAAGGCACCATCTGTCCATCGTCATCAACCTCCCTATTCCTCTGTTGTACAGAGGATTTCTCTCCCGAATGCATATACTTCTCCAACGTTCACACTTTATAATGGAACGGGGAACGCCCGAGATCATGTTTCTCGATTCCTGGAGGCATTAGGAGAACATGAATAAAATTATGTCGTCCGACTGAAGGAGTTCTCAAAGTCTCTGACCGGCCGAGCATATACTTGGTGTAACAATATTGCACCATGGAGCATCGCTAATTGGGGAGAAATGGTTAATGCCTTCTACAGGAAATACTTTTTCGTTTCAGAGCAGATTACTCTTTCTGACTTAGGGAGAATGGCTCAGAAAAATACCGAACATCCGAACGAATATGTTAAGAGGTTCAGAATTCAAGCCTTGGATTCTCATGATCCTAATGTTACTGAACAACAATTGGTGGACTTATGCATCAACGGGTTGATCCCTGTCTACAAAGCCTTGCTGGAAAATCTCCGGTTCCAAACTTTCTCAGAACTCCATGAAGCGGCTAAGCGATCAGCAACTACTGCTCCAGTCTTACTGGAAAGAACAAAAACTGTCAAAATCGAGGAGCCGCGAGACACTCGAAGCAACATCAGACGCCTATTCAATAAACAATACAATGTTCAACCTTCCATGCATGTTGCTGAAGGAGGAAAAAGGAAAGATGAGGCGCAACAACATAAGAATGCTCCTCCAGCATCCCATCCTGGAAAAGCACCAAGGAAGGACAACCAGGATAGAAATGCACAACCACCGGCTCAGCATCAGCAGAACGACCAAGAAAAGCCATATTTCCCTTTTCCCATTGAAGAGGTGATCGAGTTATTGGAAGTCAGGATTCAAGACGATGCGATCAAACTACCTCCCGTCAGAAGAGAGCCAATAGAAGAAGAAGTGGAAAAATCCACGATACTGTCGCTTCCATAGATATGTCAGCCATCTAAGTGATTGCAGAACTCTGAAGCGCATATTCAAAGAAAAGGCTGATTCAAGGGAATTGGGGACTGAAGCAGTACACAGGAATCCTCTCCCGATCAGAACGTTTGCACTATCCGAACAACCGGTCAAGGAAGCAGTTCAATCCTTAATTGAGCATGTATGCGAGTTGTTGTACTTGTCAAAGGTCTAAAGATATGACATGTTCGCTGCACTGAACCATATTGCTTCAGAGAAACGATTAACAATTCATGGGACACTCCCTGAACCTCTGGCAACAGACAAAGAGATGTATGACTGGGGACTTCTCACTACGGTACATCTCAAAGGAAATGAATTCAAGCGAGCGTTGGTCGACGTTGGCACTGCTGTTAACATCATCTCCTTGAAAACCCTCAGAGCTGCTAGAATCACTCGGAAAGAAGCAACTCATGCTCCTATCTTAATCAGAGATCATGAAGGAATATCTAGGGATGCTTACGGTTACATCATTCTCAATATAAGAAATGATTCAATCTGGACATAAACTAAATTCTTCATAATTAAGGAGGATCCATGATATGACATGGTTCTTGGGCGGGCATGGATTCATGATGGAAAATTTGCTACGGTATCTTCATCTTCAGTTACACATTTCTCTATTGAAGAAAGCTCTGACTTGGAAGATGATCAATCGTTCGAACATTTGGGAAAAGTCGAAGCCTTGATGGAACTCACACAAAAACCTGGGGAAAGCGCCCACGAATTCGTCAGAAGGTTCCGCACTCAGGCAAGTATTATTCCCACTGATGCATATGTATTACCAACTTTCAAATATGCTACCCTAGTCCGGGGACTCAGTTCTTCTCAAAACCTAGCTATCGCCAAACGTTATGAGTGGTTAGTTTTGCCTCAGCGATACTTCACCGAGTGGTTAGATGCAGAACCTCTCAAAATTCAGCAATCCACCGACACGGTCATCTCCAGGATAATGGATGAGTTTGATGAACAGTATCCTAGATGCTCCCCTTTGCGCGAGTGTCCATATGTACCACAACCATGGAAATCCACTGCTCGGGGAATCCCAAATCATCAGAAGATATTCAAGGCGCGTACAACCAAGCCTAACAAATTCCAGGAAGGAGATTTAGTTCTTAAGGAAGCTAAACGTAATCTCCATTCTGCAAGGAGCTCCAATTGGGAAGGACCTTTTATCATTGCAAGATCCATGATTGGAGGATACTACAAGCTAATCAACATGGATGGCAGTACCATACCATTAATTCATGAGAATCGTCTCAAAGCTTTTGATGTCTGAGGTATTCGGCAATTCAGACGTTCCCTACCAGACACAAAAATATTTGGTTTTCTTTTAGGATTTTCTTTCACATGTATTTTCGATTCCTCCAAAGCGTTTGCAATACTGGCATCCAGTATTTGAATTCAACAATTTATCAAAGTTCTTTATTTAAGAAAAAATCTCTATCAGATCCAAAACCCAAAAGAAAATCCTCAATCACTCACCAATCAAGAAATCAAAACCAAAACCGAAATCTAAAAGCCTCACATCTCTCAGAAGTTCAAAGTTCGAGAGACTATGGAAAGAAAACTAAAGAAAGTTGGCGAAATATAATTTCTGCTTTTCTGCATCCTCCAAGACTTGCAAAGTTGCTCTCTCCGACTCCAGCTTCTTGGTCAACCCAGCAACTTCAACCATCTTCTTCATCACGGCCTCACTGGTGAAAGGTGTGTTTCCTTCTAATACTTCCTTGATAACATCAACCTTTTGACGAAGCCACTTCAGATTAAAGCCGGATTCTTCAGCATTCTTCAAGTTGTACTCCCAATCAAAGAGTACATCTTGAGTAACAATACTTCTGGCCCTTGAGTGTCCTACTAAACGGAGGAGTAAAAGCAATCACTCCATGAATATATTCATGCACTATCATGCGGTTCTCCATCACTGGAGCAGCATCAGCATCCATATAAACAACTTCTGTCTGAGTAGTTCTTCCATTCTCGACTCGGGTTCCACCATCTCGGGCATAAATGGAGTTTCAGTCACCTCTGCAGCATCAACCGCAAACATTTCATGGTCTTGAGGTGCAGGATGTGTGTCTCATCATCAACATCCCCAGGATTTCTCAATTCATCATTGTTGGTTCTATCATTCCCAACTTCGGCATTTGCCACCTAATGCGAAGATTACATGGGATTAGAGCGTCTTAAACATGGAAACCCAAAACAATCATAAAACCCAGCATGTAAGTGAACTATCACTATCTAAGTTCTCTACTATGCATCCAAGACATGAGCAAATAGTATAGAAGTCATGAAACATGTTTTCAAACAACCACATCTGAAGAAATTCTGCACTGCCCTATATGAAACGATGAACTGGGAGCAATTGGTAAGGAATCTAAGGTTTAGTCATATACCATTCTCTTCGCATGGATGTTATCTACAACATATAAAAATTTCATAGCATTTGGATTAACGATCAAAAAACATGTAGCCGAAACATTCAACTACACGCCAGTTGAGAAATTTCTGAAAGTCTCCTGGAAGTTTTCAATTTCGCTAATTTTGGCCTCCAGACGTGCTCTAAACCCGAAATGCATCTGTGATATAGCTTGGAAATTTCCCGGGCTTGAGGATATATGGGTAGATCGTGAAAATCTGACGTCCGACGAAGATTTTATGGCGTTTTTGCTAAAGGGCTGAGTTCTGAATTTTCTGGTGACGTATTTCGGCAAAAGTTTCATGGGTCCTCGTTCATTCGTTCAAAAATCAGTAATTTCATACTTCCATAAATAAATTAAAAGAGATATACTTACCAGGGGAGTCTCTAAATCATTTTGAAGGCTCGACAATACCGGAATTTCCATTGGCAATGCTGTTATCTCCATTCGGTTCGGGATTTCGGGAATTCTCCATATTCCCATGTTCCAAAGAAGAGTGTGCTTCATCAACATGCTGTGTATCTACAATAATTTCTTCCTGCATTCACCAACAACAATTATTATTATTTAATTCAAGGAGATGCCGCGATCACCGAAAGAGATACTACATCGACTTCTTCACCAGTGTTGGATTCCTGGATTGTTTGCCTGGGAACAAGTTGAAGACCTTCATGGAGCAAAAGTATGAAAATAAATAACAAACCTTGGTCTCGTGATCCTAATTGCACGGGCAGGGAAAAGTCATGACACAAGGAGCGCTAACAACTCACCAAAGAAACGGCTGGGGACTGCACGTCATCTTGTAGTCCTTACTGCTGGGTTCTCCACTCCCATAGACTTTCTTCCATTTCCGTGGAGTCTACATTGATTCGGGATCTCACTATTCGATCATCCTGTGGTAAATCTAATGAAATAACCAGAAGTATAACTCAGTATGAAGGATCTCTCACCATCACTCAGAGGTCCCAGAAGTACCATTTCTTCAAGTTGCATTCGTAGAGATGTCATCTCTGGAAACACCATCTTTGGAATTATCATCATGGGAGTCAGTCATTCTTGCAAAGTGGCTACTTCGGCACATCGTTCATATAAAGCGCAGGATTCAACAAAACAATGAATCATGGAATAAAGGTGCTCACAACAGCGTCTATAAAAATGGTAACTATCCAACTCTTACCTATTTACAATTTCACTAGCTATAGTGATTACAATCTCGAGAATTTGTTCGCTCCTTCAGACCTGCAAAGACGAACAAAATTCGTTATTCACAACCATAACGTGATTTTCATAAAACTGTGAACAATTCACATTATTGTCACCGTGTGAGCAACTCCCACCGAATGAACACTCATTGGTTTTGTGCATACACTACCAGATCACAAAATCCATGCAAACAGTATTTCATCAAAAATTATGTACTTCTAGCAATTGCTGAAAATCAAAAACTTAATTTCACATAAGTTTTTACTGTGTGAACATTCACTGGTTTTTCAAAAATTGTATAGACGTCCATTCTAAATTATGAAAACTCACATACAAATATTATTTCACCATGTATAGTTCTCTACTTTCAACAGTTATTCAAAATCAAAACATTGACTTTACAAAAATATATTTTAACGTGAAACTCACGTAAATTTGAAAAAAAAAATATATATATATATATATATATATATATATATATATATATATATATTGCTCCCTCGCGCGAGCATCCGTGTTTGAAACGAGTATATTTTCAAAAATTTATGAAAGCTCACATTTCGAAAATAAAAAAATTCATGAAAGCTCATCAACAAAATTTTTATTACTAACAGACGCACGTCTATTAAAAAAAAAACCTTTTTCTCTTGTACGAGCATCCACTTTTGAAACGAGAGTTTATTCCCTTTTGTGAAATCTCACATATTTAAAAAAAAATGGCTTCCGTGAAAGCGCGTAGACAAATTTTTTATCACTATATTTTGTTTGTTTCTTAACTACGAACGACGCACGTCTGTTCCTAAAACGAGGATTTCTTTTTGGGCTCCGGCCCGCAAACATTAAACCGACCAAAACAGGATACCTGATCGTCCTGAGCATTTGTTTATTTCTTAACTCCATCACACCATCAGGATCCTCACCTGAGCATTTGCTTGTACATGACACCATTGGAGCAAATCGGGGTTTTGAAAATACCTTTGTACGACTGAGTTCCGCTGCTCATCTCGTAGAAAATCACCATCTAATGCTTACTGCGGCACATGACCGTCCCTCACTAAGCAGGGGACTTAATGTTGATGGTGGATTTTCGACAAGGGTCAAAATCGTAAAATCATGATACTGCATGTTTCTGACCCGGCTTCTGGAACGCATGTGACGATTCATATTTTACGATCTGTGAACCGTTTTCACGATCTCTGATCGAGTACCTCTCAGATCCACGATGAATATGATTCTCGAAATGCCTCCCACTTGTTGAGCGTTAGTTGTTGTGCATTTCATCGCGTCCCTATATGTAGAAGAAATATTGGGCGGTCCTCCGTACATAATTGTTTGTTGAGAGGACAAAACGCCTTCAGGACGTCGGTGACACTCGTTGTTCCCTGACTACATAGAGGTACCTGCCTCTACATAGAAGAATGATTGGGCGGTTCTCCGTAAGATTGAGAGCAATAGCGCCTTCAGAACGTCGGTGATACTCACTGTTCTCTGACTATGTAGAGAGACCGTGTATAGACCCAGACGGTTCTCCGTAAGATTGAGAGCAATAACGTCTTCAGGACATCGGCAACACCCGCTGATTCACTGACTATACACAAGATTGAATTCCTAGAATATAATCTATCTTATCTCATTACTCCTATTTCATGATCGAAATGGTAATAGATAAATGTATTACTCCGATTTCATGATCGAATCCACGGCTGATCTCATGAAATAGTAATAGATATTACTCCGATTTCATGGTCGAACCCACGGCTGATCTCATGAAATGGTAATATCACCACTTATTTTATTGCTCTGATTTCATGGTCGAATCCACGATCCCATGGAATGGTAATACTTATTTTATTATTCCGAATTCATAGTCGAATCCATGGATGATCGTATGAATTGATAATAAGAAACTACTCACTTTTATTACTCAGTTTCATGAATCATTCTCCACTGAATTTCATAAATTAGTGATAAATACTCAACAATCGGGCATTTGGACTACCACTGAGTAAGCCCCATAAAATAGTGCATGTGTACTCGACAATGATGCACGAACGAGCACCCAAATGCGCGAATGCACATCCAAAATATGGACAAATGAGGAATCCCGCATAAAACAGGAAAGAGAAAAACAAGATTAAAATAATGGAGAAGTGGCCATGGGCCGGGCCCACCGGCCGACCGTCAGTTCCCTAGCCGTGGCGGGTCCCATGGTTCCTCCATTATTTTTCCTTATTTTTGTTGTTTTCATAAACTCATGAAGACTCCTCCATCTCAGCAACTTTCCTTGTTTGAGCAAAACTCATGGTTTCTCCATATTTTGTGGTTTTCCCAATTTTGTGTAGTTTCACAAAAAATAATAATAAAAAATAGGGAAAGGTGTTGCGGGACCGGGAAACTTAGCCGGTCGGCCATGCCCTAGCCGTGGCCGGTCCCACACCTTACAATCCCTAATTTTTCATAAATTGTTATTTTTCTCATCTTGTGAAACTCCCATGCTTGCAAAAATCATGGTTTCTCCATATTTTCTCAAATATTGCGCAAACCATGAAAACACCAAAAGTCAACATGGTCACATGATCGACTAGGCTACTCACAAAAAGAATATTAAAATATTTCTATTTTGATATTTATAAAATATTGATACATGCTCATTCCAGCAAAAATCAAGAATTTCAGTCAAGATGAAACTCTTCTGAAAATTCACAATGTTGCTCTCACGCACATCAGAAAATGCTGAAACTCTCAGTACGGAAACACGGACACCATGGTAACACGTGCATGCCCTCTTGACCGTCCATGGTCGTCCCTAGGGCTTGCACAAATCCGATCCCACACGTTTTCCTAATTTTGACCTAATTTGTGCAATTACTCATATTGGGTCCAAGCTCTTTCCAAACAACTTGGGATTTGCTCAATCGACCATCAGTTGGTCCCACACCCTCAAGGGCCGGTTCCATGCCTTCTTGGCCGGTCCCTCACTCATCCATAAATTAGGTTTCATTACCTAATGCTCAGACGAGCATTATTTCAGTAAATGATGAAACCAGCATTTAATCATCATTCTTTCGCCAACTCTGGTGCACGCTCACTCAAGCGCTCGGGTACCACATAGACGTCCATAATTCCACGTGGTCGTTCCTCTTTAACTCGACCTATTTTCAGCGATCCACCAATTAACGAACAATCGATCAAAAATTAGGGTTTCGAACAAACGCTCCACGAATCATCATTCTGAGCAGGATTCAAACACTAATGAATTTATGTTGATCCAGCAATCATCATCTGGATTAATTATATAATATTTGGTAGTCTACCAATATTTTAATTAATATTTTATTGGGTCACGACATCCATAAATAATTTGCCGAATTGAGCAATACTTGCTCAGTCCACCAAAATTCAGTAAATTATCAGTAATTTGCTAAATTGAGCAATACTTGCTCAATTGCTCGAATATTGATCCAACTATCAATATTCAGTAATTTATCAGTGATTGCTCGAATATTGATCCAACTATCAATATTCAGTAATTATCAGTAATCTGTTGGATTGAGCAATACTTGCTCAATTGCTCGAATATTGATCCGACTATCGATATTCAATAATTTGCCGAATTGAGCAATACTTTCTCAATTGCCCAACTATCAATATACCAGTAATTCGTCGAGCAATACTTGCTCGAGTTACTCGAATGTTCCACTGAGCAATCCGTCATTCATGCTTAATTCAACAAAACCTAGACTCATTGTCTAAATCAAGAAACGTGACTAATTAAATAAACGTCTGCCATGCAGACTCCACGATTCGTGAGCCATCAATCACGTCACAAATGGGGGATATCACTTAGGGTTTTGGTCTGGTGTCCAACAACACGTGGATTCATCCACAGCGAGAAATGTGAGTAAGTCGTGTGAACGGTTGGAGGGGTTAGCAAAGTAGTGGGTGAGTGATCAACCAAATCTCCGCACGACCTGGAACTGGTTTCACCACGATCTCCCACTTTCTCACTCTTTCACTCAAGAAACCGTCGCACTTACAGGGATCAGGGTGTTCATCATTCTTGCAAAATAAATAAGTCTAAATCGAGGACAACCGAACATAATCACCATTCGTCAACAACTCGATAAAAAATTATTCACAGAACTCAACTTCAGCAGTTCACCAAACATTGGCAGAAACCCTCAACACATCCACAATCCTTGATCATCACTAATCCCACAAAGTTCTCAGCTTCCCTTCTACAGATCAACCCATTTCCCTCTTTGCGACCGAATTGATTCTGGAACGGCCATTGACTTGGTTTAGGCCGGAGTTCTACAGATTGATCTCTCGAATCTAAGCACTCTCTTTGCAGTGCATCTGTGTGAGGTTGAACAGTTTGGTCGGTTCGAGGAATCTCCATCACACGGTGATTCCCTCATTCCCTAAAAAACCAGCAATCCGTTTTTGCCCATCCACAAGTGTGTGTTCAATCTAGACTAGGTCCCGAGGTTTTTTTGCATTTGGGATTTCCTCGTTAACAAAACTTCTGGTATCTGTGTTATTTGTTTTCCGTATTTTATTTTGTTATATAATTGAAATATCACAGGTTTTGCGTTGAATCGATCAATTGGGAAATCCAACTTTTGGTTGTTGATTGAAATTGGTTGATCCTTGAACATTGGTCTTTCGTACCGTTCAAGTGATTTCTCTTGTATTCAATTAGACTCGCAGATTTCTATTTTCTTGAGTAAGTATTGAATCGAGAAATTGAGATATGACTCTTTGATATACTTTTTATTAAGATTGAGTCTGACTGTCTAGTTGATTCTCTTAAAAGTATATAGGAGTTTGTCCATACAGATTGCTAAGCGAAATATTGGGTGTGGTTGTTAGACCCCCGCTTTTTCGGTTACACTAATAAAAGTCATACCAATACATAAGTCAGGCATTGTGACTAGTTTTACCAAGATACATAACAAGCTATGATCGGTTCTACTAACTCACACATATTGGTAATCCAAATATATGCAATGAATAACAATACCAATAAGCCCAGCTATTTCTCTTTTGATTCACAAAACAAGTTCATGAATATACTTCCTTTAAAAGAATGTAAACATTGTTTCGTAGGACGAAATCTTCACCCATACCCATACACATAATCACAATAGCATTCATACGATTATGGCGATGTCTTATATATGAAGTTCAAAAGATAAGCGTTATACTTCGTACCGTAATTCCTTAACACTATGTCTACTAGAGTATAATCATTCACAGCTTCGCAGTTATGTTTTCAATATAGCACGACTTGAAAGATATGTTCGGAATGAAACAGTTCAACTCAAAATATTACTAACCTCAAGAGGAAGGATGATGTCATCGATGTAGTTTGTTACTTCTTCACATTCTTCAAGTCTTCGAGTAATACTTGTATGTCTCATTATCATAATCTTTCTAGCCTAACCTATACGAAATTGTCTCTAGTACATAAGCAAGCGACTCTTTAATTGAGTTTTGATTCACTAAAATATGACAACCAAACTTGAAATACCAACGCTTGGTGGGTTCAACCGAGCTATGCTCTAACAAGATTGCTCAATCCCAACGGGGAAGAGATAGAGCGCCCATGAAATATCAAATACTTAAAGAAATACCACCCTTAAATCAATCGCACGAGGGGCTAGGTTATGAATACAAGATCTAAATACCAGCTTGTAAAAGGTTACAAAACTTATCTGAATGTACAAAGGGCCTTCAATCGCTCTTTTGTTATTAATAAAATGTCCTCTTTTGCTTTAATAATTATTTGTTATTATTTTTCGTCTTGTTTTCATTTATTTTTTCTTTTTTTTTTTCTTTTTCTTTTTCCGCATTGCATATAGAATTAGGATACCACGAAATTACTCTACAAAGTCCATCAAGTTTATGGCATTCAACCGAGATACCAATCTTCTTAATAGACCATCATGTAAGACACGGGTCTAGCCACACCTTTCATTATTCATAGAATGAGGCGGGTCCTACCCAAGATGCCTGAGACGGATAAAGAGACCTAGGGCAATGCCATCTGAACTCATGAAGTGAGATGAAGCAGGGAACACCCTGAACTACCTTATACGGAAACAAACCTAGGATAATGACATCACGATCTCGAATCAGATGATAGCCTGAATAACAGGAGGTATCTAGAACTAATCGACTCATCCTTGGCTGAGGTGCGAATCTGATTGGCAGAGATATCCCCCATACAAAAAGCCACAAAAGAATGTGACTCACAAAACTGATCACACGGCTAAGGGGAAGAAAACATCATAAGGGGACAATATGTACAAATCAAATGCAAACAAGAAAGTTTCATCCACTACAGATAAGATATTGTAAGAGGTTGCTTGTCTGAATAAGGAACTGATCACTCCTCGGCCTTGCAACCCATAACTAATCCAGTAGAAGGAGAAAACGCAGCATTCTGATAAAAAGAAAAGAAGTCGAACATTTCATATAAAAGACGATCAAATCACAAAAACTATGTAGTTATAATTCCTCAAACAGCAGAGGACTTACCACCATTGACCAACCTCCGAATAAGCACGAAGATCCACACAAAAAAAAAACTAAAAAAAAAAGCCTCGGAATGAGCACGAGGACTTGTCACCACGACCATCACCTTTAAACATTGCCTCGGATAACACACGAGGGATTACCAACAACGCAACACCAATAGTATAAATACCAAAAGAGGAGAAAAAACACCAAGATGAACTACCCAAACTATGAACCTAAAGATAGATAAACTAAGATATTACAACATGCTCAAGCAACAGCCTTATCTTTCCCAGATCCCTCGGATGGACCGTCATCTTTTCCATATCCCTCGAATGGAGAAACAACCTCTTCAACTGGGGCACGATTCACAATAGATGGGGAGCCAACAACAATTTTCTGACGCTCACGATGAATCACAGCCTTGTAGGAATTCTTGATTTTCACAGCATATTCAGCATGGAGATCCTGAACCTTCTGCACCCATTCTTGATTGACAGCCTCGATCTCCTCCTCATGCCGATCTTCAATATCATTGAGCTCATGGTCTAAATTCTCCTTCTATTCATTCAAATCTACCACCTGCTTCTCCAACTCAGCCAGGCGAGTGCGAGCTTCTGCAAGATGCAACAGGAAAAGATCAGCACAAATAATAATTTTAAGGAGTGGCCTAGGAAGTAAAATCATAACTAAAATAACAACCTTCATGTTCAGCTAAGACAGAGTTTAAGGTCTGTTCAACTTGGGCCTTTTCATGGTCTAGAGCACTAATCTGTGCCTCAAATGAAGTCACAGGATCACTACCAGCAGGACAAGCGAGCATATTCCTATCACGAGCTTTCTCGAGTTTAATATACTCTGGTTTAATCCTCTGAAGCTCTGATCTATCCTCCTCTGCCTGCTTTAACATGGGCATATGGTCGGATTGCCACTCCAAGAGCTTCTATTTTTGTGACTGCAACAACTTAATCTCGTCAGAGCGAGATACAACTACTTGCTTAACTCCTTAAACCCTTGAACGAAGCTCCTGAATGCGATCACGATGCACGTCCACATCCCTCTTGGTAGAAACCAATTCTTGCTCCAAAGAGTAAATCTTGCACTGGAGAGAGCTTGAGTCAATCTTCACCAAACAGAGCTCCTGACTATGCTTATAGGCCACGGTGTCAACCCTCTTCTCCAATTGACGAATGGTTACTAATAATCGAAGGACCATTTCAGACCCAAGGGTCCTAAAACCTCTAAAAAATGAGGGAAAAGGGAAGAAAGATAAATACCTTCATGAGCCTGGTTCTCTTGGTGAAGACGCTTGATCTTACGCCTGGCCGCCGATAGATCGGATTGCAAATGTTGAACAGTGCTCTCCGAAGCGGTAGCCCGTTTCCTAGCCACCCGCGACTCGGCCAACATAGCAATCCTCAGGTTATTGCTCTGGCATACCAAACAAAATTAGGAGATGATAGTGGGGTATCCCTAACACATACATCAACGAGGGGTAACAAATTCTTACAACGGTCACAAGACGACGCTGGGCCAATCTGTCTTGCGAGTTCAAAACTCGTACTTGGTCCTCCCCTCTCATGATTGCAAACAAATCGGAGCAAAGCAAGACAACGTCATCAACAGCCTTATCAAACACGATGAAAAAGACAGAAGCATGAACTAAGGCAGAAGAACTTGCAAAACCACTAGCAAAAGCGCTAGGAAAACCAACATGATCAATACCAACAACAGCCTGACTACCCCCACCACCAAGAGCACCTCGTTCAGACGATGTACCCTTTCCAACGACGTAACTCACCTGGGGAACGTTCATCTCCGACCTCGGAACAACCCCTTCACCCTGAAAGGGGATAGACTCATGTGGGGCACGTCTCCAATACCCTCAAAGAAGGACTCATCAAAAGTAGTACCAATAACATCATCATCTTCATCAGATAAACATGCAAGATCAACATCCAAAGCATGCATCGCAATATCACCACCAGCATGAGAAGGGCCCGAACCTTCCACAGAGTTTCCTCGCTACAAAGAAAAGATGATATCAGATGCTAAGCTATAAAACAGGAGCAAGGTATATATACCTTAAAACACAAGATAGTATTTTATACCTTAGCATCCTCAGCAGCTCGAATAGATCCAAGGACCCAGGGTTTATAGGCAGAAAGATATGTACATTGAGAAGCTGAGGAATGACACTTACGATCTCTTCCCAGCCATAGATTCAAGGACCCACGATCCGAAGAGGAACTAAAAACCACTTCGGATCGTTAGTATTACTAAGCGTAAGATTGTTGGCATTAGGAGGATCCAAATCAGAAAGAAGCAAGGGACCCTTCAAAGAACGACGATATCCCGAAATCCCCACACCAAAACCATCAAATTTTTCTCCGAGAGGATGGCACCAGTAATTCTCCATGAAGTTTATACAAATCGGAATGAGACGGATCGAACTATTTCTTCTCGTGATCAGTAAACCTACCCTTACTACGTCGGGCACTCTCACGAAGTAGGCGCCAAAAATTGCCACTATGTTGAAATACATCCCCTCGAGGTTTAATTTGGGTAAGAACCTCGTACTGATAAGAATTTAGTGGACAACACAATTGAAGACGAAGTCTTGCTTCTAACTGGCCCATGGAGATCACTATCTCATTGGGACCACATGTTTGCTCAGCGATCTCGCGAGTCAAAACCCCATCCTGGTTTTCATGATGAGCATAGGAGACTTTGAATCTCTGCAGACGATACTTCACCTTCAGATTAGCAAGATATGCGGCATTATCTATCTCAGGCTGTTTAATGACAGTTGGAGGCTTAGAAGCAATTGTCTTATCCATGTCGGAACTAAAGAAAAATCACCAGAGAAAAATCAAACACTAAGAACAAATACTGAAACAACAGTAAAAATAATGAAGAAAAAAACCGGAAAAAACCCATAAAACTGATGGATGAACAGTAAAAACAAGGTACAACCTTAAAAACAAAAGGAGGAGAAAAGGCACTTACCGCTTTAGAGGACGAGAAGATGATGGACTTTTCCTAGACATGATCTTAGTAAAGGAGGAAATAAAGAAGAACAAGAAAAGACAGAAGAAGAAAGAGAAAAAAAAGCTCTGAAGAGATGCAGAAGAAGTGATGAAATGAATATGACACTCTCTCATATGAATATTATATATATAAGAAACATCCCTCGAATATTAACCGGCACCTTAAGTCCAGCAGGTAATACTGCATTAAAGTCAAATGCATGGCCGAAATTTCGGGACGTGGCGAAGATGAAAAGACACGTGAACGTTTTCTTTCCATCGTACCCCTAGTAAGATGAAAAGAAAATGAGCAAATTGTGAGGGCAAAATAGCTAATCGCCATGTGTAAGCATCATAGGAGGTGATCACATGATAAGAAGCCATAAAAGATACACCTCAAAAGGTGACTACACCAGAACCAAGACATCAACTGATCAGCCTCATGAAGGACGCGTATAAAGAGTAGTCAAATCACACAGACGATCAAGTCTAAAAATAAACAAGGAATTAAATGAGAGTCAAAAGAGGTGTGATACAGCTGTGGGCAGAGGTACATCGTGTCAGAAGCTCAGACGAAGGATGACGAATGATCGGAGGTGTGGTACGATGCGAAAGGAGTGTAAAACAATCCGAAAGGAGAATCGTGCGATACACTTGTGGGGAGAATAAGTAAAAGCCAGTCCGAGCGATGATAATATGTACGATGAATTCGCCAGCTTAGAAGTACCGTATCATATCTTCATTAGTTCAATTCGTCTATAAATACCAGTCCATGTAGAAGGAAGTGGACATGTAATCTTGAATGGTATTTCTCCAAAGAATTGTAGAAAGAGATTTAGAGAAAGAAAGAGTTGGAAGTTTAAGTATATTTGTAATTCATCTAGGGGTAAGACCTTCAATAATAAGAATAAATAGTTTTCTTCACCGTGGATGTAGGTCAACAAGGTAGAACCACGTTAAATACTTGTGTTCATCTTTACTTTCATGTTCTTTACATCTTGTTTTACTTAAAATTTTGAATGTTTTTGGTCTTATAGTCGTTAGATCTTCTTGGGTGTAGCCATCAGAAAAGATGTAACTGCAAACTTAACACTCATTTTCATGAACACAAAGACATTGATCTTGGATCACAATCATGTGATCAAATAAGTCTAGTGTTTTTAGAGAATTGATCAAATGCAAATTATCTCATAAAAATAATTTTAATTTCAACTGAATACAATCGACATTGTTGGTAAATGCACAAAGTACAAATACATGAGTCTTTCATGAATCGATTGAGTCATGGTACGCGGACCGGTTTGCAAACTTATGAGCAAAACCGAGTTCCGAAGTTGACAGAACTTTTTAGTTCACGTACTAGTTTGCAGACCTAGGTACAAAATTGAGTTCCGGAGTTGACAGAACTTTTTCAGTTTGCGAACCGGTTTGGAAACCTTAAGACTTTACCAGTTCCGGAGTTCAAAGAACCTTTTCAGTTTGCGTACCGGTTTGGCTACTAAACCGGTTCAGGAACATAGAATTGTATTTGTTCGCATACCGGTTTGGATACTTAAATCCGGTTCCCTTACCACAATTCCAAAATGGTTTGTATATGGATATGCATACCTATATGGATCTCGAAACAAACATATTTTCTTATGATATGCATACGAATATGCGTATCACACAAATTTGTAAGTCGATATATAGATACTCTTCTACGTGTACGAGTACATGTAATATGGCTTCATACATATAATAGTTTTCTCAGTTTGTAAGAATGATAACACTGTCTTGTATTCCGAATATAGTAGTTCTATATTTTTCTCTAAATCAATTCGAAACATTCCCGAGTAACATCAATGACACATATCATCGTTCAAGGATATTTTCGGATGATAAACTTGAATCATGATTTGGTTCCGAACAATGAATCGTTCTCTACCGAAATTGATCAAGTTTGAACAAATGTTCATTAAGCTTAGTCATTATATTTCGAGAAATTCCTGAATTAAATAATTAGTTCTCGACTCGAAATTCTTGTCTATGCAAGCTAGTCTAATTAGTTATGTTATAAATGTCTCAAGGATAGAAAAGTGAATATAACTTGAGAAATAGGTGGTTCAGTCTTCACTTACCTTTTGTTGATGAAGTTCTTCAAAAGCTCCGGTTGATTTTCTCCTTTAAACGGTAGAACGCAAATGATGACTAGTTCGTTTCTCAACTACCTCTATCCTAGACCGAGACTTAACTAATTGTAGACTAAAAATCAAGATATAGTTTTGACAACTAAATTTGACAACAAGATTGAGATAGAAACACTTGTGAGTTCGATCGAGCAATGCTCTAACAGGTTGTACCAAACTCACAATGTAAGTTGTGATCGGTTATACCATGCTTCCCATACTAGGTTGTGACCGGTTACACCTTGCTTCCCAGAGGTAGCTTGTGATCGGTTACACCTTACTTTCCGAGTTAGATTGTGATCGGTTACACCTTGGTTCCCAAAGAAACTTGTGACCAATTACAACTAATTTGGGAAATTAGTTTGTGATCAGTTACACCATGCTTCCAAAAGGTAGCTTGTGACCGATTACAACTAACTTACCAATGTAGCTTGTGAATGGTTACACCACGCTTCACAAAGTAGCTTGTGAATGATTACAACATGCTGCACAATATGGACTATGACCGGTTATATCTCAAATCTCAACAAGTTAAGATAAGTTCTACCTTGTTATCTTATATTGGTCATTCACAAGATATTCAATAAAGAACCTGACCAATCATGATTTCTTTTCGATTATGAAACAAGTTCATACATATATCTTACACATAATCAAGTAACTAAATACAAAGATTATGTTGATGTCGTATTTACGAAGTTCCAAAAGATAAGCGTTTATACTTAGTAATTCAATAAGTTCATGGACACTTTGATCATAATGATATGACCAAGTCTAACCACTAGATTATTATATATATGCATCTTCGCATGTTATGTTTTCAATATAATACGACTTGAAAGATACATCAGGAATGGAAACAAGTCAAGTCAGTATTACTATTCTCAAGTGGAAGGATAATGTCCTCATTGTAGTCATTACTTCTTCTCATTCTTCAGGTCTTCGGAGTAATACTTTTACTTCTCAAAATTCCTAGACTTTGTAGTCTAACCTAAACGAATTTGACTCTAGTATTTAATCAAGCGACTCTAAATGACTTTTAATACTAAAATATGACAACCAAACTTGATATACCAACACTTGGTGGGTTCAACCGAGATATGCTCTAACAATCCGCCCCTTTGTCAATTTTGGTGACAAAACTCTATTACATATGGAGCTAAACGAATTACAAAATAACTCATTCTTCATAAGCTTGATTACAAGTTTCAACAACACAATAACCTACATATATTCAAAAATAAATGTCATTGTTGACATTTGAATACCAAAATCTTTTACCCCCCTAAAGGCAAGCTAGGAAAATATTCAATCTGAACATATTTGGTATTCCCTTTTTGTAGTATAAAATACTACACAACAAGAAGATATGTTTCTCCCTTTTAGTATATGGTTTACTCTTTCGTTAGATATAACGTTTAAGCACATATATCCTTTCCTAGTGATTAAAAATCACTTGTTTACTCCATATATTTCTTCCCCTTTTTTCACAAAAATGATACAGGTACGAGCAAACAAAAGGACAAACCGAAAGGATCTTACAAATCCATAAGACTTGTACAACCTATAAGAGTTAAGCACGAAGGTTTCACATACCATTTTAGATAACCAACACTAAAACCGAAACTATAAAAGTAATTTAGCTTTAGTATGTTATCAAGGAAACAATTTTCCGAAGCAATTTCCCTTTAGTCCGACAAACGGACTAGGATAACTTAATTCTTTTATCGAACCGATTGTGTATGTACAATCGCTTATTTCGATAAAACACAAATAAAGATCAGAATTAACTCGATTTCTCTTATCAAGCTCTAATTATTCCATAAAATAACTTAGACCTTTCCCTTTAGACAAAACAAACACTAGGTTAGTTAACTAGTTTTTCTTGTTAAGGAATTCGATTAGACTTGAATAATTGAATCCTCCAATTGATAAATCTAACTAAGATCAACATTAACTTAAATTCTCTTATTCTAAATCAAATGGACTAAAAAAATGACCCCGTAATTTTGTTAAGCCAAAAACAATAGGAACAAACCAAATAAATTGACTTTCTATGGTTTTCCTTAACCGAAAGCAATTGAAATAAATATAACCAATGTAAGCGCCGCAATTCCACCGAATTTTTTTAAGCAAAAACACTTGATACCAAACAATAAAGAAGATACCAAATCATAAGCCAAATAAATTGACACGGTTTCTCTTAACCGGAAACAATCGAATCACAATAATCAATCCATACTACATAATGGAACATATCAATTGTGTCGAAATTTTGTTATGAAAAACAAAATATATGCAATAAACTCAAGCTTTTCTTAAATAAGAAAAACGATTAACTAATACGAAAAGTGGAAAAATACTATAAACCCCTATTGTATGGGTTCACTATATAGAAGCCCCATAAAATGGATCTTTCATGGTCAACTCCACACTTTAGGAAAATGATATTGCTAGACCCGAAATATCAAATTCTCTTCAGATCTGGCTCATAATTTTATATAATGTATTTTGATATTGACAAAACTACCCTTTTCTATTTAAAGAAGGGAAATATCAGAAGATATTTTCATTTCTCCATCTTCTTTCTCTCTCATATTTCTCACTCTCGGTTGCAGAGAAAAACAATTCTAGGGTTTTCTGAGATTCAGCTTCATCTTCTCGTTTTAGATTCTCTACTGCAACAACGATGAAGAAGTTTTAGGTTTTTATTTCACCACTTTTCATCTTCTCCATCGATTCCTCTGTAATCTCAGTTACGAAGATCAATTGCCTTTGTTAGAGAGAAATCATATGGAAGATGAAGAAGAATTATTTGATTCGACTGTTAACCAAAGAAGATCAATAGAAGATTCATCTACAGAATCAAATCGACCTGCAGATAAGATTCGTCAGATTTATTTTTCTTTCACTGATTTCATTTTTCATCTGCTCTTTTAGATCTGGAAAAACAATGTTAAATCATCCTAGTTTTGATGTGGTTATTACGGATTTGAATCAATTTGATTCAACATATTTAGTTGTCGAGCATCACATAATCTATGAATTCGAATCAAAAACTTGTGAATCTTAAAATGATTGCACTGCTTGCATTCATGATTAGAGTTCTCAATTTCAATTAAAGAATATCTTTCCTTAAAAAAAAAAGAAGGGTTTTCCTGAACCATCTTAAAGGAAAAATACCAAGTGAACCCAAACTCTCACAGAACCATTACCCGTCGATTGAAAACCAGAGAAATCAAACCCCCAAAAAAATATCTTATTCAAAAAAAAAAAATAATGAAGAAAAGAATAATGCAAGAAAGAAGATCATCAAGTAACGACGCAGACACTTTCCTTCAAGAATCTCTAGCCACGGATTTCACCTGATGGTTTTTCTCTATTTCTCTCATGACGTGTTATCCAGCTTGTGGAAACTCACACTTCTACGCACCCAGGCGGCATGCCACCGAAGACCTGGATAATTTGCAAGGGAAAATCCAATAAAAGGTTGGTCAAATCCTTAACTGTTGCTACTGTTTTCCCACGTCTTGAGTTACTTTTGCCAACGACATGCGAGGTGTTGTTATGAAAGTGGCTAAACGAGAAGAAGATAACACGCATATTAGCATTATTGCATTCTGGCTCTCTTTCCGCTGGATTTTTATGGGGATGAAAGAACTGGTTCTTCGCAAAGGGTTTTTATGGTTCTTCCGGGAGATTTTATTCGTTCAATCAAAAATATGAAATTATCAAAGCAGGAATGTCACTCGGTGAGACATGGCTTCAGTCGCACAAAACAAAACAAAATAAAAAACATCTACAAGCTACGAAAAGATGGATGAAATCGCAAAACGGGAAAACCAGTTGTCAATGGAAAAACACCTTGGTCAATGACGCCTCCATTAGAGCTTTTTCAAGCACTTTCCTAGCACCTTCTCAGACAGCAAACATTCCATCCAGAAGCTATCTCAGCAGCAGCTTCAACATCCCATCCAGAAACCGTTTCAGCTTCAACATTCCATCCAGAAGCCGTTTCAGCAGCAGCTTCAATAACCCATCCGGAATCCGTTACGACAGCAGTTCCAGGATATGTCCCCACAGCTTCTCCAACGACCCCAACATATGCTTCCACCGTTTCACTATCTGCCTCGATAGCATCCTCAGCGGTCGCTTCGATTTCCTCAACAGCGGTTTCCACATCCACTTTAGAAGCTGCTTCAGTCTCGCAAACCACAGCCTCTTTAGAATGCTCCGGTTCGTCCACCTCAGAATCGAGGACTATGATACCTTTGTGGACACGGTAATTAAACTGACTCTCGTCTAGAAGTTTCTTAGACTAATTCTTTCACTGTTTCAATCGAGAGGCGTATCATTCAGCCCTGGCACTTGGTTGTGGAGAAGCTTCATCACTTTGATATTTCCCTACTTGCTGGGATGCTTCATCACGTCTCCACTTCTCCTCCATGTCAATCAATGCCATGAAAGCCTGGGCACGCACCCGCACGATGCGTAGATGGATGAGTGACATGCCTTGTATAATCTGGCGGCTGCATGGAACAAAGGGTTGACTTGGTTTAATATCTCCCCATGTGAAGAGAACCTGGGTTCGTCGAATTCAAAAATCTTCTCCGAAGAGTCAGAGGTATGATCATCACCGGAAGATCCTATTGTGCACTACAAAAAAATAATTAATAATAATAAAATCTTTTCTACATTATGTCTGCATCGGCAATCTACATGATAAAGAACACGAAATGGAGAACCATAAGAAAAGACACGAGACAATACCTGTGAAGAGGGTGGGTGTGATTCTATGATGATCTATACGAAAGAAAGAATAATTGGCTCACCTGGACTGCTGATGGAAAGAGGCTTGCCGCTACAGATATAAAGTCAATGATACGAAATAAAAGGGCGGACAACGCCTTTTATATACTTTGTATTTTGAAGTTTGAGTAGAAGAAGGTTTCTTCTTTCGGGTTATGCACAGAAGAAGGCAAGCGGACCCGCAAAGACCGGCCAGGCACTCTCCCTGCCATTCCGTGACCTAACCAAAAGAACGCCTTCTTCACCGCTCAAAGCAACACAATCTCCTCGCGCTCCATCAGACAAGCAGCGCCATCTCCTCCTTCTCCACAGTCTAGCAAGCAACGCCATGACTCCAGCACCCCGCGATCAAAGCCGCACCATCTCTTCCCATTCTGCAAAAATACTGTCTCCATCTTCACTGTTTGATAGCCAAAGTTCAAAGTGTTGTTTTCACCATTCCACGGACATAGCCAAAGTGGCGCCATCTTATCCGTCCAAAGCAGCGGCATCTTCACTAGCCGAAGCAGCGCCATCTCTGCCGTTCAAAGCAACGTCATCTCCGCACGTTCCTTGACCTAACTATCCAACGCATGTTCCGCGGACCAAATCATAGTGTCATCTCTGCTATCCAAAGTTTCAGCGCTGACGCCAACACCCTATGGCCGAGTCAGAATTACGCAGAGCCGCCAACAGAGGGATCACGGATTCCTCATGCCATCTGCTAAAGGTTAATTGAATTTCCTCGGAAATCTCTTCACATCTTTCCCTTTCGATTTTACTCTTGTCTGTCACCATCTCATGCTTACCCCGCAATAGTGCCACTAGTGTTGTTACGTGCTAAGCATGAGACTTAATGTTGATGGTGGTTTTTAGCTTAGGATTAAAATCGTAAAACCTTGCATCTGATGTGACGTCACTCCGTAAGGAAACAAAGCCGTGAGTGCTAACCTCTCTGTTGGCATATTTATTGATCCTTTCAATATATCTACATGAAATTTATCCAGACTGGCGAATGTAGCAACCATCCCAGATGTTCTGTAAATTTCGGCGCCTTGCCTATATTCACTTAATATAAGTTCCTTTGAATGCCTTCTATGCTATGTTCCCAGGTTGAACCCTTAATGTTGATATGGCATGACGATTTATATTCACTCGCAGCAGAGTAGCACGAATTTCCAAATATCAAGGATAAGGTCTTTGCATAAGGTATTCAATCATAAAAAGCATACCGCTCTCTCGCGATGAACTTAAAAAACTTTGTGTCAACACATAGAATTCAATCAATTGCCTTGACTAACTTGCAGAAGTTAGGGTTTCGCGCCTCGTGCAGTATACCACACCTTTCTTGTCGAAAGTAAGCCTAAAAAAACTAGGAAATTAATCCTCCATGGATTAGTAGGTGCAAAAACCTACCCAGAATTAGAAAAACAGGGAGCCGCAACAGCAAAGGGAGGCGTGGCCATGCCTTAGGCCAGCTGGAGCCACTTTCTATTGGCCACGCCCCATCCTAAACCAGACCTATTTCCTTCGACCAATCAAGTCGCTTTAAACTTGACACGCGCACATAAGTTGTGGCTGGTCCCATACTTGCCGGCCCCACTTCCCATCGACCAACCAGGTCGCTCTAAAATCCGCCACACTCTCGCCAGAAGTGTATCCACGCTCATGCTTGGCCGGCCCTCTTTTAGTCGACCAATCAGGTCGCTCTAAAGCTGCCACACTCTTACCAGAAGTGTAGCCGCGCTTTATGTTTGGTCGGCTCCCTTTTCTTGGCCAATCAAGTCGCTCCAAACTTGCCACCATACATTAAAGGCAAAAAGCACCCTGCCGCGTCACCATACTAACTGGCAAGCCAAACGCACCTTGCCACAACAACATATTGATCGGCATGCCAACACGCCACTCTGCCGCGGTAACATGCCAACATGCCACTCTGCCGCGTTAACATGCCAAGATGCCACTTCGTGGAAACCTGCCATAAATAGCGCCCTATGTGCTAACTTACCTCCTGTTCGTGACCAATGCCATGAAAAGCTTAAGATTAATTTCTGGTCAAAAGCACGCCTATGCATTAACCAAAGCCCTAATTTCCAGTCGTGGCACAAATTATGCTACTTCGACCCCGCAACATGCCACGAGCCATGTGGGACCCAAGAAGCCCTAGGGTTGGCGCCACGTCATAGCCACCCACAACAATCCCTACTCTTGTGGCCGTTTCCACACTATAGCCTTGCCATAGTTCCTTTGGCATAGCCTTGGCGCCATTTGCACAAAGGTATCGCCATGCCGCATGCCACACACATTAATTAGGGTTTCGACATGTCAAACCCTAATTTGGGCAAAGTTGCTACGCCAACCAAAGCCAAATAACGTTTCCCAGAGCAGTGAGATTGATGTGGAAACAGGGCCAATGTTGACACATGTGGGTCTAACACCACGACGCCAAACCCTAGTCTTGGCCATGCCACGACGCCACTGGCATGCCGCTATGCCACGGCTACTAGCACGCCGCAATTCCACGGCTACTAGCATGCCGCTATGCCAAGGCTACGCCACTGGCGTGCCACTAGAATGCCACTATGCCAATGGCGCCACTCCGCTATACAACAAGATGCGTCCATAATCAATGGCCATCCTTCCTCATGAGATGAAATCTCGACAATCCAAGTTCGCCACCGAACTGACACACTTGTGGAAAGTTTCAGGCGACCAGCTGCCTAAATCTAGTGGCCATGGCTACGTCAGGCGCCACTTGCACCACCTTGCCACTGGAATGCTCGATCCATGCCATCCACGTAACATTGCCACTGGAGCATACCAAAACGCCACCGCGCCGTCATCAGGCACCAACACATGGTAGACATAATCAACGGCTACCCTCCTTCATGAGATGTGATCTCAGCCATCGAAGTTCGCCACCGAATTGACAAACTTGTGGCAAGTTTCAGGAGACCAGCCAAAACGAGCCCAATAGCATTATATGCTATTTTCCTGCGGTAAGTCCCTTGACTTTCACTTGCCGCACGTAGCGAAATGCTACATGTTTTCCACGAAAACACTCGAGACATCAAACACGTCACAAACTGGGGGATGCTCATCAGGGTATTGGTCTGGCGGTTTACAGCGTGCGGCGTGCAATGACCGTTACAAGAAAGTGTCATGAAGTGGGGTAATTAGTGGTGGTAAAAAGTAACGGTGTAAACGAATTCATTTCCTTCATCATGGAAGCATAATGTCTGACGGTTACACGAATTCACTTCCTTCATCATGGAAGCATAACGTCTGACGGTTACACGTTACACTTTTCTTCCACCACTCAATCGTTTCACTTCCTATGAGACCAGGGTACGTTTCAATATGACTTGTATAAATATACTTTACCTATTTTCACCAAACAACAAGTTTTTGGTCGGCAACAACACATTATCTAGAAATCACCTGGTAGCTTTCCATTCTGCTATCCAGATCTACTTTCAGATACAAGTCATAAAAAACCACACCTTCAGAATCAATCATTCTGGTCTCAACACTCTCTTCGCTTCCCTCCCTAAGACCAACCCTTCTCTTTCACTTTGTGACCGAAGCAAGCCTGGAATGCCCATTTCTTGGTTTAGGCCAGGATTGTACAGATTGATCTCTCGAATCAAAAGTACTCTCATGCAGTGCATTGCTTATGGTTTAGATTCGTTTCTCATCCACACACCCAAAATTACCAAAATCAGCAGAAACGGTTTTCACTCACAAACACATGTATTTTCATTTCCTACTGTACCGAGTTGTGAAACCACTTCTAATTAATTTTTTTACCAAATAAATTTGAAATACAACACAGAAGGATTATCATTCGGTAAGAAATTAGTTGGAAGCCTGGCAACAAGCTGAGCTCCAACACCTTTTTGGATAGCTACACCTAACCTATGAAAAAGAAATTCTCCAACCCGAACATTACCATCATGTATAGCAATATAATTGCGTAAGCGCTTCAAAAGTCTATAGTATCATCCCCCAATTCCCCTAAGGTGGTAAAGGCAAGTGTCCCAAAACCATAACCTTGAGACTTACACTTCTCCAAGTATTTAACATTCTTGCGAGTAACAACATTCTTAATGGTCATACCTGAGACAAAGGACTGAACCCCTCCACCATTAAAAGATGAAACACATGTTACATCCAAGCATACATCACACCCATTTTCCCAATTATATATAAATATATCCACTGGTCAAAGAGCTGTGCCATTATTCACAAGAAACCCAAGTCAACCTACTTCCTAGCTGGCACACCTTCTCTAAAACACATGTCCGCAATAGTGTCACGCACCAAATCATGTGTAAATATAATCCCAACTTCATTCGCACAGTGCAGAGCATGATCACCGAAGACATCCATACCTCTCTTGCAAAAGGGGCAAGCACCATCCACCTCAAACAGGAGGATCCCTAATCTGTATCGGAGAACTGCACTGAACTTCCTAGCTCCAATAAGTTGATTGAGCCACAAAATTGGAATCTCCATTAGGAAATCCCAAGCATGTTTTGTTTAATTACATTGCCAAAGCACAAAATCTCGTTCAGACATAACATAATTGGTGGGTAAGTTCTTCTTTAAAACATCAAAGTAAATAGTTGTCAAAGAGTTCATGGAATGGGTAGAAAAATTACTAATACAAATAGTACAAACAATCCTACACAGAGAATTAAAGGATTCCAAAGCTTGTGGAAGAGAAATACTGCTACCATCGATACCTGAGCGTCTGAGAATAATGGACTGCGGATCTAGGGTCTGTAAACAAGAAGCCATGAAAAAAAACTTCTTAGTGTCCTGCATTGTATACACACCCAAACCTCAATGCTTGAAAGGCAAGGTAGACAATCTCTTATGAAGAAGTTCGTAACCAGGCCCATCACCAGTAATAATGTGCCTAAGGAATTGAAACCGACGAGTATTAAATAAATCTTGAGCTTCGAGTATGAATTCAGGTTTAGTAGTTCTCAGTTTGAAGTATAGATGCAACACACTCGTACAATTCCTAAACAAGAGCAGTTCACATTGAGGGTCTTTTAGCTTCTCCACAACATCAATAAGAGCCATAGTCTTGCGCACTCTACCAATAACCAAGTCTTTATTAAATTAAGCATCAAGACTGACTGGACCACCAAGTAATTTCACTCCTTAGACGGCCTGCTAATATTAGAAGGGAAAACACCTGTAACCAAAGCTCTCGGATCCGGGGTGGGCCAGAACAACTCCGTTTTAGCGATTTTCAAATGTAACCCTCGTTCAACCCCATCATCTTGGATAATCTTTAAAGCCTTGGAAACCATTAGAATATCATCTATCAAGGTGCCATCATCAAGGTATCAAGCTTGCAGTTCAAGCTCACATTGCATGGAATCTTTTTTAACCAAGGGATGAAGAGTAAGAGCAAAAGACGGTGGCTCTAAGGGACCACCTTTTTGCTATCCTTGTGAAGAGGAGAGTACATGATCCATGTAGTATAAACGAGCAGGATAATCGTAACAAAATTCAACCCAGCGAGGATCGAAGGGCATAAATTACGTACCTCAGAGAGCATAGCCGAGCGATCAATGAGGTTAAACGCATTCGAGAAATCTACTAGTAACATGGAAACATTATCTGAGCCCCCTTTCACCCCACTAGCATATGATTAACAGCGTGTAGAATCGCTTCCCTCTACATTTATCTCCAACCCCGAACTGGTAATCGCCTAAATAAGCATTTATTTATTTGCCAACATGAGTTGTAGCGCATTTGGAAACGAGTCTTCTCCATATAGTTCCAACCGCAATGGGACGTATACCACCACCCGGTTTAATCAATATAGTAAGAGGAGCACTTGCCACAAATTCACCCAAGCCAGGAGGACATGAACCCGAAAGCCACGGGTTAACCACGTCTGTGATGGAAGCGATAAGATCCTCCGAGATAGCAGCAGCAGAACCACTAAGGGCATCTAAAAAATGTTGTGCTCTGAACCCATCTCTCCCACAAGAAGTCCCCTTAGGGAAACTTCTAAGTCTACCCAAAACAAGATCCGGCGAAGCCACCATAGCTTCATGTACAACAGGGGTAGATGAAATCGGGGGTGGAGCCACCATTGGATGCTCTCTCCGTAACTCAGCCAGGGTATCTTCATTATCAGGTGCAACTCCACTAGATGTGAATGTGCGAATTGCAGTCGCGTAAAAACCATTCTTCAACTTATTTCTACACGGGCGTAAGTTTGTTGCTTCTTGGATATCTGGATGGGTTCTTTTCCTCCTGTAGAGCAACTGAAGTCGCAATCTGTGCTCATCCATCACCTTCTCAATCAACCGCATACACCCATTAGGTTCATCCCATTGGTTCAAAGCCAAATTGATAGACTTAACCTGCAGCCTCCTTCTGTTGCGAGCTTTCTCTTCTTGGTTGGTTTGTGGAGTATAAGTATGGAGAGTGCAAACCGGTAACAATAGAAGGTGAATCCAAGAAGACATCTCCCTAGGCAAAGCAACCACTCTTTGAAGTACCGACTTGAAGACGCGAGCGAAGTGTATTCTGCACTTGGAGAAATACTGGACACCGTAGGAATGTTGGCTTGAAAAAAAATGTTCAAAAGATCCAAACTCACAGTGGGAGAAGTTGTATCTCTAGTTTCAGTAACAGCATTAATAGAGACAATAGAGCTGCTGGGAGCATCAATGCCCATTACAGTAGCTGGGGAAGATACAACTTCTCCTTCATGCAACTTGCATTTCTTCCCCCAAGCATTAACATACATGCAATGAGAACAAATCCAGCTCTTCATCTGTGTCAAGACTGAATCCCAAGCCTTATAAACCTCTGCACAACTTCCTAGCCTCTCACTACATCTGTTCTTACCTTACACACCCTTGTATTGTTGGTTCTTCGAGTGATTGAACAAAGAAGCCTTCAGCAGACCCCTTCCCCCAACACCATTCCTGCACCCGTCAAAACCCCGATGCGGGTAATGGTAGAAAACATCACAACTTTCAGAAGGCGAGTTTTCAAGGTTAGAGGGGATAGCATTCAAAGTATTGGAAATGGGAGTTGCAGAATCTATACAGGAAGCGATGCCAAGCATTAAAAAAAATCGACAAAGAAACCCTAGATAATTCGAGTCGAGAAGACAGTCAAAACGTAGCTTGACAGAAGGGGAAAAGAAGAGTAAACGAGACGAAGAGGAGGAATCAAAAAGAATTGATTTGATCAGATGAAAACCTAAATACTTGATGATTTCCCTTTCCTTCACAAAAAAATCGCCCTCCGAAAAAAACATCCCCTAAAATCGCCATTCCCTTTGAATTTATATAGAAAAATGTGGCGATTTTTTCCAAGAAATTTTAGTAGTGTTGCTTTTACATATGCACGTTTAATTCATACTGATATTAATCTGGATTAAGTTAATACTTTTGAACCTAAAATCAAAATTTCCCTAAATAGATTATAAAGATTATAAAGTTATGCTAAGTTTTCATTTTGACTAATGGATTTGTTAAATGTGCCAGGATTAGCTTCGGATTTTATTTCCCAACAAATATCTAACAATGGGATGGAGGAACAAACCCCAGCAACTCTTTGGATACTTTATGGTGAACATGTCTGCGAGTAAGGATGTATTGGACCTGGTCCTCAAGTAAGTTTTGAGAATGTATGCCAGTAAGGATGTCTTGGCTCTGGTCTCTCTCAAAGTTAACCGGCCAATCATTGAGGTTAGCTCTACTGTGACTGTCAAGTGGCGTGGGAAAGCAGTTTTCATCAGACACTGCATTGAGGACAATACAAAACTTGCCAACATTATTGACCAATGTATCCTGTGTGATCTAGAGGATGATGCAGTTAGACTCAAGTACTCATAATTGCTTACTGTTGTTGAAGTCTGTACATATATTGGTTGCATCCCTTTGCCCAATTCCTGGGTATTTTTTTGGTTTATTCAGTCCATGCCATGATTCTCACTATGACATTTCAGGAACGATTTGAAAGGCCCAACACCAAAGAAGCGGGAGTACCTTCTTACAAATTTTTGGAGGATAACAAGTTTCTTTATGATTTTATGATTTTAAACTTGAAATTTACTTTGAAATTTATTGCTTTGTGATGTCTGATATGTTTGATTACACGAAAGATAAAGATGGTTAAGACTTAAGAGTTAATTGAATAATTTGTTAGTGGTAAATATTCACGATCTAAAATGTGTACAAAGGATATATCTTATCCCACAAAATTTAGTCAGTTGAGTCAGGTCTGACTCAAAAACCAAACATATTTTCTGAGTCAGACCTTAGTGAGTCAGATCTAGATGAGTTAGGTAATTTTAATCAGATCAAGATGACTGAAATCACCCGAGTCATCTGGATCTGACTCAGAAAATGTGTTTGGTTTTTGAGTCAGACCCGACTCAACTGACTGAATTTTATGGGACATAATATACCCTTTGTACACATTTCATTTCCATTACTATGACGTTACTATAAGAGTATTTTATTTTTGTTTTTAATTTCTAATTAGGTAATAAGATAAAACCGTTAATTCAAGTCTAACTGCTAAAAATAAGGAAATATTTAATTAGTAATGAGATAATACCGTTAATTGATTTATATATATATATATATATATATATATTTTTTGATAAATCTCATTCTTGATAAAATAGAGACTACATGGACTTCAAGGACATCATGATCAAAGATCGTACTACAATTAAAAGGTACTAAGAAAGAGTAATTCGTGAAGAGAATTAAAGAACTACCAACGAGAGTACCAATCAATCCGAAGATTGAGAGAATGGTTTTGGAATTACAATCCAACCATTTAAATAAGGTTTTTTCTTCTTGAAAAAAAGATATTCTCATGAAAATATGAGAGTAATATGCCAAAAGTCTTGAATCTTTATCACCACATTCGAACTTCCGCAAAAAATCTCCATTAAAATCAAAAAGAAACGCCATGACAACACGTAAAGAATCTACATAAAGGAGAAGACACAAACCAAAGGGAAAAGAAACCCATAAGAAAACCATAAAAATCTCCTAAAATGATGAAAATTCAAACAAAACTTAAACAAATCTAACCTAAACTACTAAATATCTTAGATAACAAGAAAAAGATAGAAATATGCTCAGATCTTTCCCGAAACAAGATGAACCTGAGTAGTAATTGTTAATAGTGACAAAAGTTTTTCTAGGTTTTGAGAAGAAACTAAAAAGGAGAAAGAAAGTTGAATGAGATTAATTGATGTCTGAATGCTAAATATGAGGAAACCTTTAATTAGTTATAATAACGAAAATAAAAAATAAAATTCATGACCAATAATTACTGATAGGGGTGTAAGTAATACCCGAAAATACTCGGTCTGCCTGTATCCGTCCGAGCCCGCCTGTACCCGAAGTAGCCCAAAGCCTGTTATGGCCCGTCATGGACCACCCGGCCTGGCCTGGATTAATTTATTGGGAGGTCTCGGGCTTTGCGATTAATTATGATGCCCGGCCTGGTGCCCGGCCTGAAAACCTTCTATGTGCCATTAATCATTTAATATTCTCTTAAAAAGACTTAAAAGTTACAATTTTATAATTGTCAATTTTGTGTCAAGAAAAATAAAATATATAATTATTTTTTTACTTATAATTAACCTTTTCAAAACATTAATGGTAATATATTTTCTTATTAGAAAGTTTATTGTACTCTAATTAATTATTTATTATAGGCTAAAATTAAAAATTTGTCAGTGTAATTTAAATATAAAATAGTACTATCACTTACGATATGCGATGTTGGAAAGGAAATGATATTGTATTTAATACCGTTCATTTGAAAATTTAAACTTAAAAAAAAAAAAATCAAAATAGTGGCATGTTCGGCCCGATCTGACCTGCCCGTATAAAAAGCGGGCTTTGGGCGGTCTTTGGGTAGCAAATTATCTACTTGTGCCCGGCCTGTCCGGCCTAAATTTGTTTACGGGCTCACAAATATTAAACCTGGCCTGCCCGGCCTGTCTTAATTTTTGGGTCGGGCGGCCCGGCCTGCCCGAATTTACACCCCTAATTACTGGGATAACCATATATCATAAGTATTTCATTTCAAAATAAATATAATCACCAACAACTTCAAAAACAATCATGTAAATATTTTGTCATACACCTAATAGTTCACCAATATCTTATTTTTAAAAAACAAAAACAAACTAAACTTTCTTTCATTATATTTTTAACTGCACGTTAGAGTTCTTGTTTATCAAATTATCCTCAATTTCACACCTCTCTTATCGAAACATGCAAGGAACTAATAGGTGTTTGATGAAATGCCTCTATTATTACCACAACAAGAACCTCGTCTTATTAGAAACACTAGGGATTAACCCGTGGTTGGACTTATGCTGAAATGCATCCTTGGATTCCTCTGTTTCTAACATTTTTATTAGGTTCCACGTGAGATTTGTCAGAAAAAATTAAAATAAAAAGTGATGAAAGAACTACTTCCTATATGCATATTAACTAAATGAAAAAGATACTGATAATAGTAAACATAACAACTGAATCCAACTTCCAAATATAAAAAGAACTTTAACTAACACATTAATTACTATATGTGTAAATCAGAGAGCAGAAATGTGAAAATCACGACTAAAGAGAAAACACATGTTTTTAGAAGTTGTACTATGGACCATGCAATTGAGATTGATATTTCTAATTTCTACCGAAATCTTGATTTCTTTACACTTCTTTGGTGGAAAAAAAATAACGCACAATTTCAGCGGTACATTAAAAGATGACAGAAATTCATGTTTTCATCTACTTTGATTGAAAATGTTCAACTTCTCCAGGGATATGCATTATGGTTTCATCAGTTTTCTTGCGATAATCTCCTCCAGCTACAGGTTCTTCCATTTTGGTTTGAAATTTCTCCATTGGACTCGAAAGAATCTTCCCACATTTTTCAATATGTCCGGGTAAACCAATATGGCAGCTTCTTTTAGCTTCATCAGATTCAGATAATTCATGGAACCTGCATAGAGAAGCATCATAAGACGCTTCAAATTCCCAAATGAACATATCATATATATGTGGATTGAACAAAAGATATAGAGTATCAAACTCAGAAAGTAAATGGAAACAAGTCTCAACTAAAATTACAAAAACTACGGCAGTGGAAGATATATACAATCAATTGGGAAGAGTTCCGAGCCTTAAGAGTAGAGCTACAGTACCCATTGAGCTACAATATTTAATGGAAACAACAACACCTATGTCAATTTTCTAAACCTGATAAATGATGCTTCTCAAAGATAAAACTCGACAAAACTCACTGGAAGCAGTGCGTACCTCCAAGCATTTTCTTTTAACTCATCTTCCAACAAATCATTTTACAAGTCGTTTTGCGTATACTAACTTGTTGCCTCATTTTGTATTAAAAATGTTTTTGAAACCAATTACTGCAAAGCTCCACTTAGTATATAATAAATTTTGGCAATGCATATCACAATGTACACCTCTAATGGTATCAAAATATTTCTAATTAAAAATTCCAAAAGGGCAATAAATTTGAATTCATCAGCAACATGTGTTTTATCAAAGGTGCAATAACTAACTGAGGTTCACAAAGGTTAGTTGGCGAAGCCATGTATAAAGGACCTACCATGTTCACTTTTTTCTCCAATTTAGCACTTTCAACCAAATGTTTAATATCAAAATTGAACCAGCAAAACTTACTAAAACAGTCCTATTTCAATAACAAAAAAAAACAATAAAAAAATCATGCATCCGCTCGGTATTGCACTTGTATTTTGTCCACTTATCATGCTGATTGTAGCAACTAATAAAAATGGGGAAGCTCGTCGTAAATAAATTAAAAAACCGTCATACAACAACCAACATCCGGTAGTTAGATTTTTCATGGAAGGTCTAAACTACATCCTTCTCAACTTAAAACTTGTAAGAGTGGGTTCAATACCTTCACCAACTGCAATGGAAAGCTACAGAGTAAGATGGTCACATGGACATAAGCTACATGAAATTAAAAAAAATATGTATGTGCGTGTGTGAAAAAAAGATTCTATGACTTTATGCAGATAAGCGAGAGTGCTTTTACACATAAAATAGTATAGATGAAAACTCCCATCTTTAATTTGTCAAGCCTTAGTGAGACAAAGAAGCTTGCTTATCCTTAAGAAGATAAACTCCTTCGTTTTTGTTAAAATTGGTAGCAAGACAATCAACAATCACATTTTAAAACAAATCTGTTTAGTAAAATACTATACTAACAGTTTATATTTGTTCATCACAAACATCAGTTTACAACGAAGATGACGATTTATTTGTTCCAAAAAACTGACATAAAGATTCATTCCATTCACCATGGTGGTTAACACGGTCTACATATATAGTTCATTTTATAAAGTAACCAAATATGCAAATTAGATATTAAATAAACCTTTCTACACCTCATATATCCAGTAGAAAGTAGACATGATATCCACATACATAATCCATAGAAAGAAAGAAAATAAAACTGCAAGCACAATAGAGCAAGGAAGTAACGCTGCAAATCAAATTTTACGCGTCAATAGTTTTAATATATTTGTCGGTCATTCGAGGGTTCCACTTACTTGTAGAGAATATTGCTAGGAAGAGGCATGGTAGAATCATTCGTATGAAATATGAGGAAGATTCCCCAGCAGAAATCATAACATGTGAAGGAGGAAAGTAAGTCAATACAAACAACCACCTAAATCGTTTTCTTTATTTCGTATATTAAGTATTTTTCTTGTTTAGGAATTTTGTTTTCAAATTCTGCATACAGATTAAGGAACGTTTTCATAAAAATCAAGAAATAAACAATAGCGAAATGCCAAAAAAAAGAAGAAGTGGTAGGTCGGATATATCAGGTTACGAATCCATATACTCCGAAGTTTAAAGTGCGAACTACAAATGCTCATTCATTCAGAATCATCAATCCCATCACCTAAGATTTAAATTGCGAGAATGTATCTATATAACTTAGAATAGATATTTTGCTTTAGAAATACAGTAGTACTACTTGGTACTGATGTTAATATTGACGTCAAAACAACAATAATCAATACTAAAATAGACAATAACATCATTCAACCTATGTAAGATGTAATACCCCGATATTCGGCAGTGGTTGGCCGAATGGAATATAAGTAATGATTTGTCCTTCCCTAACACCGAGGCCTTTTCAGCACAATTGTCTCCAGAGTTGGCAGAAAACTCTGCAGTTAAGCGTGCTCGGGCGGGAGCAATCCAGGGATGGGTGACCATCCGGGAAGTTACTGCTGGATTACCGCAGCGATGCCCGTTGAAAACCCCACACTGCCGGATAACCGCAGTGGCTAAGTGGGGACAGTATCGGTGGAGGGACGGGTCATTACAAATGGTATCAGAGCCGACGACGGTTCACCTGCCGAGGGTGAGAAGGTACGCTGGACGGGGTTGTTCCAGGTGCTTCTCATGAGGGGTAGGGAACGTCGGAGATCTGAGCTTGCGAATATATTCTGGAGCCGAGGACGGCTCCAATTTAAGGTGGTGGTATTGTAATACCCCGATATTCGGCAGTGGTTGGCCGAATGGAATATAAGTAATGATTTGTCCTTCCCTAACACCGAGGCCTTTTCAGCACAATTGGCTCCAGAGTTGGCAGAAAACTCTGCAGTTAAGCGTGCTCGGGCGGGAGCAATCCAGGGATGGGTGACCATCCGGGAAGTTACTGCTGGATTACCGCAGCGATGCCCGTTGAAAACCCCACACTGCCGGATAACCGCAGTGGCTAAGTGGGGACAGTATCGGTGGAGGGACGGGTCATTACATAAGATGTAGCAAAGGAGTTTACCCATGATCTATGTTTTTCCACCGTCCTGTGATATGATTTTTGTAATAGCCAGCACACGTCCTGCAAATAAAGTGATTCTTAGTAATTTGATCTTCGATCACAAAATTTGTTTTTTACTAATAAAATAGTAATAAATTTTTTTGATTTTAAGCAACAGAAAAACCATTCTCAATTAAAAATTGCTAACATTATAAAACCCACCTCCATATTTCAGGCATATCCAAATACCAACATGTAAATCTTCCATCAAATCTTTAACTTGTTATGTTTATCGATTGATATTGTTCCCAGATTGTTCACGAATCTGCAAAAGCAAAAATTCAGTCGCCTAAACAATGGCAAAAACTCATTAAAAAACTCAACCTAAACCCAAGATTCTAAAATAAAATCTAAATCTAACGATCATAAGTTTAATTACAACAGGAAAACAAAACAAACAAAAAAATCGAGTAAAGTTTGGGAAAGAAAACTTATAATCAAGCAAATCACTCGTAGCTTCGTACACTTATCATAAACAGATACTCAATCAAAGATCTTTTTACTTTCTACGTGCTGGAATTTTCAGAAAATAAAATCCCTAAATTGAGAAATAGAAATAAAGAGATAATTAGAATACGTTTAAAATATGTCTACCATTTGATTTAACTCTGCGATTTAGATCCAACGAAATACAGAGACGCCTCATAGGTAGAGATGAGAGAAGAAATCATTTATTATTTTTATTTACTGGCGGTTCGGGGACTATGAAAGACGAACAGTTTTGTCATCAGTTAAGCGGCGATAGATAGGAGAGATTTCATATCATGTAAGCGACCACATCCATAGATATATCTTTTGGGAGAGTAACTCTGGGCCGCCGTTTATATAGGAAAACTTGGGAAACCGTGCTACGTATTCTTGACAAGTTCTGGAAAACTTTAACATGATTTATCTCTTTGCTTTTTAGTGAGATTTTGTGAGGTTGTTTTATTATTGTAATTGATAAATATGGATGAATAAGCCATATGTAATTGAAGGAAATTGATTGAATTCAAACTTTAGTTAAGACTTTTATGCAAGTTTGGTAAGCCCGTATTTGGTAAAAATGACAATGAATGAATCAAGTCAATGGAGTTGATAGAAATGATAACCAAATGCAATAGAAAAGATTCAAAATTGTTTTCTACTACTCTGATTGTTTGTGTATGGATGATCTTCGCAACCACTTCGAGGTTATATCAATCAATGATGTACACCAATCTTCAAAATAATAAATACTTCCTTCGTCCTATAGTAAGTGACCTAGTTCAACTTTGCTCAATTCTTAAGGCAAGGAGGAGATAGGGGTATTTTTAAGTATTTTTTACAATTACACCCCTAATAATTAGTAAAATTTAGAAATGATTTACCTCCCAAACAATTCCACTGATGTTCCCCTAGCGAAGTGTATTCTGCACTTGGAGAAATACTGGACACCGTAGGAATGTTGGCTTGAAAAAAAATGTTCAAAAGATCCAAACTCACAGTGGGAGAAGTTGTATCTCTAGTTTCAGTAACAGCATTAATAGAGACAATAGAGCTGCTGGGAGCATCAATGCCCATTACAGTAGCTGGGGAAGATACAACTTCTCCTTCATGCAACTTGCATTTCTTCCCCCAAGCATTAACATACATGCAATGAGAACAAATCCAGCTCTTCATCTGTGTCAAGACTGAATCCCAAGCCTTATAAACCTCTGCACAACTTCCTAGCCTCTCACTACATCTGTTCTTACCTTACACACCCTTGTATTGTTGGTTCTTCGAGTGATTGAACAAAGAAGCCTTCAGCAGACCCCTTTCCCCCCAACACCATTCCTGCACCCGTCAAAACCCCGATGCGGGTAATGGTAAGAAAACATCACAACTTTCAGAAGGCGAGTTTTCAAGGTTAGAGGGGATAGCATTCAAAGTATTGGAAATGGGATTGCAGAATCTATACAGGAAGCGATGCCAAGCATTAAAAAAAATCGACAAAGAAACCCTAGATAATTCGAGTCGAGAAGACAGTCAAAACGTAGCTTGACAGAAGGGGAAAGAAGAGTAAACGAGACGAAGAGGAGGAATCAAAAAGAATTGATTTGATCAGATGAAAACCTAAATACTTGATGATTTCCCTTTCCTTCACAAAAAAATCGCCCTCCGAAAAAAACATCCCCTAAAATCGCCATTCCCTTTGAATTTATATAGAAAATGTGGCGATGTTTTTCCAGAAATTTTAGTAGTGTTGCTTTTACATATGCACGTTTAATTCATACTGATATTAATCTGGATTAAGTTAATACTTTTGAACCTAAAATCAAAATTTCCCTAAATAGATTATAAAGATTATAAAGTTATGCTAAGTTTTCATTTTGACTAATGGATTTGTTAAATGTGCCAGGATTAGCTTCGGATTTTATTTCCCAACAAATATCTAACAATGGGATGGAGGAACAAACCCCAGCAACTCTTTGGATACTTTATGGTGAACATGTCTGCGAGTAAGGATGTATTGGACCTGGTCCTCAAGTAAGTTTTGAGAATGTATGCCAGTAAGGATGTCTTGGCTCTGGTCTCTCTCAAAGTTAACCGGCCAATCATTGAGGTTAGCTCTACTGTGACTGTCAAGTGGCGTGGGAAAGCAGTTTTCATCAGACACTGCATTGAGGACAATACAAAACTTGCCAACATTATTGACCAATGTATCCTGTGTGATCTAGAGGATGATGCATTAGACTCAACTCATAATTGCTTACTGTTGTTGAAGTCTGTACATATATTGGTTGCATCCCTTTGCCCAATTCCTGGGTATTTTTTGGTTTATTCAGTCCATGCCATGATTCTACTATGACATTTCAGGAACGATTTGAAAGGCCCAACACCAAAGAAGCGGGAGTACCTTCTTACAAATTTTTTGGAGGATAACAAGTTTCTTTATGATTTTATGATTTTAAACTTGAAATTTACTTTGAAATTTATTGCTTGTGATGTCTGATATGTTTGATTACACGAAAGATAAAGATGGTTAAGACTTAAGAGTTAATTGAATAATTTGTTAGTGGTAAATATCACGATCTAAAATGTGTACAAAGGATATATCTTATCCCACAAAATTTAGTCAGTTGAGTCAGGTCTGACTCAAAAACCAAACATATTTTCTGAGTCAGACCTTAGTGAGTCAGATCTAGATGAGTTAGGTAATTTTTAAAGATCAAGATGACTGAAATCACCCGAGTCATCTGGATCTGACTCAGAAAATGTGTTTTGGTTTTGAGTCAGACCCGACTCAACTGACTGAATTTTATGGGACATAATATACCCTTTGTACACATTTCATTTCCATTACTATGACGTTACTATAGAGTATTTATTTTTGTTTTTAATTTCTAATTAGGTAATAAGATAAAACCGTTAATTCAAGTCTAACTGCTAAAAATAAGGAATATTTAATTAGTAATGAGATAATAACGTTAATTGATTTATATATATATATATAGATATATATATTTTTGATAAATCTCATTCTTGATAAAATAGAGACTACATGGACTTCAAGGACATCAGATCAAAGATCGTACTACAATTAAAAGGTACTAAGAAAGAGTAATTCGTGAAGAGAATTAAAGAACTACCAACGAGAGTACCAATCAATCCGAAGATTGAGAGAATGGTTTTGGAATTACAATCCAACCATTTAAATAAGGTTTTTTCTTCTTGAAAAAAAGATATTCTCATGAAAATATGAGAGTAATATGCCAAAAGTCTTGAATCTTTATCACCACATTCGAACTTCCTTCCGCAAAAAATCTCCATTAAAATCAAAAAGAAACGCCATGACAAACACGTAAAGAATCTACATAAAGGAGAAGACACAACCAAAGGGAAAAGAAACCCATAAGAAACCATAAAAATCTCCTAAAATGATGAAAATTCAAACAAAACTTAAACAAATCTAACCTAAACTACTAAATACTTAGATAACAAGAAAAAGATAGAAATATGCTCAGATCTTTCCTGAAACAAGATGAACCTGAGCAGTAATTGTTAATAGTGACAAAAGTTTTTCTAGGTTTTGAGAAGAAACTAAAAAGGAGAAAGAAAGTTGAATGAGATTAATTGATGTCTGAATGCTAAATATGAGGAAACCTTTAATTAGTTATAATAACGAAAATAAAAAATAAAATTCATGACCATAATTACTGATAGGGGTGTAAGTAATACCCGAAAATACTCGGTCTGCCTGTATCGTCCGAGCCCAGCCCGCTGTACCCGAAGTAGCCCAAAGCCTGTTTATGGCCCGTCATGGACCACCCGGCCTGGCCTGGATTAATTATTGTGAGGTCTCGGGCTTTTGCGATTAATTATGATGCCCGGCCTGGTGCCCGGCCTGAAAACCTTCTATGTGCCATTAATCATTTAATATTCTCTTAAAAGACTTAAATTACAATTTTATAATTGTCAATTTTGTGTCAAGAAAAATAAATATATAATTATTTTTTACTTATAATTAACCTTTTCAAAACATTAATGGTAATATATTTTCTTATTAGAAAGTTTATTGTACTCTAATTAATTATTATTATATAGGCTAAAATTAAAAATTTGTCAGTGTAATTAAATATAAAATAGTACTATCACTTACGATATGCGATGTTGGAAAGGAAATGATATTGTATTTAATACCGTTCATTTGAAATTTAAACTTAAAAAAAAAAATTCAAAATAGTGGCATGTTCGGCCCTATCTGACCTGCCCGTATAAAAAGCGGGCTTTGGGCGGTCTTTGGTAGCAAATATTATCTACGTGTGCCCGCCCTGTCCGGCCTAAATTTGTTTACGGCTCACACAATATAAGCCTGGCCTGCCCGGCCTGTCTTAATTTTTGGGTCGGGCGGCCCGGCCTGCCCGAATTTACACCCCTAATTACTGGGATAACCATATATCATAAGTATTTTATTTCAAAATAAATATAATCACCAACAACTTCAAAAACAATCATGTAAATTTTGTCATACACCTAATAGTTCACCAATATCTTATTTTTAAAAAAACAAAAACAAACTAAACTTTCTTTCATTATATTTTTAACTGCACGTTAGAGTTCTTGTTATCAAATTATCCTCAATTTCACACCTCTCTTATCGAAACATGCAAGGAACTAATAGGTGTTTGATGAAATGCCTCTATTATTACCACAACAAGAACCTCGTCTTATTAGAAACACTAGGGATTAACCCGTGGTTGGACTTATGCTGAAATGCATCCTTGGATTCCTCTGTTTCTAACATTTTTATTAGGTTCCACGTGAGATTTGTCAGAAAAAATTAAAATAAAAAGTGATGAAAGAACTACTTCCTATATGCATATTAACTAAATGAAAAAGATACTGATAATAGTAAACATAACAACTGAATCCAACTTCCAAATATAAAAGAACTTTAACTAACACATTAATTACTAATGTGTAAATCAGAGAGCAGAAATGTGAAAATCACGACTAAAGAGAAAACACATGTTTTTAGAAGTTGTACTATGGACCATGCAATTGAGATTGATATTTCTAATTTCTAACCGAAATCGATTTCTTTACACTTCTTTGTGGAAAAAAAATAACGCACAATTTCAGCGGTACATTAAAGATGACAGAAATTCATGTTTTCATCTACTTTGATTGAAAATGTTCAACTTCTCCAGGGATATGCATTATGGTTTGATCAGTTTTCTTGCGATAATCTCCTCCAGCTACAGGTTCTTCCATTTGGTTTGAAATTTCTCCATTGGACTCGAAAAATCTTCCCACATTTTTAATATGTCCGGGTAAACCAAATATGGCAGCTTCTTTAGCTTCATCAGATTCAGATAATTCATGGAACCTGCATAGAGAAGCATCATAAGACGCTTCAAATTCCCAAATGAACATATCATATATATGTGGATTGAACAAAAGATATAGAGTATCAAATCAGAAAGTAAATGGAAACAAGTCTCAACTAAAATTACAAAAACTACGGCAGTGGAAGATATATACAATCAATTGGGAAGAGTTCCGAGCCTTAGAGTAGAGCTACAGTACCCATTGAGCTACAATATTTAATGGAAACAACAACACCTATGTCAATTTTCTAAACCTGATAATGATGCTTCTCAAAGATAATAAACTCGACAAAATCACTGGAAGCAGTGCGTACCTCCAAGCATTTTCTTTTAACTCATCTTCCAACAAATCATTTTACAAGTCGTTTTGCGTATACTAACTTGTTGCCTCATTTTGTATTAAAAATGTTTTTGAAACCAATTACTGCAAAGCTCCACTTAGTATATAATAAATTTTGGCAATGCATATCACAATGTACACCTCTAATGGTATCAAAATATTTCTAATTAAAAATTCCAAAAGGGCAATAAATTGAATTCATCAGCAACATGTGTTTTTATCAAAGGTGCAATAACTAACTGAGGTTCACAAAGGTTAGTTGGCGAAGCCATGTATAAAGGACCTACCATGTTCACTTATTTCTCCAATTTAGCACTTTCAACCAAATGTTTAATATCAAAATTGAACCAGCAAAACTTACTAAAACAGTCCTATTTCAATAACAAAAAAAAACAATAAAAAAAATCATGCATCCGCTCGGTATTGCACTTGTATTTTGTCCACTTATCATGCTGATTGTAGCAACTAATAAAAATGGGGAAGCTCGTCGTAAATAATTAAAATAACCGTATAACAACAACCAACATCCGGTAGTTAGATTTTTCATGGAAGGTCTAAACATACATCCTTCTCAACTTAAAACTTGTAAGAGTGGGTTCAATACCCACCAACTGCAATGGAAAGCTACAGAGTAAGATGGTCACATGGACATAATACATGAAATTAAAAAAAATATGTATGTGCGTGTGTGAAAAAAAGATTCTATGACTTTATGCAGATAAGCGAGAGTGCTTTTACACATAAAATAGTATAGATGAAAACTCCCATCTTTAATTTTTCAAGCCTTAGTGAGACAAGAAGCTTGCTTATCCTTAAGAAGATAAACTCCTTCGTTTTTGTTAAAATTGGTAGCAAGACAATCAACAATCACATTTTAAAACAATCCGTTTAGTAAAATACTATACTAACAGTTTTATTTGTTCATCACAAACATCAGTTTACAACGAAGATGACGATTTATTTGTTCCAAAAAACTGACATAAAGATTCATTCCATTCACCATGGTGGTTAACACGGTCTACATATATAGTTCATTTTATAAAGTAACCAAATATGCAAATTAGATATTAAATAAACCTTTCTACACCTCATATATCCAGTAGAAAGTAGACATGATATCCACATACATAATCCATAGAAAGAAAGAAAATAAAACTGCAAGCACAATAGAGCAAGGAAGTAACGTGCAAATCAAATTTTACGCGTCAATAGTTTTAATATATTTGTCGTCATTCGAGGGTTTCCACTTACTTGTAGAGAATATTGCTAGGAAGAGGCATGGTAGAACTTCGTATGAAATATGAGGAAGATTCCCCAGCAGAAATCATACATGTGAAGGAGGAAAGTAAGTCAATACAAACAACCACCTAAATCGTTTTCTTTATTTCGTATATTAAGTATTTTTCTTGTTTAGGAATTTTGTTTTCAAATTCTGCATACAGATTAAGGAACGTTTTCAAAAAAATCAAGAAATAAACAATAGCGAAATGCCAAAAAAAGAAGAAGTGTAGGTAGGGGATATATATCAGGTTACGAATCCATATACTCCGAAGTGTAAAGTGCGAACTACAAATGCTCATTCATTCAGAATCATCAATCCCATCACCTAAGATTTAAATTGCGAGAATGTATCTATATAACTTAGAATAGATATTTTGCTTTTAGAAATACAGTAGTACTACTTGGTACTGATGGTTAATATTGACGTCAAAACAACAAAATCAATACTAAAATAGACAATAACATCATTCAACCTATAAGATGTAGCAAAGGAGTTACCCATGATCTATGTTTTTCCACCGTCCTGTGATATGATTTTTGTAATAGCCAGCACACGTCCTGCAAATAAAGTGATTCTTAGTAATTTGATCTTCGATCACAAAATTTGTTTTTACTAATAAAATAGTAATAAATTTTTTGATTTTAAGCAACAGAAAAAACCATTCTCAATTAAAAATTGCTAACATTATAAAACCCACCTCCATATTTCAGGCATATCCAAATACCAACATGTAAATCTTCCATCAAATCTTTAACTTGTTATGTTTTATCGATTGATATTGTTCCCAGATTGTTCACGAATCTGCAAAAGCAAAAATTCAGTCGCCTAAACAATGGCAAAAACTCATTAAAAAACTCAACCTAAACCCAAGATTCTAAAATAAAATCTAAATCTAACGATCATAAGTTTAATTACAACACAGGAAACAAACAAACAAAAACAAAAAAAAATCGAGTAAAGTTGGGAAAGAAACTTATAATCAAGCAAATCACTCGTACTGCTAGCTGCTTCGTACTTATCATAAACAGATACTCAATCAAAGATCTTTTTACTTTCTACGTGCTGGAATTTTCAGAAAATAAAATCCCTAAATTGAGAAATAGAAATAAGAGATAATTAGAATACGTTTAAAATATGTCTACCATTTGATTTAACTCTGCGATTTAGATCCAACGAAATACAGAGACGCCTCATAGGTAGAGATGAGAGAAGAAATCATTTATTTATTTTTATTTACTGGCGGTTCGGGGACTATGAAAGACGAACAGTTTTGTCATCAGTTAAGCGGCGATAGATAGGAGAGATTTCATATCATGTAAGCGACCACATCCATAGATATATCTTTTGGGAGAGTAACTCTGGGCCGCCGTTTATATAGGAAAACTTGGGAAACCGTGCTACGTATTCTTGACAAGTTCTGGAAAACTTTAACATGATTTATCTCTTTGCTTTTTAGTGAGATTTTGTGAGGTTGTTTTATTATTGTAATTGATAAATATGGATGAATAAGCCATATGTAATTGAAGGAAATTGATTGAATTCAAACTTTAGTTAAGACTTTTATGCAAGTTTGGTAAGCCCGTATTTGGTAAAAATGACAATGAATGAATCAAGTCAATGGAGTTGATAGAAATGATAACCAAATGCAATAGAAAAGATTCAAAATTGTTTTCTACTACTCTGATTGTTTGTGTATGGATGATCTTCGCAACCACTTCGAGGTTATATCAATCAATGATGTACACCAATCTTCAAAATAATAAATACTTCCTTCGTCCTATAGTAAGTGACCTAGTTCAACTTTGCTCAATTCTTAAGGCAAGGAGGAGATAGGGGTATTTTTAAGTATTTTTTACAATTACACCCCTAATAATTAGTAAAATTTAGAAATGATTTACCTCCCAAACAATTCCACTGATGTTCCCCTAGCGAAGTGTATTCTGCACTTGGAGAAATACTGGACACCGTAGGAATGTTGGCTTGAAAAAAAATGTTCAAAAGATCCAAACTCACAGTGGGAGAAGTTGTATCTCTAGTTTCAGTAACAGCATTAATAGAGACAATAGAGCTGCTGGGAGCATCAATGCCCATTACAGTAGCTGGGGAAGATACAACTTCTCCTTCATGCAACTTGCATTTCTTCCCCCAAGCATTAACATACATGCAATGAGAACAAATCCAGCTCTTCATCTGTGTCAAGACTGAATCCCAAGCCTTATAAACCTCTGCACAACTTCCTAGCCTCTCACTACATCTGTTCTTACCTTACACACCCTTGTATTGTTGGTTCTTCGAGTGATTGAACAAAGAAGCCTTCAGCAGACCCCTTCCCCCAACACCATTCCTGCACCCGTCAAAACCCCGATGCGGGTAATGGTAGAAAACATCACAACTTTCAGAAGGCGAGTTTTCAAGGTTAGAGGGATAGCATTCAAAGTATTGGAAATGGGAGTTGCAGAATCTATACAGGAAGCGATGCCAAGCATTAAAAAAAATCGACAAAGAAACCCTAGATAATTCGAGTCGAGAAGACAGTCAAAACGTAGCTTGACAGAAGGGGAAAAGAAGAGTAAACGAGACGAAGAGGAGGAATCAAAAAGAATTGATTTGATCAGATGAAAACCTAAATACTTGATGATTTCCCTTTCCTTCACAAAAAAATCGCCCTCCGAAAAAAACATCCCCTAAAATCGCCATTCCCTTTGAATTTATATAGAAAAATGTGGCGATTTTTTCCAAGAAATTTTAGTAGTGTTGCTTTTACATATGCACGTTTAATTCATACTGATATTAATCTGGATTAAGTTAATACTTTTGAACCTAAAATCAAAATTTCCCTAAATAGATTATAAAGATTATAAAGTTATGCTAAGTTTTCATTTGACTAATGGATTTGTTAAATGTGCCAGGATTAGCTTCGGATTTTATTTCCCAACAAATATCTAACAATGGGATGGAGGAACAAACCCCAGCAACTTTGGATACTTTATGGTGAACATGTCTGCGAGTAAGGATGTATTGGACCTGGTCCTCAAGTAAGTTTTGAGAATGTATGCCAGTAAGGATGTCTTGGCTCTGGTCTCTCTCAAAGTTAACCGGCCAATCATTGAGGTTAGCTCTACTGTGACTGTCAAGTGGCGTGGGAAAGCAGTTTTCATCAGACACTGCATTGAGGACAATACAAAACTTGCCAACATTATTGACCAATGTATCCTGTGTGATCTAGAGGATGATGCAGTTAGACTCAAGTACTCATAATTGCTTACTGTTGTTGAAGTCTGTACATATATTGGTTGCATCCCTTTGCCCAATTCCTGGGTATTTTTTTGGTTTATTCAGTCCATGCCATGATTCTCACTATGACATTTCAGGAACGATTTGAAAGGCCCAACACCAAAGAAGCGGGAGTACCTTCTTACAAATTTTTGGAGGATAACAAGTTTCTTTATGATTTTATGATTTTAAACTTGAAATTTACTTTGAAATTTATTGCTTTGTGATGTCTGATATGTTTGATTACACGAAAGATAAAGATGGTTAAGACTTAAGAGTTAATTGAATAATTTGTTAGTGGTAAATATTCACGATCTAAAATGTGTACAAAGGATATATCTTATCCCACAAAATTTAGTCAGTTGAGTCAGGTCTGACTCAAAAACCAAACATATTTCTGAGTCAGACCTTAGTGAGTCAGATCTAGATGAGTTAGGTAATTTTAATCAGATCAAGATGACTGAAATCACCCGAGTCATCTGGATCTGACTCAGAAAATGTGTTTGGTTTTTGAGTCAGACCCGACTCAACTGACTGAATTTTATGGGACATAATATACCCTTTGTACACATTTCATTTCCATTACTATGACGTTACTATAAGAGTATTTTATTTTTGTTTTTAATTTCTAATTAGGTAATAAGATAAAACCGTTAATTCAAGTCTAACTGCTAAAAATAAGGAAATATTTAATTAGTAATGAGATAATACCGTTAATTGATTTATATATATATATATATATATATATATTTTGATAAATCTCATTCTTGATAAAATAGAGACTACATGGACTTCAAGGACATCATGATCAAAGATCGTACTACAATTAAAAGGTACTAAGAAAGAGTAATTCGTGAAGAGAATTAAAGAACTACCAACGAGAGTACCAATCAATCCGAAGATTGAGAGAATGGTTTTGGAATTACAATCCAACCATTTAAATAAGGTTTTTTCTTCTTGAAAAAAAGATATTCTCATGAAAATATGAGAGTAATATGCCAAAAGTCTTGAATCTTTATCACCACATTCGAACTTCCGCAAAAAATCTCCATTAAAATCAAAAAGAAACGCCATGACAACACGTAAAGAATCTACATAAAGGAGAAGACACAAACCAAAGGGAAAAGAAACCCATAAGAAAACCATAAAAATCTCCTAAAATGATGAAAATTCAAACAAAACTTAAACAAATCTAACCTAAACTACTAAATATCTTAGATAACAAGAAAAAGATAGAAATATGCTCAGATCTTTCCCGAAACAAGATGAACCTGAGCAGTAATTGTTAATAGTGACAAAAGTTTTTCTAGGTTTTGAGAAGAAACTAAAAGGAGAAAGAAAGAAGTTGAATGAGATTAATTGATGTCTGAATGCTAAATATGAGGAAACCTTTAATTAGTTATAATAACGAAAAAAAAAATAAAATTCATGACCAATAATTACTGATAGGGGTGTAAGTAATACCCGAAAATACTCGGTCTGCCTGTATCCGTCCGAGCCCGCCTGTACCCGAAGTAGCCCAAAGCCTGTTATGGCCCGTCATGGACCACCCGGCCTGGCCTGGATTAATTTATTGGGAGGTCTCGGGCTTTGCGATTAATTATGATGCCCGGCCTGGTGCCCGGCCTGAAAACCTTCTATGTGCCATTAATCATTTAATATTTCTTAAAAAGACTTAAAAGTTACAATTTTATAATTGTCAATTTGTGTCAAGAAAATAAAATATATAATTATTTTTTACTTATAATTAACCTTTTCAAAACATTAATGGTAATATATTTTCTTATTAGAAAGTTTATTGTACTCAATTAATTATTTATTATAGGCTAAAATTAAAAATTTGTCAGTGTAATTTAAATATAAAATAGTACTATCACTTACGATATGCGATGTTGGAAAGGAAATGATATTGTATTTAATACCGTTCATTTGAAAATTTAAACTTAAAAAAAAAATTCAAAATAGTGGCATGTTCGGCCCGATCTGACCTGCCCGTATAAAAAGCGGGCTTTGGGCGGTCTTTGGGTAGCAAATTATCTACTTGTGCCCGGCCTGTCCGGCCTAAATTTGTTTACGGGCTCACAAATATTAAGCCTGGCCTGCCCGGCCTGTCTTAATTTTTGGGTCGGGCGGCCCGGCCTGCCCGAATTTACACCCCTAATTACTGGGATAACCATATATCATAAGTATTTTATTTCAAAATAAATATAATCACCAACAACTTCAAAAACAATCATGTAAATATTTTGTCATACACCTAATAGTTCACCAATATCTTATTTTTAAAAAACAAAAACAAACTAAACTTTCTTTCATTATATTTTTAACTGCACGTTAGAGTTCTTGTTTATCAAATTATCCTCAATTTCACACCTCTCTTATCGAAACATGCAAGGAACTAATAGGTGTTTGATGAAATGCCTCTATTATTACCACAACAAGAACCTCGTCTTATTAGAAACACTAGGGATTAACCCGTGGTTGGACTTATGCTGAAATGCATCCTTGGATTCCTCTGTTTCTAACATTTTTATTAGGTTCCACGTGAGATTTGTCAGAAAAAATTAAAATAAAAAGTGATGAAAGAACTACTTCCTATATGCATATTAACTAAATGAAAAAGATACTGATAATAGTAAACATAACAACTGAATCCAACTTCCAAATATAAAAAGAACTTTAACTAACACATTAATTACTATATGTGTAAATCAGAGAGCAGAAATGTGAAAATCACGACTAAAGAGAAAACACATGTTTTTAGAAGTTGTACTATGGACCATGCAATTGAGATTGATATTTCTAATTTCTACCGAAATCTTGATTTCTTTACACTTCTTTGGTGGAAAAAAAATAACGCACAATTTCAGCGGTACATTAAAAGATGACAGAAATTCATGTTTTCATCTACTTTGATTGAAAATGTTCAACTTCTCCAGGGATATGCATTATGGTTTGATCAGTTTTCTTGCGATAATCTCCTCCAGCTACAGGTTCTTCCATTTTGGTTTGAAATTTCTCCATTGGACTCGAAAGAATCTTCCCACATTTTTTAATATGTCCGGGTAAACCAATATGGCAGCTTCTTTTAGCTTCATCAGATTCAGATAATTCATGGAACCTGCATAGAGAAGCATCATAAGACGCTTCAAATTCCCAAATGAACATATCATATATATGTGGATTGAACAAAAGATATAGAGTATCAAACTCAGAAAGTAAATGGAAACAAGTCTCAACTAAAATTACAAAAACTACGGCAGTGGAAGATAATACAATCAATTGGGAAGAGTTCCGAGCCTTAAGAGTAGAGCTACAGTACCCATTGAGCTACAATATTTAATGGAAACAACAACACCTATGTCAATTTTCTAAACCTGATAAATGATGCTTCTCAAAGATAATAAACTCGACAAAACTCACTGGAAGCAGTGCGTACCTCCAAGCATTTTCTTTTAACTCATCTTCCAACAAATCATTTTACAAGTCGTTTTGCGTATACTAACTTGTTGCCTCATTTTGTATTAAAAATGTTTTTGAAACCAATTACTGCAAAGCTCCACTTAGTATATAATAAATTTTGGCAATGCATATCACAATGTACACCTCTAATGGTATCAAAATATTTCTAATTAAAAATTCCAAAAGGGCAATAAATTTGAATTCATCAGCAACATGTGTTTTTATCAAAGGTGCAATAACTAACTGAGGTTCACAAAGGTTAGTTGGCGAAGCCATGTATAAAGGACCTACCATGTTCACTTATTTTCTCCAATTTAGCACTTTCAACCAAATGTTTAATATCAAAATTGAACCAGCAAAACTTACTAAAACAGTCCTATTTCAATAACAAAAAAAAACAATAAAAAAAATCATGCATCCGCTCGGTATTGCACTTGTATTTTGTCCACTTATCATGCTGATTGTAGCAACTAATAAAAATGGGGAAGCTCGTCGTAAATAAATTAAAATAACCGTCATACAACAACCAACATCCGGTAGTTAGATTTTTCATGGAAGGTCTAAACATACATCCTTCTCAACTTAAAACTTGTAAGAGTGGGTTCAATACCTTCACCAACTGCAATGGAAAGCTACAGAGTAAGATGGTCACATGGACATAAGCTACATGAAATTAAAAAAAATATGTATGTGCGTGTGTGAAAAAAAGATTCTATGACTTTATGCAGATAAGCGAGAGTGCTTTTACACATAAAATAGTATAGATGAAAACTCCCATCTTTAATTTGTCAAGCCTTAGTGAGACAAAGAAGCTTGCTTATCCTTAAGAAGATAAACTCCTTCGTTTTTGTTAAAATTGGTAGCAAGACAATCAACAATCACATTTTAAAACAAATCCGTTTAGTAAAATACTATACTAACAGTTTATATTTGTTCATCACAAACATCAGTTTACAACGAAGATGACGATTTATTTGTTCCAAAAAACTGACATAAAGATTCATTCCATTCACCATGGTGGTTAACACGGTCTACATATATAGTTCATTTTATAAAGTAACCAAATATGCAAATTAGATATTAAATAAACCTTTCTACACCTCATATATCCAGTAGAAAGTAGACATGATATCCACATACATAATCCATAGAAAGAAAGAAAATAAAACTGCAAGCACAATAGAGCAAGGAAGTAACGCTGCAAATCAAATTTTACGCGTCAATAGTTTTAATATATTTGTCGGTCATTCGAGGGTTCCACTTACTTGTAGAGAATATTGCTAGGAAGAGGCATGGTAGAATCATTCGTATGAAATATGAGGAAGATTCCCCAGCAGAAATCATAACATGTGAAGGAGGAAAGTAAGTCAATACAAACAACCACCTAAATCGTTTTCTTTATTTCGTATATTAAGTATTTTCTTGTTTAGGAATTTTGTTTTCAAATTCTGCATACAGATTAAGGAACGTTTTCATAAAAATCAAGAAATAAACAATAGCGAAATGCCAAAAAAAGAAGAAGTGGTAGGTCGGATATATCAGGTTACGAATCCATATACTCCGAAGTGTAAAGTGCGAACTACAAATGCTCATTCATTCAGAATCATCAATCCCATCACCTAAGATTTAAATTGCGAGAATGTATCTATATAACTTAGAATAGATATTTTGCTTTAGAAATACAGTAGTACTACTTGGTACTGATGTTAATATTGACGTCAAAACAACAATAATCAATACTAAAATAGACAAAACATCATTCAACCTATGTAAGATGTAGCAAAGGAGTTTACCCATGATCTATGTTTTTCCACCGTCCTGTGATATGATTTTTGTAATAGCCAGCACACGTCCTGCAAATAAAGTGATTCTTAGTAATTTGATCTTCGATCACAAAATTTGTTTTTTACTAATAAAATAGTAATAAATTTTTTTGATTTTAAGCAACAGAAAAAACCATTCTCAATTAAAAATTGCTAACATTATAAAACCCACCTCCATATTTCAGGCATATCCAAATACCAACATGTAAATCTTCCATCAAATCTTTAACTTGTTATGTTTATCGATTGATATTGTTCCCAGATTGTTCACGAATCTGCAAAAGCAAAAATTCAGTCGCCTAAACAATGGCAAAAACTCATTAAAAAACTCAACCTAAACCCAAGATTCTAAAATAAAATCTAAATCTAACGATCATAAGTTTAATTACAACAGGAAAACAAAACAAACAAAAAAATCGAGTAAAGTTTGGGAAAGAAAACTTATAATCAAGCAAATCACTCGTAGCTTCGTACACTTATCATAAACAGATACTCAATCAAAGATCTTTTTACTTTCTACGTGCTGGAATTTTCAGAAAATAAAATCCCTAAATTGAGAAATAGAAATAAAGAGATAATTAGAATACGTTTAAAATATGTCTACCATTTGATTTAACTCTGCGATTTAGATCCAACGAAATACAGAGACGCCTCATAGGTAGAGATGAGAGAAGAAATCATTTATTTATTTTTATTTACTGGCGGTTCGGGGACTATGAAAGACGAACAGTTTTGTCATCAGTTAAGCGGCGATAGATAGGAGAGATTTCATATCATGTAAGCGACCACATCCATAGATATATCTTTTGGGAGAGTAACTCTGGGCCGCCGTTTATATAGGAAAACTTGGGAAACCGTGCTACGTATTCTTGACAAGTTCTGGAAAACTTTAACATGATTTATCTCTTTGCTTTTTAGTGAGATTTTGTGAGGTTGTTTTATTATTGTAATTGATAAATATGGATGAATAAGCCATATGTAATTGAAGGAAATTGATTGAATTCAAACTTTAGTTAAGACTTTTATGCAAGTTTGGTAAGCCCGTATTTGGTAAAAATGACAATGAATGAATCAAGTCAATGGAGTTGATAGAAATGATAACCAAATGCAATAGAAAAGATTCAAAATTGTTTTCTACTACTCTGATTGTTTGTGTATGGATGATCTTCGCAACCACTTCGAGGTTATATCAATCAATGATGTACACCAATCTTCAAAATAATAAATACTTCCTTCGTCCTATAGTAAGTGACCTAGTTCAACTTTGCTCAATTCTTAAGGCAAGGAGGAGATAGGGGTATTTTTAAGTATTTTTTACAATTACACCCCTAATAATTAGTAAAATTTAGAAATGATTTACCTCCCAAACAATTCCACTGATGTTCCCCTAGCGAAGTGTATTCTGCACTTGGAGAAATACTGGACACCGTAGGAATGTTGGCTTGAAAAAAAATGTTCAAAAGATCCAAACTCACAGTGGGAGAAGTTGTATCTCTAGTTTCAGTAACAGCATTAATAGAGACAATAGAGCTGCTGGGAGCATCAATGCCCATTACAGTAGCTGGGGAAGATACAACTTCTCCTTCATGCAACTTGCATTTCTTCCCCCAAGCATTAACATACATGCAATGAGAACAAATCCAGCTCTTCATCTGTGTCAAGACTGAATCCCAAGCCTTATAAACCTCTGCACAACTTCCTAGCCTCTCACTACATCTGTTCTTACCTTACACACCCTTGTATTGTTGGTTCTTCGAGTGATTGAACAAAGAAGCCTTCAGCAGACCCCTTCCCCCAACACCATTCCTGCACCCGTCAAAACCCCGATGCGGGTAATGGTAGAAAACATCACAACTTTCAGAAGGCGAGTTTTCAAGGTTAGAGGGGATAGCATTCAAAGTATTGGAAATGGGAGTTGCAGAATCTATACAGGAAGCGATGCCAAGCATTAAAAAAAATCGACAAAGAAACCCTAGATAATTCGAGTCGGGAAGACAGTCAAAACGTAGCTTGACAGAAGGGGAAAAGAAGAGTAAACGAGACGAAGAGGAGGAATCAAAAAGAATTGATTTGATCAGATGAAAACCTAAATACTTGATGATTTCCCTTTCCTTCACAAAAAAATCGCCCTCCGAAAAAAACATCCCCTAAAATCGCCATTCCCTTTGAATTTATATAGAAAAATGTGGCGATTTTTTCCAAGAAATTTTAGTAGTGTTGCTTTTACATATGCACGTTTAATTCATACTGATATTAATCTGGATTAAGTTAATACTTTTGAACCTAAAATCAAAATTTCCCTAAATAGATAAAGATTATAAAGTTATGCTAAGTTTTCATTTTGACTAATGGATTTGTTAAATGTGCCAGGATTAGCTTCGGATTTTATTTCCCAACAAATATCTAACAATGGGATGGAGGAACAAACCCCAGCAACTCTTTGGATACTTTATGGTGAACATGTCTGCGAGTAAGGATGTATTGGACCTGGTCCTCAAGTAAGTTTTGAGAATGTATGCCAGTAAGGATGTCTTGGCTCTGGTCTCTCTCAAAGTTAACCGGCCAATCATTGAGGTTAGCTCTACTGTGACTGTCAAGTGGCGTGGGAAAGCAGTTTTCATCAGACACTGCATTGAGGACAATACAAAACTTGCCAACATTATTGACCAATGTATCCTGTGTGATCTAGAGGATGATGCAGTTAGACTCAAGTACTCATAATTGCTTACTGTTGTTGAAGTCTGTACATATATTGGTTGCATCCCTTTGCCCAATTCCTGGGTATTTTTTTGGTTTATTCAGTCCATGCCATGATTCTCACTATGACATTTCAGGAACGATTTGAAAGGCCCAACACCAAAGAAGCGGGGAGTACCTTCTTACAAATTTTTGGAGGATAACAAGTTTCTTTATGATTTTATGATTTTAAACTTGAAATTTACTTTGAAATTTATTGCTTTGTGATGTCTGATATGTTTGATTACACGAAAGATAAAGATGGTTAAGACTTAAGAGTTAATTGAATAATTTGTTAGTGGTAAATATTCACGATCTAAAATGTGTACAAAGGATATATCTTATCCCACAAAATTTAGTCAGTTGAGTCAGGTCTGACTCAAAAACCAAACATATTTTCTGAGTCAGACCTTAGTGAGTCAGATCTAGATGAGTTAGGTAATTTAATCAGATCAAGATGACTGAAATCACCCGAGTCATCTGGATCTGACTCAGAAAATGTGTTTGGTTTTTGAGTCAGACCCGACTCAACTGACTGAATTTTATGGGACATAATATACCCTTTGTACACATTTCATTTCCATTACTATGACGTTACTATAAGAGTATTTTATTTTTGTTTTTAATTTCTAATTAGGTAATAAGATAAAACCGTTAATTCAAGTCTAACTGCTAAAAATAAGGAAATATTTAATTAGTAATGAGATAATACCGTTAATTGATTTATATATATATATATATATATATATATATATATATATATATATATATATATTTTTGATAAATCTCATTCTTGATAAAATAGAGACTACATGGACTTCAAGGACATCATGATCAAAGATCGTACTACAATTAAAAGGTACTAAGAAAGAGTAATTCGTGAAGAGAATTAAAGAACTACCAACGAGAGTACCAATCAATCCGAAGATTGAGAGAATGGTTTTGGAATTACAATCCAACCATTTAAATAAGGTTTTTTCTTCTTGAAAAAAAGATATTCTCATGAAAATATGAGAGTAATATGCCAAAAGTCTTGAATCTTTATCACCACATTCGAACTTCCGCAAAAAATCTCCATTAAAATCAAAAAGAAACGCCATGACAACACGTAAAGAATCTACATAAAGGAGAAGACACAAACCAAAGGGAAAAGAAACCCATAAGAAAACCATAAAAATCTCCTAAAATGATGAAAATTCAAACAAAACTTAAACAAATCTAACCTAAACTACTAAATATCTTAGATAACAAGAAAAAGATAGAAATATGCTCAGATCTTTCCCGAAACAAGATGAACCTGAGCAGTAATTGTTAATAGTGACAAAAGTTTTTCTAGGTTTTGAGAAGAAACTAAAAAGGAGAAAGAAAGTTGAATGAGATTAATTGATGTCTGAATGCTAAATATGAGGAAACCTTTAATTAGTTATAATAACGAAAATAAAAAATAAAATTCATGACCAATAATTACTGATAGGGGTGTAAGTAATACCCGAAAATACTCGGTCTGCCTGTATCCGTCCGAGCCCGCCTGTACCCGAAGTAGCCCAAAGCCTGTTATGGCCCGTCATGGACCACCCGGCCTGGCCTGGATTAATTTATTGGGAGGTCTCGGGCTTTGCGATTAATTATGATGCCCGGCCTGGTGCCCGGCCTGAAAACCTTCTATGTGCCATTAATCATTTAATATTCTCTTAAAAAGACTTAAAAGTTACAATTTTATAATTGTCAATTTTGTGTCAAGAAAAATAAAATATATAATTATTTTTTTACTTATAATTAACCTTTTCAAAACATTAATGGTAATATATTTTCTTATTAGAAAGTTTATTGTACTCTAATTAATTATTTATTATAGGCTAAAATTAAAAATTTGTCAGTGTAATTTAAATATAAAATAGTACTATCACTTACGATATGCGATGTTGGAAAGGAAATGATATTGTATTTAATACCGTTCATTTGAAAATTTAAACTTAAAAAAAAAAATTCAAAATAGTGGCATGTTCGGCCCGATCTGACCTGCCCGTATAAAAAGCGGGCTTTGGGCGGTCTTTGGGTAGCAAATTATCTACTTGTGCCCGGCCTGTCCGGCCTAAATTTGTTTACGGGCTCACAAATATTAAGCCTGGCCTGCCCGGCCTGTCTTAATTTTTGGGTCGGGCGGCCCGGCCTGCCCGAATTTACACCCCTAATTACTGGGATAACCATATATCATAAGTATTTTATTTCAAATAAATATAATCACCAACAACTTCAAAAACAATCATGTAAATATTTTGTCATACACCTAATAGTTCACCAATATCTTATTTTTAAAAAACAAAAACAAACTAAACTTTCTTTCATTATATTTTTAACTGCACGTTAGAGTTCTTGTTTATCAAATTATCCTCAATTTCACACCTCTCTTATCGAAACATGCAAGGAACTAATAGGTGTTTGATGAAATGCCTCTATTATTACCACAACAAGAACCTCGTCTTATTAGAAACACTAGGGATTAACCCGTGGTTGGACTTATGCTGAAATGCATCCTTGGATTCCTCTGTTTCTAACATTTTTATTAGGTTCCACGTGAGATTTGTCAGAAAAAATTAAAATAAAAAGTGATGAAAGAACTACTTCCTATATGCATATTAACTAAATGAAAAAGATACTGATAATAGTAAACATAACAACTGAATCCAACTTCCAAATATAAAAAGAACTTTAACTAACACATTAATTACTATATGTGTAAATCAGAGAGCAGAAATGTGAAAATCACGACTAAAGAGAAAACACATGTTTTTAGAAGTTGTACTATGGACCATGCAATTGAGATTGATATTTCTAATTTCTACCGAAATCTTGATTTCTTTACACTTCTTTGGTGGAAAAAAAATAACGCACAATTTCAGCGGTACATTAAAAGATGACAGAAATTCATGTTTTCATCTACTTTGATTGAAAATGTTCAACTTCTCCAGGGATATGCATTATGGTTTGATCAGTTTTCTTGCGATAATCTCCTCCAGCTACAGGTTCTTCCATTTTGGTTTGAAATTTCTCCATTGGACTCGAAAGAATCTTCCCACATTTTTTAATATGTCCGGGTAAACCAATATGGCAGCTTCTTTTAGCTTCATCAGATTCAGATAATTCATGGAACCTGCATAGAGAAGCATCATAAGACGCTTCAAATTCCCAAATGAACATATCATATATATGTGGATTGAACAAAAGATATAGAGTATCAAACTCAGAAAGTAAATGGAAACAAGTCTCAACTAAAATTACAAAAACTACGGCAGTGGAAGATATATACAATCAATTGGGAAGAGTTCCGAGCCTTAAGAGTAGAGCTACAGTACCCATTGAGCTACAATATTTAATGGAAACAACAACACCTATGTCAATTTTCTAAACCTGATAAATGATGCTTCTCAAAGATAATAAACTCGACAAAACTCACTGGAAGCAGTGCGTACCTCCAAGCATTTTCTTTTAACTCATCTTCCAACAAATCATTTTACAAGTCGTTTTGCGTATACTAACTTGTTGCCTCATTTTGTATTAAAAATGTTTTTGAAACCAATTACTGCAAAGCTCCACTTAGTATATAATAAATTTTGGCAATGCATATCACAATGTACACCTCTAATGGTATCAAAATATTTCTAATTAAAAATTCCAAAAGGGCAATAAATTTGAATTCATCAGCAACATGTGTTTTTATCAAAGGTGCAATAACTAACTGAGGTTCACAAAGGTTAGTTGGCGAAGCCATGTATAAAGGACCTACCATGTTCACTTATTTTCTCCAATTTAGCACTTTCAACCAAATGTTTAATATCAAAATTGAACCACAAAACTTACTAAAACAGTCCTATTTCAATAACAAAAAAAAACAATAAAAAAAAATCATGCATCCGCTCGGTATTGCACTTGTATTTTGTCCACTTATCATGCTGATTGTAGCAACTAATAAAAATGGGGAAGCTCGTCGTAAATAAATTAAAATAACCGTCATACAACAACCAACATCCGGTAGTTAGATTTTTCATGGAAGGTCTAAACATACATCCTTCTCAACTTAAAACTTGTAAGAGTGGGTTCAATACCTTCACCAACTGCAATGGAAAGCTACAGAGTAAGATGGTCACATGGACATAAGCTACATGAAATTAAAAAAAATATGTATGTGCGTGTGTGAAAAAAAGATTCTATGACTTTATGCAGATAAGCGAGAGTGCTTTTACACATAAAATAGTATAGATGAAAACTCCCATCTTTAATTTGTCAAGCCTTAGTGAGACAAAGAAGCTTGCTTATCCTTAAGAAGATAAACTCCTTCGTTTTTGTTAAAATTGGTAGCAAGACAATCAACAATCACATTTTAAAACAAATCCGTTTAGTAAAATACTATACTAACAGTTTATATTGTTCATCACAAACATCAGTTTACAACGAAGATGACGATTTATTTGTTCCAAAAAACTGACATAAAGATTCATTCCATTCACCATGGTGGTTAACACGGTCTACATATATAGTTCATTTTATAAAGTAACCAAATATGCAAATTAGATATTAAATAAACCTTTCTACACCTCATATATCCAGTAGAAAGTAGACATGATATCCACATACATAATCCATAGAAAGAAAGAAAATAAAACTGCAAGCACAATAGAGCAAGGAGAGAAGTAACGCTGCAAATCAAATTTTACGCGTCAATAGTTTTAATATATTTGTCGGTCATTCGAGGGTTCCACTTACTTGTAGAGAATATTGCTAGGAAGAGGCATGGTAGAATCATTCGTATGAAATATGAGGAAGATTCCCCAGCAGAAATCATAACATGTGAAGGAGGAAAGTAAGTCAATACAAACAACCACCTAAATCGTTTTCTTTATTTCGTATATTAAGTATTTTTCTTGTTTAGGAATTTTTTTTTCAAATTCTGCATACAGATTAAGGAACGTTTTCATAAAAATCAAGAAATAAACAATAGCGAAATGCCAAAAAAAGAAGAAGTGGTAGGTCGGATATATCAGGTTACGAATCCATATACTCCGAAGTGTAAAGTGCGAACTACAAATGCTCATTCATTCAGAATCATCAATCCCATCACCTAAGATTTAAATTGCGAGAATGTATCTATATAACTTAGAATAGATATTTTGCTTTAGAAATACAGTAGTACTACTTGGTACTGATGTTAATATTGACGTCAAAACAACAATAATCAATACTAAAATAGACAATAACATCATTCAACCTATGTAAGATGTAGCAAAGGAGTTTACCCATGATCTATGTTTTTCCACCGTCCTGTGATATGATTTTTGTAATAGCCAGCACACGTCCTGCAAATAAAGTGATTCTTAGTAATTTGATCTTCGATCACAAAATTTGTTTTTTACTAATAAAATAGTAATAAATTTTTTTGATTTTAAGCAACAGAAAAACCATTCTCAATTAAAAATTGCTAACATTATAAAACCCACCTCCATATTTCAGGCATATCCAAATACCAACATGTAAATCTTCCATCAAATCTTTAACTTGTTATGTTTATCGATTGATATTGTTCCCAGATTGTTCACGAATCTGCAAAAGCAAAAATTCAGTCGCCTAAACAATGGCAAAAACTCATTAAAAAACTCAACCTAAACCCAAGATTCTAAAATAAAATCTAAATCTAACGATCATAAGTTTAATTACAACAGGAAAACAAAACAAACAAAAAAATCGAGTAAGTTTGGGAAAGAAAACTTATAATCAAGCAAATCACTCGTAGCTTCGTACACTTATCATAAACAGATACTCAATCAAAGATCTTTTTACTTTCTACGTGCTGGAATTTTCAGAAAATAAAATCCCTAAATTGAGAAATAGAAATAAAGAGATAATTAGAATACGTTTAAAATATGTCTACCATTTGATTTAACTCTGCGATTTAGATCCAACGAAATACAGAGACGCCTCATAGGTAGAGATGAGAGAAGAAATCATTTATTTTTTTTATTTACTGGCGGTTCGGGGACTATGAAAGACGAACAGTTTTGTCATCAGTTAAGCGGCGATAGATAGGAGAGATTTCATATCATGTAAGCGACCACATCCATAGATATATCTTTTGGGAGAGTAACTCTGGGCCGCCGTTTATATAGGAAAACTTGGGAAACCGTGCTACGTATTCTTGACAAGTTCTGGAAAACTTTAACATGATTTATCTCTTTGCTTTTTAGTGAGATTTTGTGAGGTTGTTTTATTATTGTAATTGATAAATATGGATGAATAAGCCATATGTAATTGAAGGAAATTGATTGAATTCAAACTTTAGTTAAGACTTTTATGCAAGTTTGGTAAGCCCGTATTTGGTAAAAATGACAATGAATGAATCAAGTCAATGGAGTTGATAGAAATGATAACCAAATGCAATAGAAAAGATTCAAAATTGTTTTCTACTACTCTGATTGTTTGTGTATGGATGATCTTCGCAACCACTTCGAGGTTATATCAATCAATGATGTACACCAATCTTCAAAAAATAAATACTTCCTTCGTCCTATAGTAAGTGACCTAGTTCAACTTTGCTCAATTCTTAAGGCAAGGAGGAGATAGGGGTATTTTTAAGTATTTTTTACAATTACACCCCTAATAATTAGTAAAATTTAGAAATGATTTACCTCCCAAACAATTCCACTGATGTTCCCCTAGCGAAGTGTATTCTGCACTTGGAGAAATACTGGACACCGTAGGAATGTTGGCTTGAAAAAAAATGTTCAAAAGATCCAAACTCACAGTGGGAGAAGTTGTATCTCTAGTTTCAGTAACAGCATTAATAGAGACAATAGAGCTGCTGGGAGCATCAATGCCCATTACAGTAGCTGGGGAAGATACAACTTCTCCTTCATGCAACTTGCATTTCTTCCCCCAAGCATTAACATACATGCAATGAGAACAAATCCAGCTCTTCATCTGTGTCAAGACTGAATCCCAAGCCTTATAAACCTCTGCACAACTTCCTAGCCTCTCACTACATCTGTTCTTACCTTACACACCCTTGTATTGTTGGTTCTTCGAGTGATTGAACAAAGAAGCCTTCAGCAGACCCCTTCCCCCAACACCATTCCTGCACCCGTCAAAACCCCGATGCGGGTAATGGTAGAAAACATCACAACTTTCAGAAGGCGAGTTTTCAAGGTTAGAGGGGATAGCATTCAAAGTATTGGAAATGGGAGTTGCAGAATCTATACAGGAAGCGATGCCAAGCATTAAAAAAAATCGACAAAGAAACCCTAGATAATTCGAGTCGGAAGACAGTCAAAACGTAGCTTGACAGAAGGGGAAAAGAAGAGTAAACGAGACGAAGAGGAGGAATCAAAAAGAATTGATTTGATCAGATGAAAACCTAAATACTTGATGATTTCCCTTTCCTTCACAAAAAAATCGCCCTCCGAAAAAAACATCCCCTAAAATCGCCATTCCCTTTGAATTTATATAGAAAAATGTGGCGATTTTTTCCAAGAAATTTTAGTAGTGTTGCTTTTACATATGCACGTTTAATTCATACTGATATTAATCTGGATTAAGTTAATACTTTTGAACCTAAAATCAAAATTTCCCTAAATAGATTATAAAGATTATAAAGTTATGCTAAGTTTTCATTTTGACTAATGGATTTGTTAAATGTGCCAGGATTAGCTTCGGATTTTATTTCCCAACAAATATCTAACAATGGGATGGAGGAACAAACCCCAGCAACTCTTTGGATACTTTATGGTGAACATGTCTGCGAGTAAGGATGTATTGGACCTGGTCCTCAAGTAAGTTTTGAGAATGTATGCCAGTAAGGATGTCTTGGCTCTGGTCTCTCTCAAAGTTAACCGGCCAATCATTGAGGTTAGCTCTACTGTGACTGTCAAGTGGCGTGGGAAAGCAGTTTTCATCAGACACTGCATTGAGGACAATACAAAACTTGCCAACATTATTGACCAATGTATCCTGTGTGATCTAGAGGATGATGCAGTTAGACTCAACTCATAATTGCTTACTGTTGTTGAAGTCTGTACATATATTGGTTGCATCCCTTTGCCCAATTCCTGGGTATTTTTTTGGTTTATTCAGTCCATGCCATGATTCTCACTATGACATTTCAGGAACGATTTGAAAGGCCCAACACCAAAGAAGCGGGAGTACCTTCTTACAAATTTTTGGAGGATAACAAGTTTCTTTATGATTTTATGATTTTAAACTTGAAATTTACTTTGAAATTTATTGCTTTGTGATGTCTGATATGTTTGATTACACGAAAGATAAAGATGGTTAAGACTTAAGAGTTAATTGAATAATTTGTTAGTGGTAAATATTCACGATCTAAAATGTGTACAAAGGATATATCTTATCCCACAAAATTTAGTCAGTTGAGTCAGGTCTGACTCAAAAACCAAACATATTTTCTGAGTCAGACCTTAGTGAGTCAGATCTAGATGAGTTAGGTAATTTTAATCAGATCAAGATGACTGAAATCACCCGAGTCATCTGGATCTGACTCAGAAAATGTGTTTGGTTTTTGAGTCAGACCCGACTCAACTGACTGAATTTTATGGGACATAATATACCCTTTGTACACATTTCATTTCCATTACTATGACGTTACTATAAGAGTATTTTATTTTTGTTTTTAATTTCTAATTAGGTAATAAGATAAAACCGTTAATTCAAGTCTAACTGCTAAAAATAAGGAAATATTTAATTAGTAATGAGATAATACCGTTAATTGATTTATATATATATATATATATATATATATATATATATATATATATATATATATTTTGATAAATCTCATTCTTGATAAAATAGAGACTACATGGACTTCAAGGACATCATGATCAAAGATCGTACTACAATTAAAAGGTACTAAGAAAGAGTAATTCGTGAAGAGAATTAAAGAACTACCAACGAGAGTACCAATCAATCCGAAGATTGAGAGAATGGTTTTGGAATTACAATCCAACCATTTAAATAAGGTTTTTTCTTCTTGAAAAAAAGATATTCTCATGAAAATATGAGAGTAATATGCCAAAAGTCTTGAATCTTTATCACCACATTCGAACTTCCGCAAAAAATCTCCATTAAAATCAAAAAGAAACGCCATGACAACACGTAAAGAATCTACATAAAGGAGAAGACACAAACCAAAGGGAAAAGAACCCATAAGAAAACCATAAAAATCTCCTAAAATGATGAAAATTCAAACAAAACTTAAACAAATCTAACCTAAACTACTAAATATCTTAGATAACAAGAAAAAGATAGAAATATGCTCAGATCTTTCCCGAAACAAGATGAACCTGAGCAGTAATTGTTAATAGTGACAAAAGTTTTTCTAGGTTTTGAGAAGAAACTAAAAAGGAGAAAGAAAGTTGAATGAGATTAATTGATGTCTGAATGCTAAATATGAGGAAACCTTTAATTAGTTATAATAACGAAAATAAAAAATAAAATTCATGACCAATAATTACTGATAGGGGTGTAAGTAATACCCGAAAATACTCGGTCTGCCTGTATCCGTCCGAGCCCGCCTGTACCCGAAGTAGCCCAAAGCCTGTTATGGCCCGTCATGGACCACCCGGCCTGGCCTGGATTAATTTATTGGGAGGTCTCGGGCTTTGCGATTAATTATGATGCCCGGCCTGGTGCCCGGCCTGAAAACCTTCTATGTGCCATTAATCATTTAATATTCTCTTAAAAAGACTTAAAAGTTACAATTTTATAATTGTCAATTTTGTGTCAAGAAAAATAAAATATATAATTATTTTTTTACTTATAATTAACCTTTTCAAAACATTAATGGTAATATATTTTCTTATTAGAAAGTTTATTGTACTCTAATTAATTATTTATTATAGGCTAAAATTAAAAATTTGTCAGTGTAATTTAAATATAAAATAGTACTATCACTTACGATATGCGATGTTGGAAAGGAAATGATATTGTATTTAATACCGTTCATTTGAAAATTTAAACTTAAAAAAAAAATTCAAAATAGTGGCATGTTCGGCCCGATCTGACCTGCCCGTATAAAAAGCGGGCTTTGGGCGGTCTTTGGGTAGCAAATTATCTACTTGTGCCCGGCCTGTCCGGCCTAAATTTGTTTACGGGCTCACAAATATTAAGCCTGGCCTGCCCGGCCTGTCTTAATTTTTGGGTCGGGCGGCCCGGCCTGCCCGAATTTACACCCCTAATTACTGGGATAACCATATATCATAAGTATTTTATTTCAAAATAAATATAATCACCAACAACTTCAAAAACAATCATGTAAATATTTTGTCATACACCTAATAGTTCACCAATATCTTATTTTTAAAAAACAAAAACAAACTAAACTTTCTTTCATTATATTTTTAACTGCACGTTAGAGTTCTTGTTTATCAAATTATCCTCAATTTCACACCTCTCTTATCGAAACATGCAAGGAACTAATAGGTGTTTGATGAAATGCCTCTATTATTACCACAACAAGAACCTCGTCTTATTAGAAACACTAGGGATTAACCCGTGGTTGGACTTATGCTGAAATGCATCCTTGGATTCCTCTGTTTCTAACATTTTTATTAGGTTCCACGTGAGATTTGTCAGAAAAAATTAAAATAAAAAGTGATGAAAGAACTACTTCCTATATGCATATTAACTAAATGAAAAAGATACTGATAATAGTAAACATAACAACTGAATCCAACTTCCAAATATAAAAAGAACTTTAACTAACACATTAATTACTATATGTGTAAATCAGAGAGCAGAAATGTGAAAATCACGACTAAAGAGAAAACACATGTTTTTAGAAGTTGTACTATGGACCATGCAATTGAGATTGATATTTCTAATTTCTACCGAAATCTTGATTTCTTTACACTTCTTTGGTGGAAAAAAAATAACGCACAATTTCAGCGGTACATTAAAAGATGACAGAAATTCATGTTTTCATCTACTTTGATTGAAAATGTTCAACTTCTCCAGGGATATGCATTATGGTTTGATCAGTTTTCTTGCGATAATCTCCTCCAGCTACAGGTTCTTCCATTTTGGTTTGAAATTTCTCCATTGGACTCGAAAGAATCTTCCCACATTTTTTAATATGTCCGGGTAAACCAATATGGCAGCTTCTTTTAGCTTCATCAGATTCAGATAATTCATGGAACCTGCATAGAGAAGCATCATAAGACTTCAAATTCCCAAATGAACATATCATATATATGTGGATTGAACAAAAGATATAGAGTATCAAACTCAGAAAGTAAATGGAAACAAGTCTCAACTAAAATTACAAAAACTACGGCAGTGGAAGATATATACAATCAATTGGGAAGAGTTCCGAGCCTTAAGAGTAGAGCTACAGTACCCATTGAGCTACAATATTTAATGGAAACAACAACACCTATGTCAATTTTCTAAACCTGATAAATGATGCTTCTCAAAGATAATAAACTCGACAAAACTCACTGGAAGCAGTGCGTACCTCCAAGCATTTTCTTTTAACTCATCTTCCAACAAATCATTTTACAAGTCGTTTTGCGTATACTAACTTGTTGCCTCATTTTGTATTAAAAATGTTTTTGAAACCAATTACTGCAAAGCTCCACTTAGTATATAATAAATTTTGGCAATGCATATCACAATGTACACCTCTAATGGTATCAAAATATTTCTAATTAAAAATTCCAAAAGGGCAATAAATTTGAATTCATCAGCAACATGTGTTTTTATCAAAGGTGCAATAACTAACTGAGGTTCACAAAGGTTAGTTGGCGAAGCCATGTATAAAGGACCTACCATGTTCACTTATTTTCTCCAATTTAGCACTTTCAACCAAATGTTTAATATCAAAATTGAACCAGCAAAACTTACTAAAACAGTCCTATTTCAATAACAAAAAAAAACAATAAAAAAAAATCATGCATCCGCTCGGTATTGCACTTGTATTTTGTCCACTTATCATGCTGATTGTAGCAACTAATAAAAATGGGGAAGCTCGTCGTAAATAAATTAAAATAACCGTCATACAACAACCAACATCCGGTAGTTAGATTTTTCATGGAAGGTCTAAACATACATCCTTCTCAACTTAAAACTTGTAAGAGTGGGTTCAATACCTTCACCAACTGCAATGGAAAGCTACAGAGTAAGATGGTCACATGGACATAAGCTACATGAAATTAAAAAAAATATGTATGTGCGTGTGTGAAAAAAAGATTCTATGACTTTATGCAGATAAGCGAGAGTGCTTTTACACATAAAATAGTATAGATGAAAACTCCCATCTTTAATTTGTCAAGCCTTAGTGAGACAAAGAAGCTTGCTTATCCTTAAGAAGATAAACTCCTTCGTTTTTGTTAAAATTGGTAGCAAGACAATCAACAATCACATTTTAAAACAAATCCGTTTAGTAAAATACTATACTAACAGTTTATATTTGTTCATCACAAACATCAGTTTACAACGAAGATGACGATTTATTTGTTCCAAAAAACTGACATAAAGATTCATTCCATTCACCATGGTGGTTAACACGGTCTACATATATAGTTCATTTTATAAAGTAACCAAATATGCAAATTAGATATTAAATAAACCTTTCTACACCTCATATATCCAGTAGAAAGTAGACATGATATCCACATACATAATCCATAGAAAGAAAGAAAATAAAACTGCAAGCACAATAGAGCAAGGAAGTAACACTGCAAATCAAATTTTACGCGTCAATAGTTTTAATATATTTGTCGGTCATTCGAGGGTTCCACTTACTTGTAGAGAATATTGCTAGGAAGAGGCATGGTAGAATCATTCGTATGAAATATGAGGAAGATTCCCCAGCAGAAATCATAACATGTGAAGGAGGAAAGTAAGTCAATACAAACAACCACCTAAATCGTTTTCTTTATTTCGTATATTAAGTATTTTTCTTGTTTAGGAATTTTGTTTTCAAATTCTGCATACAGATTAAGGAACGTTTTCATAAAAATCAAGAAATAAACAATAGCGAAATGCCAAAAAAAGAAGAAGTGGTAGGTCGGATATATCAGGTTACGAATCCATATACTCCGAAGTGTAAAGTGCGAACTACAAATGCTCATTCATTCAGAATCATCAATCCCATCACCTAAGATTTAAATTGCGAGAATGTATCTATATAACTTAGAATAGATATTTTGTTTTAGAAATACAGTAGTACTACTTGGTACTGATGTTAATATTGACGTCAAAACAACAATAATCAATACTAAAATAGACAATAACATCATTCAACCTATGTAAGATGTAGCAAAGGAGTTTACCCATGATCTATGTTTTTCCACCGTCCTGTGATATGATTTTTGTAATAGCCAGCACACGTCCTGCAAATAAAGTGATTCTTAGTAATTTGATCTTCGATCACAAAATTTGTTTTTTACTAATAAAATAGTAATAATTTTTTTTGATTTTAAGCAACAGAAAAACCATTCTCAATTAAAAATTGCTAACATTATAAAACCCACCTCCATATTTCAGGCATATCCAAATACCAACATGTAAATCTTCCATCAAATCTTTAACTTGTTATGTTTATCGATTGATATTGTTCCCAGATTGTTCACGAATCTGCAAAAGCAAAAATTCAGTCGCCTAAACAATGGCAAAAACTCATTAAAAAACTCAACCTAAACCCAAGATTCTAAAATAAAATCTAAATCTAACGATCATAAGTTTAATTACAACAGGAAAACAAAACAAACAAAAAAATCGAGTAAAGTTTGGGAAAGAAAACTTATAATCAAGCAAATCACTCGTAGCTTCGTACACTTATCATAAACAGATACTCAATCAAAGATCTTTTTACTTTCTACGTGCTGGAATTTTCAGAAAATAAAATCCCTAAATTGAGAAATAGAAATAAAGAGATAATTAGAATACGTTTAAAATATGTCTACCATTTGATTTAACTCTGCGATTTAGATCCAACGAAATACAGAGACGCCTCATAGGTAGAGATGAGAGAAGAAATCATTTATTTATTTTTATTTACTGGCGGTTCGGGGACTATGAAAGACGAACAGTTTTGTCATCAGTTAAGCGGCGATAGATAGGAGAGATTTCATATCATGTAAGCGACCACATCCATAGATATATCTTTTGGGAGAGTAACTCTGGGCCGCCGTTTATATAGGAAAACTTGGGAAACCGTGCTACGTATTCTTGACAAGTTCTGGAAAACTTTAACATGATTTATCTCTTTGCTTTTTAGTGAGATTTTGTGAGGTTGTTTTATTATTGTAATTGATAAATATGGATGAATAAGCCATATGTAATTGAAGGAAATTGATTGAATTCAAACTTTAGTTAAGACTTTTATGCAAGTTTGGTAAGCCCGTATTTGGTAAAAATGACAATGAATGAATCAAGTCAATGGAGTTGATAGAAATGATAACCAAATGCAATAGAAAAGATTCAAAATTGTTTTCTACTACTCTGATTGTTTGTGTATGGATGATCTTCGCAACCACTTCGAGGTTATATCAATCAATGATGTACACCAATCTTCAAAATAATAAATACTTCCTTCGTCCTATAGTAAGTGACCTAGTTCAACTTTGCTCAATTCTTAAGGCAAGGAGGAGATAGGGGTATTTTTAAGTATTTTTTACAATTACACCCCTAATAATTAGTAAAATTTAGAAATGATTTACCTCCCAAACAATTCCACTGATGTTCGTAAATTTTATACCATTGAATTTTTTTTTAAAATACCTACATAACGATTATAAACATGTCTATTAAATTATACATATTTCTTATACTAACAAAATCAATTAGAATGATATTTTTAGAAATATCCCCTTGTTTAATGATATATATCATCTATTAGTGAGAAAAAATTTAAAAATAAATAAGTCATCTATTAATGGATGGAAAAAGTAAATTCTATGAATATACTAAGAGTTCAACATGATATGGATTCATCTCTAGACTTTTTAAATAGGAATCTACCGACTCCATGATTGACTTTTTTTTAATGTTTTTCTGTAATAAATATAGGCTTGTCTAAGGATAAAATTGTATGTTGCTTCTTAACAACTTTATATACTGGTAGAGGTGGTATCGGAATCAAAAATTTCTAAAAATTTCATGGTTTTATGTTAACCAAATTGTAACTAACATAACTAACCAATGAGGGTACCATAAGTGTCTTCTGGGAGTAAGTATATAAAAGAACGCACGGCAAATTGTCTAGCTTATAAAGCAGAGTTTGGACAACTTAGGCAAGATAAAGAGCGATCAGGATTCGTTATTGGGAAAGCTAAATCTACGACCGTAAAATGATCAGTTTAATTAAATTTCAATAATAAATGTTCTATTAGTATTTCATAATAAATGTTTGTTTAATTAATTAAATAAATAAATATACTTTCATTAATACATTACATATAAATTATCTTATATTAAATCAGTAGACATTAATGGTGGTTGTGATGGTGTGCGGAGGTGGTGGATCATCATGGGGGATAATGGTGGTGGGTGTTGGTGAAAATGGTGAAGTGATGAGTTTCATGGTGCGGTGGTGGAAGAAGTAGTGGTAGTGGGATCAAAAAGGTGTAAGGTACATAAATTACTTAATTTTTAAAATTTGTTTTTCTTTTATTTTCTTAAGTTTTTAAATTTAGACTAATACTTTCATTAATATAGTACATCATAAATTTATCTTCTATTAAATCAGTAGATATTAATAGTGGTTGTGATTGTGGGCGGGGGTGGTGGATCAGCGGCCGGTGTTGGTGAGAATGGACGAGTGATGTTGTTAATGGTGGTGGTGGTGGTGGTGGTGGAAGAAGTAGTGGTATTGGGATAAGAAGGTGTAAGGTACATAAATTATTTAGTTTTTAAATTTTTTTTTCTTAATTTATTTAAATTTAAACTAATACTTTCATTAATATAGTACATAATAAATTTAGCGGTGCGGATAATAGTGGTTGTGATGGTGGGCGGGGATGGTGGATCAGCGGTGGTGATAATGGTGGTATGTGTTCGTGAGAATGGTGGAGTGATGACGTTAATGGTGGTGGTGGTGGAAGAGGTAGTGGTAATGGGATGAATTACTTAGTTATCCTTGATTTATATTTTTATTTTATATTATTATTTAAATTTGTTTTTCTTTTATTTTTTAAATTTTTTTAAATTAAAATTAATATTCCATGCCAGATTTTTGTCGGGTCGGCACATGAAAAAAGATGAACCGCTGAGGACTATAACGAAACCAAGATCATTCTAAAAGTTAGATACCAAACCAAGATAAAAAGCGGTTATAATTGAAAAAATTATTTTGCATAAACAGATGCCTCAGAGGATTTTATTAGAAAACAAAAGAGCAAACGTTTATAATGAATTGATTGTTATTCGAGCGACAAGCTATAATTGTAAATAACGTTCTATTTTGCATACCATACCAAAAGTTTTTTTGTATTAATCTAAAATTTTGCATTTGGACAAGTTAGGCAAGATAAAGAGCGACTGAGATTTATTTAGAGAAAAAAAATACATCAATGGTTTCAGTTGTTTACATCATTATCGTGTCATTAACTTCACATAATAAATATTTTATTAATCTCTCATTATAAATGTCTTAATAAATATATTTTCTTTAAATAATAATAAATTTGTTGATAAACATTACCGATGATAGGGTGGTCTTCATGAGTGGTGGTGCATAGAGCCACTGACGATAGTATTGGTGGTAGAAAAGGTAGTGGTGATGGGTGGTTCCGGTGATGGTAGTGCAGTTGCTCAGTATGTTAGTGGTAATGTTTAGTCTATGTAGCTAGGACACAAATAACATAATTATGGATGTTGTGGTTGATTTTTTTAATGTGAAAATAAGATGGTTATTAACACAAAAGAAACAATTGCACGGGATGACCGGAAGTTTTTTCGAAAAACAATCCGAGAAAAACCCAACAATGATAGTGATACTGAAGGATTTCAATTGGTCTCACTACATGTTTCACCCAGTGGTTTTTTTAAGACAAATATTTTGTCACCCTAGCAATTCTTAAAAATATAAAACATAACAATTAAAAAATATATAGAATAAAGAACCAACAAAAAAATGACAAATGTTAAAATTGACATAATTTTTTTACTTACATGGACCGTGCCGTTATGGCACGAGTGAAGTTCTAGTTTTCCTTATGAAGTTTAGAATCTAAATATCTAATGATTAAATACATCATTATTTACGGATTGATCAAGAATAATACAACATGTAAAATATTCTGGCTAAAAATAATAAAATTCTAGATATCTATAGATTTTATTTAGCTTAATTTTCAAAAATTGTCATTTTTGGAGGTTTTGTAGGCTTAGAGCATCCACAGTCATGGAGTCGACCAAATGCCAAATAGCAGACCAAAAGCTAAAAAAAATTGGCATTTTACACTGAGCAACCACAGTCGTGGAAGACTATTTTTAGTCAGGCGGAAGTATAACAAACGCCCCAGTTCAGGCGCACTTTTAATGACCGTCCCAGTTCAGGCGCGCTTTTAATGACCGTCTCATTCAGGCGCATTTTTAATGTCCGCCTCATTCAGGCGCACTTTTAATGACCGTCTGATATCAGGCGCATTTTTAATGTGCGCCTGATTCAGGCGCACTTTTAATGTCCGTCTAATTCAGGCGCACTTTTAATGATCGCCTGATTTCAGGCGCACTTTCAATGACCGCCTGATTCAGGCGCACTTTTAATGACCGCCTGATTAGTGAATTTACATAAATATTAGCCACTAATCTTCTTCTAATAACGTATTAGCCCACTAATCTTCTTCTAATAACGTATTAGCCCACTAAACGAGTGAATATACCAACGTCCCATTGGGGCGTACATTAAAGCAACGTCCCATTGGGACGTAAAATATACCAACGTCCCATTGGGGCGTACAATATAACTACGTCTGTGTTGGGGCGTATGTATTACATGCGTTTGGTTAGGCGGAGTTTATAGATGCGCCTGATTCATACGTTAATTATACTTCCGTCTGATTTCATACGGTCACTAAAATCTCGTCTGCTTTCATACGCTATTAATACTTCCGTCCCACTATATTTCGTTTAGTCTGGGTTAACGACCACATTTGGTCTCAAACCCTAATTTTGGCGATCAAATTTGGGTTTGGTCCCTTCCGTTGCGGCATATTTTGAGACCAAATTTGAGTTTAGTCCCCAAATTTGGCCGTGACTGTGGTTGCTCTTAGTATCTATAAAGAGTCAGACTAAAAGTCAAATCCAAGCCACTTCTCGCTTAACATTTTTCTTTTTCTTTTTTTTGATATTTATAATTTAGGGTGTTTTTTTCCTCCTTTACTATCAAAATTTAGGGTATTTCCAATTCGGGGTGTTCGTCATGTGTTTATTGTTTGTTTTGTAGGTATCCTAAGAAGATGTAATCAATTGCGTCTTGTTTTTTCTTTCCTCCCCCGCTGGTGCTGCTTCTTTTGGTCTCGCTATTATATGTATAAAATCTATGAACCTATTGGAACCTTAAAAGTAACTTGATTTCTGTTGATATTAGCTTTTTGTGTTTTATGGTTTTTCTCATGTCACTGTTGCTTATTTTACAATTTACTGTAATTCAATTCATGAATCGAGAAAAAATCTTACTAGTGTTGTTTTGCTCATTCTTCTAGAATACAATGCGAACAACTCTAGCTGGTGTTGTTTTGTAGGGTGCAAATGGAAGAAACTTTTCGCTTCCGGCGAGGATGCGTGTGAGGAGATGATATGAGTTGATGTATGGTTTGGTTGTGTGAAAGCGAGCAGGTGATGTAGGAGCTAGTAATAAATGCTGATTTACATGAAAAACTTTTTTAGAACACCGAAAATTGCAGGTGTTATGGCCCTGGAAAATGGTTTAATATATATGTATGGCAACTGGGCTCTGCGAATCGGGAGATTAAATCGGGGATAACTCATCTTCAAAGGGATTCTTAAAAATTACCTCCAGCTCTTCCTTTCTTCTTTAATTCTACAATTGCAACTTTTATTTAACTATGTTATGACCTTTTTGTTCATTGATTTCTCTATTCACTAAGAAAAGAAAGCACTTTTGACAACTCATATGTGAATCTCCATTTTGATACTGATGTTTTAACGTGTTTTGTCATCGTCTTCTTTGTAAAACCAACTGCGGTTTCATTCTTTACTAACTCAATGTTTTAATTTTTTTCTTTCAGTGGAAAAGATGTTTAGGGCTGAAGCTCGTCTGTGACTCCGTCGAGTATTTTTCATGAACTTGAGTGGTGGTTTCCTTCACTGGGTGGTTTGGATCTGCCTGCTCGGAAATAGTTTTCACATCTTAAGATTTAATTCAGGGTTGAAATGGATATTTTTTACCATTAAGTCAAAAGTCCAATTCATCTATTTGTAAGACATATGGGTATGCATGCAGCTGATGGAGTGTTTTTTACTTCCCATAGTTACAACGTTTATGCTACAAGTTGCCACCTTGGATTTCTTTGCCAAAGCATTTAATGCATTTTGCTGGGTGTTCATGTATTTGCTACAGTGCTTTTTACACCATCTCTCATTTCTGTTTTTACGAAGTTCGTCCACCTTGAATTTCACTGTTTATGTGCTCAGCTTTTGGTCAGATTTATCCTTACATATGGCGATAATATGTTATCAGTGTCGTCTACGCATTTCAAATCAATGTTACCCTCTACCATCTCTTCTACACTATAAATTCCCTCAGTTGAAAGCCAGACACCATGTTCTTCTCAATCCCTTTGTTTCTTACCTTGTGTTCATTCTGTACTTTCACTTGCCTTTTCCACTGAACATCATCATGTTTGACATCCCTACCAACGCTTACATAAATCATATTACTCAAACACTGCATGATAATGAAGCTTTTGCAGAAGGTCCCTTTCGAGAATATTTGGAGTTTACGCGGCTTGCTGCAATTGCAATAAACTTAATCTGGTCCCCTGTTGGAAGAGTAATCATACGAAAAACACCGTATACCCAGGTTTTTGTGTTTCGTTTTACTATGGCAGGTGATTTTGCAACAGCCATCTATGAAAACCCTAGTAGAGTGCATGGAAAATTGCTGACTCTAAGATTTTGGTCCGCTGATGTTAAGCTGCACCACCTAGATTTTACGGTGCATGATTTCTGGACTAAGTTTTCTTTACGAGAAGATTTAGTGGAAAGGGGATATGTTGCTAAAATGTTGGCTGATAAGGTTGGTGAAGTTCTGGTTATGGTAGGTCTTGTTTATAAGGCTAGTATTTACAAAGCACATGTTTTGGTCGACCTAACCACGCCACTTCGTCATAAAATCCGCATTCGATATGAATATTTTGAAACACTGGATGTTAAAGCCTACTTTGATAGTCTTCCTCATGCCACCTGCAGATATTGCTGGAATATTAATCATAATCATCTAACTTGTTCTGACAGTCATCTTGATTATCGATGCAATATGCCGACCATTGTCTTTGAAGATGAAGAAAATGCACGGATGATTATCGGAGGCAACAGAGTGCAGGGTCGATGTACTACTCATGGACTAGCTTCTGCGGTATCTGGGTTGCGAATCTATGATAGTGCTATTGATCAAGACCAACACAGTGCAAGGGATCAGAAAAGACAAAGGATTTTACATGACGTTGTCGACCAGATACGTGAAACTAATTCAGCTGATGCTACATATCATCCAACGAGTCCCACAGACAAAGGTAAAAATCTCATGCCTCATATTGAATCGGGGAAAGGTAAAACTGTGGTTACTGTTAGTGAAGAAACTTCAACGGGCCAGAAAAAATTCGATAAGCAACAACAGAAATACAATACTTGGGCTCGAATGCTAAATCAGTATGTTGATTTGGGGGTCCAGTCGGGTCGGATCCATATTCGAGATAATACTCATACCTCGACTTCATCGATGGTTCCAGATCAGAATCCACAATTTAGTCCAGAATGGGTAGATGTTGCTGAGGATGTTAGGGATGATGGAATCCTTCCACGGATTGTAGAAGAAATCGTTCTTTCGAGTGAAGATATTAATATGTCAAGAAATTTTGTTAAACGGGTTTATCGTCTTCCAGAAGATACGGCTGTAGTCGTTGAAGAATTTCCAGCCCAAACATGGACTACCGTTGATGCTATAGAGGTACTTACTTTCTTACTCTACTTCAATTTTAAAAGTAGTTGTTCTCTGTTCTTCTTTCTATTCTGTTTGATCTGGTTCCACTCTTCCCTTAATTTTAGGTTAATTTCTCTTTTCGCTACAATTTTTTTCTCAATCTTCTTATTCAAAGTTTTTCAATTATGGGTTCACCTAGTTATCAATCTTTATATGATATTAGGATCCTCTCCTGGAATTTGCAGGGCATTAGGTCTACCTTAAAACAAGATCATTTAAGTTATTTGATAAAGACACATCATATTGATATTCTCTTCTTCTTAATAGAAACTAAATCCAAAATTCCTTTCATGGAGCAAGTTTTATATAAATTACATGCAAACGATTGGTTATTAATTCCTTTTGTTGGTAAATCAGGTGGCATTGCAATAGTATGGTTTTAAAATATTTCTGCTTCACTGATTCAGTTTCAAGATAATGTTTTCCATTTTCAAATTTTGAAAGCTAATGCTAGATTTCATGTCTTTTATCTACGGTGCCTTAGATAACCATTTAAGGATTAGGCAATGGGATTTTATCTATGCTTTTCATGATCCTACTATACCATGGGCAGTAATTGGTGATATGAATTTTATTATGGATGAATCTGAAAAGGAGGGAGGAAATTCTGTTACTTCTAGTAGTTATGCTTATGTTTATAGTTGCATCTAAAAATTAGGATTAATTGATTTGAATTATGCTGGTTTGCCTTTTACCTGGACTAATAAGAGATCTGGTAGTGCTCAAACATTCAAGAGCGACTTGATAGAGTCTTTGTTAACCATAAGTGGATAGAATATTTCCCTAATTCTCTTAATACTCATCTCACTAGAGTTGTATCTATTCATGCTCCGATTATGTTATAGACAACTCATTTTGGTGACAAGTTATATAAACCTATGAGATACATGTGATGTTGGCAACAACATAATACTTATGAATCATTTGTTCAACAGTCAGTTTGCACCAGTCAGAATAAACATAGTAGTTTTACTAGAACTATGACTCATTTGCATCATACACTTAGGCTTTGGAATAAACATGAATTTGGTAATATATTTAAAAATATTTCTGATATTCTTTCTGCTATTGATGTGAAAAATGCTTTACCCTCCTGTTGAAACCAAAGCAGCTTTAAATGATTTGCATAATGATCTTGAGTCTTGGTAGCTATTGAAAAAACTTATTAGAGTCAGCATGTTAAGGATAAATGGATTAAAGAAAACGATCATAATACTCAATTTCTTCATCAACATGCTTCTGAAAAACGAAGAATTAATCACATTTATACTTTACGAGATGCGTCTGGCTTGTGGATTAAAGGTCAGTCTTCAATTAGCACTCTTATAACTAACCATTTCAAACATATTAGTCATTCTGCTAATCCTTGTATTGATCCTTTATTTTCTTCTATTTTTGCGAAAATTTTGACTCCTTCTGATAACTTTACTCTGTGTCAAATCCCTGATGAGCATGAAATCAAATCTTCTTTATTTATGATGAATTCTTGAGGGGCTCCAGGACCTGATGGATTTCCCCCTGGTTTTTATCAACATCATTGGGATCTTGTTAAGTTTGATTTGGATTATTGGGTTCAACAAGTTTTTAGAACTAAGTATTTAGATCCAAGTGTTAATCATACATTTATATCTTTAATCCCTAAAGTACGAGTTCCTACAAGTCCAGGTGATTTTCGACCCATTAGTTTAAGTAATGCTCTTTATAAAATTATTGCAAAGATTTTAGCTAATCGTATAAAACCCTATTTAGATAGTCTAGTTTCCCAAAATCAGTTAGCTTTTATTCCTAATAGGCATATTACGGATAATATCGTAGCCGCTCATGAAGTTTTGCATACTATGAAAACCTGTAAACGTAAGATAGACCATAGGGCTATTAAGTTAGATCTTTCCAAAGCTTTTGATCGAATGGAATGGGCGTTTATTATTCATGTTTTTCGATTGCTGGGTTTCTCTGATGATTTCTGTGATCTAATCTATATGTGTATATCTACTATAACTTACTCTGTGTTGGTTAATGGATCTCTTGGTGAAAGTTTTGCTCCTTCTAGGGGAATTCGTCAAGGAGATCCATTATCTCCTACTATTTTTATTCTATGTATGGAAGCTCTGTCCAAGTTACTGTTGTATGCGGAACAACATAAATTAGTTACTGGTATTAAGGTTATTGCTGGTAGTCCTTCTGTATCGCACTTGTTCTTTGCAGATGATGCTTTTTTATTTACCAATGCTACTATAGTTCAGGCTAGGAACTTGTTGGATATTTTTAATATGTTTAGTCTTTCTTCTGGCCAGACTGTTAACTACCAGAAATCTGGTGTTTACTCTAGTAAAGGTGTTCCGAATAAAAATTGTAAAACTTTAGCTTGAATTCTTAGGATCGGTAGGATTACGAAAACTGATAAATACTTAGGTACCCCTTTATTTTTTCATCGATCGAAGAGTTTTACTTATCAATGTATGTTAGATAAAGTTTATCACAGAATTAAAGGTTGGAAGGCTCAATTACTTTCACAATCCGGTAGAGCTGTGTTAATTATTTCAGTTACTAGTGTAATGCCCATGTATCAAATGACGTGTTTTGCTTTACCTCATAAAATTTTAGATAGATTGAATGCTCTGCAGCGGGACTTTTGGTGGAAACGTAAAGAAGGTTCTAAAAGCAGCTACATTAAGTCTTGGTTTTTTTTTTTGTAAAAACAAGGCTAGTGGGGGTTTACGCTTTAGAAATCCACATAAATTTAGTCTGGTTTTTCTTACTAGGTTAGCTTGGAGGCTTATTACTAGTCCTGATCAGTTGTGGTGTCAAATTCTTAAAAGTAAATATTTTCCAAAATCTGATCCTTTACATTACAAGAAGAAAATGGTTAAATCATGGATATGGACTAGTATCTGTAGAGGCATTGAGGTAATTAAGTTAAATCATTGTTGGGTAATAGGAGATGGTAATAATATAAATCTTTGGACAGACAAATGGTTACCTAATGGTCAGTGTCCTGTACCAAGATCTGGTGTTAGTGTTAGCTCTACACAAAAGGTATCTGATATTATCACTCCTGCAGGTAAGTGGAATTTTCCTTTAATACATACTTTGTTTGATGATAATACCATTCATGCTCTTAAAGTGCTTGAACCTGATTCTTCTAGGCCAGATTCTATTAAATGGTTAGGGACCAAGAATGGTATGGTTTCCGTCAAATCAGCTTATAATTATCTTGCTAATCAGTCTGTTGTTACTGCTAAAGTTGCTTGGTCTAAAATTTGGAATCTTAATGTCATTCCCAGAGTTAAATATTTTCTTTGGAAAACTTTAGTTGGTTGTTTACCAGTTAAACCAGTTGTAGGGAGGTTTAATCATATGGACAAAACTTGTTCTTTATGTCAATCCTTGGATATAGAAACTGCGGATCATCTGTTTACTAATTGTGTCTTTGTTGAGGATATCTGGCGCGGTCTCTATTTATCTCCCTTTTATTATCAGGCTCATAATGTTTCTTTTGTTGATTGGTGCATCAGCTGGTTGCATGATAAAAAAATTCGGGATCAAATTGCTTATGTGTTGTGGTTTATTTGGAAGTATCGATGTCAAGTAGTTTTTCAAAAGATTAAACCTAATCATCTGGCTCTTATTCATTCTATACCTAGGGATCTCCAATCCTTTCATTATAAATCACCAACTTTGAATCCAATTACCTCTAAGGTTACTCAGTGTGAATGCTTGCATCCTGGGAAATGTTTTACAACAACTTCTGTTCCTGCTATGTCTAATGATGATACGCTTCACCTTTTATTTGATGCAGCTTTCAATTCCAATACCAAACAGTATGCCTATGGTCTAGTACAACTTGATAATTTTGGAACTGTAACTGAATTTGCAGGAGGATCCGGATGGTGTTCCAGTTCATTTGAGGCAGAGTTCAGAGTATCTAGAGCATCAGCAACATGGTCTCGACAGCTTGGACATCACCCAGTAGGCTTCTATAGTGACAACCAAGATGTGATTAAGGCTATCAAGAAGAACGATTTTGCTGTTGACTGGAGAGCGCAACAATTTTTGCTTGAAACTCAACGTCTCATTCAGTTTTTTGCTTGTTCTTATTTCTCTTATGTAAATCGGAAATGTAATGTTTTCGCAGATAGGTTAGCTAAGTCCATGCTTAGGAGCAGTTCAAGGTCTCTTAATTCTGTAACCATCCTGTCCAAAAACAAGCATGGATTACTAAACTGTGTACCATAAATAACGCTCACCATGTAACTGTTTCCTAGTGTTAATATATGTTTGTTTATCAAAAAAAAAATGGCAACTTACACTAATTTGTTTTTCTTACTATTAATTAGGCAACTAAATTGACGTTCTTGATCTATATTATAAGGGACAGTGGTGTTTTCCTACATCGACGGCTCTCTATAGTTGGAACACATAAAGGATGGTCCAGATCGATCAACTAATATGTGTTTACACTCTCTTCAAATGGACGGAAATCTACAGTTTGGCATATAAAGAACAATCCTGATTCATCCACAGATCAAAGACGTTTCACTCTCAACCTAATTATGTCATTCAATCCAATTAATGTGTGCCATTGCTCTGCTATAATTCACAGATGTAGAAACGGCAAATTAATAAAGTGTCATGCTTCAAACCATATAATTAATAAACCGGCCAAGCTTTTAAATTCTTTTAGAAACTGGCCTTTCCGTTAGAGTTGACACCTGGGCCCACCAGATCGGTCAGCTGCGTTGAATAAGTCAAACTCGGTACGAGAATTTACGACTGTGCCCTTCCCCATTTAAAGACGCGTGTGGTGTAATCTCTCACCACACTTTCTATTTCGTCCTCTCTTCTCCCTCGTTCTCTTCTCCCAGTTCTGAAACTAGGGTTAGGTATTGAAGCTGTTTGAAAAGAAAAAGAAAACTGATGTTATTGAAGTTGTTTTTGTTGAAGACATAGATGTTAGTGAAAGACCAGAGTGTATTTGGAAGAAAAGTTCTACATATTTAGGGATTCAGAGATAGTGGTGATACAGTGAAGATGAGGTACAAACCGGGATTGAAACTGTCTGAATCAAGGTAAGATTAACGAAACCCGTGACTTAATATATGATGAAAATCATTGTATTGATAGTTAATTGATTTAATTGATCGATTGATTTTTAGGGTTTCTGTTTTTTTTCCTTTGTAATTAGGGTTTATTTGAAACCAAATTTTTATAGTTTAATTGGGGTTTAATTTTCGTGATTGGGTGTTTGATTTTAAGTAATATTGCTTAATTAGGTTTTCATTGGGTTTTCATAGGTTTATATCTGATTTTGTTTCATTTGTGTTGCAGTCAGTTCAAATTTAGGAATATCAGTGTATATGCGGAGCCAAAGAATGAGACTTTGGTATTTCCTGATTGCCATAGAGATGAAACAGAGTTGATGTCACTTAAGTATATGGTGTATAAGGGTTTGTCTATGGATGTTAAAGAGAAGTTTAATTTATATTGGTTTAAGGAAGAATGTCTGCCACTGCCATTGTTAAACAATGATGATTTTGATAATTTTTGGGAGGATTCTTTTGTAAATGAGGATGGATGTATATGTTTGTGGATGGGGATGAAAGACACAGTGTTTGGGACTCCAAAGACTACACCAAAGAAGAAGACAGTTAGTAAGGGAACCACCCCTATAAGATCCCCAAGTTCTTTGTTATTGGTTTTATGCAATGTTTGACAGTCAAGTTAAGCTAGTTTTTGATTGGCTGTGCAGGAACATTTTGACAATATTGTGAAACAGAGTGCTGCAGCTGGTGCTTATCTCAGTAGAGAAGATCCTGCTACATGGTCCAGGGCCAAACATGAACAAGAAGAAGGGAACGACATCATTTGTTCTTGCAGCCAAACATGAACAAGAAGATCTTGAACCCTCCTCACAGTAGGAAACCAGGAAGACCCAAGAGCAAGAGGGTAAGAAGTTATGATGAACCTCGTGTTGAGAAGACAAAAAGGAGGTGTGGGAAATGTGGAAATGTTACTAACCACAACAAAAGAACATGTGCTGGTGGTGAAGTGGGATCTAATCCAACTGCAAAGAGGCAAATGACTGAATGTGATGCACAAAGCTTCACCTTCAGCAACATAGAGCCAAGTCAGACCACCGGTGTTAGGGGTGCAGCTAAGTCAAACAAGAAGAAGAGAACGACATCATTTGTTGGTGAATTTTTTACAGGGCCTGGCAGTCAGCCTTTGGCAACACCATCTTCTACTCCAGCTTCCACAACACCTATGAGTCTGCCATCTATAGCACCATCTTCTACTCCACCCTCTACAATAAATAACCTTTATCAGAACTTCTTTGACATTGGATCTGTATCTCAGAATATAAAACAAGGAAAGGGAAGGGGAAATGGAAAGGCTAAGAAGAAATGATTTGAGATCCGTTTTCTGATTTTTTGTGTTTAAGAAGACAATATTTTTTTCTTTTGTAGACTTGAATTAATGCTGAATCAAAAGTGGCAGGTTGTTTATTAGTACATTTGCAGGTTACATTTTCAGATTGTTGAGTTCCTTACATATAGCATTAAGTTGTAAACTTGAATGCATAATTCTGTTTTTTGCAGCAATGAAGACTTCATCTGAGACCCATTTAAAACCGTCACAATCTGTACAAGTGAGGTATGCTATGTTCTTGTTGTGTTCATTCTTGCAAAATTTCATCTCCATCTTTGATTTGCAGTGATCTTTGTTGCAGGTTTGATTTTGCAGTGGGCAGTTTTTGAAGCAATGACCAGATTCTCCGCAAGCGTAACAACCATTCTCTACTGGTAATTTCACCATCTTGCATTTGACAGGATCGATGGCATCGTCAAACCATTCAAAGTACTGACAGGTTGGAATTGAACACTTCAAAAACATTTTTTCGTTTGTTTCTTTTGCTTTTGAACACAATAGTTGTCTTATACCATTACATGGTATATATTTGCACATGGAATAAATCCAAGGACATACCTTTGGATCATGAATTCCCTGTGCACAGATAGAACATGAAATTAGGGTTGTTTTAATCTTAATCTTACCTTGCTGCTGCTACTGCTGCCTGGAGAGTTTACTTCATTTTGGCTCATGTCTTATTTATTTTTATTTTTTTGATCTGTTGAGTATGACAAATACTATGGTTCTTCTCTGCAGGGCCTAATTTATATGAATGAAGCTGAATCTGACCGTTACAAATCCAACCGTTACAAATCCGACCGTTGCAATGAGTCACCGAGTTGACTCGATACTGGTTTGGTTACGAACTCAGACGAGGGTTAAGTCGTCTTTTACCTAGCAGGTTAACTGCCACATAGCCAGTTAACTACCTAAATCCGTTTTTTGAAAAAAACGGGATGGAAAATGTCAATATCGGCCAGTTTATATAAAGATTCAAAAAAACGGCCAGTTTCTTAAATATGGTTCAAAAAGGTGGTTACTTTATTAAAAAGCCCTAGTAGAAAACAACCGTTTCGCCCCTTCTTAGCAATCAAGCAGTAATAGAACCTTAAATATGAACCCACAAAGAAAGAGAACAAATCTTTCCCCACAGAACAGATTATTACCCAGGTATGACTCTTTGATTGGTCGACATTAGGTTTTTTATACTTTTTGGGGCCTTTGTTTCTAAAATCCAATTTACATTTTGGTTTGTTCAAAATCAGAAAGCTTTTGATTCTATAAATCACACTGGCCATCAGTTGTTTTTTTTCCCCTTTTGCATTACTTGCCCTAATCTTCTACTCATCCCATTACTCTTCAAATTAATTTCAATTTTCCTTTCAATGGCTGAGGCGTTACGTTTGGGTAATCAATGTAAAATCTAAAAGTTGATCTCTACAAATTTAGGTTTAGGTTCAACACTATAGTGTCATTTACAAGAATTGATCTCTAAAAGTTCATTACATACTCCTCTTACAGGTTAAGTAACTAACCCTAATCCTAATTTTTCTCCCTCATTGTTTTTCCAGATTATAATTTCGATACGTTATCGACCAGTTTTGTGACCTGATTACGGTGATCTTGATTTTTCTTTCAGGCAGTATAAAATACCTGATCTTGACTCTCTTCTTTCTTTTTTTTTTTTGGAAAAGAGAGTCTCTTCTTTCTCTTAATGATGATCTTACAAGGTATGATTTGAATAAAATTAGATCAATGACGTACTTTTGACGAATTCTTTCTTGATTTTTTTAGTATTACTTCTTACGATTTTAAGGCATACATAACTGCATACATTAAACACAAAGTGGAATGCATACATTAAAAACACCTGAACTGTGTCTATCAGGTGTTAATTAACTGCATATTTTAAGGAATTCGATAGCATTATGCAAATCTTCTTCAAACACAAAGTGGAACTTGAATGCATCCTTATTATCCTCAAAATGGTGAAAAAGGTAGCTGTAATGGGTGGTTCTGGTGGTGGTATCACAATTAGTCAATATAGGAACGTGTAATGTTTATTCGATGTCGTTATGACACAAATAACATTATATTTTACAAGTTGTGCCTGATTTTTTAGGTGTTAAAATAAGCTCAGTCAAATACAAAAGAAAAAATAATAATCAAAATATATGAAGACAATTGTCACTTTAAATAATAACAACAAATAAATAATCCCGGTCAAAATAATTTTTTCATTTATTTTCGTGGTCGTGCTGTTACGGCACGGGTCAAGTTCTAGAAAAATGGTGTTTTTATGTTTTAGAAAAATGACAATTTTTTCTCCCTCATTGTTCTTCCAGATTATAATTTGATAAGTTATCGACCAGTTTTGTGACCTGATTACGGTGATCTTGATTTTTTTTTCCAGGCAGTATAAAATACCTGATCTTCACTCGCTTCTTTTTTATTTTTGGGAAAGAGACTCTCTTTTTTCTCTTAATGATGATCTTACAAGGTATGATTTGAATAAAATTAGATCAATGACGTAATTTTGACGAATTCTTTCTTGATTTTTTTTAGTATTACTTATTACAATTTTAAGGCATTCGATAGCATTGTGCAATTCTTCTTCAAACACAAAGTGGAACTTGAATGCATCCTTATTATCCTTTTGAGTCTAAAAAATGGCAAATGTTTGATTTTATGTTTTAGTAAGGCCGTTGATGCGTCAGTCTTAGTCAAACTTGGATGGAAACTTTGATCACAACTCCAAACTTTTCGCTTGCTTTCTTACGAATTATTTCTTTATTTTTTTAGTATTGCTTCTTACAATTTTAAGGCATCATGCAAATCTTCTTCAAATACTAAGTGGAACTTGAATGCATCCTTATTATCCTTTTGATTACAACTCAAAACTTTTCACTTGCTTACTTACGTGTGATTGTGATGCTATTTGCAACTAGACTGAATTCGGTCCACGTAAGGACTCTTAATACTCTCTCGGTAATTCGGTACTATCCTGTTTCTTTTTTTTTTATTATTTCCACACATTACAAGTTGACTCATAGTGATGTACTATAGTTAGCTTGCACAGAATTGATGCTAAAGATGATTATTTCTTATAAAGAGGATTGTTGCTAGGCGGAGAAAAATCCAATATTATTGTTGCTACTGGCTTGGAGTTGTAGCTTATGAAACCTCTTTTGCACACAGTTCATTTCGATATAAAACTCGAGGTAATATCCAAATGCACAAATTGGTAGAAGGTCTGGATTTTATACTTTACTCCCTCCGTTACTTTTTAATAGGCTTATTTGGTTTTTAGAGAAAATTAAGGAAATTAAGTGAAGTAATCATTGAAAGTGGTCCTCACGACACTTGTCAATAAAAGAAGTGAAGTGAAGTGGTCCTCATGACACTTGTCAATAAAAGAAGTGAAGTGGAATGGTCCCCCATGACACTTGTCATCAAAAGAAGTGAACTGCAAGTGGTCCCAAAAAATTAAAGTAACATTTGACTTTCCCAATTTAGAAACTGGCCTATTTTTTTGAAATTTTTATTTATAGAAACTGGCCTATTAAAAAGTAACGGAGGGAGTATTATTTTACAATTCATATGACGACCCTGCAATTAGTTTACGTAGGAGATGTGGAGTTTATACTTTATTGTCTAGAATTCATATATGACAATTTTTTATCGAACTAATTAACTCATTGTATTTGATTCATCGCTCTAATATTTCATTCAAATTCTATACATTTTATTATTGATTGTACAAGGTGGTTTTGTTTGATTTAAGTACTTTTAGAATGTAGACTTCTGCATCACTGAATTTTTGTTGTCTCCAACAACCCTTTAGAAATTTTTTGAAGCATAACAACCCTTTAGATAAACCACCCTTGGAATGTTTGAAATAACTACCCCATTATTTATCATGTAGGTTGGACAATCTCATGTGTTGCCATTTTTTAGTGCAGCACAAAAATCTAGAGCACCATGTATACCCGTATTTACGTTTTGTGATTCCACCATTCGGAGGTAATGTGTCTTGGGAGGTAGAAGAAGCTTTATACAAGGAGCCTGATAAACTTATCGCCCATTAGGTTTAATTATACATTACGTGTGCTGTGGAAAAATAAGAACTAATTGTCTACTGCCTTGGTTGGATTAGATATACCCTTTGAAATCTAAAGTGGAATATATATTATTGATGAAACTTGAACTTTATAACTTTAATTGCAGATGTGTCCCCACAGTTTTATGTCTTCCTATCACAGGAATATAAGTTCGGCCGCAAGGGAAATTGCAATGTGCTGTAAAAGTACGTAATTCATCTCAAATTTGACTATGCAAATTATTTTCTTTCATTTGTGTTCCTAAAATGTGACCTTGACGTCAGCTAATTCATTATTGCCTTCGGTCTCATATGGCGGTGCCTGTAGGAGTTTTCGATGGGACATGATATCGTAGCTGCTCGGTGGATACTGAGTGTATAGTGTTTGTTTTACTGCTGTTAGAATTTAATTGAGTTTTTATATTTTAGTGGGTAAATCCGATACGAAGTCTTCATGCAAAAAAAAAAATTAAATTGTTGGTTCTCTTGGTAAATAAAACACTCAAAATTTTTGTTCTCAGGCTTATCAATCATTCTTAACAACCTTCTCATCTGCGATGAAGACTCGGGAAGCAGGAAATACGAACCTGGGTTGATATATAAAATAGTTGGAGGCTCATTGTGTCATGCATCAAAAGTTGTGCTAGAAGTAAGGAGGGGAAATTAGTGAATGATATTTTTGACAGGGAAAATGAACCACATATTTTGGGTCATTTCCTTCTAAATATAGAATGGTTAGGACTTGATTTGATTTTCTTCGATTGACATAATACTAACTGGGTGGACGAAATGATTTTAATTTCTCGATAATTATGAGTTTTGGTGCTTCGAAATTTTATACTGGTGCAGTGGTATGGTTTCATACTATGATTACTATTCTTTCTACTAGGTTTCTTTGGTTTATGGGCACAATGACCGGCATTTTTATATAAATTTCATTAGACGTATTCCATAGTGTTACTCTAATTTTAACAATTTTCACATGAATGGAACACATTGATAAATCGGAAAATGGGTCATTTGTCCAAATATTTTTAAATCACGGTTCAAATGGACGAGTAAAAAATAGTTTGGGTGAAATGACCAAAAAGAAAATAGCAAAGATGAAACTGAATTCGTCCGAGCTTAAATTTAAAAAATAGCAAGGATGAAACTGGATACATCCTATGTAAATTAAAAATAAGAAAAAATATTTGAAAATGGACACGATGAAACTGGTTACATCCTGTCTATTTTTAAATTTTTGTACATTTAAACAGTATCAAAATCTAACTGTCCATTTCACACAGGAATTATTGATTTTGATCTTTTTAACCAATTTTGTGTTGATAAATTGAGTTTGCATAAGATGAGCCGACAATAACATGCAAAGCTAATAACAGTGGGAAAATAAACCGAATCTCCAATTATAAGCCATATCTAGAAACAATAACAGTCTCGTTTCAGACATCATATCTTCACCACAAAAAGAATAGTTGACTAAGAATTTGGCATTCATCATTATACCTGGGACAGACCTACTATAATAAATAAAAGGCTTCTTTTTGGTGGTTATGTGCACTTGATAAGACCATTATGCCCTTCATTGTTTCTCATTTTCTCTTCGTCCAACAATTTAAGCCACAGCTATTCATTCTTAATTTGATAGTCGCTTCCTTGGACAACCAGCGCCAAGAACCACTATTTTTTTTTTGCTCGGTTCAGAACCACTCTTTTGCCGCCAACACCATCACCACCACCGTAACCATCACGAACACCACCAACCACCGCAACCAGTACCGCTACCATCGACTTCATAACACTGTCAACTACACCTGATAAGATCAAAATACTCCTTCACCACCAGCACCACTAACCACCGCCACCAACACCAACTCCATCAAATTCATTAGACCACCACCACTAGACCATCAACACCATCATAACCAGCTGCACCACCAAATTCATACACCCAACTTTTTCCAGGTACAACTGTTACATCTCAATTCCAAAATTTTGATTTTCCTAGTTTTGATTTTCTAACATCCTACTATCACGGCAACATTCTGTTAAATAGTTGGGTTATTCCCAGTTTCGACTTTCTAACACACTTTAACTGTTTGTGTAAATACCCAGCAGAAAAAATGTGTTTTCAGATTGGCAAAATGTGATAATGCAATCCGTGACTCTATTAAATGAATGCAAGTGTAGGTAGAGATCAAAAAAATATGCTTTCCGTGCTTTTAAATCTAACTTTCTCTTTGCACAAGTTTACCACTTTTGATTGGGACGCATGTATATTTGCTTGGGTCTTTTAGGTTTTAGTGCGATCTTAATTTAGATTGTTTCAGTAAAACCATTTACTAGAAATACCAATTTTGAGTTTTGGCACCTACTTAACTAATTAAGGAGTTTGCTAGGAAGGGATTTGTGGCATGACAAACTTCTAAGATAGGTATTGGGTAGGACCATTGATTCAAGAAGCCTAAATTCTGAACGGATGAGCTAAAGTTACAAAATGAGATATTGTCTGTATAGGTGTTATTAACTGAGTAAATTGGTTTTTGTTTCAAAAATATTTACACGCCGGGTATATGCCGATTACATCTTCATCACGATGATCGATATTTAGATAGCTAGATACAACAGTCTAGATGTGCAGACCTTTAAGGTAGTTGTTTTTATTGGAAAATCCTTAGCGTTTTCTGCATTTTTGTCTAAATTTTGCAAAGGTTAGTAACTGATGGATATTTTCTAATGTCTATATATTTTTTGACGCCTTATAGTCATGCATTCTGGATGATAATATGTAATTTTAGTCGTTCAAACAAGAAAATAGTGTATCGTGTATCGAAACCATTTACTTGCATATTATAAAAGTATATACCGATGTTTTAAGTTGACGTACACACTCTTATTCAGGCAGGTGCTTAGGAGAGGTATAGATTCCTATTCGGCTGTGCTGACTTACGCCATGTTGTGTGAACTTAAACTTGCTGACGATGTGAGTCCATATATGCGTCCTTAATCAGCAATGTTATTCCATGGCTTAAGTTCAGGATTTAAGTTTGACAACAAAGGCACATCATCCGAGACATGAAACCAAGGCAGTCACATCACGTGTGCAATGGAGTTATTCGCAGTTGTCTGCGTTGGGGTGTATATGAACTAAGTTCTCGAGAAATTGAACAGTGAAGAACGGAAGGTTATGTCGTTGGTCAGTATGGTGATTGTTTTCACAACATTAAAGAGGTCTACATAGTTGTTTTGCTGGGGAGTGACGAAAGAGTTTGATGTTGTGGTCGAATACAGATTAAAGGGATTAAATGTCATCATATTGACCCGCGACAGAGGATCTCCGAATACAGATGCACCTTGCTGCAGATAAGGCAAGACAGTTCAGAAACTGAAAATGAAAGAAGTTCCTTGAGAAACAAATGTGAATTGTCGCTGACAGAATAGGTGATGCAACCAGAATAATATGATTTGCGGGTTTCGTCACGGGGCGGCACTCGCATCACGTGTGCGTCTCTCCTAGTGGTGTATTATGTAACTTACTCTAATGTTTTCTCTTGCAATAATGGTGTATTATATATATGGTAACTTACTCTAATGTTTTCTCTTGCAATAAATTGGAAAATGATTTCACTTCGATCTAAGTATTATAGATTAGAGCAATACCTGCATGGTAATTAAAAAGCGCGGTGGTGTTCTTTTTCCGTATGAGGATTAATGATTGTATTTGGTTGAGAAAACATTGCGATACAGAAGAATTAGAACCGGAAATTTGACCCCTTGGGCACGCGAAGGCGAGTTCTTTTTTGCTGACAAGCTTAATATTGCACCGAACAATGAACAATGTTTATTTGGATTTTTCCGGTTGTGCTTTGTGCTTAGGGACTCCCATTTATACTGGTATAAACGGTAACAAAAACTGGACCATTTTATTTTGTGCACCATAATTGTAAACCATCACTTTCTATCATGACGGCAAAATTCATAAATTGTCAGTATGCTACATCAACGTCATTCTGAATGGGTCAAGTCATCCAACTCCTTGCGTAAATGGCATATCAAACTCCTACTGGGATAAATCCCAAAGTTCAACATTTATTATCCATTTATTTCAATTGCTCAAGCTTTAGCGACAACCACTCTAGCAGTCTAGCTACGCACAAAATTCCAAAACTTCATAATTAACCCTTAATATCATGTATATTTCATGTTTAATCCTCCAAAGTTTAGAATTTAGACTCATATATCTTGAAGTTGTAAAGTTAGTCCACCGAATTTAAAAAGAAAACAATTTAGTCCTCAATTACCAAAACCGGGTTTCGTTAGACGACAACAGATTGTGATGCACCAAGGGTTTGAATCCATAAAGCGAGTAAAGGTTCTTTATGGTATCTTACATGCATCTTAACTACAAAACACAGTTTGGCTCAGTTAGCCTTTGTTAGTGGTGGTCCAGATTTATCCTCAAAAAGATAAATTTATGGTAGTAGTCTCCTGACCACACCCTCATCTCGCACGTGTCAGTGGTGGCCAAGATTTCATCTCCCAATTGATAAATCTATGGCTGTAATTTCTCCCATAAAACTAACATTTAATGCCCATTAGTGGAAATCTAATATAATAAATCTAATAATTATAATAAATACCTAACTAATTAGTATTTCACACTAATTGATGATAATAAATAATTTATTAATTACTCATAATAATGTTTATTCACTAATTGCTCATAATTAACGGAAATGCTATTCCCCACACTAAACACCACACTACTCTCCATACTAGCTGACGTGTTAGCATGCGTGGAAGTCCACATGATACCTGGCTTAAATTTTCACGTGTATCCTTTCTCGCTCTTCGTTCTCCGCAACAGCTAAAATTCATCCCTCCACCTTTGTGTTCATCTTTGATCTCCATTCAGAATCTCACAAAATGAATTTTTTAAATGTGATTAATCTTACAAGTTAATGTCTTGCAAATCGAATCACTTACCACTAGTGGTTGATCTGATCAACTTCAATACAAAAGCCGAGACAAACACTGATTTACATTACATGTGAAAGTTCATAAACAAGTGATTAAGGTTTGATTAAGAAACCTTGAATGATAGAGCCTCAATTGATCATTTTTTAAAACTCAAAAATTCGATCAAAAAAAAAGATTACAAGTGAAATAAAATGGACGCAGAGTAACTCCCTTATTTTTATTTTTTTTGTGGGATGAATTTATGGTTTAGATCTGGAAAAGGGATAGAATAAGGGAGGATCCAAGGATGGTGTGCCAAAATTAATTAGTTTTAGATAATGAGGCAAGTAATAACCATCTAATTTCACTGTATGGAGTAATCAATTGTTGATGTGAAAAATTGAATTTAGGAATCTCTTTAAGGATTATCCACCTTGTTTTGGGGGTAAATCTTTAATAGCCAAAACAAAAAAGAGAAAAAGAATTCACACCAGAATCTTCAATTTGTTTCCGTGATGATGTTAACACGATTTCGATATGATTTTTGGTTAGCATGAATGTGAAATTTTAGTTATTAGGGAGAAAGAAGAATCGGATAAATAAAATAGAGAAGGATGAAGAACTTTGGCAATTGCAAGAGAGAGAGAAAAAAACAGAGCAAAAGAAAATAAAGTAATATTACACGTAGTTTTGTTTTTGTGCAGAGATCAGCTGGCCACGTCAGCCTGAGTGGTGAGTAGAGTGCTGTTGGGAGTGCGGAATAGCATTTCCGATAAATAATCTATTAAACATAATAAATAATGTTTGCCCACCAACAATGTGTAAAATCCCCTTTTTTTATAAATAAATACATATTTCTCTTAATTAAAGTAATAAATTTAAATTTCTATTAATAAATAATTTTGATAAAAACAGAAACAATATCAATAGATATTAGTTGCGATAGTAGGTTGTGGAAGCGGTGACAGAGGTCGAATGAATCACTAATTTAATATTATCAGTAGATATTAGTTACGGCATGGGTTGAGCCCTATACACAAATAAATAACCACTAATTTAAGGAACAAGTACAAGAGACATGGATCTTCCGGTAACTCATATAATGGAACAGTTTATGTTTTGTTTATACAATCTCATTAAGCAAAATCAATACTAATACTTTGTTACTTCACTTTCTTATTATTATCATTAAAAATATAGAGCACAGTTCGGATAGTTTTTTCTATGTAAGTGGTGGTTCAGAGTTGTCCTCACAAGAGATAAATCTAGCTAGGGATGTAATCGTTTGTCATAAGTGATAGTTATGATTGGGATTTAAAGTGCATCTAACAGACAAAATTTATCATGTCATTAAGGTTCCACAATTCTTCATAATAAATACTCTATTAATTTTCCATGACAATATTTTATTAAATGTCAAATTAAAAATGATAATATATTAATTATTCTACTAATGATGATAATAAATATATTTTTATACTCAGGATTAGTTTGGTATTGTTGCGAGCTTTACAAAAGTTCTTTTCCAATGTACGTTATTGGGCCGACCTATGTAAAAAAACAATTGAATGATTGTCGATATACGTTACTATGCCGAGCTCTGTAGAAAAAAGCAATTGAATGGTCAGAAATTATAAACTAAAGCTAAAATTTATTCTAATGGGAAAATATCAGGTTTAGCTGTAGTTAGTGAGAAAATGACAAAAGCAGACATATATGTAATATTAAATTTACTAATTAGTATTATTACTAAAAAGTATTCTTTTTCTTAACCACTTTTTAAAAATCAATAATTGCTTATATTTATTGTTGATAAATTAAAGTATATTTCAGTCATAACGTATAACATAAAATGTAGCTTGAAAATAATAAATAATTATTTTTAAAGAATAAAATATAACGAATAAAAATTGGTGATATATATCAATTATAAGTTATAAGAAAGATGGGATAGAATTGGAAAATAGAATATGAAATTAGGGTGAACTATAACATTTTCTTTGAAGCTTTTAAAAGCTCGTTCTCCCCCACTTTTAAAATTATAGATTTTGGAAGTGTTTTGCATAAAAAAACACTTTATGAAATCTTTGCTAAACATGAGGATGAAAAAATATTGCTATAAATATGTTTTCAAAGTACTTTTTTTTTGAAAGAAAAAAGCAGTACCAAACTTAGTTAGATTGGCTAACAATTATCTAAGTGGGCTACAATGACGGTGGCAAGTATTGGTGCCCAGTGAGTAATTTTGCATCGTCTCACGTATTTCTTGGACGATCGAGATGATTTACGGCAGTAATGGCCGCCTTAAAATTCATGTAAGTGGCTCGACCAGCCCCTTTTGGACGATCGTTTGGGAGCCATATGGGGTGGCCGTGGCTTGGACGATCGCAACTTATGGAAAGGGAGTGGCCGTTGATTATGCCACATCTTGTTCGCTACCTAAAATAAGAGTTAGGCCGGCCAATTCATCTTGCGAAGTTGGACGGCCAAAATGATTTGCGGCAGTTAATGGCTGCGTTGATTTAATTTAGGTTTTATAAAATCCGTGTGGCCAACCTATTTTAGGGCCAACATTATTGGTGTTGGCGCCGCGTTGGGAGCTGTTCGTCTGGCCATCACAATAATTGGGCCGCTGGTGAGCGTATATGCACCTTGCATGTTGATTGAGATTGAATACAGGCCGGTCAATTCGGCTGGCGAAGTTGAGCAGCCAAGATCGCTTTGCGGCGGCAATATGCTACTGCTAACATAATTTATGGCTTTATAACTCGCGTGTCCAACCTACTTTGGGTAAACGTTTGGTGGCTTTGCTTGCGAGTTGGAAGAATTCGATCGGCCAAGGCATTAATGGGTCGGCCGGTGTGTATGGTGATACTTGTCCGGTCGCATTAGGGAGCGGTTAAGCTTGATAAATCGAGTGGCCAAAACGTACGGCCGTGATCATTTTAAGACTGTCATGGTCTGTCTATATTAAATTTCTTAAGGAATTTAGGCGTGTCGATCAGCCAACTACCAGCTTTATTTAAAAGTGTGTGTGGCGCATTTAAAGCAATTTGATTGGTTGATGGGAGAGGGGACGGCCAGCGGCCACAGGTGGAGCCTACTGGAGCAGATCGGCCAGCCAAATGGCGTGGCCACGCCTCCCTTTGCTGCTGCATTTACTTGCCGCAGTTCCTCTTTATTTCTTGTTTTTCTTCTTTGGTAGGGTTTTGCTCCTACTAGTCCATGGCGAATTAATTTTCTAGCTTACCTAGGTTTGGTCTCGACCAATTGGGTTCGAGATATTGCACAGGGCTCAAGAAACCTAATTTTTACAAATTAATTAGGTTAAAATTTGAATATTACGAGGTGTCGCAAAATTGGTCACATTTGGTAAACTCTGTGTGTTGACACAAAATTCTTAATATTATTCTCAGAGAGCAGTTAGCGCGTGCTCTGATTGAGTACTTGATAGAAGCATTTATGTGTCTAATATATCTCATTTGTATATACTGTTAGTATTTTTATTGTATATATTTTTTTTTATTAAGTTTAAAAAATTATCCTTCACAAGTCCGAGAGTTTGAACTTCATTACAACAACCCACAAAAATATTAATCATTTTGGCGCCGCCGACGCGGATTTGTGCTTAGGTAGAATTTTTAGGTTTTTATTATTATTCCATTTGTTCTTTTTACGTCTCTTTGGTTGTGTCTTTGTATTACAGGTTTGAAGTTGGAATCTAAAGACCTTGGAATCAAAGCTTAAAGCTAAAAGAGAAGGAAAAAAGACAAAGCAAAAAAATAAAGAAAAAAGAGAGAAAAAAAAAACAAAAAAGGAGAGAGAATTATTATTTTATTTTTTTAAGAGACTTTCCATTTTTTTTTTGTAATTATTATTATTATTATTTATATTTCTTTTCATTGGACTGGACTTTGGACAATTTATTTTAATTTTAAACCCTACGGAAGGGTTATATAAAAAAAAAAAGTTTTAGACCAGACCATTTGACCAAACGGAATAAAATTCAATAAAGTCGACCACTGGAACCCTTGTATATGCCAGTTGTGTTGACCTAGAGTTAGGATTATCGAACACTGGTTCCCTTGTATATGCTAGTGATTTGATATTAATCAGACTATCTCAGTCATTTAGGATAGGTTTATTTTGGCAGTGGCCTTCAGACAGATATGAGAAACATCGTTCACCTAGTTAACATCAAAACCATCTATATTTTTTCTATATACATCTCTTAATCTATCCATATGATTAGTCTGACTCCGAGTATGATGTCAATCGTGAAACTATCTTAGTAGAGCTCTGTCACTTTTATGAATTTTAGTATGCTTGAGTGAAAACTCGTATACAACAATTGGAATTTCGCGTCAGGGTACTTCCTCCTGTAATTAATAAGTATGCCAACCAAGGAGGTTCTTTAGTGCTTTCCAAGATTTTGCGTAGATAGTTAGGGTCTGGAGTAATGATTTTGTGGGTATATCTCTGGTAAGCCCTCCCGAGACTATAACTCGACCGCTAGGGCCATCTAGGGGTTTAAAGGCTTATTGCATACGCTAAATGCAATCGACGATGCCTGCGAAAGTGAGTTAGGATTTTATTTTGTAGTTTTGATTTGCTCGGGACTAGCAAATAATAAGTTTGGGGCTATTTGATAGACGCATTTATGTGTCTAATATATCTCATTTGTATATACTGTTAGTGCCCGTTTTTGTACTTATTATGGTGTTTTATTTATTTATAGGTGTTTTTGGAAAAATAAGGTTTTGCGGCGAAATTGGTTAAAAATGCGGCGTTTGGAGCTCCGTTGACGGTATACCGGAAGCGCCCCAGAAGTGTGCCGGAGTACCCCGGAAATGTCCCGGAGGAATCCCGAAAAAGTGCGGGAAATATCCCAGAAGAATTGCTAAAGGCACCCCTAAGTTGGATAAGGGCACCCCATGGATATTTACACCCCAAAAAGGATGTTTCCACCCCAGTTGATAAGGGGACACCCAACAGTGGTTAGGGGGACACCCTTCTTCACGATTTGAAAATTCAAAATGGCGGGAAACATGCATGCAGACGTTGTTGAATTTTCGATTTGATTTTGGAAGATTTCTAAAGAGATTCAATACCAAGAATCAGTTGGGCTTAACTTGATAGATCTAAACAGGGCTATTGTAAGCAATTTGATCGATCAAAATGGGCCAGATAAGCCGTGGGAGGAAATCAAAGTTAAGCAGGGGAAGATATTATCGGGTCACTGTGAGCCTATTTTGGAAAGTTTGTGGACAAACAGGGGAAGATATCTTCTCTTATAAAGTTTGTATGTGACTTATGGAAGTATTACAACTCATTTGCGCAGGCAGAAGAGGTGGAAAAGATCGTATCTCGGCTGACAGTGAAGAAAATAAAAAAAATATTTTCCGAGTAAATGAGAATTATGTGGAGTTATTGTGAGTGATTCGTTGCTCCTGTTGTGTATAAATAGCATCATAGGGTCTCATAGAAGGGGGATGAAGAGTTTGGGGTCTAGCCAGAGCCGAGAGGAGCGAGAAATCGGGACTTGCAGGATTGTTCACCTGCTGCTGCTGCTGAAGAAGAAGAAGGAGGAGCTCAAGAACACGAAGAACGGACGGCCAAAGACCGTCGTTTTTCAACAGTTCCAGCAGCAGTGGAGAAGTGTCGCAGTTTAGCGGCAGTTTTCTGGTATCGTTTCTTTCTGGACGTGTTTTGTGAGTCTCAGAACCACTGTTTTATAACTTTTGACTCTTTTAATCATACTTTGAGCATCAAATATATATTTTGAGAACATGATTATTATGATTAGCTAAACCCCAACACTGGGATGATGGAGGAAGCCGTTCTTTACGCATATGATAATTATATTAATTCTTTTTTTGACTACTTGCACTTTTTATTAATCGATTTATGATTTTTCTTAATTGGTTGTGATATCGTATGATGATGTATGCTTGGCCGTAGTGCTTTTGATGCGTCATGCTAGTGATATACAATAAATATTCTAAAAATCTACCTTGCAAGAATGAGAGTCCTTATGATTTGAGCTATAATTGTTTCGAATAAATATATGAATTGTGTGAATGATTAATGGTGGAATCCTGTGTCATAGTGTCTTTTGATCCTGTGACAAATATTGTGTATATATTTTTGTTTTAAAAATCTTTTCAAGTCCGAGCAACGAACTTTTACTTATCATTAAAAAAAACTACAACAGTACTTTCATGCCGACCTTAATCTTGATACTTCGAGAAATTCATGCTAATCAGCAGCGAGTGAACACTAATTTTCATGTCATACCAATATTAAGGGTTCAGCCGGGGAACATAGCATAGAAAAAGTACTCAATAATCTATACTTTAATGAATAATGCAGGCGAGAGATAAAATCTAATGAATATTTGGGGTTGTTGCTACACGCACCATTCTGGGTAGATTTCATATAAATATACTAAATTTCTCAATAAATAAGTAAGGAGGCCTGGGAACTGATCACTCTTAAACGGATCATCTTCCCTGCAGAACGACGACACATTAAATACAGGGTTTCACAATTTTAGCCCTGAACTAAAAACCACCATCAACATTAAGTCCCTTCTTAGTACGTAACAGTGACATTGTTGCGAAGTAAGTAATAGATGGTGACAAATAAAGATAAAACTTATGAGGCAAAGTAGACAGATGTTACCAGAATACAGTCCAGTTCGGTTTTTTAGCAAGACACGTTTGATGCAGTGATCGTCCTCCTAGCACATGTTGATTGTCTCCAGATAGATAAGTATCTAATAGGTTAGTATCCCGCATCTAAGGCCTTTATACATGGCAGGTGGAGAGTCATTTCTTTTCCCGAAACTTATCAATTTGCGGAATATAAAAGGGAGCACCTGAGCCTTTTCTGTTCATACCGATCATCACAGAGTTTCATTCATCTCCTTTCCAGGTATTGCTTCATATTCTGTTGTAGTTTTTTTTTACGTAGGTTGTTGATATAACCATAATGCTTCTATGCAGTGCATGATAGGAACTCCTGGTGATGATTATTCTTCTAATTCTCCGGGGAAGAGTTTTGAAGTCGACAAACCCAAGGTTACCGCATTCGAGGAGTTATTAGCTAAAATTGATCCTCCGTTTCGTGAAGATGGTCGAGCCATACAGGGTATGATCCACGCATTTACGCGTCGTTCGAGAGTGTATTCAAGTTTCCTGGCTTCTGTTAGCATGGAGGAAAAGTGGAGGCGCGATGAAGCGTCTCAGCCAACAAGTGCCAGGGCTGAAAGATTTGCGGCTCGGCTAAAATGAAGAAGGATTGAGCACGAGCAGCCTTCTAGTGAGAACAAACATGATTACCCTATTCATAACGGCATCATAATTCTCGACTATGATGTGGATGAACCGGAGCATCCTCAAGAAGCTGTTGGAGCAGTTTCTGAAAAGGATGTCGATATCGATGCAACTTCCATCGAAGAGATTGAGGTAGCTTCTAGAGAGAATGTTGAAGCGGATTCTGGAGGTAACACTGAAGCGGCCTCGGCTTTTGTAGAGAACATTGAAACGGCCTATGAAGAGAATGTTGAAGTGTATTTTGGAGGTAACATTGAAGCGGCTTCGGCTTCTGGAGAGAACATTGAAGCGGCTTACGGAGAGAATGTTGAAGCGGCTTCTAGAGGTAACATAGAAGCGGCTTCGGCTTCTGGAGAGAACATTTAAGCGGCTCCTGGAGAGAACGTTGAAGCGGCTTCTAAAGAGAACTCCGGTGAGGGCACCATTAACCCTAGTTTTGATGTTGATAACTAGATTTCCCACCTTGTTATTCCCCTTCGTAGATAAACATCTTTTCGTAGCTTGTTGATGCTTTTTGATATTCAGTGGTTTGTATTTATGTAACTTGGCTTCATCGAATAATAATCTTCTATTCATGTTGTTTTAATAATCTTATATTTCCAATTGGATGAATGAATGAAATCTCTTGACTGAGAAATCCGAATCCTCATGAAAGATCTCGTAATACCTTGGAACTTTAGATACCACATCCTTTGGTAGGGTTGCGGTAGAGCCTTATATTCGTTCCTCAAATGCCACGACTAGTACTTCGATTGTGAACAACAAGTTCTTCCCATTCTTCATAAGTGATACAATACGGTTGATGGGAAGGCGTCACACAAATAGTGTTGGTCGTAAATTCGTGTCTTCTCCACATGGGAAAGGATACTTCTGTATGACTTTCCCTTGCAAATTAAATGCTTCTTGAAAATTAGTGGTGCGCCAACCATGTGTATATGAGCATGGACGTTGTTTCTGAAGAATTAGTTGTGTGCTTCCTTCCAGTCTTGTGAAAGGGTTCCAAAAATCCGAAATATGTAGATTGAAAAGAACAAAGTTCCTTATACAGATTCCTCGAGATGGTTCCAGAATTCAAAGCAGGTTGTTCTTCAGGCATGAAATCGCCTTTTCTAAAAGAATGTATTGTTGGAACACTTCCCTTGAATATCTTGTTTTCTTTTCTTTCGTGTATTCCCCTCTTGGGTGCATCTTGGCGGATAAGAGATGTTTCCTCTGTAATCCAATTTTCTGGCTTTGAGGTAATAGGTAGGTGTTTGCGTTTGAGGGTTTTGAGTTTATTTGAGGTTTTTTTTGAAATGATTCAAGGGAAATGAAAAGAAGTAATATTTTAATCGGAAAATGGGTCATTTGTCCAAATATTTTTAAATCACGGTTCAAATGGACGAGTAAAAAATAGTTTGGGTGAAATGGCCAAAAAAAATAGCAAGGATGAAACTGGATTCATCCTAGCTTAAATTTAAAAAATAGCAAGGATGAAACTGGATACATCCTGTGTAAATTAAAAATAAGAAAAAATATTTGTAAATGGGCACGATGAAACTGGTTACATCCTGCCTATTTTTACATTTTTGTCCATTTAAACAGTATCAAAATCTAACTGTCCATTTCACCCAAGAATTGTTGATTTTGGTCTTTTTAACCAATTTTGTGTATTTTAATCAACTGATAAACTGAAACCCTAAGTATGAATGCAAGCAGTGCACTCATTTTGGAGGAATTACAAATGTTACATTAAAAGGGAAATTTCTAGAGGAAACACTAAAAGGAACGTTGGAGGAAAGGGCGGCGTGGCATCTTAGGTATTGAAGGGTTTGAGCCAACGGGTGTGCATTACTACGCCTTCTAGCTTGTCTGCATTGATGAGCTTGCAGTAACCTCCCAAAATAACTTTTGCCACTAGGTACGACTCGCCTTTCCCTTCTGCGAAATCAGACGGAGCAGGTTGCACAACAACTCTCACTACCATATCTCCAACTTGGAATGGATTTGGGCGTTGCGACATTACTTTCCTAGATTCTTCATCTTTAACTGTGACAGCTTCTAGACTCTTGATAAAATATTTGAAAGGACCAACATCCCATTCACATCTCCTGGTGACGGCTGGGTTGATAATCGGATCGAGTCTCCAAGCCTTGGCGGAAGGAGGAGTGAATGGTTTCAAAAAGGGTTATTCAATAAGACTTACTTATGTCTGGAATCTGCGAACAAATGCTGATACACTCTCTTCAGGAAGTTGTGTTACATTCGCGAGTTGTTGATACGGCAACAAATAGTCTTCAGGATTGGACGACTTGTCGGAGACCCTTTCAGGTATAGACACTGGCAAAGGATATACTCCTAGCTTCGCCTTATTATAGTGTATCTATGAGCGCCCCAGGATCATATCATAATCTGGGTACTCTGTAACCACATGAAATTTGGCGTGTGTTGGAGCATCCCCTACCCTGATTTCGAGATTGATGTACTCGTAAGCGTCTCTGGATTCTCCTTCTGATTTTTTGACTATGGTTGGGTAGTGAACAACTTCCTGCTTTGAAATCTTTGCATCTCTCAGAGTCTTGACGTTGACAATGTTGAAATCAGAGGACGCGTCAGTCAGTATGTTGTCAAACTCGACATCTTTCAAGTGAGCGGTGGTTAGGAGTCCTCAGTTTCATCTATCAGTCACGCTTCCCAGGAAAGATGGGGATTTGAGAGCGTCTTCCTTGACTGGAAACATAAGCTTGCCTGATACAACACGGTTGAGGGCTCCAAATATGTCTTGACACTGCGCCTTGGAGAAATACAGAATTTCACATAAATGCTCCATCATAGACTGCATGGTTTTGTGGACGGAGTCCCAAAAAATCATACATCTCCTGACAGGAAGGGGATCTCTATGAACTCCTTCGGTGCCTAATTGAAGTTCTCCTATATCCACCTTCTCTTTGAAGATGCGTTTCAATTTGTTGCATTCATTAGTTGGGTGATTGACAAATCTGTGGTAACGACAATATTTGGGATTTGCCATTTCTTCGTCAGTTGGCGGGCGTCTGATGGGAGGTAGTTTGATGGAATTATCTTGGATCCACGCTTCCAAGAGTTCAATTACTTCCTCAATTGGAAATGAGAAGTTTGGAGCAGCATCTCCAGTTTCTTGTTGTTGTACAGGAGCCTTAGCCGTGGCCTTCAGGAGTGGAGCTGTATGATGTGCTGGTTTTGCACGTTTGGGTTGTTGTTCCGCTGTTGGAGCTTTCCTCTTTCCTCCTTCACCCACTACGCTTACAGAGGGACCGGTATTATACTGCTTGTTGATGAGACGCATGTTTACCCGAGTCTCACGTGTATCTTCACTCCTAGATGGTCTAGTTCCCTCCAACAATGTTGGTGCCGTTGTAGCCGACCGCTTAGAAGCTTCATGGAGTTCAGAGAATGTCTGGAAGCACATGTTCTCTAGTAAAACGCGATAGATGGGAACCATACCGTTAATGCATGACTCCACCAACCGTTGTTCAGTCACATTTCGATCGTGACAATCCAGTGCCTAAATCCAGAATCTCTAGACATAATCATTTGGATGCTCATTGTTTCGTTGGAACATTCTCCCCAAGTCTGAAAAGGTGATTTGCTCAGACACGGAGAAATATTTCTTGTAGAAAGCGGTCACCATGTCACACCAGTTGGATATGATGTTTTGTGCAATGTTGTTGTACCAGGTGTACGCTCTTCCGGTAAGTGACTTTGAAAATTCTTTCAGGCGGAGGACATGATTGTATTCGTGCTCTCCTAAGGATTCCAATAAACGAGAGATGTGTTCACGAGCATTACCAGTACCATCATAAAGGTAAAATTGAGGAGAATAGTATCCTCTCGGGAGAGGAACTCTTTGCACATCAGGAGGATAAGGAGGTTGATGTTGGTGCAGGTCTACCGGGTTTTCTCTGCCTCGATTTTGGAGAAGTTGTTCCAGATCCTCACGCGTGATGAAATTGGATGGTTGACTTCTTTCCAATGGACGTTCAGGAGCAAAATGAGCCTCTTCATCTATAAAGGCGGCCTTCTGAGGCCTGCGCCAAGAGTATTAAAAGTACTCCTTATTGGCTCCGCTTGGGGTTGACGTGGCTCTTGTGGTAGCCGCTCCGTTAGTGTCTCGATGAAAGTAAGAACCTCTTTCTGAGTTGTAGCCATGCCTGTCTGAGGCTTAGCGAGAACTTTTTGTCTTTCCATCAAATCAACAATGGTAATAGGGGGTTGGCTTCCTCTGACTCATCCAGCCTCTCGTCCTGATGGGAGAGTGGCAGTAGCTCCAGTAACAATTGGGGGCGTTACGCTCGAAAAAACATTGGGAATGGCGGAAGCGGCTCTGGATCTGGTGATAGGAGGTGTCACGCTGGAGGGAATGTTTCCTGCGCCGCTGGTGTTGGTGGTAGAGGATGTAGTGCCACAAGATGCGTTGATCATGCTGGTAGGCGTTACATTAGTGTCGGCGTCCGGAATGTTGACACCAGGGGTGTTGTCAGCGCTAGTAACATCGGGATTTGTTGCTGACCCAGACCTAAGATCCACCATCTTGAAATTGGGAAGATTGGAATGAAAATCGAGAAATTAACTTTACAACCGAGAGATTAATATCCCAATGAGGTCGCCAGTTGTTTTGGGGTAAAAACTGATTCTCCTGGAAATGGTAAATTTGGGTGTGCCACCGAGAAACGAATCTAAACTCTAAAAAAATGCACTGCACGGGAGTACTTTAGATTCGAGAGATCAATCTGTACAATTCTGGCCTAAACCAAGAAATGGTCGTTCCTGACTTGCTTCGGTCACAAAGTGAAAGAGAAGGGTTGATCTTAGGGAGGGAAGCGAAGAAGGTATTGAGATCAAATATATTGAATTTTGAAGGTGTGGCTATTTTTATGACTTGTATCAGAATATGGAACTGGATTGCGGAATGTAAGATATCAGTTCTTGGTGTTTTCTGGATACTTATGTTGATAACACTTACCGTTCGAAATAGGTTGAAAACCTATTTAGACAAGTCATGATTGAACACACCTTGATCTCGTAAGAAGTAGAGACAATTAAGTAGTGGAGAAGTGGGGTTGTGTAAAAAATGGTGACCGTCACGTTTCCATCATGAGGGAAAACTGGTCAGTGTTACACACACCACTCTCTTATTGTTATTAACCATCCGCGCTTTCGACACTTTCTCGTAATGGGCGCGTTGCACGCCGCACGATGTAAACCGCCAGACCATACCCTGATGAACATCCCCCAGTTTGTGACATTTTTGATGTCTCGAGTATTTTCATGGAAAATATGCAACAAGTTGCTGAGTGGGTCTTGTGTTCAAGACCTAGCTATTATGACCAATCGCATGCAAGCTGGGTAAGGGATAGTCATGTGTGACGAGCCAAGTCATGAGACTTGCCGCCAAGAATGACATGTGATGCTATTAGGTTAAATAACTAAGTTATTTGTGAAGCCGGTACTCATAAAATATCGTATTGTTTTCGATGCATGTAGAACATCTCTTTTAAGCAAGCAGCTCAAAATAATTGATGCATGTGAAGCATCGTTGTATAAAGCTCGCTTAAATCATTCGCGGAGCTTAATGTCTTTAAAGGAGAATGACCGACCATTTTCAGGAAGCTGTCAGGAGCTATTCACGTGCGCTAAAGGCAGGTCGGTCGGTCTCTACAGGAGAGTGATGGCTGGAGGCTATGGTGACATCTTATTGGTCTCCTAAGATTTAATCTAGGACGGTCAATTCGGCTGGCGAAGTTGGACGGCCGAGATGATTTGCGGTAGCTAATGGCCGCCTTAAAATTCATGTAAGTGGTTCGACCAACCCCGTTTAGACGATCGTTTGGGAGCCATATGGGGAGGCTGTGGCTTGGACGATCGCGGCTTATGGAAGGGGAGTGGCTATTGATTATGGCCACATCTTGTTGGCTACCTAAAATTGGACTTAGGTCGGCCAATTCATCTTGCGAAGTTGGGCGGCCGAGATGATTTGCGGCAGTTAATGGCTGCGTTGATTTAATTTAGGTTTTATAAAAGCCGTGTGGCCAACCTATTTTAGGGCCAACATTTTTGGTGTTGGCGCCGCGTTGGGAGTTGTTCGTCCGGCCAGCACAATAGTTGGGCCGCTGTTGAGCGTATTTTCACCTTCCCGTTGATTGAGATTGAATCCAGGCCAGTCAATTCAGCTGGCGAAGTTGAGCGGCCAAGATCATTTTGCGGCGGCAATATGCTGCTTCTAACATAATTTAAGGCTTTATAACTTGCACGGCCAACCTACTTTCGATAAGCGTTTGGTGGACCTGCTTGCGAGTTGGAAGAATTCGATCGGCCAAGGCATTAGTGGGCCCGCCGGTGTGTATGGTGATGCTTGTACGGTCGTGTTAGGGAGCGGCTAAGCTTGATAAATCGAGTGTCCAAGACGTACGGCCATGATCATTTTAAGACTTTCATGGTCTATATTAAATTTCTTAAGGAAGTTGGGCGTGTCGACCAACCAATTTCCAGCTTTGTTTAAAAGTGCGTGTGGCGCATTTAAAACAATCTGATTGGTTGATGGGAGAGGGGCCGGCCAGCGGCCACATGGAATGTGGCAGATCGTCCATGGGTGGAGCCTACTGGAGCAGACCGTCCAGCCAAATGGCGTGGCCACGCCTCCCTTTGCTGCTACTTTTACTTGCCGCAGTTCCTCTTTATTTCTTGTTTTTCTACTTTGGTAGGGTTTTCCTCCTACTAGTCCATGAAGAATTAATTTCCTAGCTTACCTAGGTTTGGTCTCGACCAATTAGGTTCGAGGAAACCTAATTTTCGCAAATTAATTAGGTTAAAATTTGAATATTGCGAGCTGTCGGAAAATTGGTCACATTTGGTAAATTCTGTGTGTTGACACAAAATTCTTAATTTTATTCTCAGAGAGCAGTTAGCGCGTCCTCTGATTGAGTACTTTCATGTCGACCTTAATCTTGATACTTCGGGAAATTCATGCTACTCAACTGCAAGTGAACACTAATTGTCATGTCATACCAATATTAAGGGTTCAGCCGGGAAACATAGCATAGAAAAAGTACTCAATAAGCCATACATTAATGAATAATGCAGGCCAGAGATAAAATCTACAGAATATTTGGGGTTGTTGCTTCACGCACCATTCTGGGTAGATTTCATATAAATATACTGAATTGCTCAATAAATAAGTAAGGAGGCCTGGGCACTCATCAGTCTTAAACGGCTCATCTTCCTTGAAGAACGACGACACATTAAATACAAGGTTTCACAATTTTAACCTTGAACTAAAAACCACCATCAACAATAATATAGTGGTTAGTTAGCGGCCCTTAAATACTCATTTAGTTTATTGAATGTTTGTTGGTTTTCAGTGGCATGATCACGGCTTATTGGATATTGAATAATATTATTTGTTTATAATGAAATTAATTTTAAAACATGGACCCTTTATGAGTGAAAAATAGACCCATGCGAACTAGTTTCCCATATGAACTAATGTTAGAGGGTCCATAATCATCAGACGAAACAAAAAGCAAAAAGAAAACTAAAATCTAATAAAATTTGGTTTTCTCGATGGTCAATTACAACTGTAGAGGAGCAAAATTTGTTCAAGCAGAGGTTTAATCCACGCCTAACTCAAACGTTGTTTAAATTAATGTATGATGCTTCACACATACCATCAGAACATATGCAGAAGGGAATATAATTCACGCCTCAAATTTGGGTAGACATTATAACTTCGCTTTACCATCAGGCGGATACTTATCTGCGCCTATTGCACGACGAATATCATACTACCGCCCATTATCGGAGGCACCCAATACCTCCGCTTGAGCAAATATAATTTTGGTCAGGATTTCTGATTAAATTTGGCCCCAAATCCTATAAAACCCAACCAAATTAGGGAAAAAACGATTTAGTCCAAAAACGCGTCAAAAAATGTTGATTAGTCCATCCGAGTTAACTAGGTACAATTTAGTCCAAAAGTTATGTAACATATGGAAAATACGCATGTAACCTTCCTGATTTACAATTTAGTCCAGATATTTACAGTTTAGTCCAAAGTGACTCGGGATGCTGTCAGCAATTTTAAATAATATAAAAATAATTTATCTTTCAAACCGTTTGTACAAAATTTGCAAACTTTATATATTTGGAGAGCTCTTTCCGAGAGCTACAAAAAGAGTACCTATATGACTATATAATTCTCATTTTTTAAAAATCTTAGTTTATACTGGTGTACAAACTTGTATATATCTACGAAAATCCAGAAAATCCAAAGACAAGAAAAGGTGCACCAGTTTGCACACCACTTACAACTTGAATCGTCCATCTAAGCACCAGTAACACTATCCATATTAAATAAACATAATATGGAAACTGAAACGGATTTGAATCATAAACCTCCGCAAACCTTGTGATAGAGCCGGGTACTCTACCATTTTGAGCTTATGAGTCCCTAAAAATAAACAATAAAAAGAATCAATATATGCACAATAACAAATAACATGTGTACACATGTATACCAAAAACATGTACACCCATATGTACAAGTCCATATCCAGGGACATTATCGACCAACATGTGTACAACTATGTGCACATTCACAATTATCAAGAACAACTGCATTGTACAATAATGTACATATGATTTTGTTAGATATCATATGAAAAAAAAAGTAAAATAAGGTTCTACCAATAATGAAGATGTTTTATCCCAAAATAAACTTTTTGTAAATATTGTCCATCCCCTCCCCGAATCTAATAATCTACTACTTCAGGCACCCACGATTCTAACAAAGTGCTTACTTGGACAAGTACATTTTGTTGCCTTGTATGTAGTATTCAAATAAGTATTGTGCATAACTAACAATTTAGAAAGGCATACATGCCACTATTTATAAATCTGACATAAATATGTGGTTTGTTCTTCTCGTGACATGAGGGATATTTTAGGTGCACTGCTGTCAAACAGAGTACACGTGACATTTCAAAAGTTTTTCTAGGAATTATCATGGTATACAACTATGTACACACCAAGAAAAATCAACTAAAGTTCGGAATGCAATTACTAACCAAATGAAGAAGTTCTTGTGCTTTAAAATCAACTGAATATCCTCTCTCCTACAGTCCTTTAAACAGTAATGTATCACTGAACCTCGTCTAAACCCTGCAAAATCATTACAACAATAAATATTAGGCATACGTGAAGGACCACGATGACTATAAATATGCTTTGATTCATAGTATGCTGCAATTCTAGCAACTCATTACTATAAATATGTGGCACACGTAAAGGCCCCACAATGACTCACAACATTCTATAAAAGCTAAACCAAGATGATCAGGAATCAACCAAAATCAATATGCTAGCAAATATTGTAGCCTTAATGAGAGAAGTTATTCTGTTGTAAGATTATTTCACATGAAAGAGACTAAATTGCAATCTTGTGACTAGCAAATTACCTTCCATGTGTGTGAACATCGAACAGGAAATACAAAAAGAATAAACAATGTACATAAAAATGCATTGCATATAACTGGTGTACAAGCATATACACCTCGTATAACAAGCACAAAAAAAAACAGTGCACTTTTATGTGCACCCATATAACTGGTGACAAGAAAATACACCAGTTAATTCCTACTATTAGGATCAAACATAATCGTTAGACAAATTATATTGACGTGAAAGAACAAAAAGCAATCAGATGATTAAAAAAGGACAAGAAAGAAATAATGATCAAGGGATGTCACGCCATGGTCATGTATACCTGTAATATTTTTACTAGTATGAGAAGTGTCCTCCTTAGACTTTTGAAAACCATTTCAGTAACATCTTGCAATCAAGGTTCAAGCAGCTTCAACATTTGTGATGGATTGTTTTGTTTTTTGATCACGTCGAAGACCTGATCACAACCACACTGACCTTTTCCTTGTTAAGAATCTCTGTTACTTCAAATCTTATCCATGGTCTGATTTTCTCATATATTTTATGTTGTAAAATATCATGTCCAAAAGGTAAAACGAAACAAGTTACAGCTGGAATATGGCAACCCCTAGTAGCATCATTTTTTGTTAATAACGAATAATACTGATGACAGTATAAAAACTACGTAGCATCAACAAAAAACAGGTGTACAACTATGTACACGTTGACAATAAACATGTGTGTATTCAGCATGTGTACAACTATGTACAAATACGCAACACACATCGGTTGCTTATAGTTTGAGTAAAATAGGAAAGTGATCATGTTAAAGATGCGGGAATATGGCTTGCTTTCATATAATATACCATTTATTAACAAGAAAAACATGCATATATTATTACGGTAGCACAATGGTGTGCAACTATGTACACACCTATAAAAATCCAACACCTGTACACATTAGTGCTTTCCCTAATTTTTGGTTTGTCTAAATGAATTATAGTTCTAAAAGTGTACGACTATTTACACCTAAATAATCAACATGTTGACAACGATGTACACCTAAACAACATAACATGTATGTACAACTATGTACACATTAGTGCTTTTCCTGATTTCTTGGACTTCAAAATGAATAACATGTATATAACTATGTACGCATTAACGATCAACATGTGTACAACCATGTACACATTAATAATTAAAAGGTGTACAACCATGTACACGTTAACAATCAACATGTGTATAGTTATGGACACATTAAGAATCAACATGTGTACAACTATGTGCACATTAGCAAACAAAAACATGAATGTGTTATAGATGATCTACATACAGCACATTACAAACGCAAAACACGGTTATGTTTTTTGAAGTTCCAATTAGCCCAAACATGCTACAACAGGTACAGAATGGAACACATTCCAAAGAAAATCCTATACTTCACTAATACATATAATTAACTGATAGATGCTGAAGTTCACCTTCTTTATTCTTATGGTGGTGAAATATCCATGCTATTTTAAATTCCGGAAGGAGTTTTTTTGTTTCATTTCTTGTGAATTCACCGTAGAAGAAAATATACATACGTTCTCAGAGTATAACATTAAAGGGAACAACAATTTTTTATGCAACTCAACATATATAACTAGTTTTTAGACACATGAAAGTTGTGCATTTCATATGAGCTAAGCATTTTACACTGAACATTTTTTATAGTGTCGTCCAAGAATTAATTTGAATATCCAAGTTATACCCGAGTGAGTAAATACTCCCCAAAAAAGAGATGACTATATGAGACCAACATTAGTAAGATTCCACTTGAACTTTGCTGCCTTTAGAAGTATGGCAACGCTCGTATATATACACCTGCCATAATGGAGATAAGCACCTCTATTTTGGAAAGCATGTTTATAGAGGTTTAAAGAATGTTAACAAGTAAAACCATATGCAAGGAGAAAATAAAAATAAATTACCATGCCCGTGTTACAGAGAAGAAACGCCGTAAACAACGCAGGATAATCATCCACCGCTTTGGCAACTGCCACCAAGGAGATGATGAAACTTGTGTACTCTTCCTACTATCGCAACTCCATTTGCATCTTCTGAAGCACTCAGTGGAACAAAGTTTGGTCCCTTTATGTCATTTAAGATTAGTACGTCTGGTAACATTTCATACCATACAGCGCGTCCTGATAGGTACACATGTATTGGCGTTCTGCTACCACAAAGTTGTCCTGTGTTCCAAAAGGTTTCGTCGGGTCTTGTACTTGATTTCATGTTTGTATTATTTTACTACAAAATGACTCATTTAATGGCTTAGAGCTTGAAGTCATTTCTCTTGGCACAAAGCAACAATCACAAAAGAATATGGACTGTATACCAAAGAATTAAAAACATTAAAGTATCACTTCTATAAATTTTTCTGAAAAGAACTTAACAAAATACATAGTTAATTGATAAATTTCCAAACTTCTGCGCGTAAACAAGTCACTTGGGGTTTACCCAATGTCGCAACTTTGTAAATTAAGGTGATTGTGTTCTCCAAAATTTTCACATCTAATATCCAATGGCCTGGTGGATGAAAAATGCAATGTAAAAAAAAATCCTATCAATTAATGTCAATGACTAATAGAAAGTGAATTTGCATGATGTGATTTTTTGTTTCTATGATTAGGCTTCATATTCCAGTTTTGATCACTGGTCAACTTATTTAATTTGAACTGCCAAAGTGGTATATAACAAGTTACACTGAAAATATGTGTGCTAGCGGCTAATGAATCTTATGGATTTAGGAAAATGCGACTATAATCGAAAATTGCAAAACGAACCATTACCCTCAGTGCTTTTATGGAAATATTCTGCAAGATCCCCACCCACATAGAAAGAACTTTCCTTTTCCCTGAAACAACTAAAAAAATCACTAAAAAATCAAATCGATAAACGGATCCAACTTAAAATTCCGAAGAAGAAGAAGTCAATCAAATAAACGTAAAACTAAAAGCTCAATCGCAAACCTGATGTTGATTCGTGTATGTCTCTCTTTCTCTTCAGAAAAATTCTAGATCTGAAATATAAATACGAAAGCATGAAAAGGGTAATGAGGGTAATAAAAAAAATCGTATTTTTTAAAAATCGGTTGAAATTTAGTCTAATCCGTTCAATTTTGGACTAAACAGTACACGCTTTTAGAAATTAGGAATATAGAAAACCGGTCTTGAGATGGTAGGACTAGAGTGTCCAACGCCCAACTAGTTTGGGAGTAAACATTAATTCCTACATTCGGTTATCCTCCAAACGTTAGGCCAAGCACTATGGTGCTCTATTTTCCTTCCCTATCCCTCATTTGTAGAGAAAAATTCAAATTAGAAACCATTATGGTCTCCCATATCCCTACAAAAGTAAGGAAATTCCTTTTCTTCCCTACTAGGTGGATCACATCTGATCCGGATCGTAGGGAAGGGAAATGTGACGGATATTCAGTTTTTGTCAAAATTTCTGCTTTACGGAAACTGAGTATCTGTATGGAAGTTGATACGGTTATTCAATTTCCGTAGCATATTGATGAGGTGTCAAACTCACAAAAAATATATTCCTTACTCTTCTTACACTAACAAGTAGCACAAGGATAAGCAGGTTCGTTCCTAAGAGAGAGTTGAGCTAAAGTTGTCGATTTAATTTCTGAAAATATTAATAATGCAAAAACTATAAAACAAATATGAAGGTGAACAATGAGGATGAGAATGATTAGGTGGTTTTTCTCCACTAGTGAACATGCATCTTCTTCAAAATACGTTTATTAGCAATCCTAGACAAGTTATAAATTCAACAAGTCCATTAAACTCCAAAGCCACTTCGTAGAATAAGTTCTCTACTCGTGTCTAGTCAATCAAGCCACTTTGAATAAGCTCTCTAGTGTAACTTAACTAACCGGTATGTTCTATGAGTCGGATTGATCCTAACCACGTGCTCATAAGTTCGGCATGTTAACTTAGGGTTGTCAAATACACATCAAAATTCACAAAATCCCATTTGCAACGTTGATGTTTTGCTACTTATGATTAAATCACCATAACAATTACACATTACGGCTTAATAATCTAGCATTAGTATCGCAAACAAACTATTTGATTGGCCACTCAAACAACATGCAAACTATCCATGGTCATACCGCGGTAGAAGACGAGCAATAAAACGATATTTGAGGATTAAAAATCAAGTCACACAGCTTCTGAAATATCCCTAATCAAACAAGTATTTAGATACACATAATGGAGTTCATGTTCTCAATAATCAATTCAAAATATTCGTGATATGTGCAAGATAAATAGAAAACAAAACCCAATTCGTGGCTGGTGGTATGAATGCGAGAAGGAATCTCCCTGAGCTGGACTGTTGGCAAACTGTAGCTATATTGGTGGCGTTGCGAACTGATGGTGGAAAGTGGATGGTGAAATCGTGGTCTGCGAAGTTTTTGTTGTGTGCTTCAGGTTCAGGTACTTATTGCTGCAAACTGGTACAAGTGATGATGGAAGCTGTAGTAATCGTGAACTCAGGCCTGGCAGTGCTCCGATGGTGGTTGTATTGCTGCTATGATGGTCTGGTAAACTGCGACTGCAAGCTTGGTGTTGTGGATGATATGTTGAGATGGAAGATGTGTGCAGGTGGAAGGGATGGTAGATGATAGCGTAGCAGGTGAAGTGGTTTATGCTGGTGATGAGATAAATACAGGTGGGATGATATGCAACTGCAGATTATGGTGGATATATGCTGTGAAGGGTGTATGCAGGTGAGGTGGTGATGAAGATGATATGAGATGGATGCAGATGGGGGAGATGCAGATGGTGGTGATCTCGAGAAGGTTTGGAGAGGAGCTCTGTTGGAGATGAAACTGCAGTCGTAGAGGGTATTGGGATATGATCTCCTTTCCTGGCAGTATCTTCCTTTATATAGATTGAATCTCCTGCAATATCGAACTGGATTGAGATCCAAGTTTCCTAACTAGACCGACTTCTAAAAACTCCATAATCTGTTACCATTCATCCATATAAATCAATGGCCACGAACACTCTTTCCAACCTGTTTTCTCGCTCAAGAATACTGCCCAGAAATGGCTACATTTCCTGTTGTTACTAACTTATAATGTTCATTGGCTTCGATAACCTCTTGCAAACTCAGGCAAGCACCCATCAGACGCGTGAAAACCGACTGCAGACCCTTGTAGTTCTAACGCTGAAGTTCTGAACCAAACTCATGGATCCCATTGCTTCTTAACATTTGTTTCTTGGCATAAAAAATCTGGCCAACTCGATCTAAAAACTAAACGGATACTAACTTGTAGTGGTTCAGTTGAAGTCGAGAAGACCTGGTGGTTCAGAACTTCTCATTCGGGCATTTTATCAAGCAATAAATGTGCGTTTTGCTGATATACAGTCTTCAGCTTGCTGTAGATTCTTAAGCTCTTTATATCTCCTTCCCTGTAAAGTAAATGATTTAACCGCACAACAAACCACATCTCTAATTCATTGTAACTCTGAAGCAGCACCTCAATCTCCTATGTTCATCCTCATTATTCAGCTGCAGTGAGTGGCAGCAAGTTGTCTTCTTCCCTGGATGATTTCTAGCTTCTGAAACTGTCCACTAATCAATCCTTGTTGTAAACCCAAATTCGATGCAAACCCATGTCTTCATTATTCTCAGCTTCAATTCCATTCTTTTATCTTCAAACAACGCTTAATATCTTCCATTCATCGTGATTGACTAACAGCAATTGCCTAGTTCTTTTCGATCTTCACTTTTTGTCAAGAACCCAATAAAATCTTGGACAAAAACCCGTTGGTCTTCTTGGTAGTTAACTTGTTTGCCTAAACTTTTGTAACTTCGAAGAGCTATAGCACGGACGACGGCAGACTTGAACTGAGCTGGTCACGACAAGAAGAAACAACGGTGGACAAACTTCTTTCTCCTCTCTGCTTGTGAACTGGTTTATGTGCCAGTATAATCACATAGAGACGGAACTATGATTTTGGGCATATCAAAATCTTTCAAGGCATACTGAATGAAGACAAAAAAGGTTGTGAAATAGCAAAATCAGATAACCCCTTAACCCAAAATTTTTTTAATGGCAAATCTGCCCTTTACGTATTAGTGTTAATAATCTTGATTAGTGATTAAATATTTTGTTTAGTGATTAAAATAATTTTCAGAATTATAAGAGTTGTTTAGATGAAAAATTTGAGGAAAAAAAAATCAAAGTTTTGGTTTGGTTTGGTTAAGAAGGAGAGAAAGAGAAGGAGAAAGTGAGAAAGTGAGAAAATTCTAATTCTTGATTCAATGGAGGATGAGGAGGGTCATCATTCATCTAAAAAACCTAGGAAAATACATATCAACTACAACAATGATCCAGAAATGGCTGATTTCTTAGATTATGAGAATGATTTTACACCCACTCAAACTCAAGCTCAAACTCAAACACAAACTCAAGATGATGATTTTTATGAGCCAAATCTTGATGATGCAGACATTGATGAGGAACCCAATGCTTCTAATACACAGGTACACTTATATCCTATACTTAATCTCACTTCTATAGCTCTCAATTATCAAAAGTTAGGTTTTTTGAATCATGGTTCGGCGAAACAGGTTGAGGTTCGGCTCACATCTATGAGCCGAATCTACCAATTGATGAACGGTTCGGCTTACTGAATCTGTTTACTGCATGCGCCGAACCTATAATTTCCAATTCCAACCCTTTTGCTAGACACTAGTTCGGCTTATATGAAAGTTTCATAGTAAGCCGAACAACATCCTGAATAGCCCGGAATAGAATCATTACTAATTCGGCTTACATATCCAAAATCGTATGTGCCGAACATAATTTGTTTATTTTTGGGTTAAAATATTGTTCGTGGTTCGGCACATATTGAGGATATCGTATAAGCCGAAACCTGTAAATGTTTATAGTTCGGCACATAATGTGATTATCGAATGCGCCGAACCTTGTTATTATATTCCCTTTCTAGTGTTTAACCTTGTGATATTCTTTGTAGATCGTGCTTGGACCCATGGAAAATCAACCTGATCCAGTATACATAATTCACGAGGATACCAAGGATCACTAAAACATGAAATTGAGGAACATCAATCTGATCGTGCTTGAGGAACACCAATACTGGATTACACCAATAATGATTTTTAAGGCTTGGCTTATAACTCAAATTATAGAAAAATCCGAACCTGAAGGACCATTAAAAACAAAGTTCAGCACCTAAAAGCAAAGGTGTTTGCAACACCATAAAAGTGTACTTAAAACTTAAGAAAAAGTGTACCATAAAAGTGTACATAAAAGGGCATTTAACCACGACCCCTCTTCTTAGTTGCACGACCACCTCTTCTTCCACCTAGGTCTTCATCTTCCGACGCATCATTACCGGGTTGGACGGTAGCACCACCTTGGCTTGTACCTTGACCAACTTGTCGAGACCTCTTAGTGGTAGGCCTTTGTTCGGGTTCCTCGGGTCCTTGTCCTTTGTTGATGATTGCATCCCACTTGTTGATGAGGTATTTTTGTTCTTCCACGGTCATTGGTGTTTTGCAACCAAGTTTGGCCTTCATTTTTTTCAACATCTCCCTACCCGCGGCAACCTATTTTTTCATTTGTCAACAACTTATAACCATGAGGTTGAAGACATTTTTACCATAACTAATATATGAAAATAGTATAAAGTGAAGTCATTCTTACCATAATCTTGAAAGCCTTGACTACATCTTCGGAAGTAGACTTGTTGGTGATCTTGATTGGCTTCGCCTTCCCCTTATCAGCTATCTTTTGCCTTTTCTTATTGATAATGAAGGGATGAGAAATTTGGTTATACCAATCCATATAGCCCGGATCCTCTTCACATGGATCATCAAGTAAAGGTGTTAACTTGGACGCATCTAATGTGTGATTGTCTAAATTATTCCAAAACTCAACGGTGGGATCAGGATCATACTTTGGTTCCCAAGATGAAGTGGTGCTTTTAGTTCCCTTACCACTCTTTGGTAACAACCTGAATTTCTCGTCAAACAAAGGAACCTTTTGGACGCATCCTAATTGACGGAGTACTCGCCTAGGATCGTATATAACATAACCACCGGGATACCACAATGGCCCATGATACATACCTACCGGCATATCCTCATCTTCAACAACTTCATCTTCTTCATCTTCCTTCTCATATGGTTGAAAAGTGACATCATCAACACCAAGACGGTCTAACGTCTCTCTCAAACTTGCCACCAACTTATTTTTGTTCCTTTTCTTGGAGTCCTCGTACGCGTACCGTGCTGCAGTTGGCTCAGTATCAACATAATCGACATCTTTCTCAAATACTTTGGCCAAGTTAAAAATTGGGAAATGGTCATATATCCACACTTACATCCAAAGAACCACATTAAAAAATCAAAGGAATTGAATTGATAGAAACAAGTTTTACTTGGAAACATCAAAGTAAGACTAAAGTTTGCAAACTCAGAGAACTGTTCGGCTTATATGGATCAAGTATTATAAGCCGAACCAAGTAAGTAAAAACTTCGGCTTAAAATATTTTATGGTTATAAGCCGAACCATACTCTGAACTCCCAAAAGTTACCTGGAGCAAAGTGAAGTTCCCTCCGATGTTTGTACTTGTCAACCTAGACGCGGTGGCAAGTTGGTCCAACAGGTAAGCGAGCGTAGCCGTTCCCCAAGCAAACTTGTTACAAGTTTCAAGATTCTTTACCAATTGGAGATAATTAGCATTTACCTTGTTTCCGGTAGTGTCGGGAAATATGTCTCTACCAAGAGTATAAGCAAGTAGGCAGTTCCGGTTTGCTTCACTTTGACGGGATCCATTATCAACAAACCTTGTGTGACTCTTTCCTTTGTGTTCTCAAACTCCCTTTTCAAGTTAGTCAACTTGATCTTCTTATTCTTCTTATTTCTGCCACCTGGTATGCAAACGGTATCGACATCTTTAACTGATCGACAAAACTCCAACTCAGTTTTCTGTGAACCCCAACCAAGGCATTCCAGGTACAAATTGTATAGCTCATCCCAAATCATGTCATAAAAACCAGCATCCACACTTACACCCCTTGCTTTAAGGCCTGTAATCTTACTAGCCTCATCAGGAGTGATTTCCATCTCTCCAAAAGGTAATTGAAATGTGTAAGTTTCTGGACAAAAGCGCTCGGTAAATGCAGAGGCCTACACACTATCATATTCCTTATGTCCATAATTGATGATAGGCCATAAAGCACTGCGTTGTACGTAAGGAATCACCTCAGGAACCTCTTCATCAAGACTCCATTCCGCTGCCCTCTGGTGTCTCAATACTCGGACTGCACGGTTGTGATCAGGAGTCTCATAAATTTTCTTCGCCCAAGAATCGGCATAACCAATCAACACATTTCCTCCATCTTCCAGAAGACCATGAGGCAAACCATATGATCGAGGTGTAATTACGTCATCTTCATCAGGAATGTGTAAACCAGTGATCCGTTGATCATCATCGTTCTTCTCTTTCTCGGGTTCTGCCACCTTCTTACCTTTCTTGTCTTTCTTGGGTTTTCCTTGGGGTTGTGTTTCTTGATGAACTTCTTGATTATCATCAACTTCTTCATCTTCAGTTATTCTTTCTTCTTGTATTTCAATTCTTACTTGTTCAACTTCTTCTTCTAAAATTCCTCCTCTAGCTCCCGCTCCCAATTTTTTCTTACCTCCTCCTCTAGGATCGGGAGTTTTAGAATTAGAAGGTGTTACCTCCATCTTCTTCCTCTTTGTAGCTGCATTGGTCCTGACACAAGTATGAAAGTTATAAGACTAATTCGAACAACAAAGAGATTTGGAAAGCCAAAAACTTGTAAGAAAATAAGAAGGCTCGGCTTACCCGAAATAACACATATGAGCCGAATCATGTCTTGAAATTTTTATTAGCTTACACAGAGAGTGGATCGGCTCATACCACAAAACAATTATAAGCCGATCCTTTATATTCGGCTCACAACCGATACCGTCGAATAAGCCGAGTCTATGGTTATGAACTCAAACATGTATTCGGCGCAACATGATATCATATAAATAAGCCGATCCTATACACTTGTAAAATTTATGAAATTTTAACAATGATATTCGGCGCAACCCTAATACTATCGAATAAGCCAAATCTAGACTTATGAATTGAAACCTTTATTCGGCGCAAAACTAATACAACCATACAAGCTGATCCTAAGCACATGCAAAAATTCTGAAATTCAAACAACAATTATTCGGCACAAAACTTATACTACCATACAAGCCGATCCTACGCACATGCAAAATTTCTGAAATTCACAAAACATATTCGGCACAAAACTAACACCATCGAATAAGCCGATCCTAAATATAAGTCTCTGTGTCACTAAGTTCGGCTCAAAACGGATTTCAGATATACGCCGAGCCGTTCATATGCACTTTCAGGGTTCAGTTTCAAGAACAGCTCGGCGCACATCTAAGATTTGTTTTGCGCCGAACCATACCCTGTAACCGCCGCAGAAACATGATTTTGACGAATTAAATCAATCAAACCAATCAAAAACATCAAATACGAAATGGGTTTGTAAAACTAACCTTCTTATTCTCATTTCTGGAGTTGGTTCTTCTTCAATCTCTTCTTCCGGTTGATTTTGTGGTTGATTTTGAGTTTCTTCTTCACTCTCTAAATCTTCTTCTTCTTCAATGGGTTGTTCAATCGCTCGATTAGAACGAGATACTGGCTTACGGCGAACCATTATATAGATGAGTTTAATCGTCGACTAAATTTTCACGAATCGACGATTAAATTTCGGCGATGATACGATGAAAAAAAAAAGGAGAAGGTGGGTTCGGCTGTGGAGGATGAGGAGGAAGAAGAAGGGGTTGAAACTGATTTTAGGTTTATGATTATAGATTTTTGTATTAAGGTTAGAGATAGATTAGTAATTTATAGGATTTAAGGGCATATAGGTAACTAAACCACCCATAGGGTACCCCTTATAAGGTCACCCAAGTTAGGACTAGTCCTTTGTATGCCTTGAAATTTTTTGGTATGCCCAATATCATGGTTCTAGAGACGGGCTCTTTGTTACTGTTATTATTCTTAATGGGCTGCAATCTGATACGCCTTTTATACAGTCCAATAACTTTTAACTATGAACTAACAACTTCATGTATCCTTGGCTGCCTTGTTGAATTTAAGTATGAAAATTAGCTTGGTTTCTCTTGTTTAATGTTACATGACTCCAAAGCACCTACAAAATGCAAAACAAGCATAATACCCGAAAATGCAAGAAAAATATTAAAGAAAAGTATACGTAATTGGTATTCAAGTGATGTATTTTAAGCTCCTATCAAATTCCCCCACACTTAATCTTTGCTAGTCCTCGAGCAAACAAAGCAAAACTAAAATACAACAACTCCGTTTTGTCGAGGCTACAGTTACACTTAGCCCTGATGTGATTTGTAGATAGTGGTAAAAGTGGTTCAATTCTCAGACTTGTGAAGGATATTAATTAGACTTAAATTCTAATATTAAAATAAAAAACTCACTAAAAATTATAGCAAACTCAATCAAAGATGATATCAATACTAAAAGAACCACTGAGGCTAAGATTCCACTATTTTCCAAGTCCAAAGTGATTAAACCAATACTTATATTTATGCAATCTTCTCGTTTAATTTGATTTTAAAATATTACAACAAGTAGATTTTCAAAAGTAGTAATTGTAAATACCAAGTGTGAAGCATCAAAAGTCTTAAAACTAAGCGTACTCCCATCAAAATAGATCACAATCACTCAAATAAAAATCATATTCAATAATAGTTCAAGGCAAATAATCATATAATTATTGCAAATAAAAAGATAAAATAGAATATACCACTTTTTGTGGGAAAAATAACTTCCTCTATCGCCTCAGCAATGGGGTTTAGCTCCTCATATTAATCATGATCTCAAAATATGTGCTTGTTGCTCAAAAGATGATTAAAAGAGTGAAAAGTAATAACACAGACTGTTTGCAACAGTGTATTGGTGTTGCAAAACAGTTGTTACAATGGAACTGTTACAGAAAACTGTTGTAAGTATTGTTGCTTTGTCGCTGATTTTAAGACCCTAGAATACGACTTCCCTGCACAGCTTATTGTTCTTCAGCTGTTAAACAACGACACTGTTCTGCGACTGTTTCCCGTGTGTCAATGTTCTTCGCGTTCTTCCTCTTCAGCAGCAGCAACAGTAGCAGAACAGAGTTTGGTAAAGCTTTGATTTCTTCTTCTCTGGCTCTCCTTAGGTTCCCAAACTCTCGACACCTCTTCTATATGACCCAAGACATCTATTTATATCAAAAATACCGATTAAGTCTCTCCCAAATCTTCCAAAATCTCTTTCCTTCTCTTCACGGCCAAGTTGCGGCAATTTTTTGTTTTAGAACTTCTACACGTTTCTGAGCTTTCCTTTTTATCTAAACTCTTCCTTAGATAGATACAAATCTTTGGGAAAGTTTACAACACTTTAATCTCTCTAAAATTCCCTAAAACAGGTCACACACGTGACTTTCCATATTTTCTGTTGTGAGAAAAATCCGTCGATTGAGCCCTGTCTAATCGATTTAAACACCCATATCAGATTCCTAGACCCATAAGGAGTCTATCCTATGAAAATCAGAGGTTTAATCGACCTCAAACTCCTCCAAATCACGATTGCCAAAACTGTTCTTCACTGCACCTATTTTCCCGCCAAAACCTGGTTTTTGAAATGTTGAAGATGGTTGCCCCTTATCTAGGGTATGGGTGTGATTAGCAACTAACTGGAAATGGGATTCCCCTTAGTAATTAGGTTACCCCTTATCCAAAGTGATATTCCGAATAGCAAATGTCCTCCGGGTGCTTTCCGACAACTTTTCGAGCCAATTTTTTCCAAAAATGTTTATTGGCCAAAAATACCTACAAATAAATAAAACACCATAATAAGTACAAAAATGAGCCCTAACAATATATAGAATCGAGACAAATCGGACACAAAAATGTGTCTATCAAGCACGTATAACAAGCCTTTAAACTCCTAGGTGTCTCTAGTGGACGAGTTATAGTCTCGTGAGGGTTTACTAGAGATATACTCACAAAACCTTACTCCAACTCATAGTGAACGATATAGGTAAACATTAAACTAGCTATTTAGTTAGAATCTAATCCCGATTCAGTTTAAATATACCTCATTGTCGAAAAAAATTCCATCTACTTAGAAAGGCTAGTGTTTATTCTAAATTGTTAAAAAATCTTTAAAAGTTAGAGTTTCGTATACGTCAAGTTTTTTCTTAGGGAACCCTACCCCACACTTAAATCAAACATTGTCCTCAATGTTTCAAATCATTGCAAAAAGAATAAGAGGAATACTTGAAAAAGATAAGGAAGCAAGAATTGGAATTGCTCACCTGATTGACGCATACGAGTAACGTTCAAAATAGATTCCCCATATATCAACAATCTGAAAATTTGGGGATCTACCCACAAAAAAATCTTCATATAGAGTACTAGCTTCACAAGAATATTAGCATATGGTGGGAAAAATGAAGTTATCATCCTACGAAAGTTACCCCCACACTAAGTTATTTCTACACTCGAAAGTATATACAAAACACAAGTGGAAGGCATTTCGATTGGTTCCTCTTGGCAAACCTGCATGGTGTTAGACACAAACACATATGGTGGATACTTGGAAGCAAGAAATTCGTAAAGAACTTTAGAAGCACATAATTCCAGCCCCAAATGAGGTATCTTCCTAAAAGATGGATTAACAACTCTTTGGGAAACTACTTATAGTTTGGGAGGATCATCATTAGATAGAGATTCATGTAGAGGGTTATACAAACCTTGCAAAACCTCATGTATTACCGGATCCTCGGTACTGCTGGATAATTCCGTTCCCACATCACAAGTATCATTAATCTCGTTCAAACTCTTGTTACGACATTCTTCATCAGTTTCTTCTATATCTATAACCTGAAAATCTTCATCATCAGAATCAAAATCTGCTCCAAGTAAGTCATCGTAATCCTTATGGTCTTCATCACAAGCTGACTTCTCATTCAAAGTACTCACAATTTATGAATTAGGAGTGGTATTCACAAAGAAGTCATAATCATCATCTCTCTCATACACAACATAAGTTTTACCATTAATAACTTATGTTTCTAGACTCAACTTCTTCCTTTTGAATAGGAGAATGATCATTATTGAAAATGAGGGGGTCTAACAACCACACCCAACAATTGGTTTGGAAATATGAGAGGACTTACTCCAATACACTTTCTAGAGAATCAACTAGACAGTCAGACTCAATCTAGAGTAAAATATATCAAAGAGTTTAATATCTATGTTTCACAATGTAATCAGCAAATCAAACAGATAGAAATCCGCGAGCCTGATTATTATGTGAAACAACTTGAACTGTACCAAAGACCAATGTTCAAGTGTCAATGAATTTAAATCAATAACTAAAGGTTGGATATTCTAATTGATTGATCCAAACGCACAACCTGTGATATTTCAATTATATAAAAAAATATAATGCATAAAAGAAATAACACAAACACCATAAGTTTTGTTAACGAGGAAACCGCAAATGCAGAAAAGCCCCAGGGCCTAGTCCAGATTGAACACCACACTGTATTAAGCCGCTACAGACTCTAACCTACTACCAATTAACTTCGGATTGGACTGTAGTTGAACCCTAATAAATCTCACAATGATTCAAGGTACATTTGCATTTCTTACGTCTGTGATCCCAGCAGGATACTACGCACTTGATTCCCTTAGTTGATCTCACCCACAACCAAGAGTTGCTGCGACCCAAAGTCGAAGACTTGATAAACAAATCTGTCTCACATAGAAAAGTACATGGATTGAATAAATATGCCTCCCACAGAAATACCCAAGATTTTTCGTTCCGTCTTTTGATAAATCATGAACAAGAACCAATTGATAAACGGTCTTATATTCCCGAAGAACAACCTAGTATTATCAATCACCTCACAATAATCTTAATCGACTAGCGAAACAAGATATTGTGGAATCACAAATGATGAGACGAAGATGTTTGTGATTACTTTTATCTTGCCTATCGGAGAAATTAATCTCGAGTCAATTATTTTAATTGTACTTAATACGTTAGAATCGGGCAAGATCAGAACACGTAACTACAAAGAAAATAGTTGGGTCTAGCTTCACAATCCAAATGAAGTCTTTGAAGTCGTTAACCTACAGGGTCTCGATAGAAACCTAAGGTTAAAGGAGAATCAATTCTAGTTATGCAACTAGTAACACACACGAGGTGTGGGAATTAGGTTTCCAAGTTGCTAGAGTTCTCCTTTATATAGTTTTAAAATCAGGGTTTGCAATCCAAGTTACCTTGGTAACAAAGCATTCAATATTCACCCGTTATATGAAAAAACTGATTCAACCAAGCTAATATCTTTCAACCGTTAAATCGACTTAGCTTGTTTCACACAAATGAAATGTACCCTCATTTGGTTTATGTAACCGTACCCAAACGTGTACACCATGTTGGTTCAAAAATAGTTAACCGAGGTTAGCCATATGATTAACCTCATTTATCTTAACCATAACTAGTTCAAATGACTCAAATGAAACTTGTTAAAGAGTTGTTCAATTGCTATATTCTCATAGAATTATACAAGAACATAATTGAAGCAAAATCGGTTTGATTCACTCGAATCAATCATGAACATTATAGACACGGTTTGATAAGATTGTATTCCTTATTATATAAATGTTTATGTTCATGTTTAAAACCGATTTTAGAACTTTAACCTTCAAGTATGCAAACGGGTACGCATACTTGAAATACCCGAACTAAGATTGAGTTATGCCAGTACGCAAACGGGTACGCGAACTTCAAATCCCAGCAGAAATTCTCGGACATGAACCTGTACGCCGGTATGTAAACGAGTACGCATATTTAGGTTTCCTGATTTCTCAAACCAACAGGTACGCAAACGGGTGCGCTAACTATGGTTCCCGTACATGGATTACATATGTGCAAGAGTGCACAACATAACATATACAATAATGGGTAAGTGTTGTAAACTCTTATTTCAATCATTGAAACTTTTTTAGAGGATGACAATAGCCGTTTTCACACACTATTAGCATCAAAGCAATTTTCAAGTTATTGAAGAAACATTCCAAGACAACACCAAATGATTGTATCACACAAACCATGTAAGATGTTACTCGGAAATTTTCACATGATATAAGATGAAATTGGTTGAAGTGAAAGCTTGCTAACATATATTTTGAGAAATATGTAAGCGAGTTAAACTCGGCTCGAAATCTCAAATGCGTATATAGAAAACTATATTGTAATACGACTTATGTCTCAATATAGGAGATATAGTAGAAATAGACTTTCCAAGTGATAGATGAGTTTAAGTCTCCACATACCTTTTGTCGATGAAGTTCCAAAAGCTCCCCTTAGTAGTTCTTCGTCTTCAAATGATGAAATCTGTGAAAACTAAGCTCAACTACACAATCTATGTCCTAGTCCGAGACATCTATAAATAGGCTAGAAATAAAGACTTATAGAAACGCATGCGAGTTCGACCAAGCAGCGCTCTAACAATTATGATCATTGACATCACAAACATTGACAAATATGCTTGAGATAGCAACGCATGCGAGTTCGACCAAGCAGCGCTCTAACAATTATGATCATGACTTGAGCTAGTAGCACCGTCATTATCAACATTTAAGGATTCATCTTCTTCGGAATCATCGTACTCTATATTAGAATCCATGTGAATGTTAGAATGAGTTTGAACCTCTTCCTTGTTCTGCTCTTCTTGAATTTGATTCACGCCATTTCTGATGTTGTCTATATTCCGTTGAAGTTCTTGGAGTGATTCATTGTAACTCATCTGAAATTCACAAAACTGTTTTGTTGCTTGAAGCATCTGTTGCATCACGGGAATAGAAGATTCAAAAAAACTATCAAATTTCTGATTTGAAGATTGCTCCGCCAAACTTGTTTCATAGTTTCCAACCCAAGTCTCATCCCTTTGAATGGGTGAATAATCATAAATACGATCCAGAGTTTGGATAGACTCATTAAAACAAGGTCCAGTTGGTTGTCTACCAAGTTGTTCTACTGCCTTTAGCTCATAAAGAATGTGATCGATCTGCACATGTCTAGAATTAAACTGATTAAAAGTACAACTATCCTCCTATCCTTGTGATCGTTCATCATATCCCAAAAATTGGTTTTGATTATATCCCAAGTATGGTTGGAAGTTATAAGAATGAGAATTAAATTGCTCACCATAAAATGTACGGTCTTGTGAACCATATATGTTGTTCCCGAAAGGATGCATCTTGAAATATTATGCACACAACTAGCTTAGAGACTCACATCTAGTTACCAATTATGCACACGCAAAAACAATGATTTTTTTGTACCTGAAACAAGTTTCTAAGAAAACAAATTAGGTTAATTGCGCACTTAGATAGCAAGCATACATCTCATGGTCAAATAAACGGTAAAATATAATCAACAAAAGAATATTTATGAAATAATAACTTGCTTGAATTGATTAATAAAACATGCTCGGAGTTTTGAAATCCTCCCCAATCAATAAAGTTATTAGCTACTCATCTTCTTGGAAAACAAAGAAGTTTCTAAGAAAACAAATACCGCAGCTAGAATCTCAAGGCACAAGTGTGGATGACAAGTTTACTCTTATGATGCAAAGTATGCAAGAGATTTCGAAGACAATGCAAGGTTTCAACCAATTCTAACAGAAATCCGAGATGGCTATGAGAGATGTGCAAAACCAAGTTAGTCAATTGGCTAGTGATATTAATTAACTCAAGGAACAAGGATCTGGAAAGCTTCCTTCTCAACCGTTGAACCATAAGGAGAACGTCAATGCTATTGAGTTAAGAAGTGGGAAGCAAGTTGAGCAACCGGCAACATCACCGGATGCTAATTGACCTATTTTAGACCAAGAGGTGGACAAAACAGCCCCTAACAAGGCTGATTTGGTAACACTCTAAACCTCTTGTTTCTACTAATATCATTTCTCCTCCTTTTCCTAGTAGGTTTGCAAAGTCCAAGAAGGAGACACTATACAAAGAGATTTATGAGATCTTCAAGAATATCCAAGTGAACATACCACTCCTTGAGGCGATAAGGCAAGTTCCTCGCTACGCAAAGTTCTTGAAGGAATTGTGCACTAACAAGCACATATTGGTCGGTAATGAAGTTATGTATGTGGGTGAGAATGCTTCCGCATATCTTCAAAAGAAACTCCCACCAAAGTTAAAGGATCCCGGTAGTTTCACTATACCATGTACAATTGGTACAACCAGGTTTGATCGTGCTTTACTATACTTAGGTGCAACTATTAATGTTATACCTTCCTCGATATATGAATAGTTAGACCTTGGTCCTCTTAAGGATACCGGTATTATTATTCAACTTGCTGATAGGTTCACTACTTACCCGAAAGGGGTTGTGGAAGATGTTTTGGTGCAAGTTAACGAGCTGATTTTTTTTATGTTCTAGATATGAGGGACGAAGATTCACCTTCGTCTACACCTTTGTTGTTGGGTAGACCTTTCATGAGAACTGCTAGAACTAAAATAGATGTCTTTAAAGGCACCATAACTATGGAGTTTGACGGTGAACCCATAAGTTTCAACATCTTTGAGGCTATGAGATACCCGAGTGACGTACATTCCTGTTTTTCAGTGGATGTGATTGATTCTTTAGCTCAACAAACGTTTGAGTTAGACGGTGATGATGCGTTAGAGAAAGCTATAATGAAAAGTTTAGATTATGGAAAGCATGATGACATGAAAAGTGATATAGAAATGTGTGATGAGCTTAAAGAAGTTATTTGATCTCTTGCCGCATTACAAAAACTCTCACCTAGAAATGACGTTTCTTACACTACACCAAATTCCCGGATTAGTAACAGAGGTGAGCCCTAAAACGGGTTGTAACGGCTCTGCCTGTTACAAAAAGGGGTGTTACATTTCTTTTGTAACGGTGACGGGACCGTTACGAATTCTGGTTGTAACGCCGTCAGTAACAGCTGAGGGCCGTTAAGAAATGACACGTGGTGACATCTGAGGGCCGTTACTAATTTTATTGTAACAAAGACGCCGTAACATTTTGGAACCGTTACTACGTGGCAGTTTAGTAACATGCTTTAGCCGTTACTACGTGGCAAGTTGAAACAACTCAGAGCCGTTACGAACTTTTTGTAACAGCAAAAAAAATTACTGCCAGTCAATCTTGACCAGCAGTTCATTATCGTCCTGAAAGTACGCCGGAATTCCAACTGCATACACTTGACATTATCCATCGTCCACACACAATAGTTTCTTCTATCAATACATTCATAACATCACGTTCAATCAATTCATATCAAAAAAGAACTAAAATTCTCTAAGTACCAAATAATATTTTGTGAAGTATCAGACTCTAAGCAACTGCAGTGGTACGATCAAAACCAAAGACCAAATATCAAAAAAAGGACCAAATTTTGGGTTTAGTCCGTGTTGCTACGCTACGGTGCACGAGTAAAATTTAGTTGAGCGTACATTATACCCCGCCTGATCCAGACGCACATATAATATCCGCCCCACCATCAGGCTCACATATAATGTCCGCCCCATTTTATTCAGGATCACATATAATGTGATCCCCACCATCAGGATCACATATAATGTGCGCCCCACCATCAGGTTCACATATAATGTCCGCCCCCCATTTTGAAACCATCAGGCGCACTTTATATTTACGCCCCACTCCAAACGGTTATTATACCAACGCCCCACGCCAGACGGATTTTTAATCTCCGCTCGACCAAATTTGGTTTTGGTCTTGGTCCCAGACCAAATATAGTCTGGAATTTGAGTTTAGTCTGGTTTTTGATCTTTACTCTCTTCCACTACGTCATGTATTTGGACCAAATATTTGGGTTTAGTCGTCCATTGTGGACGCTCTAAGGGAATACATTAAGTTCCAAATCATTTTACTTGCAAGTTCAGCTCATACACTACATAGTAACTTACTCAAAGCTTGCAGATACTTCCCAAACACTAGTTGCCAACAATTCTTCATCAAGTTCTTCATAGTCCCTCACTTTAAGTTCATAATGCCCAACCCATACTACATGAAACCAAACCAGAAAATCTATAAGAAAGGCTACCAAATTTATGAAATTTACAAGCATAAAAAACTGAACATCTAGAGAGGTCACGGGCTCTCAACATGGTATTTTGCACAAGGCCACAGATTCCACCATCAAATTCCTAACTACCTTCAATATTTCGATAACTGCTACAAGATTGAAAGAAGTTCTATATAAGATGAATTAAGCATGATTTAGTAAGCGTAATATTATACGTGCTACTAGGCAAACAACTGTACATGTTAATCCATGCATCATCCACTGGCGCAACAAGCAACAGTCAAACAGGACATATAAGATGAAATGCAAAATCAATATAGAATAAAAAATTGTGTGTTGTTTTCCTTTTCCGCATCTCTGTTGACTCGTCCGACTAGCTTCTATAAATATAAACAGTTATGTATCACACGGACGACTACAACATGCATTTATTATTGGTAGAAAAACATGCTTGGAGTTATGTATCACACATAAGATAAAACAAATAAAATACAATCAACAGTGAAAAAAAATCACAAGTGAACAAATAACTATAGTTCTTGGTAGAAAAACATGCTTGCCTTGTTAAGTCCAGGTCCAAGAAGACAATGAGTCTGCTTGATAACAGCCTCTGAGGCTAGAAAAGCATGGAACTTCTTTGCAAGCTTCTTGACCAACTACTCAAGTTCAGCTTAGAACTCATCCTGCAACCAACAAAGATATTTAACTACCACTCTCTGTTTAAAGTTAATTTAAGTCTGAACAAATACAAATAAAATGTAAAAGGTTACCTCATCAAAGTCTGCAGCGGCTCCAATGGGGTTTGACTTCATTGCAGCAACTCCATTTCTTAACGCATGAACAGTCTCTGTTGCAGGCCATCGACTCCCAGGCCTCTGCAACAAATCAAACTCTCATGGTAAGAACACAACGAAGATATAACCTAATGAAAATTTGATAAATCGAACATGATTATTCTAAGGCAGGAATGTACTCAAAAATACTGCAGCACTTCATCCCAGTAGATTAACCTAGGAATTTCACCAGTTAACTGGTTCTGAACCCAATCCCTGATATAGAACCAATCAGCAACTTGAATTGATTTACAACTAATTGGAATGCAGAACGTGCATTCTTAAATGCAAGATTGCCCAGAAGATTGCCTTCGACCAATCGAATAACAATACCATTACTGATAAAAACCAATACATAAACTTGAATTATATAAATGGTTGACCAACGACTTCGCAAACGAGGTCGGACACATCTATGAGGTTGACCCGACCAAGCCAAATCTCCAGTAATCAGAGAACGTCTACTGTCTTATTTATCAAGTGCTGAACATAATTGGAGTTTCATGGTATGGTAACAGAAAACTTTCCCACACAAGACAGCTAATCCAAGTACATTAGCCGACCCAATTTCATAGTCATTCACACATTTAACGTATCTTAACATGCTTTCTGAGTAAATACCAGTTGTATCATACTTTACACAGACAAATATGAGAAATATTTCAACCATGAGCCATCAAATCTAAGACCACATAATACACCTCAAATAGATTTCGTGTAGCAGGATTGCAAAGTGAGACGCATGTATGTACATACCAATTTAGATTTGCATCGAGAAAAGTTTTCTGCCCCATTGTATGCTTGGCCTTTTCATGGCCTCTTCTTTTGACGTTGCTATCAGAAAGCACATAGCCATTACACATGTCAGAATAAATTAGACATGAATGTAAAGAAGAAAATTACTAAGTGGAACATAACAGAGTTATGAATTTACCTGATGGTAAGTAGTCCAAAATTACAGAAGATCCTTCCACTCTCTTCCATTTAACCCATTGGGTTCATCAGAGGGACACATTCTGTTTGTGTCATGGGGTGCTTAGTGATTTCTTTTCCATTAAGTTTTCATGTTCCTATATATTCCACAGGCCTCTGCAACAAATCAGACTCTCATGGTAAGAACACAACGAAGATATAACCCACTGAAAATTTGATAAATCGAACATGATTATTCTAAGGCAGGAATGTACTCAAAAATACTGCAGCACTTCATCCCAGTGGATTAACCTAGGAATTTCACCAGTTAACTGGAACCAATCAGCAACTTGAAAAACAAAACTTAAGAAATTTGTAAATACAGTTAGCACTTCAACAGGGTAAATCTATGGGATTGTAAACCATATGACATACAAAATAGCGTTAAGAAACTTAGACCAATTTACGATATGGAAGTAAAGTAGGGGAAGTAAATTGTCCTTCCAGCTACAAACACATAAAAGTGCAGTGGACATCCAATGAATAAATCCATTAGTTGTCATTAACCTAATTGATCTAAAGAGGACCTATTCATCCTTGCAGTAAATATGACCATCCCAATATAACAATAAGATAACTAAAAAAAAAAAAACAATGATGTTAAATTCCTATTGACTGAAGGAATTTTCATTTAAAATAGTAATCTCAATCTTAGATCAAGCATGTATTCCTTACCATGAGGCTCCAAAAGAACCAAACTTCTCCTCTTGTTTCACCTCAAATCGGTACTCATGAGTGCTCATTGCTGCTATTACTTCCAACCAACGGATATATGCAAAACAAATTAAACAAAATTACAAAACCCTGCATTGCAAGAAATTAACTAAAGCACACTCATTATTAAGCAACAACTTAGTCTTCATTAACAGTTTTCGACACAAACTAACCACAATTCTATAAAAAAAAAAACCCTTCAAGATCCAATACAAACAACTTTAATAGCTAAAACCCATCTTTTCTTACTAAATTAGTGATTACAACAACCTATTTAACATCCAAAACACACATAACAACTTATAACAAGCAGTATACACACAAAAAGATCCTCAAAGATATGATTCACACCAACATTAACTTAAAATCAATGGAATAGAGAAGAAGAAATTATACCAGCAGTAACGAAACATCTGTTGTATTGCATCCTCTTGTGAAATCTACCTCAAGGCTTCTTCTCTTGTGAGTTTTCCTCTAAGTTTTCCAGCACAATTCACAAACAACCAGTTATTAGATCCACACACACATCAAAAAATGGTGTAGAATTGAGATTGAAACCGAGAGGTGGGTGAAATTAAAATCACAAACAACCAGTTATTAGTTTCCCTGAAGGTCTTATTCAGAAGCCCTATATATTTGAATCTGGAGGTGTCTGAAATAAAAAAAAAAATTAGTTAGGGTTTACAACTGAAATTAAAATTTAAAGAAGATTTACTTAGGATTCTTAATCGAAGTTGAAATCTAAGCTAATGAAGTATAACAAAGTTGCTCGTGAAATCATCTCTCAGTTAACAGCAACAAAAGCATAACAACAAAAAATGATTTAGGGTTTTATTCCTTCACCATCCTCGATAGATTTAAAGGAAAATCAACTTTTAACTTTCCTCAACCTCATAACAGCGAATCTTGTGATCGATTTTTTTCTGAGACAACAAAGAAGAGGATGGAGAAGATTTTGAAGAAGAAGCTGCGTCGGGAACGTTTGGAAATGGAAAAAGAAGAAGATAACGAAAGTAGAGAGTTAGGGTTATACGCATGTAGGGATATTATGCATGGGAGGAAACATCCTTTAGTTAAAACTATGTTTGGTGGAAAAAAAACCCAAGTGTGACCACCCTTGTGTTACCAAGCGTGTGACTGGCACGCCTATAAAATAATTCGTAACGGCTTAACCCTGTTCGAATTTTTTAAAAATTCGTAAAGGCTTCAGCTGTTACGAATTTTTTGTAACGGCCATTTGTAACGGGAATTTACGGACACAAAGCCATTACGAATTCCTGTTACGAATCCGGGAATTTGGTATAGTGTTATATTTCCTTACCTTGTACTAATGAGAAACTCTTGCCGTCTATTTTCCAGGCACCTGTCGTTGAATTGAAACCTCTTTCGGATAGACCTAATTTTTTGCTTTCAGTTGAATATCCAAATGTTACTTATTTTTTTTTCAAGTAGTTTGCAAGTTTTTGGGGTTGCTGTGACTTATTTTCTTGTAAATTATCTTTTTTAAATTTGTTATCTATTAATACAAATTTTTGACTTATAAAAAAAAAAAAAACCTCTTTCGCATCACCTCAAGTATGTTTATTTATGTGATAAGGAAGAGTTACCAGTGATTATTGCTAAAGACCCTACCAAGGTGCAAGAAGAGAATCTTATTCATGTGCTAAGAGAGTACAAGTCTGCCATTGGGTGGACCATTGCCGATATCAAGGGAATCAGCTCTTCCATGTGTATGCACCGAATACTTCTAGAGGAGGGGTAAAACCAATAAGAGAAGCTCAACGTCGTTTGAACCCTCTGATGATGGAAGTGGTCAAGAAAGAAATCCTAAAGTTGTGGATGTAGGAGTTATCTATCCCATATCCGATAGCAAATGGGTAAACCCGGTTCAAGTCGTTCCAAAGAAATCTGGTGTCACGGTGGTGAAAAACGAAGATAATGACTTGGTTCCAACTAGAATTCAGACCGGCTGGAGAGTGTGCATTGATTACCGGAAGCTCAATTCTACCACCCGAAAAGACCATTTTCCTTTACCATTCATTAATCAAATGCTCACTATTGTTTTCTTGATGGTTTTTCAGTGTATAATTAGATTGTAATAGCTCCGGAAGATCAGGAAAATACGACATTTACTTGTCCATTTGGCACATTTGCTTATAGACGTATGCCATTCGGTTTGTGTAACGCTCCCGGCACTTTTCAACATTGCATGGTAAGTATATTTTTCAGATTACGTTGCTAGCATCATAGAAGTGTTTATGGATGATTTTAGTGTGTATGGCGATTCTTTTGACAAGTGCTTAGATAACCTTACACTTATTCTTAAAAGATGCATAGAAACAAATATTGTGCTTAATTGGGAAAAATGTCATTTTATGGTGAATCACGGTATTATGCTAGGCCACATTGTATCCTCTAGGGGTCTAGAAGTGGACAAAGCTAAGATAGATGTGATTAAAAACTTACAATACCCCACAACTGTGAGGGAGGTTTGTTCTTTTCTTGGCCGTGCAGGTTTCTATAGGAGGTTCATCAAGGATTTCTCCAAGATTACAATGCCCCTGTGTAGACCTTTGCAAAAAGATGTTACCTTTAATTTTGACAAAGAATTCAATAAGGATTTTGACACCTTGAAAGAGTTGTTGACTACCTATCCTCAAACCATCGGATTGGAGCAAGACCTTTGAGTTGATGTGTGATGCTAGCAACTATGCTGTGGGAGCCGTGTTGGGACAGCGAGATGGTAAAGTTCCGTATGCGATTTATTACGCTTCTAGAACTCTTAATGGCGCACAAATCAACTACTCAACCACTGAAAAGGAGCTCTTGGCCATAGTGTTTGCGCTTGAAAAATTCAGATCTTACTTGGTGGGTACGCAAGTGATTGTTTTCTCCGATCATGTCGCTCTTAGATACTTACTAACAAATAAAGATGCTAAGCCGAGGTTCATTAGGTGGATACTACTTCTTCAAGAGTTCCACCTCCAAATTAAGGAAAAAAGGGGAGTGAGAATACTGTAGCAGATCATGTGAGTCGATTGATTGCATCCGAAGAAGCAATTCCTTTGCATGACAGTTTTCCGGATGAGTAACTCTTTACTGTGGATAACACAACTCCATGGTACGCTGATATTGTGAACTACTTGGTGACGGGACAAGTACCTAGTACCATGTCAACTTTTCATAAATTGAAACTCAAGAAAATCTCCAAGCAATATACATGGGATGAACCATATTTATGGAAGCATTGTGCTGACCAAATTATGTGAAGGTGCGTCCTAGAATCCGAGTTTTAATGTATTTATTAATTTTTGTCATTCATATGCTTGTGGAGACCATTTTGGGTCCAAAAGAACGGCACTCAAAGTTCTTGAGAGTGGTTATTATCCCACTCTATTTAAAGATGCATATTTTTTTTGTAAATCTTGTGATAGGTGCCAATGAATCGGAAATCTATGTGCTAGAAATCAAATGCCACTAACACCAATTCTCCCCATAGAGATATTTGATGTGTGGGGTATAGATTTTATGGGGTCTTTTGTGAATTCATATGAGAATCTTTATATTATTCTTGTTGTTGATTCTGTTTCTAAATGGATGGAGGCTAGAGCCACCAAGACTGATGATTCTCAAGTTGTTTGTGAGTTTGTGAGGCAACAAATATTCTCTAAGTTTGGCACACCTCGAGTGGTGATTAGCGATGGAGGTTCCCATTTTCAGAGATCCTTCCACGCTCTTCTCAAGAAGTACAACGTTACTCACAAAGTGGGCACTCCGTATCATCCGCAAACAAGTGGACAAGCTGAAATTTCCAACCGGGAGATTAAGTTCATTCTAAAGAAGACAGTGAATACCACAAGGAAAGATTGGAGCCTTAGACTCAATGATGCTTTATGGGCGTACCGGACAGCGTACAAAACTCCTATTGGAATGTCTCCGTTTAGGATGATTTATGGCAAACCTTGTCATCTTCCTACAAAAGTTGAACACAAAGCTTTTTGGGCCATCAAGATGTGCAACATGGAGTTAGATGCCGCAGGGAAACAAAGGAAGCTTCAACCTACTGAATTGGAAGAAATCCGCAATGATGCATATGAAAGTTCGCGCATTTACAAGGAGAAAACTAAAGCTTTTCATGATAAGATGATTTCTCGGAAAAGTTTTGCTATAGGGCAGAAAGTTCTATTATTTCATTCTCGCCTTAAGTTGTTTCCCTGTAAACTTAGGTCCCGATGGGTTGGACCATTTGTTGTTACTAATGTGTTTTCTCATGGTGCAGTTGAGCTTTCTAGTCCCAAAACATGGAAGATTTTCAAGGGGAACGACTATCGAGTAAAACCATATTATGAGCAATTTGTGACGGAGAATGAAGAGGTCATTCAATTGAGCGATCCACTCCCTCTGGAGGAGTAATTGGAGCTGAAAGTCGGGCCAACGACTTTAAACCAAGCGCTTCGTGGGAAGCAACCCACTTGTATCGTATTTCTTACCTTTCATTTTTTTTAGTTTTTAGTTTTTGTTGTGTTTTATTATGCTTGCATCATAATAGAAATTCCCCGTCTTGAATCTTACATTAGAGTCCATTTTCCATTGAGAACAATGTCATGTTTAAGTGTGGGGGAAGGGTTTCATAAAAAAAAAAGTTTTGATGTAGGCAAAACTCCGACTTTTAGAGATTTTTGAAAACTTTAGAATGATCACTAGCCTTTGTAAGTAGATGGAATTTTTCTTGACGATGAGGTATATATATTAGCTGAGTCGGGATTTGATGCCAACTAAATAGCTTGTTTAGTGTTTATTCTCTATTTTTCAAAAGTAGCTATGAGTTGGAGTATAGTTTTTGTGGGTAGACCTCTCGTAAACCCTCACGAGACGATAACTCGTTCACTAGGGACGCCTAGGGGTTCAAAGACTTGTTACATTCCGCTAAAAGTAACCGTAGCCTCAACGAAACGGAATTGTTGTATATTAAATTAGTTTAATTTGCTCGAGGACTAGCAAATATGAAGTGTGGGGAAATTTGATAGGTGTCTAAAACACCCAATTTTGATAAAGATTTCTTATACTTTTCTTATTAGTTCTCTTGAAATTTTGCATATTACGCACCTTTTCTATATTTTTAAGTAAAAAGGCTTAAAGTTACGGAAAAAAAAAAAGAAAAGCACCACTAATTTTATTTTTTCTTAAACATTTTACATCATGAAAATTTCGTCATTTCATAGAGTGCATTTTATATATATATAAAAAGAAAGAAACAAACAAAAGAAAACAAAAAAAAAAAAAAAAAAAAAAAAAAAAAGAAAAAGAAATGATTCAGAGCTGTGAGTGCATGTCACACAAGGGCACTATATATGTGTGCTGGTGGAGGAAACAAAGAAATGAGATTTAGGTTTCTTGTCTTTGTTACAAGCAGAGAAGAAAAATTAGGTCTCAATAGAAACCAAAGTTCCCAGCAGATGAAGATTCATTTTCTGCTTCAACAATCAGTTCTCGAGTATCTGTGACAGTTTTTGACAGAGAAGCTGAAGCAAGAACTGAATTTGAAATTCAGTAACTAATGGTGGAGATTAAGGATGGTTCTGAGAGCTCGAGAAGAACACATAAACAATGGGTTTTGGCGAGAAGAAGAGTCAGTTGAGAAGGTGTCTTGTTATTGAGAATTTTTGGAAGAATGGAAGGGTTCTGAGAGTTCCATTTGAGACTAAGAATACAAGGCAGAAGAAAAGATGCTGTTGTTGTTGGTTTGTGATGATAAATGGCGCATATTGGTGATGATATAGAATTATCGATGGAATTTGAATGTTGGGTTGTGATTGAACTTGAATTTGCAGGAAATAGAGAATTAGAGCTTGGTCTACAACAGCACCATCAGTTCTGCGAACATCTGAAACAAGAAGAACAAGAGATGACGAAGAATATGCTGTTGAGTCAATGATATTTTGGTGGCTGACATGAACAAAGAAGAGGATTGTTGTTCTGCTGGTGGAAATGGGTTGTTTACAAAGGGCTTGTGATGTTTCAAAAGTTAACAAGGGGACTGATTTTGGTGGAACTTTTAGCTGAAATGCAGTCGAGCTGAAGCTTTGTTGCTGCTGACAGCTATAGAAGACAAGCATGGAGCTGGTGGTAGTGGTTCCGGGGATAAGAAGATGTATTGAGCATCTAGAAGATTGGGTATGTGTGTTAGAGTTGATGCTGTTCCGGGGAATGAGTTGAACCGAGAGAATGGGATTGCAATGGTGAGTGTTGGTTGTAATTTCAGTCGAGAAACAATGAGGTAGCACTTGACTTGTTGCTGGTGTTAATGGGTTCGTTCAGGCGAGATTATGGAGGAGATTCAAGTTGGTTTTCGAGCCTGAAATCTGTATCCAGGAATTGAGCTGGATTGTATAGCAATTAGCAAATGTGGAGATTTGGTCAAGATTTTGGAAGAAAGAATGTCACCTGTTTATGGCAACATGGCACCAGTTCTTTGCTTCTGCACAAAGGGTTAGTTGCTGGCAAGGTTCATATGGAGGATTTGAAGAGCAACGAAAGACATATAATAACTGATAGGAGTTTGGGCATGAATTCTTTTAATCTTGAATCAGTTGTGGGTTCTGATTACGGGAGTTACAGTGGAAATATAGGCACAATTCTGAGCTGGTTAACCATGGTTCAGGGCTGAGTGCAAGACTCAATTTTAGAAGCCAATAGGAAGACCTAATTTTTGTATGATACTAGTATGTTTTCTTGCCGAGAAGTCAGCCAAAAAGGGATGCTGCAGTCGTTAATTCTATGAGATGAATGGCTGTGATTTAAAAGCTAGTAGGGTTTATGAATGTTTGGAATTGCTGGGTGTGTATCTAGTACGAGTTTTTAGGAGAATAAAGCTATAAGAGGAGGCGCAGAAACAGAGAATAACTACCTCTTTTGCACCAGTTTTCTGCGTATCAGTTGCTCGACAAAAGTTCTGAAAGAAAAAGCTTCATCACTAGTTCACGCAAGGAAGCAGCAACCTGAACCTGTTTTCTCCAGCTGCTTAAGTTCCTCACAGTGGTTTGCTTTCGCAATTGTTTATCCTTTGAAACCTTATTTATTTTGAATACATCTTGTCTTTAAACCAAGAATATGAGTAGCTAATAACTTTATTGATTGGGGAGGATTTCAAAACTCCGAGCGTGTTTTATTAATCAATTCAAGCAAGTTATTCTTTCATAAATATTCTTTTGTTGATTATCTTTTACCGTTTATTTGACCATGAGATGTATGCTTGCTATCTAAGTGCGCAATTAGGTAACTCTTATGCAACTCTAACACTTGTACCTGAAACATTATGTTGTTCCCCGGCAGCGGCGCCAATTTTGATGAGGTGTCAAACTCACAAAAAATATATTCCTTACTCTTCTTACAGGAACAAGTAGCACAAGGATAAACAGGTTCGTTCCTAAGGGAGAGATGAGCTAAAGTTGTTGATTTAATTTATGAAAATATGAATAATGCAAAAACTACAAAACAAATATGAATGTGAACAATGAGGATGAGAATGATTAGGGGTTTTTCTCCACTAGTGAACATGAATCTTCTTCAAAATACGTTTATTAGCAATCCTACACAAGTTGTAAGTTCAACAAGTCCATTAAACTCCAAAGCCACTTGGTAGAATAAGTTCTCTACTCGTGTCTAGTCAATCAAGCCACTTTGAATAAGCTCTCTAGTGTAACTTAACTAACCGGTATGTTCTATGAGTCGGATTGATCCTAACCACATGCTCGTAAGTTTGACATGTTAACTTAGGGTTGTCAAATACACATCAAAATCCACAAAATCCCATTTGCAACGTTGATGTTTTGCTACTTATGATTAAATCACCATAACAATTACGTATTACGGCTTAATAATCTAGCATTAGTATCGCAAACAAGCTATTTGATTGGCCACTCAAACAACCTGCAAACAATCCATGGTCATAAACACGGTAGCAGACAAGCAATAAAACGATATTTGAGAATTAAAAATCAAGTCACGTAGCTTCTAAAATATCCCTAATCAAACAAGTTATTAGCTACACATAATGGGGTTCATGTTCTCAATAATTAATTTAAAAGATTCGGGATATGTGCAAGATAAATAGAAAACAAAACCCAATCCGTGGCTGGTGGTATGAATGCGAGCAGGAATCTCCCTGAGCTGGACTGTTGACAAACTGTAGCTATATTGGTGGCGTTGCGAACTGATGGTGGAAAGTGGATGGTGAAATCGTGGTCTGCGAAGTTTTTGTTTTGTGCTTCAGGTCCAGGTTCAGGTACTTATTGCTGCAAACTGGTGCAAGTGATGATGGAAGCTGTATAATCAGGAACTCAGACCTGGCAGTGCTCTGATGGTGGCTGTATTGCTGCTATGGTAAACTGCGACTGCAAGCTTAATGTTATGGATGACAGGTTGAGATGGAAGATGTGTGCAAGTGGAAGGGATGGTAGATGATAGCGTAGCAGGTGAAGTGGTTTATGCTGGTGATGAGATGAATGAAGGTGGGATGATATGCAATTGCAGGTGATGGTGGATATATGCTGTGAAGGGTATATGCAGGTGAGGTGGTGATGAAGATGATATGAGATGGATGCAGATGGGGGAGATGCAAATGGTGGTGATCTCGAGAGGGTTTGGAGAGGAGCTCTGCTCCTCTCCGTTGGAGATGAAACTGCAGTCGTATGGGGTATTGGGATATCATATCTTTTCCTGGCAGTATCTTCCTTTATATAGATCGAATCTTCTGCAATATCGAACTGGATTGAGACCCTAGTTTCCTAACTAGACCGACTTTTAAAAACTCCATACTCTGTCACCATTCAGCCATATAAATCAATGGCCACGAACACTCTTTCCAACCTGTTTTATCGTTCAAGAATACTGCCCAGAAATGGCTACATTTCCTGTTGTTACTAACTTCTTATGTTCATTGGCTTCGATAACCTCTTGCAAACTCAGGCAAGCACCCATCAGACGCGTGACAACCGACTACAAACCCTTGTAGTTCGAACCCTGAAGTGCTGACCCAAACTCATGGCTCCAACTGCTTCTTAACCCTTGTTTCTTGACATACAAAATCTGACCAACTAAGCTCAAAAATAAACCGATACTAACTTGCAGTGGTTCAGTTGAAGTCGAGAAGACCTGGTGGTTCAGAACTTCTCATTCAGGCATTTTATCAAGAAATAAATGTGCGTTCTGCTGATATACAGTCTTCAGCTTGCTTTAGGTCCTTAAGCTCTCTATATATCCTTCCCTGTAAAGCAAATGATTTAACCGCACAACAACCCACGTCTCTAATTCATTGTAACTCTGAAGTAGCACCTCAATCTCCTATGTTCATCCTCATTATTCAGCTGCAGAGAGTGGAATCAAGTTGTCTTCTTCCCTGGATGATTTCTAGCTTCTGAAACTGTCCATTAATCAATCCTTGTTGTAAAGCCAGATTCGATGCGAACCCATGTCTTCATTCTTCTCAGCTTCAATTTCATTCTTTTATCTTCAAACAACGCTTAATATCTTTCATTCATCATGATTAACTAACAGCAATTGCCTAGTTTTTTTCGATCTTCATTTTCTGTCAAGAACCCAACAAAATCTCGGACAAAAACCCGTTTGGTCTTCTTGGTAGTTAACTTGTTTGCCTAAACTTCTGTTACTTCGAAGAGCTACAGCACGGACGACGGCAGACTTGAACTGAGCTGGTCACGACAAGAAGAAACAGCGGTGGGAAAACTTCATTCCCCTCTCTGCTTGTGAACTGGTTTAGGTGCCATTATAATCACTTAGAGACGGGCTTCTTTGTTACTGTTGTTACTCTTAATGAGCTGCAATCTGATACACCTTCTATACAGCCCAATAGATTTTAACTATGAACTAACAACTTCATGTTCCCTTTATGTAGGTGTGTGCATAAAATCCGGAACCGCGGATTTCATCCGTAACCGTCCGTAAAATTGCGGGTGAAAACCAATCCGCAAGAGTCTTTGTGCGGAACACGGGTGAATTCTCAAATCTGTAAGGTTTAGCGGTTTGGTTACGATTGGTTTTATAAATCCGCGGATTCACCCGCACCGTAGGATAGTAAGGGAATTTAATGTTACTAAGGATAATATTAGAAGTTTTAGTTTTATCATCAATTTTATATGAAATTTGGGATTTGAGAGAGAGATATTTATTTCTGTTTGCTTGGCTTATTCGATGTTGTATCATTTGATGGCATTGTAATGTAGTTGCACTCATTACTCCACAGGCTTATCGCAGTATATAGAGTTCTGCTTATGCAATTACTTCATTTGCTCGTATAACTATGTTGATTAGTGGAAACTGGAATCATACTTGAGTAAGCCTATAACTATGTTGATTAGTGGAAACTGGAATCATACTGCTGCTGCATATGCAGTTAAAGTGGATAGCAAATGAGCTCCTTATAACCAGCGTACAATGCTAACATACAGATTCCAGTTTTTCTCCAGTTTTTTTGACACAGTAAATAAACAAGATTCCTTATTTTACTCTTGGTAATTTGTTTAATTATGTATGTGTAATGCTTACGTTTCTCTTTCTTTTATACATTAGTCTATTGGCCAAACAGTGATCAAATGAATCTATTCAAGTTGATCGCTTAGTGCGCTCAATTACAGTGGGAACCCGGAAGTATTTTCGTTTGTTTTGTTTTTTTTTTTCCTTTTTTTTTTCCTAACCAAATCCGCGGTCAATCCGCATCCGGTCCGGATTACCCATTGATCCGCGGATGTGAAATCCGCGAGTGATTGGGCCGGACATGGTTGGATTTTCCAAATCCGCAACTTTGACGGTTTGGACGCGGGTGATTCCTAATCCGCAACCGTTCGTCTGTTGCACACCCCTACCTGTATGAGCATCCTTGGCTGCCTTGTTGAATTTAAGTGTGAAAATTAGCTTGGTTTCTCTTGTTTAATGTCACATGACTCCAAAGCACCTGCAAAATGCAAAACAAGCATAATACCCGAAAATACAAGAAAAAATAGTAAAGAAAAGTCTACGAAATTGATATTCAAATGATGTATTTTAAGCTCCTATCACATAATTTGACGGTAACTGAGTATCCGTATCAGTAAATTTATTTGTTTGACCTTTTTTTCCTTTACACCTCTCTCACACCCCATCCTAACCATCCATCATTCATAACGGCTCTATCCTCTCCGCCATCGGATCGCAACGGTCATATTTTCAAAAACTTCTCAAAAATCCTCTATAAATACCACTCTAACTCTCTATTCAAATCACTCCAAATAAATTGATTTCTTATCTCTCTTCCAATTGATTTCTTAATTCTTTCCTTCTACCATATTTGTTTGATTTCTATCTTTATCTTCTACTACTCAAGTTCTTATATTTTTTGGTTAGATTCGAAATGGTTAATAATTTTACACATCAAGAAGAGGTTGATGTTACTATTGCCTATATTTATGTGAGTTGTGATGAAATTGTGGGTGCGCAACAAAAAACATCGCTATTTTGGATACGTATTCATCAAGTAATTGTCGAACGCAACGACAATCCTAATGGAAGAGATTGGGGTGCCTTAAAAACAAAGATGAAAGCAATAAAAAAAGATGTCAAAGAATTCGTTGGCATTCTTAATGTTATATGTCGACAACACAAAAGCGGTGTCACATGAAGATTTGGTAAGTTTTATACATTTATCAAAAAAAAAATTGTTGCAATTAACTAAAATTTTCTTACACAATATTTTAGACACGAGAAGGTAGAGAGAAATTTCAGATACAAACTGGCCTACCTTTCAAGTTTGATGCCTGTTATGAATTGTCCATGGATTTAATTATGAACTCACTGTAGCCCAAAATAGTCAGTTGTTTGAAAATCATTCTAACTTTGTACCTGTTGAAGACGGTACAAAAGTTTTGCCTAACGGAGAGACTCATTGGAATTACAAGTATAATGCTCGTCCTATAGGAACCCAAAAAAGCCAAAATGCTAGCAAGATAGAAGAAGGATCAAGAGCATGGTATATATTCAGAGAAGGTGATCGGGAGCACGGTGTTTTAGAATCACTCACCTTTGATGATTTTGTGGATGGAAAACGAAATTGAAGGATGAATTTGTTTCACCTTGGAGTAACGATCAAATCCTTTAAATTTAAGCTAACGAATCGCAATGAATCACCACGAAAATCAAAAGGGGATAAAAGGGGTTTTAGAGGGGTTTGAGATAAGAAAGAAATAGAGAAGAAGAAAAAATGGAAAGAAAGATCGATCTCCTGGAACTTTATGCCTCTGTGACGGAAACTCAGTTTGCGTATGGCACTATTCATTTCTGTATCATGTAGGGAAGGGATAAAAGGGCACCTTAGTGGAGCTACCTTGTGGCCGATATTCCTTCCTTTTATTTGAGGGATAGGAAAGGGATGCCCTGTACCATAGTGCTTGGCCTTAGCGATTAGTTTTTTATGTTTTTGCTCCATGACCTACCCCGGAGTTGGACCCATATGAAGACATGCTGGGTTACCTCCAGGTACCACGTCAATTAAAATAAAAACTAGGGTTTCACGGTGTAGAGGTACGGTTTTTTCTCAATATATTTTTTGTTTTTACGTTCTTCTTTCTTTTCTGATTTTGCGTCAATTAATGGCGCAAGATCAAGCAAAACCTCCTGATCGTAATGATCAAACAAGGTCTACTAGGTTTAGGAATCGTTCACGATCTAGGCCAATGCAAGTTTATGTTCTAAAAACAGGGAATCCAAGTTCGCAAGAATTAGGAAAAACCTAACAATGGCGCCGGTATCACTGAAGGAAACCGTTCTTATGCCAATATAGTTAAGAATCGAACTCATGTGTTGTCTAGTATTGATGCAGATTCTTTGTCACATCCTCCAGCTCGTTCTTCTACAGGTGAGATTGTAATCAAAATTATGAAGAAACTCATTACACGTTCCAAGGAGGTATGGAAGTTCAGCGTTGTTGGGCGCCTTGATTTTAAAACTTTAGGTTTGAAATTTGAAGAAGTTAAGCATATTTTAGGTAATTATTAGAGATTGACGGGAGTTGTGCAATCTATACCATAGATTAAAAGTTACTTTGTTATAAAGTTGAACAATGAATTTGATCGTAAACGTGTTAGCTATGAAGGTTCGTGGAAGGTTAAGAAACAACAATTGAAGCTGATGCCATGGACGCCTATGTTCGACCCTGAATCGGAGAAGGTTACTAGGGCAACAGTTTGGGTTAAATTTCCTTATCTCCATCTAGAATATTGGGAAGAAGAAATCCTTTTTAGAATGGCGCGTGGTCTTGGCAAGCCAGTTGCAGTGGATCCGAGAACATTAAGGCATGAGTATGGTTATTTTACGGCTGTTCTCATTGATATGGATTTTTCGAAGCCTCTTGATAATATTTTTATTGATGATGAAGATTTGCCTGAAGGTTTTTACCTAGATTACGAAATTATGAATGAGCCAGAAATTTGTGATCATTGTAAATCAATTGGTCATGAAGAACTAACGTGTAGAAACAAGGAATATAAGAAGCTGAAAAAGAAATCTGAAGGTGAAGCCGATCCCGTGAAGAAGGCTGATCTCAAAGATGAGATGCATGAACTTAAAAAAAAATTGGCATAAGGAAAAGTATCCAAAGGATCCGCCAGAAAATCAAACTGAGAAACAAGGTGAAAAGCAAGGCGAGATTATTACAAATAATCTGTCACCGGTGGTTGAAAGCGAGACAATTATTGTCATGCCAGCAAAAACTCCAATAACTAAAGTTTTTGTTGGCCAACATACATACTTTGGTAGCCCTTCATATAGTACTACGGCTGGTGTTGTTGGTGATGTTGTTCCAGTTTTAAACAAGGATGATGAGTAGGCTGCATTGGATCAGCGAAGTGCTTCCTCTGGCCAACGCAATGATAGTGATGAGCAACACAATGATTGTGCTACTTCAGTTTTGCGTAATGAGAATGTTTTACTGCAACCTGAGGGTACAAATTCGATTACTCAAGCTGAGGTGGATTTGGATTCCGAGGAGATTGAAGCTTTTAATCAATATGAAGCCTTAAAGAAGCGAGTCAGGCAGTTGGAGATTGATGCAGATGTGGCGAAAATTGAACATGACATGGCAAAAACTAAATTGAAAAATTTGAGGAAGTGATCTATGGAGAAGAACAAAATAACTGATACCCCATCAGTTCAAGATACACGTACGAAACAAATTGAAATTGTGGCTACAGGATCTTTGTCAACAAATTTTGTTTTAGAACCTAATAATGATGTTGGTTATAGTTCGCCTACTAGAACATCAAGAAGATCATCACCGGAGAAGTCTGTGGAGAACATTACGTTATCCTAGATTTGTTACGGGGTCTGAGGAGATTGAGGTTGAAGATGATGAGGTTTTTTCTGAAAAACAACCAGAACTGACGCCACCAACTACTACTTCGAATCCAGTTGAAGGTGAAGCTAAATATCTGGAATGGAGTGTTATGAAGGATCAAGAGGAGCGAGAGAAGAAGGAATTAGCGGAGCAAAAGAAGCTTGAGGCCAAAAAGGCTGGCGGTGTTATACCAAAAGCGTCTAAAAAGACGGCTATGACTGGTACTAAGCCAGTGGAGATTAGCAATGTTAGAACTCGAGGTAGAAGAAAAACAAGACAGGGTTCGACAAGACCTTCAAGAGAAGGAGTTAAATAATGCGTGTTTTCTATTGGAACGCTCAAGGCTTGGCCAAGGATGGTGCAAGAGCCAAGTTGACTGAGCTTTATCGCTTGCACAAACCTGACATCATATGTATTGCGGAACCAAAGGCTTTTTGCACTACACGTTTTCTGAGTAGTTTATGATTGGATGATTTTTGTGAGGATGTTATTACAAATGAAGTTGGTGGTGAAAAGGGTAATATTTGGGTTTTGTGGAAGAATTCTATTGCAAGGCCAGGTATTATTTCTTCTTCTAAACAAGCAATTTCTTTGAATTTTAATGGTGATTACATTACGGCTGTTCATGCTTCTTTTGACCCTGTGACAAGGAAATTACTTTGGCGTCATTTTGGATTGGGTTTTATATCCATTCCTTGGTTGGTGTTGGGTGATTTTAATTGTGTTCTACGGTTGGAGAAAAAGAAGGGTGGTAAGCCAATTAAAGATGTTTATATGAATGAGTTTAGAAGTTGGATCTCTGATAATGGACTGGTGGATGCGGATGCTATTGGGAAGAAATATACGTGGTCTAATTGTCTGGGGGGAATTCGTAGAATTGTCTCTAAGCATGATAGAGTTGTTGTCAATGATGCATGGCTCTATAAATATGAAAACTGGAGGTGTAAGGTTTTGCCTAGGATTTGTTCAGATCATTCTCCTCTTTTGGGGTTTGCATTTGAAAATCCAAGGTCGTCTAGGGCGCCTTTTAGAATTCAAAAGATGTGGTTATCTCATCCGAGTTTTATGAATTTGGTGGCAGATAATTGGAAAATGAGGCTTGATGGTGCGCCTCCTTTTGTTTTTGCTAGAAAATTAAAAAAAGGTTGAAGGAGGCGTGGAAAATATGGAAAAAAATGGTCTTTGGAGATGTGAAATTTCGTTTGAAGCAAGCTGAATTAAGAATGGAAACCTATAATGATCTGTTTGATTATGATCCAGCGGATGAGTTTCAGTTTACAAAGGTGGCGGATGCTAGGAAAACTGTGGACGATGTGAGAAAGGAGTTGGCAGTGATGCTTAAGATGAAATCGAGAGTAACTTGGTTGGAAGATGGTGACCAAAACACTCGTTTCTTTCAAAATAGAATTCGTATGAGGAGGAGCCAAAATACCATCTCGGAGTTAAAAGTTTCAACTAACACTCCTTTGTTTTTGCAGAATGAAATTAAGGATTATATTGTCAATTATTAAAAAGAAAAATTCAATGGTGGCGAGGTTTTTATTGATCTGAAGCTGTTTGAAATTGACCATGAAAGCATCACGGCCACTGAGTGTGCTTTTATGGATTTTATGCCGACTTTGGAGGAGATCAAGGAAGCTGTCTTCGATCTGGGAGCTGATTCTGCGACTGGTCCTGATGGCTTTTCAGGTTTTTTCTATAGGAAGTGTTGGGATATTATCTCGGGTGATCTTTTTAATGTCATTACAAATTGTTGAGCGGTGCGAGAAATTCCCAATGGCATCAATTCTAGTTTTATCGTACTTATTCCTAAAACAAATAAGTCTGATGCTATTAAGGATTACATGCCGATTGGTCTAAGCAATTTTTTCTTCAAAATCATTATTAATATTATGGCTACCAGGCTTGGTACGGTACTGAACAAGTTGATTTCTGAAGAGAAAATGACGTTTATGAAGGGGATGAATATTCATGAGAATATAGCTTTGGCGTCTGAGTTAATCAATAAGATAAATACGCCAAGGAAACATGGAAATGTAGGCCTGAAGTTGGATATTTCTCAATCTTTTGATACGGTGAGTTGGGATTTTATTGCTGAGGTTTTTCTGAAAATCGGTGTTCTTGGATTCTTAGCATTCTTAATTCAGATCGGATTCCTGTTATGATAAATGGTTGTCCTGAAGGTTTTTTTAGTATCTCCAGAGGTTTGCGACAAGGAGATCCTCTTTCGCCTTTGATTTTTGTGCTCATTGAAGATATTTTGTGTCGCAATCTCTCTAAATTGTTTGCGAGACATAGCATGCATGTTATGGTCAGAAAGAAAGGTGTGGCGCCAACACACCTCCTTTTTACGGATGATATACTTGTTTTTTTGCAAGGGAAATCTTCTTACTCTGCAAAACTTAAAGAGTTTGCTCAATATGTATCAAGCGGCATCTGGCCAAAGCGTAAATTATGCCAAGAGTAAATTTTACTATGGAGGTGACAGAGATTCACGAGCTATTGCTATTTCAAATTATATGGGAATGGAAAGGGAATTATTCCCAGACAGATATTTGGGAATCCAATTGAAGCCGGGAATTATTCACCACATTCATGTTAGGCAAGTAGTGGAGAAAATTATGGATAAGTTGGCCGGCTGGAAGGGTAAGCTTCTATATTTCAAGCTAGACATGTTCTTAGATCGGTAATTTCTAGCCATGTTATTCACTTTATGGCTGTGTATAAGTGGCCATGTAATATTATTAAGCTGGTGGAAAGGGCCATTATAAATTTTTTTTGGTCTGGCGATGCTGAGAAACGTAAATATTTTACGTTTATTTATGATAGCCTGTGTTGTTCAAGACGTGAAGGTGGCCTAGGTATTAAGAAGTTGCTGGATGTCAACAAGGTCATGCTTATGAAGTTGTCGGTTACTATCCGTTACTCAAACAAGATTTGGGCAAGATTTTCGAGGGCAAAGTACTTCAAAATAAATGGTAATTTGATTGATCATAAATTGATTTCTTCGGTTTTCCCGGGAGTTAGATTGGTTAACAATTTTGTGCAAAGGCATAGACGATCAATTATAGGAAATGGCGCTAATACTTATTTATTCTTTGATAATTGGTGTGGTGATTTTTCGATTGCAAAGAGGCTCGGCATCACTTCCAAGGTTCCTAATGATTTTATGGCCAAGGTGAGTGATATTATTGTTGATGGCGCATGGGTCATCCCTTAGCATACGAGAGAATTGATGATTAGGTGTAACATTGATGTGGAGAACTTACCTTTAATTGCTGGTGGCGAAGATTATATGATTTGGGATTTAGATAGCAAAGGCGTTTTCTCGGTTAAATCTGCAAAGGCTGCTATTAGATTGCCCATTGAGGTGGATCCAATTGTAGATTTATTTACTATGCCAGTTGTGCACCCAACTTTGAGTGTGCAATATTGGAAGATTTGGGAAAAATTATGTTGTGCAAGTGAAGATAATATTATCAAGAAGACTCGTAGGAGCATGCCTACGATGTGCCGTCTGTGTAGAAAGAGTTGCGAGACTATTAGCTATATTACTTGGCATTGCAGGTTTGCTAAGAGGATTTGGGATTGGATGACTAATATTTTTAACCTGCAGCCAAATGAAGATTTTGTAGATTCATACAAGGATGCAAAGGGCCGAAGCAGAATGATAAAAGATCTGTGGATGGTTGTTAATCTTGCAATTGTCACAGAACTGTGGAAGTTGCGCAATAAAGTCTTTCTTGAGGATGTGGAGGTGAATTGTCTCGGTTTTAAATGCAGATTTTATCAGGTAATTCGTGATAACTCAATAAGAATGAAGGGCCATATGTTTAAAAATTTGGAAGAGTTGCGCATCCTGATTATTTTAAGGTGCAACACAGATCTTGCAGAATTTATTCTCTAATTGAGGTAAGTTGGTCTTCTCTTAATCAAGGTGAAATTATGATTTGTTGTGATGGCGCGTCACTGGAAAATCCAGGCCAAGCCGGTGCTGGAGTTACTTTTCGTGATGCCAATGCAGCAGTTCTTGGTATTCTTTGTGTCAGTCTTGGTTGGCAAACTATAATTATTATGCGGAAGTGTGTGCTGTAATTTATAGTGCGATGCTAGCCAAGAGGTGGAACATGAAGAATATATGTGTTCAGTCTGATTCGATGAGTTGCATTCGAGCTTTTCAGAAGGGTGAGCTGCCTTGGCAGTTAGTGCCAAAGTGGATACTTGTGAAGGAATTTTACAATAACATTCGTTATATCCATAGCTATAGAGAAGCATATTTTTCTGCTGATGCTTTGTCCAGGCAAGCATGTTTGCTGGCCGAAGATATCTTTGAGTTTTACGAGGGAAGCTAAGAGGATTTGCGCTTGGACGGCTAATATTTTTAACCTGCATCCAAATGAAGATTTGGTGGATTCATACAAGGCTACAAAGGGCCGAAGCAGAATGATAAAAGATATGTAGTTGGTTGCTAATCTTGCAATTGTCACGGAGCTGTGGAAGTTGCGCAATAAAGTCTTTTTTGAGGATGTGGAGGTGAATTGGCTCGGTTTTAAAGGCAGAGTTTATCAGGTAATTCTTGATAACTCAATTAGAATGAAGGGCCATATGTTTAACAATTTGGAAGAGTTGTGCATCCTGAATTATTTTAAGGTGCAACACAGATCTTGAAAATTTCTTCTCCAATTGAGGTAAGTTGGTCACCTCCTAATCAAGGTGAAATTATGATTTGTTGGCGTCACTGGGAAATCCAGGCCAAGCCGGTGCTGGAGTTACTTTTCATGATGCCAATGCAGCAGTTCTTGGTGTTCTTTGTGTCGGTCTTGGTTGGCAACTATAATTATTATGCGGAAGTGTATGCTGTAATTTATAGTGCGATGCTAGCCAAGAGGTGGAACGTGAAGAATATATGTGTTCAGTCTGATTCGATGAGTTTCATTCAAGATTTTCAGAAGGGTGAGCTACCTTGGAAATTAGTGCCGAAGTGGAGACTTGTGAAGGAATTTTACAATAACATTCTTTAAATCCATAGCTATAGAGAAGCAAATTTTTATGCTGATGCTTTGTCCAAGCAAGCATGTTTGCTGGCCGAAGATATCTTTGAGTTTTACTAGGGAAGGCCAGGTTTATTTCCGTTTCACTTAGGCTAGATGAGAGGTGGCCTAGCGGCTAGCTTCTGGTCTGGCCTAGCCCATGTACAGTTTTTGCTTTTTCTATTTAATTTTATGATTTTTGTTAAAGGGAGAGTAAAAAGTGATCAGAGGAGAGCGAAAATCGTGGTCAACTCGCTAAGCAGGTCGATTCGGATAATAAATTTTTACTGAGACTGGAATGCCCTTCGCCCGCTTAACCCTCACGTGCTCATAACCATTGCTTATATTCACGAAGAAATATATATAGTCGAACTGGTTCTTCTTTACTTCCTTTTATTCTTCAAAGTTTAATCTTAAAACAAAAATCAAGCTCTAAACAAGCAATGGGTCTTTCCAATTCAATTAAATTGGCTATTAGATTGATGAAAATCCCCCCAAATATCTTTGCCCATTGTTGTTGATTAATTTTTGTTTAATATTTTTTGAAATAAAAAAGTTTCTCTTATAGACAGTCTGATGTTGGACGATCAGATGTCGATTTCGATTGGTGGTTTGATTCTTAAGAGAAGGCTGTAGCAAAAAGGTAAACAAAAATGCAAGCAATTTTTAAATGGGATCCAAATGAATACACTGCCATCGATTCAAGTTGTTGTGGTAACAGCGAAACATATATATCTTCAAGCTCGTTGCATGAACGTACCAATCTTTTTTTTCTTTCCCCAGAAAGACGTGTATATATGGAGTTAAAATATTCTTGGTTTCCAGTAAGAAGCACTTGATTCCGGGTTTCTTATTAAATCATTAGTATAAGTGATGATTTGGAGTTTAGGGCTTCACGGTATGTTGGCTGTTGCTGATAATAACATACGATTTCGCTTTTGATTTTATTCCCTTGAGTTTCTGATTCAACAATTATACCGCAGGTTAACTTACGATCTTACATAACTTAGGTTAATAAATGCGGTTAAGACAGAGGGCATTCTCGGAAAAAAAATTAAAAATTGATTCGGTATACAAATTGACCTAGTTAGGAATACGATTTTGGCACCCTCGAATCCGTTTTTGCTCACCCTTAAAGAAAAATCAATTTTATTGACTTTGTAAAAATACCTCCAGGTACCACGTCATAAGAACCGACTTTCCTCCTCGCGGATTAACAATTTTTCTCCTCCATCTTTCCCTTTTACCCCCTCCCTCATTCATCTCATCTTCTTCTTCAGTTCTTCCTCCTCCTCCTCCACTTCTCTCGTACGAAGAAAAGCTTCAGAACTTGGGTTAAAAATTCCTCGTAATGAAAGAGCCAAGTAATGAAGATCTCTTCGATCAATTCTTTGATGCTCCAGATGAATTTTCCTTCTCTGATTGTATCAAAGATATTGAATCAGAACTAGTAGAGTCTGTTGGATCATCAATTATCTCCGAGGTTGAATTCAAAGAAGGTAAAGCTAATGAGAGTGTAAGCAAAAAACCAAATACCCTAAGACCTTCTTTTCCCGATGGATTAAGACGTAGATCACCATCGTTTGAACTAGGTAAAAAAATAGGTAGTAATTTTGCTGAGGATTTGAATTCTAGATCTCCTGTAGTTTCTGAAATTGTCGAGGTTTCTGAAGAAAAAATCATTCCTAGAGTGAAAAAAAATAATATTAAGGAGAAGAAGAAGAAGGCACGTGAAGTATCTGATCCTTCTGAAATAAGCTCAGATAAAACTATTAAAGACAATGGTGAAAGCAAAAGGAATCAAGAGAATTCTGTTGTTACTTCGGAAAATGAGAATTCTTCATTAGTAAATTTAAATGAATCTTCATCATCAAGTATGTTGGTGTTTATGGCGGAATTGGTTATTAAGGCAATTAGCTTTCAACTTAATTTATGTTATAGTTTTTTCACTTTTCCAATTTGGTTATTGTATTGTTCTTTTTTGCTTACAACTAATCCCATTAGAACTATAAAAGATGGAAAAGAATATGTTACACAGAAATTATTTAGAATATGGAGTGTTTCATGTGAGTTTGTTTCTCCAATTTTGTCTGAACAATTGAAGGGAAACAAATCATTCGGGAAGTTTTTAGGAAAGTTTGGTTGGGGATTTTTCTGGTCGGTTTACGTTTGTACGATATTGTTTGGTTTATTGGTATCCGGATTTGTGATTGGTGGTATATTAATGAGATATTTGGTTGAGGAACCATTTCAGTTCACTGGAGTTTTGAACTTTGATTATACCAAGCCGAAACCTGTCGCCTTAGTACCTCTGATGTCATGTCCTAGTGCTTCTTGCGGTTTGAACTGCGAAGAAAAACCCGAGTCTGGAAGGTTCATCGGTTCACGAGCTATCCCTCCTAATCACAAACTGCAGCTCACTGTATCGTTAACACTGCCGGAGTCGGATTACAATAAGAAGCTTGGGGTCTTCCAGGTATGTTGTTCGTAGATTTCTTTCGGTTTATTGTGCTGTTTTCTGCTAGGATTTTCATTACTTTGTTCTTGTTATGTGGGTTTGACTTTCCAATTGTTTGAACTTGTGATAGTTGAAATGAGTTGTTATGTTCTGGCATATTACTGCCCACTTGTCCTTTTCCTCAAATTCATGTCAGCGTCACCACATATGTTCTCATTTTTGTAGTGTGAATTTGTAGCTATTTCTCAAATTGGTGTGTCCAACTGTATACATGTTTCTCTGGTCCCGCAGATTATGACCACAGTAGTTTGGTTTTCTGCAGTTTGGGTTCGTAGTTGGTTTTATCTATTACATGACCAGAGAAAAATTGGCGTTAAGCAAAAGTGTAGTAGGCATCTACGTGTTGACAGAATGTTATTGTCTTCGTCTGGAGTTAGATAGCCCATTAAGAACAGTATCCCAAATTATTTATAATGGTCTTGGACCTGGTGAGATCTATGAGAGGTCTTGTAAGAGAGAAATGATAGGTCTCTATAGTGGACGAGTTCAATAAACCTAATAATATACGTTTTCTTTCTATATATATATATATATATTAACACATCGCTTATGGGAAAGGGTTATGCTGTTCTATCTGCTAAGCTTTATGAGTATCAATGATGATATAATAGGGTTGTTTCTGTGGTATTCTCAATACTTTCTTGATAACTTTGGCACTGTCTTTAGCTTGAGTAGTATATCAATGAGAACTATGAAATTCAAACATCTGACTGGCCGGACATGCTAGTCTAATTCTAAAATTTAGGTTCAGAGTTTATTTGATGGATAGCTGCAATAGGGTACAATATTGGAGATGGTCCAATTATTTATTTTTCTAATCTCTCATAATGTTCGTGTACTTATACGAACTTTGGCGCTGTCTTTAGCTTGAGTAGTATATCAATGAGAACTATGAAATCCAAACATCTGACAGGCTAAACATGCTAGTCTAATTCTAAAATTTAGGTTCAGAGTTTATTTGATGGATAGCTGCAGTAGGGTACAATATTGGAGATGGTCCGCTTATTTCTTTTTCTAATCTCTCATAATTTCATGTACTTGTACGAACTTCCTTTTATGCATATTCATATAATATTTTGTACAAATAATTTCTTATCTGGAACCTTTTTTCTTTTTTTTTTTTATTTCCTGAAGGTGAGGTTGGAGATTTTATCTGCAAGTGGTAGAGTCACGGACAGTTCTAGACATACAAGCATGCTGCGATACAAAAGCCAGCTTATTACATATCTAGAGACCTTTCTTAAGAGTGCTTCTCTGCTTGCTGGCTATTCATCAGAAGAACAAGTTCTTAAACTAAAAATGAGAGGCTTTACTGAGGGGTATGACCCAACCTCATGCATAAGAGTGATCCTTGAACAACGAGCCGAATATAGACCTGGTGCTGGTGTACCAGAAATTTATGGTGCCTCTTTGGTGCTAGAGTCTGAGCTCCCTATACTTAAGAGGATCATTTGGCATTGGAAGAAAACGATATTGATCTGGATCAGTATGGTGTTGTTTCTAATGCAGTTTCTGATGATCTTAGTTTGCTGTAGACCTATTATTATTCCAAGGATAAGGCCAAGGTGTGGTTCTGCTAACAACAATGGTTGTCGAAATAATCGAGCCCAGACTCGAGCCAGTTAAGACCAGAGGTTCCAGGTGATCGGAACTTGGATATGACATTGGTGGAACGTAAGTTAGTTTGAGACTTCAAGGGGTAATCAAATTTTCGTAATGTGGGACGACATCTGGTATGTAACCTAACTTGATATTTTCAATTTGAAACCGTATCAAAATTGTTATATAACTTAGGCATAAGCCCCGTTTGGGATTGCTTTTTTTTTTCTATCAAAAGCACTTTGTAACAAACCTGTAACAAACTTTTACCAAAAATTATGTTTGGTAAAAAAATTTCAAAGTGCTTTTGGAGAGAAGCACTTCCATTTTAGGCCTGCTTTTAAAAGCTACTCACCACTAGCTTTTAAAAAATGGAAAAGCAGAAGCTGTGGACCCACATAATTTGATTTAATTAATTCTCTATTTTAACCTTGTATTTTATTATAAAGCCAAATTATACCCTAGAATATTGTACAATTATCACTATATTTCTAACTTCTATTTTATTCTTCTATTTTTTTTATTTTAATTTTGAAATATTAAAAGTTAATTACAATAATAATGACAAATTATTTAGGAAAAAATTTTACAATAATATTAATAATATTTTTTAAGCAAACCATAATCATAATTTTTATAATAATAATAATAATTTATTATGATTACGGTGTATTTATAAAGACATGTCTATTTTCGTCATTAGCTACATCACCAGTACTTTGAAATACCAACTTACCAAACATAATTTACAGTTTGTTAATTCACATCGCTTTTTAAATTATTGTTTACCAAACGTCATCCCTTTTTATTTTCACAGCAACGCACAGCACAGCACAACAGAAAAGCGCTTTTCTAAAACGCACAACAATACCAAACTAGGCTATAGACCAAAGCCATGTAATGCTTTCAGGAGGGAAGCTTTCAAACTGCATGTGTCTGAATATACCATACTGTAGCACCTAGTTTCAGTATATCAGAATTTTTTAGCAAAGCCATGTAATGCTTTAAGGAGGGAAGCTTGTGAACTGCATATGTCTGAATGTACCATAATGTAGCACCTCGTTTCAGTGTATCAGAATTTTTTTAGGAGGCCGAAAACAGTTCCTCCTGTCATTTTAACGTCTCACCTATACTACTAAAAGTTCGTTCCGGAAGATCCCACTTGGACATCCTTACCATCTGTACTAAAATTTTATAAACACAATAATTCAGTGTTGACCTCCATATGCATCTGGCTAGAATTATTTAGTTTGTGGAGCACTGGAGCCATCATTTAATAATTGTATAATATAAATGATATCTGATGTTCATTGCCTTAAGAAAGTTGCTTCATAAGACAATAGTGATTGTAAAGCAAGGAAACTGAGAAAGATAATGATAATAGTGAACCCTTCTTGATATGCAAACTGGAATGTTTGTCATTACATATAGGCATCATTCACCTAACTTATGACACCAACTGTTTCATAGTATCATAAACAATAATACACTCTAGGGAACTGTATAGTGCCTTCAGATTGTCTCAACTTTTTATTGAGAGCACATCTAGGTTTGGGACGTATGGAAAATGATCCCAGGAAAAACAAAGCAGTGATAAGAAGAAAAAGGACAATTAACCTGTAATAATGACACAGGTGGCTTGAGTATTTTTCTCACTCTATGTAGAAAATGTTTTTTTTTTTTCATTCACAGGTCTAGTTCAGACCTTGTCTAATGTGTACCAGCGGCTGAATAGTTTTACAAAGAGAAGAATACTACGCACCTTGGTCTTTCGATAATTGGTGAACCTTGAATAAAGCTTGCAGGTGTAACCTGTCACTCGGGTCTTTTCCATTCTAATTCTTGTTACCAATAATCCTTTTTGAGTTGGGCGTGCTCTTTTGATGGAAAGGTTTTCACGAACTGTGAAGGACATTCCATAATTGGTGAGCTTTTGTGCAGATTAAAAAGCTTAGTCAGCTTAATTAGTTATAGCTGAGTTACTTGGGAAGCACAATTGGTTCCAGATCTGAATTTATTTGATCATCTTCTTCAATGTTGCCAGTTTCCTGATCTGCATCATCTGTAGTATTTTCCTGGTGTGCATCATTGACAATATGGCAGTCAATTTTTTGTTATCCCACTGGTGCTAACTGTCATTTGAACATGAGCTCTTTAGATTTTGAAAGATCATCTAGGGTGTAGTAGAGCGGGTCTCAACAAACTCTTGCAATGATCAATATCAAGCTAATTGTTGAAGATTCCTTGCCATGGAGTCGTGAGGAGAGGTATCTTATTTTCTGAGACCATTGCGTATTTATCACTTTTAGGCTTCTTTTAGGCTTTTGAAAATCTTAGTGGAGTGACACCGCCTTTCCATATAGTTTCGAGGATTATTAGAAGATAATCTAAAGATTCTAAATTCATTCCTCATTTGGAGAAAGAGACATCTTAACTTCATCGAGGGAGCTGCAAATGATGATATCTTTTCTAAGCTGAATACAGAATACAATTTGCTGCACTGAGTGTTCTAGATTTGGTACCCTCTTTATAGAGGCGGATGTGAATAACTTGGTATATTTTGCAATTATTTATCTTCAACGGTTTCAGTTTGTCGATGTATCTACTGGTATTTGTCTATGGAAAATTTCTTTTAGTTTCTGCAACAAGTCTTTCACAGTAATGATTCTTTTCTCCCGTTAGGCTCATGTTCCATGTACATTGCACTTTTCCACATGAAAGCACTTTATGTTTTAAAGTCCCACCACTTGAAACAAGCTGGCAACATTCAACAGGTTCATTTTTCGAGCTCTATCTTTTCTACTGTTTCCAGCAGCACTTCAATCGAATGGGAAACTGCGCGTGATGCACTTAAGAATACAGAAACTGTTCCATAACCTAAAGCATTCTCTTGTACTATGACCCAGATATATCAAATGGATTACTCCTTCATGCTTCCGATTGTCTGATTATTTGCAAATTTTTCGAGGTGCAGGGTAGTCAAGAAAGGTGGTGATGCAACTTCAGCTAATTTAGTACCAGTTCCATTTCCCCGTCCTTTTGGCTTGCTGAAGGTTCTTGCCATATTCAGGTTTTTAACTGGATAAAGCCTGATATGTTGCTTAGAGCTGGATTTTCTTACAAATTTAATAACCTAAGATTAGTTAGTTCTCTCTTCATGTAATCTATCTAAACTGCGACATTCTAGTCCAGAGTAATACTGAGTTTCTTCAATTTTTCAGTTAGAGATATATCTGTGAACTCATTTGATTCACAGTAGTTAAGAGGCAAAGGGTCGCGGTATTAAGAAGGAATGCCAATGATGAAGGCAGTGAGAAACTACCCAGAAACTACTCGGCATGCTTAGATCGATTACATAGGTATTAAGAAGGAATGCCAATGATGAAAGCAGTGAGGAACTACCCAGAAACTACCCGTCGTGCTTAGATCGATAACATAGGTGATCGCGTCCTTTTGGAAAAACTTACCCCGAAACTGCTATCGATAACATAGGTATTAAGAAGGAATGCCAATGATGAAGGCAGTGAGGAACTACCCAGAAACTACCCGTCGTGCTTAGATCGATAACATAGGTGATCGCGTCCTTTTGGAAAAACTTACCCCGAAACTGCTTTGGTATGTTTATTCCCCAAGCTTACCTCGAACTGCTTTGATATGTTTATTCCCGTGCAGTGAACTGCTTTGATATGTTTATTCCCGTCCAGCGAAGAGCGTCGTGGAAGTTCCAGGAGGACTGGGTATGGAAGTACACTGATTTCATTTTGCATCAGTGATCTTAGCCGTAAGCATTGCCAGTTTCTTAAATCAACTTCTGCTTTTACAGATTTAATCGTTCCCATCCATTGATTTTTTTTTTTTTTGGTAAACAGAGAACCTTTTCATTAATTAATGGAAATTTAGGTTACTATAAGTTTAAGATTGAAAATAAGAAAATACAAAATAACAAGAAGATATCAAAAAAGTACTATACTGAGAAATCCTACAAGAGAATGAGAAGGATTTACCGGAGTAAGAAAAATACAGTATGAATAAAAACCGATTGAATTAGAGGAAGAATGATTTTTCTTGAAATTAAATTCCAACCATTTGGTTTGTTTTTCTTTTTAAAGAAGATGTGCTCCCAAAACAGGAGTAATTTGTTCAAATCTCTTGTAAGTAGTTATGGAGCTTCCGTTGTCAAAGAAACCATCGGTGAAGGTTCTGTCGCCGGATAAGTTGATGACGAAGATTCCGATCAAGATTTCATTGGCGGAGACAGCGAGGATGAAGATTTCGTCGTTAGAAGGGATAACTATTGACCTTAAAACTCAATCCAATAACCGAAAACCGTCATTATTGCGAAGATAAACCTCACTTCCCAAGCCAAAAAGATCGTGGTCTATTCCCCCACTTCCCACTCACGTTCTCTATTGAATGGGTGGGTATCCCTGCGGGACGAAATTCAAACGGCAATGGTTGGCCGTTTTGAAAAAGTGCAAAACGGACAACACCATTATATGTTATTCACCTTTAGAATGAATAGTCACTGTCCGTTCCTGTGGAACGGGTAGTCATCAGCTGTTTTGGAGTTTTTTGAACGGCAAGCCAAAGACCGTTCCTTGACCTTTTTTGGTCTACACTTCGTTAACACATCTTTTAGATTCTAGACTCTATTAACCAAACATTATTAACACTTCCTTCACACTTGACCGAGTAAACATTTCTGGAGCTTCGTGAACATAGATTTGTTTCTTTTTTTTTTTTTGTGGTGTTTGGGTCAACATGTTTAAGGCAATCTAGTCAATGGTGTTTTACTAAAACCTTATAATGATAACTCTTATTTAGATTGATATTTGTAAAGTTAAGTCAGAATTACTAATTTTATTGAACTCAAGTAGGATGCATAAATAATTTCATTAATTTCAAATATTGTGGCCTGATAGTACACTGATGAATAACTGAATTTTAAACCTAGCTCACTTTCGCAGGTATCATGACTGAACTTAGCTGGTGTAGTAAGCTTTTAAACCACAAGGTATCCATAACGGCCGAGTTTTGTCTTTGAAGGGTTTACCAGAGCTTTACCCACAAAACCTTTATTGTCGGTGCAGTGGTACTAATCTTCATCACTGTATTGAGGAGGATTACGTGGTGGTTGTACAATGTCAAGTTCCGGGGATGCATTTTTCTCCCAAAACCATGAAAATGGAAGCATGAACTGAACCCTGGTCGAGTTCTCTGTCTGTTTTGAGGAGAAATTATAAAACGGGCAATGATTACACGATTCATTTCATTTTGACTGGTCAAGACAAACAAACGATTAACGAGTATCGATTCCAGTGAAAACGGTTGATGGCTATCCGTTTTGTGAAGAATGGTTGATGGCTAACCGTTTTTAATTTCCTGGGAACGGCTAACCATTATCTGTCCTCTACTTATTTCGGGAATTACCCCTGGGCCTAGGCTTTTCCTAAGCTGACGTGTAAACGCGATTGAAAATGACTTGGGAAGAACTATAAAACTCAGTCTAATGGTGTAGATAAGTAGAAACATAATAAAAAATAAGTTAAAACTACTAACTAACCTAACCAGTTGTATCACCAGCTTTATCTTTGAGGTCCATTTTGGATCAGATCTGAACAGAGAAGGGTTGTTGTTGGTGATTTTGTTGAAGAAAAAGGAGAGGTGAGAGAGAAAGAGAGGGAGAGAGAGATGATAACTCAGTCAATTCACATCTTATATTACAACAATGTAAAGGATTTTTTTTTGTGGAAGTCACATGAAAAAGATACCTCATCAAATCTCTCAAAATTCTCTTCAAATCTAAATGAACTCTCTCAATATATTGATCACAACCGCCACCACCACCACACTTCCGTAACCAGCATCAACACCACCACCCTTGCTACTATCACCACAACTATTCACATGAGTTGAGTTTCTTGCGCTTATTTCCTAAAATACGAGTATTCATATGAGTTGAGCTTTTTGGGCCTATAAAAACACTGTCCTTACTCCCTAACAAGATTCCTTGAGAGTTGAGACTTATTGCACCTAAATATAATTTTTGAGACGCTCTTTCATATTCTCATTTTTCTTTAACATTAACATTATCCATAATTATCATCGTTAATTAATAAACCATTCACCGCTACCATTTTCACCACAATTACCACCTATCACCGTCATCGTACCATTATAGTAATCAATGCCATTTTCCTACAATTGAAAAATGTATTCTGGTATAAGCATATATATACATATATATGTGTGTGTTGGAACAACTTATGATGTCGTGACTTGTCGATATGTATAACCTGTAATGCACCAATGGAGTACTTCCATTTGTAATCATTGACAGCTAGGTGACAGCTAAGAGTTAGCAGTACATGTGGTAGTCCTAGTCAGTAGTCTTGTAATGAAGATTATAAATAAGCTTCTTCCTTTTTTGTAATATTTATCTGTTTGACAATATAATGAACTATTAGTCTACAGATCTTTCATGGTATCAGATACCAAAGGGGAATTTTAACTTCTCTCACTGATCCTGAAATTCTTCAAACCTCCATTAATGGAGTTTTATCTCCCGCTGCAACTCATTACCACCACCACCACTACAACAATCACTACAAATTCATCATTACAAAATCACAAATCAACAACCTACAACCAAACCTGTAGAGGAATTTCTACTTTCTCATACAGTTACAACCTCATCAAACCAACCTCTGATTTCAAATCAGATGAACACAAACCACCACCTACAACCTAATTTTCTTTTTGATTACATAACCTGAAGAAGGATTTTGACTTCCTCAACCAATTATCAACAACAACAATCTCACAACATCATCACAACCTCCACCACCGCCATCATTATCACATACTTCATCAACAACTTATAGAGGCATTTCGAATGTCTTCGATCCACTTTTTTTTCATTGTTTGTTAACCAAATAGTCTTTTCATTCCTCAACCAATTAGTCTTTTCTTTTTTTATTTCTTCAAGAATAGTTTTTTTAATTACAATTTCCATTAAAATTCGTTTTATGGATCTGCTTTGGGTGATGTTGATAATGTCAATTCATGATTTCGATCCTTTAAATATCTACCGTTTAGGGTTTGGATTAGAGGAAATATTCAAGATATCCTGCTACACTAACGAGTCTCAGTTTACTTATCTTCATCTAGTTTACTTCCGTTTCAAGTGTTCTTGAAGATATTTTTTGGGATGGAGATTTGTGATTGAGTGATTCTTCTTCAATTCTTCTTCAAATCGGTGAAAACTCGTGTTCAACCAGTGATTTTTCATCACCAAGATGCAAACTCGTTGTTAATTGAAGATAAATTCTCTCGCCGTCTCTTTTTCCTCTTTCAGATCTGATTTAAATTTAAGCTATAGTTAGATTATGGGATTTAACTGTATTTTTTCAGAAGTAGTTATGTTTTGAAGTTTTCAGTAGTTAGAATAGTTACCGTGGTATTTAAGAATGTTACTAGATGTGTTGCTTTACTCTCTACATTAGAATAATTAGTGTATTGAGAGTTCAAGGATGGCAAGTATTCATGTGAAATAAAATTATTTTCTATAGTTAGTAGAGTATTTTTTTCATGCAAAGAGTTTTTAGTAACATACAAGGGATGCCATCTAACAGTTTTTAAACAGTAAAGCAATAATCTGAATCATGGTCGTTTCGTGCAGTTTTGTTAGCGGCATGCCGCACGCGTATTCACTCTAATTTGAAGCTAAGTGTGGTTCCCAAGACAATATGCTTAAGTTATTATGTAGCATTGTGGCTCTTCAATCCTATTTTTGGTTTGCGATGTAAGTTCTATTTGTGGGAATCACTTATATTTGTTGCTCAGTAAATCTTGGCTGAAGTTTGCACTGATTGTTTTTCTTCTTCGATGAAGATTTCACAGGCAATAGGCAAGAAAGAGGAAAAAAATCTTCAACGGCTTTTTAGACTGTTTTATTTCTTCTATTTATGGTTAAGTAACTCATGAAATCAGTCTGTATGAAAATTTACTTTTTTAGGTTTCAGTCTTGATTGTTGATGCTTTTAAACTACCATTGAAATTAACAGTACCCAGTTGCTCTTTTGTACATTGTTTGACCCATTTTGTAAAGCTATTTAAATTACTTAAGATTATGCAAATTCATGAAGATTGGAGAAGTTGTGTGTATCACAAATTCAATCAGAAGATCCTTGAGAATGTTAATTTTGATAGACGTTTCTAGTGTTCAATTGGGAATATTTGGGCAAGACATACCCGCTTAGCTTACTATGTACTTCTCATCAAACCCGTGTTTGCTCATAGCATAAAACCTATTCAGGTGTACCACTGGGACATGGATAGGTTTATGAACATATAACTCGAGTAATTTGATCCCGTGCAACGCACGGTTCCGCAACTAGTTAATAAGAAAGATACTAATCTGCTCGGGGAATTTTCAAAGCTTGTGGTAGTTTATGTGACTCCATCAAAGCCGTGGTATTGGACATAAATATACAACCGGATGCCTTCCAAACATGATTTGACCCTTTTAATAAATGACTATAAATGTTGAGATGGACATAGAAGTTACCCTCACTAAAGAGAATACCAGATTAAAATTGATGGATAGAATAACATCCGCCTTACAGATATTCGATGAGCGAATGCGAACAATACAAAATAGGGTTTCAAATAGTTCTTAATTAAATGGTAAGATATTAGCGATGTGAATGAATTGATAGGTCAATTAATTAGTGATGTAAGGTCCATCCATACTCACGATCCATGTGAAGAAATTATTAGAGGAGATGTTTGACCTTTGAAGGCTTATTAGTACCAGTATATTAACATAGGCGATCATGATGGAGAAAGATCGACCCAAGTTCCTAAACCCCAATAATAGTTAGGGAATATTGCTTCATCTGTTGGTCCCTCCTTTGTCTTTTTGTCTTCAGACTTCTCTTTGTCTTTTCCCTCAACTCTTGGACCCTACAAGTTTTCAACTGGGAAGCCAGTAACGAAGTGACTGAAGTGAAAGGTTATTTCAGTGATGTGAAGTCCACACTCACTATACATGTGAATAAAATGTTAGAGGAGCTGACCGACTTCCGAAGGATTATTAATACCGGCATATTTGTATTGGAAGATATGATGGGGAAAATCTCTCCCCGAGTCCTCGAAACCAAAGAATACTTAGGGAGCATTGCTTTATCTGCTGCCCTTTCTTTGTCTTATTGTCTTCATATTTCTCCTTGTCTTTGCCCTTAACTTTTGAACGCTGCAATTTTCAGCTAGCTTGCAATCCGACAAGGTTCATCACAAGATGGTTGTGTCAATGCCCTAAGCATTATTCTTATTAAATTCATTATTATCCCATGTGCACAATCCTAATATGGATTGGAACATACATATAATCCTTTCTTTTCATTTTATGTACTTCTTCCACCAATAAGGATAATCTTTCAATGTAAGACTATAGTGTAACAGTCATCTTCAGCCTACGCAAGATTTCACTTGCAAACTAAGCATTGTTGCTTGGACGTAGTTGACCTATTGATCACTATATCATGACCTTTCATATCATGAACTTGGTTCAACTAGAAGCCATATTCTCTTGCATCATAGTTCTCCATAAATACTTGACATTACCACCAAGGTATATGCCAACAAGAGCAGTCATTCGTTCTTTCATGGTTTCCATCAGATGAAAGCATGTCTCGACTTCCTACATCAATTTCTCTAATTCACAAGTTGTTCGAGAACCTTAGTACTCTTTAGATTCAATGACTTGGGTCGAGCTTTCCCCCATCACATCTTCCCTGCAAATGTACTTGTACTAATAAGCCTTGGAAGGTCAGTCACTTCCTTTGACATGGCTCATGATCATGTGCTTCACATGGCAGAGTTGACCTTCAATTCAATCAATCTGCTACTGGTTTCCCCATTTGATTGAGACCCATAATAAATCTTATTTTCAAGGGTTCTCATTAAGTTATCGAATATCTGGAACCGATCTCATGTTCTTCCTTCGAGCAAGTCTAATACAATATGTTATTCTCTTAGATAAGAGCGACTTTTATGTGTACCCGTCAAAGATGTATAGTTCTTCCAAATTGATTGCATGTACCAGGAAGTTTTATTTAAATCATATTGCCATTAGTATCCATTAATGATGCACTTTTCTTTGATTGAATTTCATTGAATACTCGATACAGAAACCAAGGTTATGAGAGAAATAAAATCCATCAATGTATCCACCTTAAGTATATTCGAATGGTGTACCAAACACATTCTGATACCCTCCTATCACACCCTCCCAAATTGACGACACGATTTCTCTTAGATGTAACCGGCAACAATAGAGGTTCGGTGAATCTACTTCACCCAGTGATACTCAGCCTTACACTTTCGTCTAAAAGTGCAAGCCAACAATTACTAAGGCTGGCTACAAAAGATTTTATTCCTTTTTCTTCTCTCTAAATCAAACACATTCCACAATGCATTAGAGTACCGCCATACTTTTACATCACGAATTAGTACTACTAGGAACACCAAACATTGATGCAAAAAAAAATCTAGAAAAACAACCAATATAGTTCATCGTTGACTACAAACATATTGCAAATTCTTTACACTCTTGTATTTACTCTGTTTTTCACTAACCCTCTTTCTCTACTTATTAACAATTTTTTTTACATTTTTTATACAGTAGTGTATGACCAAAGTCGTGCACAACTCCCATGCACAAGCCTTTATACAAGAACGCCCAATTTGGGGATATGGAAACTAACCGAGGCATATGAATTAATATCCCCATCCAATAGTTTCTGCTAAGGGGTGTTTTTTAGGGGAAAAAATACTAAACTACCGTTTGAAACAAATAAAAGCTAAATCAAACCTAAATATTCCTCACTCCCTTTCAAATTCTCTTCTTCTTCTCTGTCGGCTTCTTGCTTTGAAAACGATTTTTTTTTTACATTGTTGTTATTGTATTAATGATGAAGACAATTATTCAATGCGAGTATTTTTATGATTTTTTTTATATCGTCGGCATTGTATTAGTGATGAAGACCATGCCGGAAAATTGTGCCGGCGTAGTTAGTTGACAAGTATTCAATGCGCGAAAATGATGCCGGCATGCTCGATAAATAACTTACAATGCCGATACGGTAAGTTGGGAGCAACCATTTTCTGTACATTTTGTAACATTTGTAGTCATGGATAAAACTATGAAGACCCTGCAGGTAAGAAGGTTGACGGCATGTTATTCATACTTCATCTATGTTGGCACTCATTTTTCAGGTGTGACAATGGCGAATGTAAGATCAGTTGAAGATTCAACATACAACCCTTGTTTAGAAGACTTAGAGACATCTCTTTGTTCATTATCAATACTCATTTTTAACCAAATTCCTATTACCTCAAAAAATTTCCTTCTACTCTCACCCAAGTGAAGTGATTATGATTTATACTAATCATATCAAACTAGTCTAGTAACTTATCTAATTATAATTAACCACTTAACATGATTAGTGAGGGTTGGATTATGAATTATCTAAATTATTTGGATACGGGGTTACTCTGATTTTCTATTTATATCCCCTCTTTGTCTTTTTTATATATCCCCTATTGCACGGTCTTTAACAACCATTTATCCAAGGATTCAACTAAAGTACATAATAGCTGACTAGTCTACCCCTACTCGAGTCAAACATGGAGTACCTGTCCTGGTGGTTATAAATACTTTAATATATCTATAAAGAAACTTCATAACTGTTCCAACTTTTCCCCTTACTCTACCACGCATATAAGGCCAATAATTAATTTGTAACCGTCTCTTTGGAGCCATTCTTGCCCCCAAAACGCATCATTAACCGCCATGGCCATGTGATTCACTCTCTAAGACGCTTATGGCAAAGCCATCTCATGCCAATATGTGTATTTAATTGCTGATATCTCTGATCCATGAATTACGCGCCTTACTTAGGCGAATAATAAACAATATATAGTGATGCATTCGTCTGTGCCACTAACTTGCATGTATTTTCCATGTATGAGTAATGCCTTGGACTAGCGCATAGGCCACCTCATAACATATTCCATGTCCTAACATTACTCTTGAGTTGGGCCAATTCAGGTTATCGGACATGCACCGACCTATGATGCATTTGTGACTGACATCATTCTTGCATTTAATGTGAAGCTTCATTGTCGTTTAATGCGGCTTTATTGATATGCCACTAAGGATGAAGATCAGGTTTCCATCCTTGATGTCAATCTAATCACTCACGGTTATAGGTTACTTAACTTTCATTATAGGAAGGCATAGAAAACTACTGCCTAATGGCTTGTTACAGATGCTCATAATATGAAAATAATTTCATCTTGGTGTTTTGGATGCATAAATACTAACAAGTTTATTGTCAATTTTATCGCGTTTTTTTTTTGCTTCCTATTTCCAAGTATATGGATGAACTAATTATTCATGCTTTTTTTATTTCCGCTATAAATTTCCAATTATCGTATATAAAACTCATGAAATATGTGACAGCTCGTGATGTCCTCAAAGATACAAGGACACTAAAACCATCAAGGGCCAAGAGTACATACAACGTTAGACAAAGATACGATTACTATAATAAGCACTAGTCTAGCCACACGCACGATGTGCCTGTCAACTTTTCATTCAATAGCTTTTCAATAAAAAATAATCATTTTCATATTGAAAGATCGGTAGACTAATGGTTCATTGTATTGAAAAAAAGATAGATATATTACAAGAAATGATATAAGCTTCATTACAAGACTACTGATTAGGACTACCACCTATACTGCTAACTCTTAGTTGTCAATGATTACAGATGGAAGCACTCTGTTGGTGCATTACAGGTCATACATATTAACAAGTCACATCATCATAAGTTGTTCCAACATTCCCCCTCAAACTGATGCATCCATAGTGTAACATTGATGCATTAGTTTGCTAATCAAGCATTGTGACCTGGAATCCATGTAACTGGATGTTAAAGAGAAACTCTAACTGATCACTTTAGTACTGCATTAGGTTGCCTTAAAGAGTAGAAAAGTTGATATGCACACAGTAGCAGCTGAACCATAACACTTGAAGAAGCTTTTTCAAATAACACGCACAATCAAATTCCAATCCATCACCAAACTTATTCACGCATACATTGTTCTAATAATCTGATGCTTATGCTGCTAATACAAACCAATCTGCAAATCCTAGAGATGTGACACTTTGTAGAAAACCAATTTGCAAATCTTGGAGACATTCCCCCTCAAACTGACCACTAGTGTAGGGAAAAGTTTGCCATATGTGATTGCATAGTAGAAACAAGTTATTGCAGAAGCTTTATAAGCACTAGCTGGAGGAGACACACCGCCTTTAAACTTAAACATAAAAACCTAGACATAGGCAAAATATGAAATTTGCAATGAACATCAACGAAGGTAAAAGAGGTCACACCAGTAGCATTTTCCATACATTTCTTTATTGAGAGACTAACTGCAGATGTGCACAAATCATTATCTTAGAGGATGCAGAATCCATTTCACTTTCAATTTCTAGGCAAAACATATCTTCAATGAGCTCTCAAAGAAGAGAAACTAGAATGAAAAGCTTGACACTATATATTAACAGTATGCAAAGAAAACTTCATCGAAACTTCTTCTAATTAACCCATGTATCAAGCATAAGACGTGACATAATCAAATCATAGGAAACCCGGTGTATAAGAGTTTAAAATCTTAGATATCACATAACAATTTTGTGAGTTTGTACGATGGCATCATTCGATACTTAATTGATAATAATGTATAATAATTACCTACGGAAGGAAGAGCCAACAATCTCTTTGTGGCCATATTTTCTCAAAGCATATGCATTGTCTGGTTGCACTTTCACATTTCTGTGAGGATACCTACTCACTATATGCTTGTCCACTCCATCTTTACTACAGGTTAATAAAAGGTAAAATGAAATATTATAATTTTAAAACGGGAGAGAAATTGTGATTCTCAATAAAAACATCTTGTCACATTTTTCGTGTTATTTAGTTGCAGGATTAATTCGTATGTTTGGTGTAGCGGGCAACATACTTGTAAAAAGCAACTTTTCAGATCAGTACCCTTGAAATAGAATAATCAGTATCCATATACCATACTGGTAAAAGAAGACAATGGATAAACCTTTGGTCGGTATCTTAAATATAAAATGAGTATGCGAAAACTACAAATATGTAACTTCAAGCTATAAAATTCGACTTTTATCAAAATCTATGTCGAACTGAACAATACATGATATTTGAAACAAAACTTTGTATAACTAATATGTTTCACCAATGTTCATAAAATATATTTCACCAATGTTCATAAACTAAGTGTTAATTCCGAAACAAAGATGACGTAGATAGTAACCTGGCCATTTTCCGTTTGAGAAAGGCCACAAACAAAGATGTAAAAATCGTTATTAAGTAAAATAGTACCTGCAAATAAAAATCATTAATCTTTTGCAGAATATAATCAATAAAGCAGAACACTGGAGAAACAAATAGGGAATCAAAACAGGGAGATGAAAGGCGGCGGTTTTACACATGACCATATGGGTAGTTATCACTCGCACAGAATCCGTGTGCAGCAAAAAAAAAGAAAAGTTTAAGCAGAACAAATAGAAACCCTCACCTGCAAAAATCGAAAATCAACAAAGACATAACAGGAGAACAAAAAAACAATCGTGAGATATATCTACGTTGAGCTTGAAATCTTTATATTGTCTCTTTGATTGTCTCGCATATTTGCACATCCATGAACTATCACCAACAACAAAAACAAAGAGAAAGAAATCCAATCACAACATGAGAATTAGGGTTTACCAAAAAAAAAAAGATGCGGCAAAAAAATAAAGAGTTACATGACAATTAGGTTTTGCATAGAATTTCTATACCTAGACAATAAGTGTTAATCACCCACAACCATCAATGTGTAACAAACACGGACAAAAATGAGTTCATCGACGGAAAATGGACAAAAAAGAGTTCATCGATGGAAAATATGTGAAGTGGGGCCAGAAGCTCTAGAATTCGATCTTGATACATCTTTTAGAAAACATGTTTTCTAACAATCAAATGCATAACAAATTTCTGAATAAAGAAGTAAGAAAACATACCTTTTATTAGATTAAAACACTTTTGGAATATTGCTTAATTGTCCCTGAAAACCATGAAGAGATGCCGGTTAAATATCAGTGCAAAAGATGTATCCGTCTGCAAAGAAAATATAACTTAAATATAAATTTTCAAAGAAAAAAAAAAGCTAAGTATGCAACTTAGAGAAGACGGAGATACGTGGAGTTCATTACGATAGTTAATTCCTCGGACATTATCTCATGCATGCAACTTCAAACACAATAAGAAAAATAGCCAGCTGCCAATGACCGACAATCAATTGTGTTCACATTGGATTTATATCCAGCTGATAGACTTCAAACTGGTGGGCTTTAAAAAAACATAAAAGTGGTTATATCTTTATGCAATTTTTAAATAAAAATTAAATTAAATCTGAAATAGAGTATATGCTTTCATACCAATACCATATACCACGTAAGAAATGACGAACATGTTCCTAATATTAAGTTTCAGGTCCATAAAAGAGTGAAGCTTTTCATCTCATAATGTGAATTCCAAACATGAAAATAATGTTTAAGCACCATATATTTGAGTAGGATGCCTAACCCACTAAACAAAATTCATTGAATCTCATCTGATAAACAAACTTCTATAAATTATCATATTTAGACATTATTTTATATCTTTATGGACAAACTTTACTCATGTTTATCTATAAAAGGATCCCTAACCCACTAAAGCAAGAAAATCATTAAAAGCTATGGATATTTTTATCAAGAACAACAATAATCACCAAAAAAAACCCATATAACAGAGTGAAATTCTTAACAAAAACCACCTTTTGCAGTTTCACAAGAGCAGCAATGATACTTCTCAGAACAAATCTCCATCACACCCTAACCGAATAAAGAAAAACCTCAACATAAGGCACAACATCTTAGCATAAATATGCATACAATATTAAAAAAGTGAAACTAATTTTTTTCGCTATAGCAAAATAACGAACTCGACTTTATGATCATTTCTGCTCCTTTAAATACTAAATCATATGAGCTCCCACGTCGCACTGTGAGTTTGACACCCGCTCAAATTCTCTATATAATAACAAAGTATTTTCGAGCGTTCTCATTCACCGGACCTCCTGGTTGATTCTCGCTTTTGGTTGATTTGGCCCCACTGTTGTTTTTTTTTTGGAATATTATAATTTTCGGCGAGGAATAAAGAAATTACTTAAAACAACTAAATCTTATACGATCTCACAGTATTACCAAAAATATATCAAACAATCATTATGAATATATTTAAGCCTAATTTAAATCCCAAATAAGTAGATAAAATCCTCTAAAATATATTAAAATATATCAAAAGATCGTTATGAATATATTTAAGCCTACTTTAAATCCAGAATAAGTAAATAAAATCCTGTAAAATAAATTAAATCTTAATTAGAATATAATTTTAAATTTGAAATTAAATTAAAACTAAATCACATCAAGATAGACATTGATCATCGTGATTTCATCATAAGATTAAATCATTCATAAAATAAAAATTCAAAATATAATGTTCAATACTCAATGTCCAATATCCCATTACATTTTTTATAACTAAAATAATCCTGATTACAGTTCCAATCTACTGATAAACTAATTTTACCTACAATTACAATTCCAATGAAACAAACGAAACCTTGATCAAATTTATATCAATTATTGAAACTTAAAATCAGAATACATAGAAAATTTTGGATACTTACCCGTAGATTGAATCATGCTTCCTCTTCTCCAAAAGAATCGATTGTTACTCCTGTGCAATAATCGAAATACGAGTTCGTCAAAATCGTGATGACAATACATGACATTAAGCAAAAATCTGAAAACTAGAGAACAAATTAAAAAACGTTAATAGAAAAACGCAATACACAAAAATGAATGAGTTTCACTATTATTTTTCTCAATACTGTTAATTTCATTAAAAAAATGAAAAATAAATAAAGTTTCTGTATATTGCTGGATATGTAGGATATGCTCAATGTTTTCTTGGACGGTAATATTGCAACAACTAATTGTACGGTGCATTAAAAAAAAGTACATGTTACTATCCAAAATATTCCTGGTATCCAAACATAAATCATTGCGAAAAAAAGGAAAAAAAATCATGAAAATTAAATATATTTTAGGTGTATCTATAGCTATCAAATATTACCTACGAATTTATGATAATTTATAAAATCGAAACAAAAAAATTATTGGGGATTTTTTTCTCCCTTTTTACTCTAATGAATAAATAAAGTACTACTTACCAATTAGTCAAGAATAATAAATCAAAATGTGATACGCTATCCAAAATTAATAAAATTTTACATGTTTTTAGATTTAATCAAGATTGTTTTCCAAAAATAGTCTGCATGTCTCTCTATAAAAGGTGTTGGAGCAAAAGCCAAACCTCATTTGCTTTGCCCATTTTCAGTTTAGGATTTTGCATTATGATATTGTCTATTGTTTATTTTGAGGTATTCTAAAATAAAAAAATGTAGTTGATTGCTTTTTTTTTCTCCCAGGGGTGTTGCTTCTCCTTCTGTAGGTATGAAATTCAACATTAGCTTGGTTTCTGTTGATTTGTTGGTATATATTGCCCTTTGTTGATGTTGCATTTGGTTCTAACCACACCTTTCACAAGGTATTACTTATTGCAATCGATTTTGCGTCTTTAGATTTTTTTTCTCCTGTTTTGTATTCATGATACTGCAATCAATTTTGTTTCTTTTGTTATTTTTCTTTTATCAAGAGAAACTCTTGCTGGTGTTGTTTTGAGAGAGGAAGTTAGCGAAAAGACTCACAACTACCTTCCTTTCACTTGACGGTAGAAGTCCATTTGGATCCATGGCTGCTTAGTAGCATAACTAATCATGATAATAAATACTCATATTTTGATAATACGTTGATGATAATTTCAATTTTCAAATTTTTATTGGCAGTCAACTGGCTGCATACAAGACGACTTCAAGAGACTACCACGATTCGAAATATAGGTATGTCATAGGTGTATAAATTATTTTGGGGATATTAAAATTTTTATTCTGTGAAATTAAATAAACAGAAACAGGTATGATCCCAATGAAAATAAATAAGCTCTGATCATATTTAGATAACTGATTAAAATTAAATATTAAAATATATGAAATTTTAGATGCTTACCTGAACGCGCTTCCTCTTTCGCTAAAAAGGGAAGAAAAGACAACTAATTGTTCATCTTGTTCAGTATTCAAAATCGTTAAATTAATAAAAAATCTTGGAGCTATTAGAACATCATATTTAAGCAAGAAAAAACTATAGAACTAAAAACAAAGTGCAATAGACAGCAATAATAAATTTCATTATTAGTTTTTATTTATTTTCTTAAAATTGTTTATTCCATGGAAAGTAAACAATAATTTTTATTCCGTGCAGGCAACAAATAAATGTATCTATCTAAAAATAATTTTTTTGCAGATAAATATGGCAAAGTATTTTCAATTGAAAACACTGTGATTTTATTACTATTTTTGTTAATATGGTCAATTGAAAATATTTAGTGCAGTAAATAAGATATTTTCAGGTAAATATGATTGGTAAAAAAATAATAAAAATATGCAAACCTATGATCTCGATAGCTTGAGCTTCGCAAAATATACCACAATATGTAAAACAGCTAGCCAAATATATAGAAACTTCAAATATTTCCAAAATAAATTTTTCTAATGCGGTTTCTTTCTGGTTGTTTTGATTTTTTCCGATGATGGTTTTGGTGTCTGACGGGTTTGTTGTTTGTTTTGCAGGTATCCATTGGTTGTTGTTTGATTTGCATGGCGCTATACAAATATCGCATGGAAGAAATTGGTAATTAATATTGTTATCTCCTTTAATCCTTTATGTATGCATATCAATAAAGGTCAGCTTAGTTTTCCTTCTTTTGTTTTCAGCTTCCTTCTTTTTCTCAATTTTATGTGCCCATATACACATCTATTTTTCTGATTTTATATTCTTTTTGGGTGACTTAGAAGATGTTGATCTGCTGATATATAAAATCAAGGTTATCTCAGAATCTTGGAGCTAGCCGATGCTCCCAATAATATGACTAAAGACTTTGTACCCAGGGTAAAGTAAGACAAACGAAAAAGGTGATCAAAGACGTGTATGGTTTTATTTATAGTAGATATACAATGCAAATATATTTAGGGAAAAGTAAAAAATATATTCCATGAATATTTAACATACCAATCTAAGGATTTAACTGGTTATTTGGATCAAAATCGCTATTGTTTGATTCTGATTTGGGGCGGAGAGTTTATACTGCCCGAACTTTAATTTCGTGTATTTTGTTTAAATGGAACATGTACGATTAGTGTATTTGAAAACAATGCTGGGAAAATATATAGCACAACTTTTAATTAAGTAAAAAAGAATATAGCAAGACTTTAGTTGACGCCATTTTAGGATAAAGGATTTTACTACAAAATAATTGGGAAAATTTGCAGTATAATCCTTTCCCAAAAATAATTATTTTGTTTTTTCTTTTGTCTTTTATTTAGATGTATGTGTTTCTAATGGTAGTACTCTTTTGAAAATATCGATAGTACTACAAATGTTCCCAATTTGTTAACATAAATACCGTTGATATTATTGAGATTAACATTTTTGGTAATTTATTTCAGAAGAGAATACTTGGTTGAAGTTGCATCCAACAATGGTGAGACTAGCACAACGCAAAATATACTAGCACTGCTAGAGAAAAATTTCATGTGATAAAATTTCTTCCTAGCACAAAGCATAATATATGCCCCGGTAAAACTTACATATGATATGCAAAATGCGAAAAATCGCTGAAAAAGTCCATGCATAGGATGTGGATTCACAGACAGTTGCATTATGGTCAAACAACTCGTTGTTAGCATTTCAGAGACCTACTAGGATTTTTCTTGGAATAAAGTACACATGTGATGCATCTCTTAAATTTTAAATCAGTGTGCTGAATTTAATACCCAGGAATAAGGGTGCACATACCCTACCCATATCCGCCCACCCTACCCTATCCGCCAGTTTTTTAACCGTATTCTACCCTATCCACTATTTGGCGGGTAGGATGGCGGGTAAAGATTTTCTTAACCGCCAGTAAACGGGTAGGGTGGCGGGTATAGGCCATATCCTACCCATCCTACCCTTTGTGCATCCCTACCCAGGAACATGACTTTCCATGTCACACACAGATTTCCCTTGCTTTTATTTGACCCTACAATTTTCCTGAATTCAAAATATTTGATCGATGGCAAAGTAACTTTTTCTAAATACTTATAAAAAAATATGTTACAATGTTTCGTAATTCAAATATTAATCATTATTAAATTCAGGGACGGACCCAGGATGACGGATTTTTCATTTTAGACTCGGGCTAACGCACATGGTTAACCAAAAATTGGGCTTAAAAGGGAAAATTAGGCTTGTGGACCGGGAATAAAGCCCCAGTTAACCCTCTCATAAGTCCGTCGGTGACTAAATTGCAATATTGCAGTATCCTGGTGGAGCAACAAGAAAAATCGCTGAAATATTTTTTTACGAATGCACATTAAATAATTTATGGTTGTAGTTTTTAGTCCTTTTACATTTCTGACTGCATCTTTTTTTCTTTTTCTTCTTTTGACAATCATTTGTTATTTTATTTTAAGTTGTTATTGATTTCAGAGACAGAAAGTAGGGCTCTAATTTAATTACAAGAAGTATAATTTATAGTGATGTAACCAAAAATACTTTGAACTTGTTTGTTTGCAGCTGACTCGGTGTCTGGGTCTGAGTCAACCTCTGACTAGCACCGAATCAGCAGTCAGATCGTTTGTTTTCCACCTATTGTAACCTCTGACTCGTGAGTTAACTCATATTAACCTCTGACTCGGACCCTATGGACTCAGGTACAGAGATACCCATGAATCACTCGCTCCAACTCCTGACTCGTACGAATTTTCGAAAATACCCTTGTTGGGCATATAACTCGTTTCATTTCCTTTCTCTCTTTTTTTCTCTCGTTTCTTCCATCCATCGAGACCAGCGATGGAAAATGATGAAAAACCCGATCTGATGTCTCATTCATCCTCTTCTCAACAAATCTAATCATCTCCTTCATCGGTATCAACTAATCTCTCCATTGTTTCAACTCATCATCTCGTTTTAAAAGGGTCATCAACGTCAGGAAATGAAGAAGAGGGATTAAAGGTTTCAGAAGGTATAATAATTTTGTTCCATCTTGTTTCTTTTAGATCCAGGGGTTTCCCTGTTATGATGGATTGTATCTGGGTCTATTTTGTTTTGGGGTTAAACATTTGTGGATGTTTTGGGGTTAAACATTTGTGAATCCATTGTTCTGTATGTGTCAAGCTATTAAGAGATTATTAAGAGATTATTCTGCTTTTGGGGTTAAACATTTGTAGATGTTTTTACAAGGTGAGAAGAAAAAACCCCTTTACTTTTCAAATCTAGGATTTTAATAATTTCTGTTTATTTTCGATGATTTTTTATTTTTTTTGGAGATTTCTTTCTCTGCGTGGTATTGAAGTTGCTGATTTCTACTTCTGATCCTTGCAATTATTGATTTCTTTAAAACAGTGAGTTTTTGTAGCATTTATAAACCCTAATTCACCTTCTACTTTTCTGATCTTTTTCACAGCAGTTAAGATCTAGGATACCACCACTGCTGCTCAATTTCAGATGATTCAATGTCCCCAGTTATTCTTTTGTTGAAGATTTAGATAGTTTCGAGACTTTTTTATTGATTTTTTACATTTCAATGGTCTGTGTTGCAGGTGGATTCTTAGTTTGCAGGACAATTTGGAAATTCTTGGTAACTTGTCATTTGGAAATTACTTCAAAACTCAATCTAGAGAATCTTAGATTGTTGAGATTCGTAGTTCCATCCGCAGATTGGTAACATGAAGTTAAAATTAAGAATCTCACTTCATTGTGCCTGTGATATCATGTTTGGAAGGAAGGAATTGTTTCTGTTAATTGTGTCGATTAGAAGTAGAGGAGAAGATGGCAATGTTTCTATACACAATCGGGCACAATTGTAGGAATCGTGTAATTTTATATCACTTTCAACATTCAGGTGAAACAGTTAGTAAGTATTTTCATGAAGTGTTGACTGCTATGAAGAATTGGTCTGCTGAAGTCCTAGTTCCTCCACCAAATGTATTTGATAAGCCAGCTATAACTAAAAGGCATAAACGTCTTAGAGAATGTGCTTTCAAAGGTACTGTTGGTGCATTGGATGGCACTCTAATTAGTGCCAGCATTCCAGTCGAGAAGCAAACACCGTATAGAGGAAGGGGAAGAGGAGAATGTAGCCAAAACGTGCTTGCGATATGTGATTGGGATATGTACTTTTTGTATGTAGTGGTTGGATGAGAAGGCACTGCTCATGACTCGAGAGTGTTGACCGAGGCAATGCGTGATCCATATTTCAAGTTTCCTTTACCTCCACCAGGTAATATCTCTATTTTAAGTCCAATTTTTCTGCATTGGGTTTGTTTTCTTTACTGCGTTCTTATATATTTGAATTGTTGGAAAAATAAACTGTGCTGCCATTATAACATTCAGTCCAAGTATTTTCCATCTTAGGCTGTGTGCAGTGTTCATCAATTGATCACAATATCGAACTCTACTTAGGAATTAGGATCATTCTTATCTGTGTATGCACTATTGCCACATTACATTGGCCATGCCATGAATAAGTTAATATGAGGGTGTGAAGTCTTGGTTCCCCTTTTTTCATATCCCACTCAACCCTCTTTAGCTTCAATGGAATTCGTCAATTCTGATTTCTTCACCTGCTTCTAGTTCTCAAGGCAACACTTGGAATTTAGTAGGGATATTAATTGTGTACAGACTAAATTTTTACAACAAACTTGTATGCAAATGTAACTGCAATTTTCAGTTCTGAATTTTCATGTAGTTATGTAGGAAAGACTGAATTACTATTACCTCTGTGGTGTACTTATGGTACAATTTCACCTGTGATTGATACAACATCAGTCCGATCCGACCTGTGTCCACTGTTGGCGAACATGCTATAAAGTGATACGATCCGAGTCAAAATCTCAGAGCAGTGTCACAAACTTTTGAACCCTGGTATATTATATGAGATATCAGTTGATGTCTGGTCTGAAACTTGGTATATTTTACTTTGGACTAGCATATATGTTACCTCTTGCTTCAGTTTCATCAGCATGACTTCATAATGTTTTTGTTGAAAATTTGCAGACAAATACTATCTATGTGATGCTGCGTACTCTCATACACAGGGGTTTATGTGTCCGTATCGCAACAGAAGGTATTGGATAGGTGATTATCGAAGAGTACCTCAAACAGCAAAAGAGGAGAAGTTTAATCAATCCCATGCTCGATTGAGGAATGTGATTGAGAGAGCATTCGGGGTATTGAAAGTAAGATTTCCCGTCTTAAGTAAAATGCCTTCTTACTCATTTGAGACTCAAAGAGATATCGTCATTGCTTGCATGTCAATACATAACTTTCTACGTCGTAATGCATTGGATGATTGGCTATTTAAAGAATATGAGAATGAGACATTTGATATGAATGAGACACAGGTGGAAGTCGAAGTGGAAGCGGAAACAGAAGAAAATACACCTTGTCTGTTTGGACGACAAGAGCAGATATATATGAACAACTTACGTGATGAGATAGCTAGTCTCCTTTAGATTTTGTTGCTTCTTTTATGTTTGTAGGAATGAAGTCTTTAGATTTTATTGTTTGGTAATGTTTAATTCCATCAAAAAGGGAAGTTGTTTAGACTGTAATGGAACAATTTGTGATGTTTCACTAGTGATAAATGTTATGGTTTGAAATGTGCACAAGGGCATTTTCTGTCCAAAAAAATCCACTCAGCTGAGTCAGATCTGACTCACAAAACAAACATATTTTCTGACTCAGACCTTAGTGAGTCAGATCCAGATGAGTCAGGTGATTTCACTCAGATCCAGGCGACTCAGATCCAGACGACTCAGATGAGTCAGCTGCAAACAAACAAGGTCTTTGTCTTTTACATTTCTGGAAATAAAATGTGTTGGAATCAATTAATAGGATAATGATCGGACAAGAGTATATCAAAAAACAAAAATCACGAGCTTTAGAAATTATAGAATATCAAAATTGGAAAGAATGAGAGGGAGGTAACATCTAATCAATTTTATAAATCTAGAAAAAATACCATGTAGGCTTCCACGATGTTGCAGTGTCGACCCATAACTTTTTAGTTCTTTTTTCTACTACGTGTCTTTTTTATCAGCTTATTATTAAACCCTATTACATGTTGTTTATTAACTGACTGTTAAATGTTTTATATTGGCTCATAGGTTCATCAACGTATTGAATTTTTATTAATTCTACAATAATAATTTTTGCTTATTTAATGAAATCAATTTTAAAATATGGATCAAATATTTTCATAAAAGAGGCACTGACCCGTGTATCGCGCAGGTGAAAAACTAGTTAAATTAGATAAAAGCTTTAAACATGAATTAAACATTGGTCGAGATATTAGACATGAATTACACTCCGTTTACACCATCTATTTAAGCGGCCATTTGTAACACCGTTTGCAAAAATATGGGTGGACAATACTTTTGTTAGAGTTTACACCTAATTGATTTATCACACTGTGTTTACATAAAATACTTTACTGGACGTTAGATAACTCCGTCAAGGTAGACAATACTCCCGTGTAAAACTAACTACACAACCCTAAACTCGATGGGATTTCCTATCATTCTCTTATTCATTCGCCTCAAACGAGAAGAAAAGAAATAAAAGCTCCGGTTGCTGATTCAGATCGAGAAATAGGCAGACTGATAGATGAAAGAGAGAGACTAAGAGTGAATCATTCTGATGATCTTGATGGTGTTCGATTTTATGGATGATGTTTCGATCGGTGTTTGTTGATTTAGGGTTTAAGAAGAAATTGCGGATGAAACTGACGAGGGAATCGGAGCTGAAATTGATATGGGTTTGTCGAAATAAGGGTTATTGAGAACTGAGATTGATGATTAAGTTAAGAGAATTGAAGAATTTCAGAAACTAGGGTTTGGTGTTGGGAAGAGCAGCCACTACGCCAAAATTGAGGTTATTCGACGGGGGGTGTTTACTGAATTTGATTCGAAAACCCCGTATTTTCATTTTTGATAGACGTTTGCTATCAATTTATTATTCTGAACATGGCCCCCTGTTGGGCTTCTATTATCGACGGGGTCAACAAGAGAACTTGGTCTAATTTCATTTCTGATCCTTTTTTCCCCAAATTTTATTTTTCTTCGTTTCACTCCGCAACTCAACCCAGAAGGAGCGATCTCTCTTCTCCATCAACTAATCAATTTGAAGATTACATCATCGAAAGGTATCTGAAAGATAAATGTGATATGTTCTTATCGTTTTAATTTGATCGCAACTCTTTTATCTTTTTTCGGTTTTGAAGTCGAATTTCATAAGAAAAATAATTACGATTCAGAAAAACCTATTCTTTTTCATTTCAATTCGAATATCTTTTCTGATTCATAATTAGATCTCGGATCTGTACTAATCTAATCATTATCTTTGTTTTGAATTAAAAATTTTGAAAAAAAATTAATTAATTTTTCGTAATTTTTTTTGCACTTAATATCTGTTATTCGATCTATCTCTCAATCCTTATTCTCGATTGAATATCAAATAGAAGATTCACGACCATTATGCATTAATCTTGAATTTTCGACCTAATTTGCAGGTTTTATTTCTAATGGATTTACCTAAGAAGCATTTATCTAATGGATTGCTTGGAGTTTCAGGAGTCGGTGCTTCTGTAATGCTACTAATGCCTCCAAAAGACGGAGTTCGATAAAAAGGTAATAATTTTCCCCTTCAAATTTGCTTGAAATGCCATAATGTTGCTGCCGTATGGACTCTTGGATTTAAGGTCTCTATGATTATGGGAATAAGATCATTTGTGATTATGTGAAATAACTAAAGCTTTGAAGGATTTTGCTCGATTCTTCTGAAGATACCTTCCAGTTGATTCACCCTTGATTAGAGCTTATGGATTCGTTGGTGTATATTTGGACACAGAATCATCTTTCATGAGGTGTGAGAATGGTTCGTCTTATTTTTTCATCCATCAGGTAAAATTACCTTTTCTCATTCTCTTTAGAAATGAATTTAGAACACATTCTTTTCCAACTTATATCATTATCATTCAACAGTTGACAATGCCGTAATATAAAAAACTACGGCATACATGTAAATTATTTAAAAACTAGATGAATATGGCAGCACTTCACTCTTAGCAGCAACACTGGCATGCGATGATTCTTCACCTCGGCTCGTACCTTCAACGAAGCTATGCGGTCTTTAGAGCTATCTCTTGACCAGGTAACATGTGGTCGATATCTTCAACCAACTCCACACTACATATATGTTTAAATGCTTTGTGAATCTCAAATATTTGTTCCGAGTATAATCTTTATTATGTTTGTTGTAATTTCTTTTCAGGTGGTCTGTTGTTTTCCAATTTCAATGTGATCTGCCAGAACAATACTGTGAGATGGAAAGTCATGAAGAAAACTTGCATAAGCTGTTAAGGCAGAGTAAAATCGACGACACCAAGGATGTTATGAAGCATAAAGCTAGTTAGATTGACAAAATCAAGGTACAATATACACACTGGCTCCACATATTAAGATCTGTTGTGCTTGTCATGTTTATGTAATCTTCTTCATGTTACTCATTTGTATCCTTTAGTTTTACAGTAATGTGATAACATTTCATGTCCATATGCATCTTGAGAGGGGCATGACGGAGGGCTTGGTTCTATGCAGTCATTATCATTGAGAATTGAGAGTAGCATCATGGACTTGAACCACTGAAGTTGAAGTTATTGTTGAGGATGTGAAACAAAGCGGTGCAGTCTCCAAAGTACTTAATCAGGAGGATGGACTAATTCAAGCTCAGGTACTGTCTGTCTTTCTCTTGCATGGTCATAACTTCAAGAATCTCTTTATTTTTTCTGTAATGGATGTGTCCTTTACATAGAGTATATGGTTTAACATCTAGATTGTGCTTCGATGGTTCTTCATCTGCGCTAAAATATCAGTTCATGTGCACATTCTTCATACTCTATAATGTATATAACATCATACCATATTAGTTCATGTGCACATTCTTCGTGTTACTAAACTATGTTGTGTTTGCAGTCAACTGCTGGCCGTCTGTATGTGGAGGTGACAGTTATTTGTCTATGGATTCCAAATAAAGGGAAAAAAATCATTGTCAGTATTTTGATTTGAGGAATCTTCTCATTTACTAATCATGTGTATTCAGCGGAAGTGATCTTTCCTCTTGCCCCTCGCATTTTGCCATTTTGCAGAGAGTCCAGAGTTTGAGTTACTAACTAGTTGGATTCTCCTCGCTGCAGAGAATTGCAGCGATAAGGCTCAACTCACCGAGTCGAAGAAAGAGAAGGACTGACTGAAGGATACCAGCATCGCAGCTACTTCAGACATCCGTTGTCTTTTGTTGTCTTTTTTCTTTTCGTGGATGTTGTCTCCTTTCTTTTATGTTCCTTGAACAAAGAATACTCGTGAGATTGGGTTTTTATAATATATGATGATTTGTTTTGAATTTAAAATGTTCTTAGATGACTTTTATTTACAATTATAGCAATGAGAAAAAACCTTGTATACAATTGAAAATGAATACTGGCAATTCAATATTTGAATTTATTGACAATCGTCAATATTTTTTGACAGTTAAAGTTCGTCGTTTATTGTTCATCGTTATTGACAGCAGTTTACAATCATTTAAGGTTTTTGACACGTCCGACTGGCATGGTCTGTCAATAATCTCTATTATTGACAGATCTGGTCCGTCGAAAATGGTTAATTCTGGCGTAGCAAGCTGAAACCATCGACCCTATTAGGGGGTGGCTTACCTAAGCTTAAGCCCACCCCAAAATTTCTAAAAAGTTGTTTTGCCCATTTAATTTTCTAACATTTGTGAAATTAGCCCATTAGGTAGATATGATTCTACGTGGAAGTAATTCAAAGAGATTCATAGCAATTCAAAGAGATTAATCTTTGAATAATATCATTTTAACCGTTAAGGTTCACCTGCTATGTTTCTTAAACCGTGTGTCAAGTCTCGTTTTACTCCTTTTAATTTCTTTACTACTTATATAACTTATCTAGCAAAGTGTGTGAAGATTAACATAATGACTCCGACTTCCTCAAATCTACTTAACTAAGTTATCCTTAGTTCAGAATTGCCAACAATTGTCACTACACCACTTAACTGGATTATCACTGTTTAGATTTTTTTTTTTCTCCCTCCGCAAACACAATTATATTGAAAAGGGCATAAGAGCGAAGTAACAATCCAGAAAGAAAAAAACGATAGAGTATCAACAAATCTGCAGCCACCTCCGAGAATTGTGCTCAAGAAGGAACTCTCAAGTTGAAACCTGATATGGAGAAAAGAAAGGCAGCATGTCACGCCCCATACTACAATGCATTATGATTATTGTAATTGAACAAACAAATAGAGTATTGGTGGATTTCTTTTTACCCCACCCAGACATAAAATCCTGGTTCCGTCGCTGGCTGAAAATGATTCTTATTTGTTTCCTAGCCCTAATCTATAGTCTAACAAATCAAGATGTGCAAGAGATTTAAGGTATAAAAATCAAGTCTTTACTTATTTAGCTGTTTATTGATCTTTCCTCTTTTTTGTTCATTCAAAAATTAGAGATTATTTTTTGGATTTGAGTAAAGATTAGGGAAATCTTTAGGGTTTTTTTTTGGTTGATTATCTTTAATTTTTCTGAGGTTTTTTATTTGCAGGGTGATAGAAATTTCAAATTTGTAAGCTCTATAATGGAAATCACTGTTAAGGAGATGAAAAGAGGGTTTTGTTTCTGTCCTTGGAATTCGGTTCTAAACATATTTCATGGTATTTGATCCTTAATTCATGATTAAGAGCAATTTTGTTTCCTTCCTGCTAATAGCAATATGACCATGTATGTATTTATTAATTAGTATGATAGATTCATTATCACATATAGTGAAATGTATTTTAATTTTACTTAGATGCTTCAAATTGCAGTTGTAGGGTGATAATTGTCTCTGAAAGATTAAGAAAACGCTATGGTACTATTAAACAACCATTAACTTGCTTGGTTTCTTTAAAAACCTTGGAAATACAGTCAAATAAGTTCTCTAACAGGTTTCGCTGGATTATGTGTGGGATTTCGCTCCTTTTTTGATCAAAAGTTTACCGTTTTTTTTCCTATTTCCCGGGTATTCGTGCAAAGAGTGGAAAGGACGGAATAATTAATAAGATTGATACTGAACTTAATGGGTTATCTTACAATGGAATTATGGCCTTCCACAACCTTATCTTAAAATTTTTTAGGGTTCAAGTTCCATGCAAATACAATAGTAATTTCTTGAACCCTAATTCGATTCTACTTTCACATCTCTTTTCTAATATTTTAGCCATTAACCCTTTTTAGGGTGATTGTTTTTGTAATTTTTGCAGGCTTTGATCCAAGAAACCACAACTGAAGTTTATAGCAATATACAGTCCAGGTCAACCCAATCTGATTTTCCTTTGTTTTCAGTATTTGAGAGTGTTCATTAAAAAACTTGGATTCATTTGAGCTTTGTACATTTGAGTCTATAGATCATACTGAATTTATGGCTTCATTCTTACTTTGCATTTATTTGGTATCGTTTAAATTAGTTTTTAAATTGAATTAATGTCTGCTGATTAGATTAGATTTCTAAGGTTCAGTATTTTTTTAATCAATTGTAGGGTGGTCATCCAAATGAAGTAACACCGAGAAGTCTAACAAACTTAGGAACTCCAAGTGCTCCACCTATTTTTGAAATAGGAGAAGAACATAATAAGCATAGTATATCCCAACATAGAGAATACGAAACCAAGTGATCAAATTTAACCACAACACCATGTAACTTATCCACCTCGTTATTAGTATCTTAAACACTGGTTTGGATATCTTATGAGCTCAAACATTATGAGTTCTTCAAATATTAGATATAGGGTTTATCTAAAGTTTTTTTAATTGGAAAACAAATATTTCTTAAGATTGCAAAAGTTCTTTGCCCGAGGTTTCTCTCTTGGCCGAATACGTACATGTTAGAAGTTGTCTAGATTTAGCAAATTCTAGAAGTCTTATTTATGGTAGTTTCCTGTTTTAGTATGGATTCTTTATTGAGGATGTATTACCTAATTTAGGTTAGACATTCCTAGACCATCCCAATTCAGATTAGGAAATAGGTTACTTGGAGAACAAGAGGTGTCTACTATAAATAGGGGACCTTAGGAATGTTTAACACACAGTTGTGAAGAGTTCTTAATACTGGGATAACTAAATCTAGTTTTAGGTCTCTTTGTGAATTTCTTGTTCTGCGAAGAAAGTGAGAGTTGTTAGAGAAGGTGAGAGTCTTCTTTGTGGTTAATTAAATAAATTGTGTTCTTGTCCGTGGTTTTTACCCGATTTGGGTTTTCCACGTAAATCTGTGTCTTATGTGATTGGTTAAGTGTTTATCGTATCTCTTGGTGTATTGGTTATTCTCTGTTTACCCTAAAGATCAGAAGAGTTGAGGTTTAATTCCCAACAATTGGTATCAGAGCTTGGGTTTAAGGGAAACGAGATGACAAAGATTTCTTCTTTGAATACACGGTTTGAGGTTGAGAAGATTCGATGGTTATATTAACTTTGGTTTATGGAAAATCCAAGTTAAAGATGTTTTAATTCAATCTGGGTTAGCCAAGGCACTCACTGAAAGGACAAGTGGAAAGTGGTATTAATCCTGAAGACTGGGAAGATACTGATTTAAGAGCTGCGAGTTAGATACGTTAGTTATTAGCAAAGAATATTTTGGCTAATGTTGCAAAGATTACTACAGCAAAGGAGACGTGGAGTAAACTTGAAGAGTTCTATATAACAAACACTCGTTCGAATAGATTGTACTTTAAAGAGAAATTTCATACATTGAAGATGGTTGAAGGTACGTCTATTGCTAATTATCTCAGTGTTTTAAATTCAATTATTTCTGAACTGGAAACGTTAAAAGTAACTGTTAATGATGAGGATAAAGTGATAGCTAAGGAATTAAACCTAAAACTATGGTTATATTTACACCTGCAAGTGCACAGGATCTAAAGTAGAAAGTGAATAAGCAGGGGTTTGTCCACAGGGACTTGGAGGGAGCTATTGTTGTTTTCCTAGAGATTTTTGTGTTGTGTTAAAACACAACTGAGCTGTTTTGGTGTAACTGAATTAGTGACAGAAAGTAAAGTAAATGTGACAGTGAAGTAGAATAAAAACAATGAAGCAAAGGTAACAGTGGCAGTTAACAGGAAACAAAACCAAATAAACCAAGGCTGTTAGCCAAGGGCAGGGAGGAGTTTTCAGCTGTGGCTAAGCTAAGGCTTAGAATCCACCTTGTGTCCTAGCTAAACAATGCAATTCTAGGTTGAAATTAGGATCTTAAGCATACAAAAGGAATGGAAAGAGAATTAGCTTGCTATGAGCACTAATTTCTCCCATTGCTCAATCAAAACAATGCATTCTAAGCATACAAATGGAATGGAGAGAGAATTAGCTTGCTATGAGCACTAATTTCTCCCATTGCTCAATCAAAACAATGCATCCTAAGGCTCTAACCTAGCATTCCACTACCTAACAGTGCACTAAAGCATCATCTGAGCCTCAGCAATGCAACTTAGCTCATGCTAATCTTGTAAACAATAATAAATATCATACAAGGCAATTCAAACAACACACATATGGTGAGCAAATACAAAAACATGATAAACATATGAACCAACAGTGTAAACATGAAACAAATGAGAAACTGGCTAGTCCAGTTCTCTACAAGAGTGAAGCTGGCTAACCCAGCATAAGTTTTTACATCACACTCACAGTCCCAATTTATAGTTTACAAGAGAAGTCCCCAAAAGCCCCAAAACAGTGTAATTAGGGTTTGGTGAAACTCACCTAATTCGTTGGAATTGATCGCATGCATGCTAACCCAATCTTCTTCTGACTCTACTGCTGCTTTCTCACGCTCCAATTACTCTACTAACTCCACCTAATTCATCAATTTTTCTTCTAGGTTTTCAGAGAAAGATGAGAAGAGAAATTAGTGAATTAGATAGGTAGAGGGGTAGGGGATTGATGGGAGAAGGATGGGTGTGGTTGGTTTGGGTAGTTGAGGCAGGTGAGGTGGTGGTTGCGAAGGCAGAGCAGGTGGAGAAGATGGTGGTGGTCTGCAACAGGCATGGAGGGGGAGAGGTCGATGGAAGAAGGAGAAGGGGGTGTTTGGTAGGGGTATAGAATATGGGTTTGGGAAATGAGTTTGGGCTTGGAAAATCTTGAGCCCACTTCTTCTTTAAGAACAAATCTCTTCTTCAAGCCCATTTCTACCCTCTTTGGTCTTCCGCACATCATTCTTCACGGCTTCCTTGCGTAATTCCTCCTGGCTTTTCACTACTTTTCTGCTCTATTCCGCTCCGCAATTCATCCAGACTTTATTTATTACCTAAAAATGCAAAATTAAGTAAGAAAAATATTTATTCTTGAAAACAATGAAAATACAGAATATGGGATAAAATGTAGAATTACTGCGCAAAAGATGAGTTAAATGCCAACAAAAAGGGATAAAAATATACAATATTTGGCACTCATCAAATACCCCCAAACCTGAATTTTACTTGTCCTCAAGTAAAACAAAACTAAGGAAATCCTACCTATACCACTGTCGCTGGTCTCTCGAATGCATTTAGCGTATGCACTAAGCCTTTTAAACCACTAAGTGTCCCTAGTGGACGAGTTGAAGTCTCGTGAAGGTTTGCTTAGAACGTACCTACAAAGTTCTAGGTCAAAATATAAGCTCAGATTCCATCAAATGTGACATGTGCAAGATAGTTTAAGCTCACAGCAAAATGGAGATGTCAATCTAGCTATCAAAGACACAATCCTAGCACTGATAACAAATAAAGACATGTGATAAGAGTGTAAAGTGTATCTACACATGTTTCTAGAATGACCTGGAGTTATGACTACTAACCACCAAGAGATAGTTTTTAGGCTAAGAACCGAATTCTAAGCCAAGCTAGCTGTCCGGCTTTACGAGAATTGTGAATGTTCACCCAATGAGTTGGTGATATTTCAGTTTACCCGCGTTATACATCGATGGCTGCACCCTCCTTGCTTATTACAAGACTATTTACAACAAAAAGATAACTCTTTACATGACTCTTATTTACATTGATTACTCACTTTTATTTTTGGAACAAGAGAGAACTATTGTCTTTAACATGACAAAACATGGAATAAATAAATACTTGATTTTTTTTTGATTTTTTTTTTTTTTTTTGTAAGAAATAACTTTGATCTTTACAACATAGTGACACTTTTGATACATGAACAAAAAGAAAAACATAATTACATGACTCTTAGCAAGAGGTGGCCCTTATCGAATGCATCCGGTCAAATTCTATGGTTGCTTTTCTTAACGTATCCTCCAACTTCTATCCCAGCCAACCAAGGAACAAGCTAGTCAAGTCTCATTCAGTATTCTAAAGTGATTGGAAATCAAACTTCCTATCAAACACCTTGAAGATCGAGGCCATACATGTATTGGTAGATCGTGCGCGTGCAAATTTCTTATCACTATGTGAATTGTGCTAGAATCAGGGTGCCTAAATATCTAGACTAAGACTCCTAATAATTACATATTTGCACAAGAGTCAACATTTCAAGGTAAATGAGCTCCATTTTTATGATTTTTCATTTTTTAATTTTTTATTTTGATTTTTCAATTTTTCAAAAAGAAGGAGTTCTTGTTTTCAATTATGGCATATTATCGTGGTATCTACTCTATACCCCCAAACCTAAACTAAACATTGTCCTCAATGTTTCAAAATATGAACAAAATTATAATACAACATATGAAGAGGATCATGTTGAGTAGAGAAAAAGGAAAGAGAATACCCGATTTCGGCGAAAGCAGAATTAAAACTCCGTTATCCAAGGCAAAACTCCAACATATTCGGAGTCACAATGGATGAGCACAAAATATATACAAAAGGAAATTGAACTAACACATTATCTACAAGAAAATTTGGTTTTTAATGGGATTGGACTTTTTGGGAAAAATTTGGTTTTGTCGGGAGACATTTGGTTTTGATGGGAAAAAGAAAAATTTTGGTTTTTAGGGAAACATTTGGAAAACTTTGGTTTTTATGGGAGAAATTTTTGGTTTTTGAAATTGGGAGCAAGCCCACTGTTGGTCCTCTAATGGAATGGGAGGAAGGCTGCGGCCCACGAAACACTAAGTTTTAATTTTGAAAGTTTAATTTGGCCCAGTTGGTTAAGGCCCGATGTTTGTTTTAAAACTTTGGTTTCGAGGTCCACTCTTGAGTGGAAACAAGCCCACAATCGGTTACAAGCTCAGCTGGGTTTAAACCCAGAGTCCAAAATACAAGTCCAATGAAAGAATTTAAACAAGCCCACACAAAATAAATACAAGCCCACAAATTAAACAACAAGCCCAAAAATAATTAATTACAAACCCAAAATAGAAAAATAAAAAGCCCAAAAAATTGGGTTAATTATTACAAGCCCACAATTAAAGAAATTTGGAAGCCCACAGGTTGGGTTCTCTTAATGGAATGGGTTTAGGCTTACCTTTTTAGCACAGCCCAGCTGCTCTGATATTGTTGCAAAAACCCAGTTGGGTTTTGGTTCTTTTCCTTGGTGGCGTCCCAGCAGAGGAAAAACAGGTTCAGAACAGCAGGTCCAACAGCAAATGAAGTGAAGCAGATGCAGATGCAAATGCTATGCAGTGAAATGCAAAAATAGCTAATAAAACAACAAGAAAAACACAGCACCAATCCCCGGCAACGGCGCCAAAAAACTTGATAGCTAAGGAATTAAACCTAAAACTATGGTTATATTTACACCTGCAAGTGCACAGGATCTAAAGTAGAAAGTGAATAAGCAGGGGTTTGTCCACAGGGACTTGGAGGGAGCTATTGTTGTTTTCCTAGAGATTTTTGTGTTGTGTTAAAACACAACTGAGCTGTTTTGGTGTAACTGAATTAGTGACAGAAAGTAAAGTAAATGTGACAGTGAAGTAGAATAAAAACAATGAAGCGAAGGTAACAGTGGCAGTTAACAGGAAACAAAACCAAATAAACCAAGGCTGTTAGCCAAGGGCAGGGAGGAGTTTTCAGCTGTGGCTAAGCTAAGGCTTAGAATCCACCTTGTGTCCTAGCTAAACAATGCAATTCTAGGTTGAAATTAGGATCTTAAGCATACAAAAGGAATGGAAAGAGAATTAGCTTGCTATGAGCACTAATTTCTCCCATTGCTCAATCAAAACAATGCATCCTAAGCATACAAATGGAATGGAAAGAGAATTAGCTTGCTATGAGCACTAATTTCTCCCATTGCTCAATCAAAACAATGCATCCTAAGGCTCTAACCTAGCATTCCACTACCTAACAGTGCACTAAAGCATCATCTGAGCCTCAGCAATGCAACTTAGCTCATGCTAATCTTGTAAACAATAATAAATATCATACAAGGCAATTCAAACAACACACATATGGTGAGCAAATACAAAAACATGATAAACATATGAACCAACAGTGTAAACATGAAACAAATGAGAAACTGGCTAGTCCAGTTCTCTACAAGAGTGAAGCTGGCTAACCCAGCATAAGTTTTTACATCACACCCACAGTCCCAATTTATAGTTTACAAGAGAAGTCCCCAAAAGCCCCAAAACAGTGTAATTAGGGTTTGGTGAAACTCACCTAATTCGTTGGAATTGATCGCATGCATGCTAACCCAATCTTCTTCTGACTCTACTGCTGCTTTCTCAAGCTCCAATTACTCTACTAACTCCACCTAATTCATCAATTTTTCTTCTAGGTTTTCAGAGAAAGATGAGAAGAGAAATTAGTGAATTAGATAGGTAGAGGGGTAGGGGATTGATGGGAGAAGGATGGGTGTGGTTGGTTTGGGTAGTTGAGGCAGGTGAGGTGGTGGTTGCGAAGGCAGAGCAGGTGGAGAAGATGGTGGTGGTCTGCAACAGGCATGGAGGGGGAGAGGTCGATGGAAGAAGGAGAAGGGGGTGTTTGGTAGGGGTATATGGCTCGGATGTTAGGGTGTTGGGCAGTTGCAGCGAGTGAAGATGTTATGCGATCTGGGCCGTAGGATGTGAAGATGGTAGGTAGATCTGACGGCGATGCGGAGGTAAGCGAGGAGCGACCGTCAGATGAAGTGATACAACAAAACTAACGACACTTGATGGAGTTAGGAACTGTAGTGAAAAGCGGATGTATCAAACTTTGATGCACAACAAGGGGGCGACCGTAGGATGACTCTGAGATCAATCTGACGGCTGAAGACGCAAGCGGGTATGGGTTTGGGTTTTAGGCTTTTGGGTATAAAATATGGGTTTGGGAAATGAGTTTGGGCTTGGAAAATCTTGAGCCCACTTCTTCTTTAAGAACAAATCTCTTCTTCAAGCCCATTTCTACCCTCTTTGGTCTTCCGCACATCATTCTTCACGGCTTCCTTGCGTAATTCCTCCTGGCTTTTCACTACTTTTCTGCTCTATTCCGCTCCGCAATTCATCCAGACTTTATTTATTACCTAAAAATGCAAAATTAAGTAAGAAAAATATTTATTCTTGAAAACAATGAAAATACAGAATATGGGATAAAATGTAGAATTACTGCGCAAAAGATGAGTTAAATGCCAACAAAAAGGGATAAAAATATACAATATTTGGCACTCATCAAATACCCCCAAACCTGAATTTTACTTGTCCTCAAGTAAAACAAAACTAAGGAAATCCTACCTATACCACTGTCGCTGGTCTCTCGAATGCATTTAGCGTATGCACTAAGCCTTTTAAACCACTAAGTGTCACTAGTGGACGAGTTGAAGTCTCGTGAAGGTTTGCTTAGAACGTACCTACAAAGTTCTAGGTCAAAATATAAGCTCAGATTCCATCAAATGTGACATGTGCAAAACAGTTTAAGCTCACAGCAAAATGGAGATGTCAATCTAGCTATCGAAGGCACAATCCTAGCACTGATAACAAAAAAAAAGACATGTGATAAGAGTGTAAAGTGTATCTACACATGTGTAAAGAAAGATCTGAAGTCATGACTACTAATCACCAAGAGATAGTTTCTCAGGCTAAGAACCAAGGTCGAAATCTAGCTAGCTGTCCGGACTTTACGAGAATTGTGAATGAGTTGGAGGTATTTCACAATTACTCGCGTTGTACATCAATGGCATACACCCTCCTTGCTTATTACAATGAAACAACAAAATGACTCTTTACATGACTCTTATTTACATTGACTATTCTCTTTTTATTTTTGGAACAAGAGATGATGGAATTGATAAATACTTGATTTTTTTGGAAACACTTTTGATACATGTACAAAAGGAAACAAAAGATTACATGACACTTTGCAAGAGGTAGCCCTTTTTGATGCACCCAGTTAAATTCGATGGTTGTCTTTCTTAATGTAACCTCCACCTTCTATCCCAACCAACCAAAGAACAAGCTAGTCAAGTTTCGTTCAGTATTCTAAAGTGATTGGCAATCGTAACTTCCTATCAAACACCTTGAAGATCGAGGCCATACATGTATTGGTAGATCGTGCGCGTGCAAATTTCTTATCACTATGTGAATTGTGCTAGAATCAGGGTGCCTAAATATCTAGACTAAGACTCCTAATAATAATACATATTTGCACAAGAGTCAACATTTCAAGGTAAATGAGCTCCATTTTTATGATTTTTCTAATTTTTTAATTTTTTTGGAATTTTTCAATTTTTTTCAAAAAGATGGAGTTTTGTTTTCAATTATAGCATATTATCGTGGTATCTACTCTATACCCCCAAACCTAAACTAAACATTGTCCTCAATGTTTCAAAATATGGAAAGAATTAAAATGCAACATATGGAAAAGGACATGCTGAGTAGAGTAAAAGGAGAGAGAATACCCGATTTCGGCGAAAGCAGAATTAAAACTCCGTTATTCAAGGCAAAAATCCAACATATTTCAGCCGAGATCATATTGGATTAGCAAAATATATACAAAAGGAACAAAAGGGTTTTTAAGAAATTTTATCTACTGGATTATATACAAAAAATTCACCATACACTAACAATCTAAAGAGTTGAGGATCAACCCAAAAGACAAAGTGTAAAGGTTTCAACAGCTTCACACAATAATAATATGATAGAAACGCAAGTGAAACTGTGAAACAAAATGAGCTACCCCCAAACCTGGATTTTTCAACGGATAAAATTTTGGAAACAAAATCTCGCAGTTTTGGGGGTTCATCATGTACAAGGTCTAGCTCAAAGTGAACTGTGCTAGGGACGGGCAAACATGCAATTTCCAACTGTGGTTCCTCAAATGTATTATACTTAGAAGCAAAATAGTCCAAGAGGACTTGGGAAGCACACAGTTCCAAACCTAGATTAGGCATTCTCAGAAAAATTGGTTTTACAATATTGGTACAAACCAAATCTAAGTTGGGTGGAAGGCCATCAGATTGTGACTCATGTAGGAGAATAGGCACGTCATTATCAATCAAATCAAAATCTCCTAAATCATCTACACATGTCACATCATGCTCACAATCATCAATCAAATTAGCAAGTCCACAATCAGAATCATCAACATCATCAACAGATTTGTCCTCATGCATCGGCAATTCAATGGAAACATCATATGGAATACTAGAAGAGATATCATTCATTAAGGTCTGGGCAGAGAAGCCTAATGTATTTGAACCCAAAGGTTCCATAACATCATCAGTATAGACATGTTCTTCTAATATAATATCATAATTATTATCATCCTCAACAAAACAAGAGTGTCCTTCCCTAAAAACTATAGTGTTTCTATTCCACTCATTTACCTCTAGATTAGGTTCATGTTCAATATGACTATCATGAGTAGGGTTAAAAACACTATTTTGATAATGAATTTCATTAGGGATAAAAATGCTGCTATGATCATTCAATGTATGCATTTCTAAACTAGCAGTGTTTTGTTTGAGGAGATTGATGTTTACCATTATAGATTGCATACAAGGGCTCATGTGAAATTGTTCGTCCTCCCCTTGTGGTGATTGATACATGGGTGCATGGTCGTTAGGGTCTATAAATGGTTGATCGCAACCTTGAAAAGGTTGATTATGGTCCCAATAACCACCATCATAATAATCTGTAGGTTCTACAAACCTTGGAATTTCTCCAGTCCGCCTAAATTCATGGAAAATATAGCAATTCGCAATAGTGTGGTCTAAGCCATCACATGCGGGACATGCATAGATTTCAGGTTGCCTAAGAAAATTAGATGTGACAGATTCCTCATGTGATTGCATTTCTAAAGCTGCGATTCGAGCTTCTAATTGATCGATCAGAGATGATTGTGTGGGTGAGGCACTAGCAAAATGTTCATTTTCACGTTGTGGCGAATGATGCATGTGTGAATAGTCATTAGGGTTCAAGTATTGAGGCTCGGGACTTTGAAAATGTCCATAATAATTCCTATGACTATTGACATCATGGTCTATGGGAGGTTCATAACGTGAAGTATGTCCACACGCAAGTTCTCTAAGAGATTTGTTGTATTCCCCAACTGTAGACCAAGATCTAGACATGATTGGGCTCAAAAGCTAAGTAACTATATTACAAAGCCCAAAATTTGGTTTTTAATGGGTTTGGATTTTTGGGAAAATTTGGTTTTTATGGGAATGAAAAACATTTGGTTTTTGATGGGAAACATTTGGTTTTTATGGGGATAAGCCCACTGTTTTGGTTGTGCTTTGGTGAGGCAATGGGTTTGGAGAACTGTTGTGAAACAGAGCCCAACTTTCGGCCTAGAGTTTGGGTACACGGCCCACTAACGACTTTAGTAAGCCCAGAAACTAATGAAGCCCAGCTGAGTTGGTAGGTTCAGTTAACCTTGTTTAGGTTGTTTGTTGGGTTTTTGAAACCCAAAATTTTGATAGGGACAATCCCACAGTTAAGCTCAAATACAAACCCAAAAGTTAACTTAAATTACAAGCCCAACAAAAAAAATGGAAAAAATTATTACAAGCCCACAAATTAAAAATGGAAGCCCACAGGTTGGGTTCTCTTAATGGGTTTAGGCTTACTTGCTTAAGCACAGCCCAGCTGCTCAGTTAGGTTGCAAAAGCCCAGTTGGGCTTTGGATCATCCTAAGCTTTGGCTTCAACACTCAAGGCCCAGTTGGGCTTGGTTCAATTTCCTCTCCTTCTGCAGCTTACAGCCCAGTTGGGCTTTTGTTTCTTTATTGCACAGCCCAGCAACAGAAGCTTGGCAGCTGGATCACTACTGCAGTTCAAACAGCAAGCCCAGCAGAATTGTTCAACAACAAATGGGCTTGTTCAATTGCAGCAGCTTTTGTTCTGAACCCAACAGCAAGGCAAAAGCAAGAGCAATAACAAGAGAAAGAAGCAAGACAATGCACTAAAGAGGTAAGACAATGCCTAACAGGAAGTGCAAGAACAGGGACTATGCTTACACTAAGCTAAGCTAAAAGATGCAACTAAGTAAGCAAGAACAGCAAAGATGCTTGGTAATGCAAAACAGTATGCAAGAACAGTTAAATGCTTACACTAAATGCACAGAAGCAAGTGAGACTAAGATGCAGTTACACAGTGATGCTTATGCAAATGGATGCAGTGCAAGAAGATATGCAAGAATATAAGATGACAAGTATGCCAAGATGATGTAAGATGCAATGCAGATGGCACAAGCTTCAGATGACAAATAAGAAAGTTACAGGACAGAATCAATGAGCTGCAAGATGAGTTGATAACTGAATATGCAGGACAAAACTAGATGCAAGCTAAAGCTAATGATGCATCCATAAAGGCTAGATGGTGCAAGTTAAGAATTCTGTGAGGCTAGATGACAGTAAATGAAAGAATGCAAGAATGCAGTTGTAATGAAACAGTAAATGCAGTGAAGATGCAACATGATGCACTAAGGATGCAACAACAAGGTTAAGAAAGGTCTAGCAGCAACATGCAACAGTTAGGTAGCTAGCTAGAAAAGGCTAGCCAGCAACAAGACCTATAACAGCAAACAAATGCAGAGAACAGCAAACAAATGTAGAACAAAAACAACAACAGCGCCGCTAACCGAGTCCCCGGCAGCGGCGCCAAAAACTTGATAGCTAAGGAATTAAACCTAAAACTATGGTTATATTTACACCTGCAAGTGCACAGGATCTAAAGTAGAAAGTGAATAAGCAGGGGTTTGTCCACAGGGACTTGGAGGGAGCTATTGTTGTTTTCCTAGAGATTTTTGTGTTGTGTTAAAACACAACTGAGCTGTTTTGGTGTAACTGAATTAGTGACAGAAAGTAAAGTAAATGTGACAGTGAAGTAGAATAAAAACAATGAAGCAAAGGTAACAGTGGCAGTTAACAGGAAACAAAACCAAATAAACCAAGGCTGTTAGCCAAGGGCAGGGAGGAGTTTTCAGCTGTGGCTAAGCTAAGGCTTAGAATCCAGCTTGTGTCCTAGCTAAACAATGCAATTCTAGGTTGAAATTAGGATCTTAAGCATACAAAAGGAATGGAAAGAGAATTAGCTTGCTATGAGCACTAATTTCTCCCATTGCTCAATCAAAACAATGCATCCTAAGCATACAAATGGAATGGAAAGAGAATTAGCTTGCTATGATCACTAATTTCTCCCATTGCTCAATCAAAACAATGCATCCTAAGGCTTTAACCTAGCATTCCACTACCTAACAGTGCACTAAAGCATCATCTGAGCCTCAGCAATGCAACTTAGCTCATGCTAATCTTGTAAACAATAATAAATATCATACAAGGCAATTCAAACAACACACATATGGTGAGCAAATACAAAAACATGATAAACATATGAACCAACAGTGTAAACATGAAACAAATGAGAAACTGGCTAGTCCAGTTCTCTACAAGAGTGAAGCTGGCTAACCCAGCATAAGTTTTTACATCACACCCACAGTCCCAATTTATAGTTTACAAGAGAAGTCCCCAAAAGCCCCAAAACAGTGTAATTAGGGTTTGGTGAAACTCACCTAATTCGTTGGAATTGATCGCATGCATGCTAACCCAATCTTCTTCTGACTCTACTGCTGCTTTCTCACGCTCCAATTACTCTACTAACTCCACCTAATTCATCAATTTTTCTTCTAGGTTTTCAGAGAAAGATGAGAAGAGAAATTAGTGAATTAGATAGGTAGAGGGGTAGGGGATTGATGGGAGAAGGATGGGTGTGGTTGGTTTGGGTAGTTGAGGCAGGTGAGGTGGTGGTTGCGAAGGCAGAGCAGGTGGAGAAGATGGTGGTGGTCTGCAACAGGCATGGAGGGGGAGAGGTCGATGGAAGAAGGAGAAGGGGGTGTTTGGTAGGGGTATATGGCTCGGATGTTAGGGTGTTGGGCAGTTGCAGCGAGTGAAGATGTTATGCTCATATTTCGATAGGTATGTGGGGTGTAGTGGTAAAGTGTTTACTGGCGATGGCTCGAAACTATCGGTTAAGGGAGTCAGTGATATTCGCATGAGGATGTTTGATGGTAAGTTTCGAATAGTACAAGGAGTAAAAAAATTGCCGGAATTAGAGTGGAATATAATAAGTCTTTCCCAATTAGATTCTGCGAGTTGTAAGTATTCCTGTTATGGTGGAGTAATAAAGGTTTATCAAGGATCTACTATGATCATGAAAGGAAGTCGTAGCAGCGGCTTGTATACACTGAGGCAATCAGGGTTAGGTGGATCTAAGGATGGATCCGAGTCAACTTTTGGGAATATAAAGTCCCATGGAAATTTAGCGTTGGGTTGAGTTCCAAAGTCTCGTATGATAAATAAGTGGGTTCCAAAGATTGGCAAGTCCAATGATAACTTGGACTGTGTTGGTCATCAACATTGATGATCAATGGCCCGTAAAGGCAGGTGGACAAGAACACAATGGATATCAGTTGGTTAAAGAAGCAAGAAGAATTTTGTGAACGTTGCAAATCAAATCAAGGTGGAGATTGTTAGAAGTTGTCTAGATTTAGCAAATTCTAGAAGTCTTATTTATGGTAGTTTCCTGTATTAGTATGGATTCTTTATTGAGGATGTATTACCTAATTAAGTTAGACATTCCTAGTTGAGGATGGTTTCCCAAATCAGATTAGGAAACAGGTTACTTGGAGAACAAGAGGTGTCTACCATAAATAGGGGACCTTAGGAGTATTTAACACACAGTTATGAAGAGTTCTTAAGACTGGGATAACTAAATCTAGTTTTCGGTCTCTTTGTGAATTTCTTGTTCCGCGAAGAAGGTGAGAGCTGTGAGAGAAGGTGAGAGTCTTCTTTGTAATCATCCTTGTGGTTAATTGAATATATTGTGTTCTTGTCCGTGGTTTTTACCTGATTTGGGTTTTCCACGTAAATCTGTGTCTTGTGTGATTGATTAAATGTTTATCGTATCTCTTGGTGTATTGGTTATTCTTTATTTACCCTAAAGATAAGAAGAGTTGAGGTGTAATTCCAAACATACATGAGGTTTCTATCTTGGTTGAATACATACAGTGTGTACTCTACTTCTTGGATAGATCATGTTGACCATCTTGGACAAGTCACAACTTACTCGAAATTGGTTTATTAGAATGCAGTCTTCTTGTTTTGCGAAATTGGCAGCTTACTCGAGTTATTCGGAAAAGATATCGACACCGAATTCAGTTAAATAAAACTCATAAAATTTATGTTATCCATATATTTTCATCAGCATATAAGAAAATAAGAATTCCACATAGCACCTCCACTTGGTTGCTTTTTTCTATATATATAACACACCTCTTTGAGGTCAGAATGCGCATTCATGAAGTTCTTTAGTTACAGTTGTAATTGCAGGCTTTCCTTACTATTTCTTAGTAATCATAAAGACCGTATTGTCATCATTGCAACGCTAATTATTCGAGCCACAAATTAGGTCACTAAGAAGACTTCTATGACCGGTCCTGCAAGTGAGCGTAATGATTGAGCGTTACAGGGTTGCAGGCCAATTCAGTACTCCGCCGTAATGGCGCAATGCAAAGCCATAATAGTGCAACGCAAGCCATAATAGTGGTATGCTGTATAGACTATCAAGCACTAAGATGGTGGTACCCTGCAGAGCCAGTGAAGCGCAAAGGTGGCGCTACACCATAATGACATCTTTCTAAGTAATGAAGCTTATTGGCTGACACAACGAGGCTACATTGAGGGATTGTCAAGACACGGCCAAAGTTGATAGATGCAACATGCGATGTTGGCAACTTGGCATTGATGCATATCAGTGGAATTAATTGGCCCAAACTCAAGGATGATGCAAAAGTTAAGAATAGGCCAGGAGTTGGTCTATGGCATTTTTTCAAGGCTGTCCAAAGCTTGAACAATGCAAACAAGCTAGTAATGCAAGAGTGGCATTACTATTGTCAAGTAGATTGGCTAGTGAAGTATATATGACGCATGAGTAACTAGAGTGTGATTAAGGATTTGGCCTCGATGATTGAAGCACAAGGATTGCCCATGCATTATCTTAGAGTGATAAGAATGCAGGTCCAAGATGGATGACATTGGAGCGAGGCCGAATTCAGTAAAACACAACAGTGGCGCAATACGACTCAAATGACGGTTAGGAGATGGTTACGAGCTTCACAAGCATACCAATGACGCGAGAAAAAGAAGAACGGTTATAAAGGAATTTTATAACCATGTGGGAGTATTCATAACCACCAAGAACATATGTGGCATCATTTGGCTTTACAACACAAAAGGTGGCAGTTGAAAAGCAAGATGGCGGTTAGGAAAACTACCTGATGGGACACATGGATGTTTCATGCGTGTGAAAGTGTTGTGCACGGTTTTGGCTAGTGAGTTTGATGTATAAATAGTCCTAAGGAGTGGGAAAATCAGCAGGCTTACATGGAAGAGTGTTAGTCTCATGTTTGAGAGAGTTAGGCATTCACCAAGATGGTGAATAGCCTGTTTTAGTCCATGTGATGGACGAGTTTTGTGATATTCCTTTAGTGAAATAAAATGGGTTTGTTACAGTATATCTGTGTTCATTGTGTTGTTGATTGTGTGAGAATTTATTAAGCACATGGCAGAACCTCTTATGTTTATGGGTGGTTGGGGTTGGGGGGGGGGGGGGGGGGGGATGAAGAGTTAGAGAGAAAGAAGAAAAGACTTCCATTGTGCAAAGCCTTGTGAGTGAAGGAAGATGCGTACTTTGATGCGATTATGCAAGGCTGAGCGATTGTGGGTGAAGTTGATTCACTGAACCACAATCATTGTCGGTCATGTCCCATGAAAATTTTAAACGATTAAATGGGCATGTGACAGCTGGTATCAGAGCTGTGTTTGGGGACACAGTTGCTGATTTTTCTCTCTTTTACTCAAGTTGGTGTCATTTGTTTGTTAAATTATGTGGTGAATTGTTTGGGTTTCACTAGTATGGAGACTAGAAGAAGTTGGTCTTGTTTGGAAATATCATAATGAACTTAAATCTTGAAGTAGCAACAGCCCAAGAAATTTTATGGCAAAGGTGCCTGAATTCCAGCCCAAAATGTTAGATGAACATGCGAGAATCATTGGAAACCTGATTTTCAAGTGATGGCATGACAAAACTAAGGAGTATGCTGACTTCTATGGTGAAAGTCAGGTGTTGAAGTCCATGTTTCTCACAAGTATGCGAATATTAAGCATTTGGAATGCATATTTTCGTAGTGTTATCAATAGCGAGTACATACGTGTGGTAATGGGAATTTTGTGAAAATTCCTGAACTCAAAGATGGTGTTGGCCTTTGTAGTGGCAAAAAAGATGAAGAACATGCCTATGCGATAGATTGAAGGTGTTTTCATCGTAGCCAGTTGGATGGAAGATTTTAAAGTTATCTTTCTCGAATGCATGTACCTTGGTGGTAATGCAAAGTCTGGTTGTGAACCAGCATGTTTGTGGCAATGTGATGCCATGAAAAAAAAAGAGAATTGGATGGTCAATTCTCATCTAGCATAAATCTTATGGAAAGGCTGAAGACAGAAGCGCAAGTTAGGGGAAAACCGATACACCACGGTCTTGCGTTTTCAAAGAGTTCTTCGTTGATGCTAGATGCACACAAGGAGTGTGTTTGCACATGGTTTATGAGTGGGATCAGTATGCTTGCAAAAGGGTGTCCAAAGACCTGTATTTGATCATAACCACAAGCGTATGTTCTTGTCAACTGCAAATCAACAATTATTGCTACTGAAGTTGATTTTGGAGAAAGGGAAAGACAAGTGTAACCAGTTGTGCATGGGAAGTAAAATGAGTTCCAAGTTTGAAGAAGAATGCGTCATTCTTGCGTCATGGAACGTAGGCAATGACACCTCATTTGCAAGGATTGTGCCTTGTTAATATTGTCCAAGATAATTGTCCGCGAAAGTCATTGAGTAATATGACTTTGCTGAGCTCTATGGTGATGCTCAGAATCACCAAGTTAAGTCTGTTCCAGTTGTGCAAAGGTGCACAAGTTTGTGTGGTGATAATTGGCATAGCATGTATGCAACGGTAGCATGCCCCAAATAGGATTTTGGCATGGCCAAGATGCATGATGCGGTTGGAGATGCAAGTTAGGCGAATTGTAAATGCATGGAGAGAGATGGACAAAGTAGTGGTGATGCATAAACATGGCATGTGGCCATTATTGAAGAAATCTTCATGAAAGCTAAAGTAACATGATGGCATCAGTTTCAAGGAGTATTCAACTAATTGTCAATTATATTGTGCTTCGTTATGGGAGTTGCATAAGAACGTTGATTGCTGGAAGAGTGCATGTGGCAAAGTGAATTGCTGCATTGGGGACAGTAGTTGTTGTCTCGCTTCCTTTGTTGCTTAAAAGTGAAGTTGAAGTCAATATTTCAAGGCTTGTTAGGTCTTACAAGTTGCAATCAGTTGGCATGAGTATTTGATCAAATTTGAGTATACTTTCAGTTTGGGTCGAGTGGACCTTGGTGTTGGAATGAAGTCTCTCTATGTAAGTTAGTAGTGAATGGGGGTATTTGAAGTGAAAGATCTTTCCTCTTTCGTTCAAAGTAAATCTAGTTCGCGTGGAAGATGCTACATAGCATATTAAGCAAAAATATGCAATAGAAGACGCTAAAAGTGAAAGAAGCTAATAGAGGAGTTGGTGGCATAGTCGAGTTTGCTATTGAGAGTTATGAAGAAGTGCGTCAGCATATGGAAGCGAATGCATGTAGTAACGCAGCAAGAATGAAGATGTAAGTCTATTAAGTATATGAGTTAAGAGTGACTCATAGTTAGGAAGAACATGATGTTGTTTTTCTCCATATTAAAGCGTAGCAGTTTGAAAGAACAAGTGCTTCCTTGTTAGTTTCAAAGGCGCTTGAAGAGGAGCCCTATCCAGTGAAGTGGTGTGAAGCCCCGGGTATCCTAAGTCATGACTATACCGAAGTCATGCATTTCAATCAAGGTGTAGAAACAATGCAAGCAAAGAACAACGAGGTGCTGGTTCTTTGGCATACAAATGGTGCGAAGCTAGGAGGCGTAATTTACAATATGATTTGGAGGCCAAATCTAGTGTAAGTTTTGTTGCATTGCTGAAGACAGCAAAGGCTATGAGTTGTGGCGCATACCAGAGTGGTATGGAGTCATAGCATGCATACCTTAAGGTATGACATGATTTGGTGTAGGCGCATATGATTGAAGAACACTTAGTCTACAGTAAGTCCTGTTGAATTGCAAGAGTGCAATGTCAGTCGGAATTGAAGGCAGTAAGCTAAGTTATGCATATTAGGGTGATATGTTGGTTGTTTGGCATGTACACTTAGGCACGAAATGGCTGGAGAAAAGATTTGTGATGCTGATACAATCGGAGGTGGAAAATTAGCTTAGGGTTTAGCTAAAGGAGAGTACTGCTGAATTTCAGAAAAGGTTCTGAAAGTGCATAGCAACAGATCGTAAGTGCATTTGGGTATTGATATGATATTGCAGTGGGAGTTGAAGCGTAGGCCAACGTGACAACAACAGTGCAAGTCCGTAGGATCAATGGCAAGGAATTAAGCTAAGTGATGGCATAAAGTACTAGGTAGAGAAGTTTTGGCAAGGTTAAAGGCCAAGCAAAGTTTTCCGATTTCTAAGAAGGGCTCAGAAGCGTACAAGGCCAAAGAAAAAGTATAACGAGTATACTTTGTTGCGTAGGTCTCCTGGAAGTGAGCGTAATGATTGCGCGTTACAGTGTTGCAGGACAAGTTAGTACTCCGCCGTAATGGCGCAATGCAAAGCCATAATAGCGCAACGCAAGCCATAATAACGGTATACTGTATAGACTGTCAAGCACTAAGATGGTGGCACCCTACATGGACAGTGAAACGCGAAGGTGGCGTTACACTGTAAATATATTTGGAGAAGTAATGAATCTTATTGGCCGACACAATGAGGCTTCATTGAGGGATTGTCAAGACATGGCCAAAGTTGACAGATGCAACATGCGATGTTGGCATTGATGCATATCAGTGGAATTTAGTTGTCCCAAACTCAATTATGATACAAGAGTGAAGAATAGTCCAGGAGTTGGTCTATGGAATTCATTCAAGGATGGCCAAAGCTTGAACAATGCAAACAAGCTAGTAATGCAAGAATGGCATTACTATTGTCAAGCAGATTGGCTAGTGAAGTATATATGACGCATGAGTAACTAGATTGAGCTTAAGGAGCTGGCCTCGATGATTGAAGCACAAGGATTGTCCGTGCATTAACTTAGAGTGATAAGCATGCAGGTCCAAGATGGCTGACCATTGGAGTGAGGCAGAATTCAGTAAAGCACAACAGTGGTGCAATACGACTCAAATGACGGTTAGGAGATGGTTACGAGCTTCACAAGCATGCCAATGACGGGAGACAAATAAGAACGGTTATAAGGGAATTTTATAACCATGTGGGAGTATTCATAACCACCAAGAACAGATGTGGCATCATTTGGCTTGAAAACACAAAAGGTGGCAGTTGAAAAGCAAGCTAACGGTTAGGAAAACTACTTGATGGGACACATGGTTGTACCATGCGTGTGCAAGTGTTGTGCACGGTTTTGGCTAGTGAGTTTGCTGTATAAATAGTCCTAAGGAGTGGGAAAATCAGCAGGATTACATGGGAAAGAGTTAGGCATTCACCAAGAGGGTGAATGACATGTTTTAGTCCATGTGATGGACGAGTTTTGTAATCTTCCTTTAGTGCAATAAAATGGGTTTGTTGCGGTATATATTTGTGTTCGTTGTGCTGTTGATTTGTGTGAGAATTGATAAGTACATGGCAGAACCTCTTATGCTTACGGGAGCATGAAGATTTAGAGAGAAAGAAGAAAAGACTTCCGTTGTGCAAAACCTTGTGAGTGAAGGCTGATGCGTACTTTGATACGAGTATGCAAGACTGAGTGATTGTGGGTGAAGTTGATTCACTGAACCACAATCATTGGCGGTCATGTCCCATGAAAATTGAGGTCACAATGTGCATTCATGAAGTTCCTTAATTATAATTTGTAATTGCAGGCCTTCCTTACTATTTCTTAGTAATCATAAAGATCGTATTGTCATCATTGCAACGCTAATTATTTGGGCCACAAATTAGGTGTAGCGTGGCTCTAAGTTGAGGTCACTGAGAAGACTTCCACAATGGAAACATTACCAACATAATATTATTTGGAGTTATGGAATGTAAATGGCCTGTTTTACTGATTTACTACGTGAACATTTATTGTGTGTCCTTCCATCGTATTTAGTATTTATTTTTTCCCTAATTAGTTACTTCTTTATTGAGTACATGTGCACTATGCTAAGCAATTTCGTGTTCAGAGGTATTTATAGCCGGAAAAGCTGAGAGCTACAAGATGTTTAAAGTAGCAATATGAAAGCCTTTGATTGATATCTCATACAAAAAAGGAGTTGTAGAAAACACCATGGGTGAAATGACTTGGAAAGAAATCCAATTCAGTTATCCAACGACAACTGATGTTCAGGTGCTATCAAGGTTCTCACTAAGCATTCCAAGTGAAACTACTGCAGCTGGGCAGAGTGGAATGTTTGCTGTGGTTAGTTCAGTAGAGAAATTTGATGCTCCTCCCGCTGGTGATTTTCTAAAACGGCTAATGGGCATTGCTCCTGTTATCATTTTGTTGACTACCTATTGTATCCTTGATAACAGTGGAGATATAAGAGAGCTATTTGGAATCTTTATCAAGTGTTCAGTTTCTTTAGATGATATGCATTTTGCAGATCAAAAATTGGAACCTCATTTTAAAAATTATAGAAATAGTTAATTTATATGAAGAGCATACCATCCCTAGAAATTAACCAAGAACAGAGAACCGAGAACCGAAGCTCTTTTTCCAGTAACAAGTACCACATAGAGCAGACATAAACCGCGAAACGATTTTATCTCCAAAATGCGACAAAAGTTTTTACACCGGCCGTTTGCCTGCCTAGACGCAACCCACCTATTAGTAGGAGTAACCATCACTAGAAATTATACACCTATGCAGGATAATGACCTCATTAGATAATCCTTTTTTTTAATAGGAAAAAAGATACATTAACAACTTAAATTAAACTATATTTACATAAAAAAGAGTATTTCATGAGATCTCCAAACTCGTGAGCGGAGACTCGATCCGCTGACCTCCTCCTATTTGAGAATCAGGTCCTGGCCAACTGGGCTAACCCCGATGGTTTACATAACCTACGAGATAATAACAAAATAATTGTCTTTTCATTGCCAATATTTGAGTGGTATTGTATTAATTTAGAGAAATGGTAGGTTTCCTAATTCAACTCTTATAGCGAATTACATTGCCAAGTATTCGTACGTGTTGGTGTTTTTTTAAGGGCAACTCCGGTGGATTAGAAGAGCTTGATTGATGGGCATAGCAAAAAGATAAAGGGAACGAAAAGGTGTGGGAAACTACCAGTTTTCATCGTAAAAATAAAATAGGTTGAAGGGAATAATAGAAATGTATCGCAATTATCGATTTTCATTATCGTGTTGTTAAGATCTTCAGTTGGAGGGTATAACAAAAAATAGTGCAACTATCAACTTTCCAAAAGTGACAAATTCTAACCGACACAAACAAAAAATGCATCAAGATGACAAATTATAACCGATATAAATCAAAAATCCTTCGGGAACACACCAAATAAAAAAATGCACGGGGAGAAGGAGGCAAAGCTGAATCACATCAAACTAAAAATGCATCGGGATGGGGCGAGACGAAGCCGAGTTATACCAAATCAAAATTTCATGGAAACGGTGTGAGACAAAGTCGAGCACACCAACTCAAAAATGCATCGACACCAAATAAAAAATGCACGACCGGGCAAGGGGAAGCCCCACCGCACCAAACCAAAAATATGGGTCCGTCCTATGCATAACACGGGCACAAAATCTAGTTTTATATTACTAGAGCATTTCCTATGACGATGAACAACAACTTTTTTCTGTTGAGCCACGTGGATGAACAAATATGTTTCTCCACTATGGGAAACTCAATCAAAATGAACAGATTTGATAAATGGGGACCCACCACCTAATAAAATATAATTAAGGTTTTAATTAAATATGATAAAGTTAAAAGTTATGAATATAATATAATAAATTTGAAAAGGTGTTAAATATAATAATATTTCTTTAATAGTTAGAAAGTCAGAAGAAGTGGAAAAGTTACAGATTTGTAGGGGGCGTCTGAACAATGAACGCCGCCGTTGGTGCTTTGGTCGCGCGGTGCATAATTAAGCGCGCGCTCATTCATCTAAATCAATGTTCAAATGAACAGATCTGTTCATTTCAACATCCATTTTTCATGTTTGTTCATTTCATAGTGGGAGCAAAATGAACAAATTCTAAGTTTGTTCATTCCATAGGAATTTCCCTTAACAAGCACACCTCTACGAGTGAAATTAACTCTAAACGGAGCTACAATTACAAAAACCAAATACCAAATCAATTAAGGAATGTTAGATAATTAGATTGTAAAGGTATCATACCTTTCATTCTATTCCTTTGTAAAGATTCTCCTCTTTTATTCTTATCCATCTCAACTGTATTTTCATATTTGGGACTTTTAATCTTTTCTCTGCTGTTATTTTATTATTATTTTTACTCGTGCACTAAATCGTACAAATGTGACAACAACCAATATCAAAATCTACAGAATCGAAATCAAGAAAATCGAAACAAAAATGAACTGAACAAATATACACACCTCCAAAGATCGAAGATAGAGCTGTAGATAAAAACCAGGGAGAAAAAACGCAGAAGAAATTCGTTAAAATTAATTAGGGTTCTGGCAGAGAGAAAGATATTAGAGCTTCTCCAATGACATGTCTGTAGAGATAAATGTCAAAATCCACCTAGGATACACATCCATTTTCTCTAAAATCATTCTCCAACCCTGATGTCTTAAACCAATGTATAGATGACTTTGGGTAGACATTTTCAAGGTAGTTTTAGACATTCCTCTTGACATTGTCTACCATCCTAATCATCTTTTACTTAATTGAATTGACTTTAATATATTAACTAACCATTTTTAGTTATAATAAAATTTTAGTTATGGAAAATAAAATTTATACTAATTAAAAGAAGAGGTTACATGCAATACTGTTGGAGATGAATTTTTTCTCTCCCTAATTTTAAGGAAAAATAGATTGAGGATGTCTTATTTGTGTTGCCACATAGGAAACACACGCAATGACCATTGGAGAAGCTCTTAGGTATTATGAAGGATATATAATAGAGCTGCACGGATAGGAAAGGAGAGAGTGAGCTGTGATGAGTAAAGTTTCATATTGGTCGAAATATTCTCGGTGGTGCCAGAAGCTCTAGAGTTTGCGTTTGACACAACTTTCAACCACAACCGAGTATTTTCTCCTGAAACTATATATAATAGTTGTTGCGCCCATGCGCTGCACGAGCCTAAATATACTATAACGAAAAGTAAAAGTATGTTTTGGTATTAGTTAATTTTAAAGGATTCAAAATTGGAAGCATGAAACAAAAAAAATAGGTGATAAAGCTTTTTTTTTTTTTTCCTTCCCTTCATGTCTCCAAAAGTAGGTGTTGGTTGGCCGCGTTATTGTCGGGCTCATAATCTAGTGACTCTAAATGTGCCTTGTTAAGTTGCCCATTCCTGGCAGTATATATTTTGTAGACTTAAGTCACGAATAAGCTAATTAAAGATCTGATTTTTCATCAACACCAAAGTAAATTTACACCTCTAAACTAATGGTCGGTTATTCAGAAACTACGAAGAAGATGGAAAACTTATCATGCTTAGTCAAAGATAACAATAAACTGAAAACATCTTGCATTGCAACTCGAGCCCTAACATGCACAACCACCTACAAATAGATAGTGAAATGAAAACTACAGCTTCTACGCTATTACAAAAACGAGTTGCTACATAAGGAACACAAACCTTTCTTGCTTCTACATTCGACGAAACAAATCAAAAAGATACACATAATTGAGTTTATGAAAGATATCGTTATGAAGCATCAATAGTCATGCTCATAAACATAAGAGAAACAAATAAATTATTAACCTTTTACAAATCTTTCCATTTTCCAATTTGATTCGATCGTAGAGCTATATACTTCTGAAACACCTCTAACAGAAGGACAAATCATAGATATTAATTTGCATCCGTTCGTAGAAATTCCTTCCAAGAAGGCTTAGTTTTCATCAAGAGTAGTCATAAACATAAAAGTACATTTATTAAGATTAATAACATCTCTCTAAATCACTTGCACTGATTGCCTAACTCCTTTGCAACCTATACAGGTCTGCGGTTTTGTCACTTCCCCTCTCCCTATTACCGTCAAAATCTGCAGTTTGGTTATGCCAGCAACTGGATGAAAGAAAAGTGTACATACTAAAAACATTTAAATTTTTAGCTGAACAATAAAAATAAAAATAAAAAACTGATTAAAAATCCCAAGAAAAAAAATCAGAAGATATCGAATGATATTTAAAAAATAAACCAAGAAAAAAAAAGAAAAGGGAAAAGAATAAAGCAAAATGAATAACGGGTAGCTAGCTCAACTGGTCATCATGTTCCTTAAAGGTTTCATGCGCTCCAGGAGGTCCCAGGTTCGAGTCCCCAATGACGCAACATTGCAGAATTTGACATGGAAGGTAGAATTAGCATACCCCTCTTGCGACATAATCGGCCCCCGTATCCTCTTTGGCTCTCTTGGACGTTTCCTCATGAGGCTCGCTGGTATGCTAGCACAACAACATGTTTAACTAATATAGTAGTACGTCGTTGGAGCTTAGCTTGTTAGGCTTCCAACTAGTTTCTTATAATAATACTCTTTATTTTTTTTTTATTTTTTTTTACTTTTTATTTTTTATTTTTTTTCTGTAAAGAGAAATTTATTATTCTATTTGATTTCTTTCTCAAAATTACAACTCAGAAAGACTATTATCCGGTAGGAAATTGGTTGGAAGCCTAGCAACAAGCTGAGCTCCAACTCGTTTCTGAATGACTACATCTAACCTACGAAAAAGAAAATCTCCAACCCGAACATTAGCATCATGGCTGGCAATATAATTGCGCAAGCGCTTCAGAAAATCCATAGTATCATCACCCATTTCTCCCAAAGTGGTAAAGGAAAGAACCCCAAAGCCATAACCTTGATACGCGTGCACTTCTCTAAATACTTAACATTCTTGCGAGTAATAACATTCTGAATGGCTTGACTCGGGGTAAAGGTACGAATCCCACCGCCAGTAAAAGGAGAAACACCAGTCACATCCAGACACACATCACGCCCATTATCCCAGTTATAAACAAATATATCAGCCGGTCTCAAAGCAGTACCATTGTTCGCAAGAAGGCCCAAGTCTACCTCCTTACTAGCCAACACTCCTGCACGATAACACATATCTGCAATAGTGTCACGTACCAAATCATGTCTAAAATTAAGCCCAACTTCATTCGCACAATGCATAGCATGATCCCCAAATACATCCATGTCCCTTTTGCAAAAGGGACAAGTACCATCCGTTTCGAATAGGGGAATCCCTAATCTGTAACAGAGAATGAAACTAAATTGCCTAGCTCCAATAATTTGATTGAGCCCAAGGATTGGAATTGCTATCAAGAAATCCGGGACACTGAATCACGCTCTGTCATAGAATAATTGGTGGGAATGTTCTTCTTTACAACATCAAAGTAAATTGTTTCGGGGATTTCATGGAATGGGTGGCAAAATTACTAGTGCTACTAGGAGAAACAATCCCACATAGTGAGTTAAAAGATACCAAAGCTTGTTGGAAAAAATGACCATTACCAGTGATGCCGGTGTGCCTCAAAATGGTGGACTGCAGTTCCAGGGTCTGCAAACAAGATGCAAGATAACAATAATTCTTAATGTCCTGCATCCCAGCTTGAATGAAAAGGTAGAGAGTCTCTGCTGAAGAAGCTCGTAGTCAGGACCATCTCTTGTGATAATATGCCTAAGCAATTGAAACAAACGAGCATCAAATAATTCTTGAGCTTCTTGTATAAATTTAGGTCTGGTAGTTCTCAGCGAAGAGTAAAGCCGAGACACACCCGAACAATTCCTAAACAATATCAATTCACATTGAGGGTCTTCTAGTTTCTCTAACGCATCAATGAGGGCCATAGTCTTGCGCACCCTGCCGATAACCAAGTCTTTATTGAATTGATAATCAAGGCTGACTGATCCACCCAGTAATTTCACACCCTTAGTTGGTCTGCTAATATTGGAAGTAAAAACACATGTAACCAAATCTGTAGGATCCGGAGTAGGCTAGAACAACTCTGTTTTAGCTATATTCAAATATAACCCTCTTTCAACCCCATCATCCTGGATAATATTCAAAGCCTTGGAGACCATAAGAGTATCCCCTATCAAGGTTCCATCATCTAGGTATCGGGATTTCAAGTCGAGCTCGCATTGCATGGAAATTTTCTTAACCAAGGGGTGCAAAGTAATAGCAAACAACAAAGGCCCTGAAGGATCGCCTTGTTGTACTCCTTGCGAAGAGGAGAGAACATGATCCATGTAATATAAACGGGCAGGTGAGGCATAACAAAATTCTACCCAACGAGAAATCGAAGGGCATAATTTACGTACCTCAGAGAGCATATCCGTGCGATCAATGAGATTAAACGCATTCGAGAAATCCACGAGAAGCATGGACCGGTTATCTGAGCCCCCTTTCTCCTCTAGCATTCGGTTAACAACATGAAGAATAGCCTACCCTCCACATTTAACCCCAACTCCAAACTGGTAATCTCCTAAATACACATTGATCTCCTCGCCAACGTGTGTTGCATCACATTTGGAGACGAGCCTTCTCCATATAGTTCCAACTGCTATGGGGCGTAAACCACCACCCGGCTTAATCAACGGAGTAAGAGGAGCACTCGCAACAAATTCGCCCAAGGCGGGAGGACATGAACCAGAAAGCCAGAGATTAACCACGTCCGTGATAGATGCAATTAATTCCTCAGAAATAGCAGCTGCAGAGCCACTAAGAGCATATAGTAAGTGTTGTTCCCTGAGCCCGTCTCTCCCACAAGAAGTTCCTTTCGGAAAACTTCTAAGTCTACCCACAACAAATTCAGTTGAAGCCTTCATAGCTTTACGAGTCACCGACGCAGATGGGACTTGAGGAGGAGCAGCAACATGATGCTTCCCTTGTAATTCTAGCAGGGTACCATTGTTAGGCGCGACTCCATTGGATGTGAGAGTACGAATCGCGGCTGCATAAATACAGGCTCTTAACTTATCTCTGCAAAGCCGTAGGTTATGATTAAAAAAAATATAAAAAAGAAGATAACGGGTTAGGATTTACCAAACGCGATAGGGTTTAAGTTTTGTCTGAGGGTCTATTTTGTTGTGCTTCCTCTATAGAACACAATAGAGATAAATTCACCTGCTAAAACCAAAGATGAACAAAGTTAAAACAGAACAGGAGCACAAGGAAAAAAATCTACGCTGAAAACTATATATCGCATGATTTGCGTCTTTGATTCCCTCTGCATGTATAATTTACCTGATAACAAAGAATCAGCTCAAATCAACAAAACAATCATAAGATAGAAATAGTGAAAAGGAATAAAGAGAGATACTTCATAACTTGAGAGAATCAACTTAAATCAGCAAAAGTGTTACCCGCAAAAAAAAATACAATCGTGAGAGAGAAAGAGTGAAAAAGAATAGGGAGAGGAAAAGAGGCAGAAAAAGATGTATCTTCTCAGTTGTGTACTACGTCGGTTTTCATCAGAAAGAAAGAAAGTTGAAGAGAATAAAGAAAGGATATTCAGATTAGTATTCTCAATTGGGGTCGAAATAGATTTCCGTTAATAATATTGGTGGTGTTCCGGGAGGTAATATTGGTGGTGTGAAAAATCTGGAGGCCTTTATTGGTATAAATATTCTCCGGTGGGGACATAAACTCTAAAAAGAGAGCTTGATTCATCTTTAACCAAAACAGAGGAAATTCACCTGAAACCATATTATTAATTAATAATAATAACTTTTGTATCCTAAATTAATAGCAAAGAGAAGAGCCATATAAAAAGGGTAAAAGGGTCATTCTAGAAGGGAAGATATCTCATATCTCTCATACCGGATGAACCCTGGTTTTTTCGGACAAAAATCATAGTCTGGTTTGGTGCCATCGTCAAAGATAATAAAACATTAACTGATTAGATCGAGATTTAAAGTTAGCTATCAGTTTCCTTTTTCATTTCATCCCGCTGCATTTCAAACCATTAAAATTCCGAATTCGAAACCCTAGAGAACATCACCATGGAGAAAACTAGACAAAAACTTCTCCTTTCTAGATCTCTCGATCTACACAGTAACGACGGTCTTTTTCCTGAAGAGTTTTAATCGTAAGACATGTCACCGGGTGAATTATTAACTGTGTCATTAGATTTTCTGATAACAAAATGGGATAAATTCATGGTTGAATTTCTGATGATTTGGTTGATAACCATTGCCAATTGTTTTATTAACATGGTTGAGTGTGTACAAAATTGATTGTCGTGGCTTGAGAGGTAGAAGAGTTAAGAGAAGAGATGGCCATTGCTGAAAATAGAACATGAGCTATTGTTGTTATTGGTAATGTAGGTCTGTATTTGGATCAATCCTTCTAACAAATTAAAAAATCTCTGCTAAACTCAGTGTATTTGGATCGTATAAGTACATGGGGTACGTAGCACTACTATATTGAGTTACTCAATGCTCAATTGTTGTATATCATTGGAATTTTAAAGTAATGTTCAGTTGTTGTTTTCAACACCACCGAATAATACCACATACACTCCTTTTGATCACGGTGGTGCCCTGTTAATCCAATAATTCAGATTTTGTCATTTAATTTCATTATTTATCTCAATTTAATTTTGCGTTAAAATTAAAGTTAACTTTGTCATCCAAGATAAGTAACGGACATATAGTTCCAAGTATGGAATGCAATATTATTTTGAATAATTCAAAAGCATTAAGAGACTCTAACTATTTTCAGGAGTAGATGAAAAGAAAAACTATGAAATTGCATTTGTGTAATGCCCAAAAAACTTCGATAGTGTTACTAAAAGTGATGTGTATGCTAATGGTTTTAGAGTAAATATAGATAAAGTACAAATAACCGGTGTAGATGGATTTGTGGGATTCATATGCACATGGTGCTTTCATGGAAGAAAATTTTACTGAATATTACAAAATATTTAATGGGGAAACGAGGTATCTCTTTTTCTACGTCTGTATCTTTCACACACACAATCACTTTAGTTTGTTTAAAGTTTGTCATATAATATAGAAAACCTAGGTTCTGCGGAAACAACATTATGTTTTCTCTCCCATGAGGATATTTAGTTTTTAGGAATTGGTTGGTGTAAAGTTAGCTTTGACCTATAGGGTATGTTTAGTTGTTTTTATCACATAAACATTCCGTCTATGATTGTTTTTGCTTGATTTCAAATGAAAAAATATATTGTTGTTATTGATATAGTAGTGTTGAACTATTGACGTATATATTTGTTAGATCTTACTCTCTTTTTGATATTTGTCGAATAAATTAAACATTTTGTCTATGATTGTTTTTGCTTGATCTCAACTATATTGTTGTTGTTGGTGTAGTAGTGTTGAACTGTTGATGCACATATTCGTTAGATCTTACTCTCTTTTTAATATTTGTCGAATAAATTCTCCGCGTAATTTTTGTATCCTTGGAATTTGTAAATGCCGCTAAAATTGCACTGAACTTCTTTACGTAGGAGGTAGGGTTTAGATAATGGGAATATGGTCCATGATTAAGAAGTTTTTTACGGGCTAAATGGTGTTGTGTTGTGTTATCCGTTCACATGGTAAATATCTTCTTATTGTGCATGCTAATAATTCTTTTTTTTTAAATGTTAAGGTGTGGTAGGATTAATGGCAGGGGGATCGAAAATCCGTTTGCCACCTGGAAGCAGTTTTGCAAGCAGGTTCGCATTGTTCACAATTCCCATGGTATTAGCTACATATGCAGGTTCAATGACTGAATTTCAGCCACTCTTATGAAAAGAAACCCATGGATTTTCTGTTGTTGTTGTTGCAGGTTCACATTCTCCTACTTCAATTTGTTGTTAACTTGCCCATTGCATTTATGTTACACTAGTAAAAACGTACGCGCGATGCGAGTGCCATTCCTCGATCGAAATCCACAACATATCATTTTAGTTGCATCACCTACTCTTTCATTGACAATTCACTTTGTTTATCAAGGAACCGTTGTCTTTCATTTTCAGTTTGTGTGGACTGTCTTGCCACGACGCATCTGTATTAGGAGATCTCTCTGTTGCGGGTCAATATGAAGACATTTAATCTCTTTAATATGTTTTCGACCATAGAACCTGACTCTTCTCCTCACTCAACTACCGGCAACACAACGATGTAGACCTCTTTAATCTCGTGAAAACAACCATACTGGCCAACGACCTAACCTTCCGTTCTTCACTATTCAATTGCTCGAAAACTTAGTTCATACACACCGATACAGCCAACAATATAAGGACTTAGCTTTGCCGCTGCCACTTACTTGATCAAGATTGAAACAGTTCACAGTACAAATTGACTACTTATCCATATTAGCTTAATCACCAGTCACGCTTTTACTCTCTCGAAAAATACCAATCAGTTCCTTTTGATTCTCAGCAAGAAACCCCACTTCTTTGCAGTACTAACAGTTAGAATCAAAGGTTGATCTCGTTTTCATTCACGTCTCAAGAACTACTCATACATCCACCATTTAACCAAGACCATTCAGCCAAAACCCGCCGTTACAAAGAGTTGCTACAATAGTCACCCTCTCTTTCCTTTCCCTTAATCCTCTCAAGTCATTAGTATTCAGTATTCTTTAGTTTATAAAATTCCCCTGAAATCAATAGTTCTTTGTTACACTTCAATCTCAAACCACCATTCACATCTCAGTTCTCACCAAGATAAATGAATGAAACTTAAAGAAATTGTAGAGACAATTCCACTAAAAAGGTGCTTGCATTTTGACAAACAGTTAAAGCTCACAAACTGTTTGTGAAGAAATTATATCAGTATCTGTAATGAAAAAATCTTACTTATCTCGATTAGGGAATCAAACATTGAGGCTGGTAGAGGCGGTGCTTGATGATGAAGTAGTGGTGCTATTGGTCTTGGTGGTGTTATCGGTTTGTGGTGGCGGTGTTGTGCTCGCAGCTTAAGTGGTGCTATGGTTGACAGTACTGTTGCTGGTTGTGGCGGTGGCGGTGAAGCTAGCGGTGGCGTGCTACTGCTGGCGGCTTAGGTGTTGGTGGTGGTGGCGTGGTGGTGGTTATGCCGGTGGTGGAAATAGGGATCGAAGTTTGAATTCGAAATTGGAGTTTAGCTAAATATCCGAGTTTAGCTGTAAAGGGCGCTTTAATAGAGATTTATTATCAGGGTAGAGATGAATGACGGTATTTGATGGGTGGTTGGTGCCGGCGGTGGTTGGTGCCGGCGGTGATGGTGTTAGTGTTTTCTGTAAAAAGAAAAATCTAAGAATGACGGTGTTAGCGTTGGGTGGTGAAAGAATCATTGAGTACTCCCGTTTTTGGGTTAGAAAAATGTTAAAACATGAAAAGAGTATTTTAGTATTATCGAGTGGACATGACCACCAAAAAGAACCATTTTCTTTATTATAGTAAGATACTAAGATAATGAACTCGTACAAAAACTGCAAGGTTATTTATATCCATTTTGTATGGCATCCCTTGCTTCGTTGTTTTATCTTTCTGTTTTAATCAAATGGGCGACGTAGACGAGGCTGCAATTGATTATTTATCCCTTGTCACTGAAATTACTAGGCATATCACCTTATAACTTTTGATGGAATGTTCATCTATTACTTGGCGAAAACAGCGACTATCAAGAACATGACACATGTACACTATTCTGGTATTCACTTCTTTATTGGGATGCTCATCACGTTCTTTTGTTGCTGTTTTTGTGGGTATTATATAAGCAAGTATTACAACAGATACCTCGAGTCAGTTTCGTCATTGGATGACTATATGGAAATGGATTGCAGAGGTCAGTATTTACTCTTATGTGTAATGCCCTGTACAGAAATATCTCTGTGCATTGATCTGAGGGAAGAAGCATCTTGGAAGTGTAGTATTTGTTTTTATCAAAACTAGTCAATTGAATGTAATCCCAGTGTAATATCTTATCCCTAATCAGTTTTTAGTGAAAAAATGGGGTATAAAAACCATATCCAATAATTCGTTCGGCAATTTGTATGGATCAAACTCCAATGTAATTCCGAGAGCATCAACTTAAAAGCGAGACTCAATCAAGGATTATATCAAAGAGTTTTTATCTCTTTTTCAATACAATCAAGAAATCAAACAGATAGAAATCTGCGAGCCTGACTGATATGAGAAATAACTTGGATGGTACCAAATACCAATGCCCAAGTGTCAATCAAGTTTTATCCAACAAACAAGTTCGGATTTATCAATAGATTGAACTACGCACAACCTTAATATTTTAATTATATAAACAAATATAATGCGAAAAAGAAATATCACAGACACCAAAAAATTTATTAACGAGGAAACCGCAAATGCAGAAAAACCCCGGGACCTAGTCCAGATTTGAACACCACACTGTATTAAGCCGCTACAAACTCTAGCCTACTACAAGTTAACTTTGGACTGGAATATATTTGAGCCCTAACCAAGTCTCACACCGTTTAAGGTACAGTCGCGTTCCTTACGCCTCTAAAACCACCACAGATTCTTTGCACTTGATTCCCTTAGCTGATCACACCCAAAAGTAAGAGTTACTACGACCTAAAGTCGACGAGTTATAAACAAATCTTTCTCCCACAGATATGTCCATTCTTTATTCGTTTTTTTCTGTCTTTTGATAAATCAAGGTGAACGGGAACCAACTAATAATCTAGTATTATACTCCCGAAGAGCATCCTAGAAATATTAGTCACCTCACAATAACCCAACTGATTAACAGGAAAAGTTATTGTGAAATCACAAGAGTCTGAGACGAAGAAATGTTGTGATTACTTTTTATATCTTACCTATCGAAGATAAATCTCGAATATATCTTAGAGAAGATAAAACTCAATACTATAGAAAATTAAGATCAAAATACGCAACTACAACGAAAATAGTTGGATCTGGCTTCACGAATCCCAAATGAAGTCTTCAAGTCGTTAATCTATAATGGTTTTGGAAAAACCTAGGTTAAAGGAGAATCGACTCTAGTACGCAACTAGGACATAAGAAAGTGTCGAGATTAGGTTTTCCAGTTGCTAATGTTTTTCCTTATATAGTATTTCAAATCAGGGTTGCTTTCAATCAAATCTAAGATAGCTTAGTAACAAAGCATTCAATATTCACCGTTAGATGAAATTCTGATTTAAGATTCAAGCTAAGTTTGCTTAAAAATAAAGCAATCAATCTCCATCGTTAAATGGTATTTGCTTGTTACACACAAATGAAATATACTTATATTTAGATATGGGTTACCGTACCTAAACGTGTATATTAAGTTGGCTCAATGATAGTTAACCGAAGTTAGCCATATGAACGCTTTTGTCTTAACCATACTCATCTAGCACTTCTAGATCAAATGTGAAGACCATTCAATCATGAAAGATAATCAAATGAATCTAATTGTGTTTCAAATAGAGTTGTTCAATTGTTCACTATCTCAAAGAAATATATATGAACAAATTGAATTAAAATCAATTTGATACGTAATCGTACAAAGTACTTATACAAGAATCAATTCACGAACATTAAGCCACGGTTTTCAAAGATTGCACTCCTTAGATCATAAATGTTTTTGATCATGAGTATGAGAATCATACATAACCGATTCTAGAACTTTACCACTGTGTTCGCAAACCAGATACGCGAACAGCAGCTCCGGACCTTGGCCTAGTCAAGCCGTTTGCAAACCCGGTTCGGGAACAACCATTCGGGACCCAACTCAGGTAAGCCCGTTCGCATACTAGGTACGCAAATAAGAGTTTCGGACCTTCTCAGGTAAATTCGTCCGCATACTAGGTACGCAAACAAGAGTTTCAGACCTGAATCATGAAAATCGTTCTAAACTCTCATTTCAATCATTGAAACATCCTTGGAAAACGATAACGGTTGTCTCACACAAACCATTAGCCTCAAGTAATTTTCAAGTGATCGAATGATCAATACGAAACTTCCCAAGTTAACATCAAATGACTGTCTCACACAAATCATATAAGATATTCAAAGTAATTTTCACATGATCATCTTTTGACATAATATTTAGTTCTCAACAAATAAATTGTTTCCAACTAAACTCGTCAAGAATATGATGAACATAGCTAAAGCAAAAAGCTTCCAACATATATTTCGAGAAATAGATAAGTGAGTTAAACTCGGATCGAAACATCAAATGTGTATAATGAAAAAGTCTATATAGATATACGACTTAGTCTCATTAGAAGATCAAAATATCAAGCTAAGTTCCTCCAAGCTCCTCAGTAGATCTTCGCCTTCAATTGGTGAATGCCGTGAAGTCTAAAGCTCAACTACACATTATATCCTAATCCGAGACATAGCTATAAGTAGACTAGAAATCAAGTATATGGTTTTGATCAACTAAACTTGACAAACAAGCTTGAGATAGCAACGCTTGCGAGTTCGACCGAGCAATTCTCTAACAGTCTCCCCCTTTGTCAATTTTATTGACAAAACTATAAATACATATGGATTACAAAACAAATAAACTTTGTAGATTCTCATCCATCATGCTTGATTTCCTTGTCTCTTCAACATTCCTTGAATTCTTCGTTACTTTATGCACTTCAGCGATTCTGTACATGTTCAACTCAGCATCATTGTTGTTGAAGATCCGTAGCCATAACAATAAGAAAACAGATGTTCTCAATCATTGTTATATAGTGTTATAGTATTATTATAGATAATCAAAGTTCAATTGTATCACAACTTTGAAATAATACTATGGTGATATGTATCACTCCCCCGTAGTCAATACTTCATCTTACCATGAAAACCACTCCCCTTACATAATGATCCGTAAACGATATGTATGTAGTGTGAACTACCAAATAATTATCCCCTTTTTTGTCAATATTTTTGGCAAAGGTATGAAAAATACGGGATCATAATGAAATTTTCAAAAAGATACTTCATGACTAAAAGAGAACATATCAACTTTGTTCCGGTGATTTCACATAGTCGAAACTTAGTGTATTCATCAAGGAGTTTATAAAGATACGAGATACCTCCTACAATATTCCACATTCGCACTCCCCACAAATATATGGCAGTTAAGCACAAGTGCAATTAAGAACTCTACCCCATTTGATGTCATTACCAAGAGAACAACATGAGCGACCTACTTTTACGAGAAAAGAAGGATTTATTTGGACCTTAACAAATCACATGGATTTGTATCCAATAAACTCTCATAAATTAACCACAAGAAGACCTTATTGATTAATTTAATCGTAAACGTTCAACATAAGAAAACTTACGGAGCCATACAGTACTTTCACATAAAAGTGGATCAGGGAAAGATCAATACTAAAGAATTTTTCAAAAGTTCATTCTATTTTTTATCAATATTTGCATAATGACATAATAGACTTAACTTTTGAGCATACATGAGATAAGCACAGTTTACGAACGTAAACAAATATATATCTCATAAGCAATTGCAATATATGAAATAAAAAAAGATTAAATACTGCAAAAATCATCTTCGAAATAACTTTAGAATTTAAATAAAAAAATCTAAAAACATTGTAAGATGAAAATCGTTGAAATAGTTATGTGTAATCACAAATAATGCTATTCCAAACCCTAGTTATCCTTCTTAAACATAATAATAAATTCTCATAAAGAAGTTTCCTAGACATTAAGATTCTTGAAAAAATTTTATCGTCCCCGAACTCCTTGTCGTCAACAGACATTGGAACATAAGGTTCATGAAGAAAGGAGTCAATTCCAACAAACCTTCTTGACTGTTGCCGAATCAAGGCCTTCTGAAGTTCAAGAGATCTTAGAACAATTGATAGGATTCTGGAAAACCTTATATAAGATAACTACAATTGCACGGCGTCTACAATGTAGACATCGGCAAGTACAGGTCGAACCCACAAGGAGCGGTGGAAATACTCTAATCAATATCTCTAATGTACTAACAAGAAATGATTTTGGAATTTTTAGAATGAGAAATTTAAAACGAAATATAATAAAATAAAATCAATAGGAAAGACGGTAACCAGGGTTTATGAAGGTGTTAAGGATCCGGGAATCTGTTGTAGGCAAGTTACCTGTATTCAATCACAAAGGTCTCGAACTTACACATGTAAAATAGAAAACTTAGCTACTAGTACACGGAAGATATTTCATTAAGAATCATTGACAAGAATTATCAAAACGGTAGTTTTTTTTCACCTTAAAATAGAATTCTTAAGCACTAGATATACATGGCATAAATAGTCAAATAAAATTCATAAATCAATTATTGCAAAGGTTCAATGAGTTCTTCTACTGATCTAACTATGCACTATACATGGCATATAATGAAAAATATAGCTAGAAGGTAAAACATTGAAAGAGAATCACAAACATTATCATAAAGTTCAATTGGTAGAGACCTTGTCCAAAAACATAAAATAAATCAACCTACAAGTCCATCCTTTTATCCTAACATAGATTAGCTAGATATGGCTTTCTCAAAACCGTAAATTAATAGAAATAAAATTCTAGCTAATCGAAAATAAAATGAGTAATAATCTCAAACCCTAGTCTTTGTTTTCCGTTGTAAACGGCTCCCGGCCGCAACTCCCCTCTTTGTTATCCTCTGTTCGTGTATAAATGAATTTTTTTTTTTTTGATAAAGAGAAATTTTATAACAAACTAAGAAGAAGGAAATACATTGTTTGGTTTACACAACTTATAGACCCGCACACTCTTTTTAGAGTTGTCCCAGTACCTAGAATCAATGTACATATCCTTATATTTGTTCAGGATTTTAGCTAACTTATCCGCTACATAGTTACATTTCCTTTTAATAAACACGAAAGAAGTGATGGACACATTTTTGTGTCCGATTTGTCTCAATTCTATATATTGTTAGGTCTCATTTTTGTACTTATTATGGTGTATTATGTGTAGGCAAAAGCGCCCGGAGGACACTTGCTATTCGGACTCTCACTATGGATAAGTGGTACCCAAATTACTAAGGGGCACCCTCAGGACACCCCAAGGCAGGTGCTATCGGCACCCCCACTCTGGTTAGGGGGCTATCCTTCTTTATCGTTCAAATCTCAGAATTGGCGGGAATCTGGTGTACAAGCTGCGTATTTTCCTGGGAAGAGCTGGATTAAATTTTGTTGAGTTTTTCTCGGTGTTTGACGCTGGAATGGATTGGTACCACCCTGTTACGACTAAACAGGGTTGGTAGGTCTTTTAAATTCGAAAGTATAGGGCGTTATGTGGAGTTAGGGCTGAACAGAGGAGATGGAAATATTATCGGATTTTTTGAAATTCCGTGAAGTATTGGAGAGGTTTCTTACGTGGAGATGAGTTGGGATGTACATGATGAGTCAGAACAGACATTGTAGGTGGCACAGATTCGAAAAAATAGGCATCAATCTTCGGTTTGGATAAAACAGGGCACTGGTTATTCGTAGAAGTTTCATTGGTTATATTTGTGGAAGTTTGGTGGTGTGAAGGAAGGATTTACTCTCTGGGATTCGTATCTTTCAGTTTTAGGAAGTTTTATAACTCACAAACCGCGTAAAGAAGATTTGGAAGAGACAAAAATTCCGAGTATTACTGCCGAAGAAAAGAGTTATTTTTGGGACTTCACCTGCTTTATACGGGACCTTCCGTGTATATATATGAGGCTAGGGAGTCACATTAGAGGTTACGTAATATTAGGAGAAGTTTAGAACCCAACAGAGAAGAATCAGTCGAGTTGCAGAGAAAGATACACCAGCAGGAGAAGAAGAAGAAGCTGAAGAACGATAGACCATTAAAGACAGTCGTTTCTTCAGTCTTAATATTTGCAACAGTGCTACTGTGCTTACAACAGTTCCTTGTAACAGTTTCACCTTTGTAACAGTTGGTTTGTGGCGCCAGTGCAGCATTGCAAACAGTCTGTGTAATTGTTTTTCATCCTTTCGATCATCTTTTGAGCCATAAACACATATTTTGAGATCATGATTAATATGAGGATATAAACCCCATTGCTGAGGCAATAGAGGAATCTATTTTTCCAACAAAAAGTGGTATTCTTATTTATTTATTGCAATTATTTTTATGATTGTTTTGCCTTGAGTGATAATTGTTTGAATGATTTTTGTTAAGCAATTGTTATTTCTTTTGATAGAGCATGCTTGGCCATAGGTTTTTGATGTTCTACGCTTTGGATTTACATTTGTTATTTTGAGAATCTACTTGTTGCAATAGTTTAGAATCGAATTGAACGAGAAAATTGCATGAATATTAATATTGGATAATATCACTTTGAACTTGGAAAATAGTGGAATCTTAGCCTCAGTGTTCTTTAATATTGATAACACCTTTGTTTGAGTTTTCGATTTAGTTTTAGAATTGACGTCTGAAAAATCCTTCACAAGTTCGAGAATCGAATCTCTTTTTACCACTATTTACAAATCACATCAAGAAGAACTAGTAAGAAATTGGTCATAATTTAAGGCTTGTTGCAGAACTGCTTTTGACCTCCAATCGACGCAAAATTGTTCTTCTTTTTCATACTGCTAATAACATTTTTGTTGTCATTGAGGAAGGCTATTTTTTCATCTCCGCATCCTTGCATCCATTTGATAGATTCTCTACAAGTTCTGGCTTCTTCTGAAGTTGTACACCATCCTGTGCCTCCTGCAAAGTCAAGAATGCAGCCTGAATTATCAGTTTTAACAACTCCATAAGAAAACCTTTTAATATCACTTTGGAAAGCAGCATCAAAGTAGACATAAGAGATATCTTGCTGCAAGTCATGATTAGTTAAAATACAACTTGGGTGAGGTTTATCACAGATACTTGTTCCACTTTTGATGACATCTGAACATTCCTTATTTTTAGTATAATTTGGTAAGTCTTGTTTTATGAAGTCAGTTAGGTCAATGGGATTAACTCTGACATTATCAAAGAAGATTCTGCATCTATACATCCAAATGTACCAGAGAACATAAGCAATGAAGTATCTGTTGCTGCTGTCTTTTAACCAAGTAACAAACTGTTCTTTGAAATTCACATTAGCAGCAACACAAAAAATTCTAGAAAAAGAAAGACCTCTTCAAACATCTTCCAAAAAGACACATTCAGTAAACAGATGATTGGTATTTTCTCTAGCATTACTCCTACATAAAGGACAAATGATGTCAATAGGTATGTATATTCCGAAACTTTCTCTGACTGGAAGACAATCACTCAGATCTTTCCAAAGAAATGTTTTAACTCTAGGCGTTACATTAAGCTTCCATATACATACCCACTCTACTTTACGGTTTATGTGATTCTTATTACATAGATAGTTATAAGCAGATTTAACCGAAACAACACCATCTTTGGTTCCAATCCATCCCCTAACATCTTTCTTTTCTGTCATATTACTAGGTTCAAGCATTCATATTTCATCAATGTCACTCTTTTCAAACATAGTGTTAATAATGTTGAAATTCCAGTTTCCCCTATTATCAATTATATCTGAGACCTTATTAACTGTATTAACATCAGTACTATTTTTCGGTTTTAGGATTTTTCCACTTGGAAGCCATTTTTCTGTCCAGTTCTGTATATCTTTCCCATTTCCTATTTCCCAACAATGATTTTCCCTAATGATATCTAAACCTTTACAAATACTGGTCCAAACCCAAGACTTCACTTTTTTCTTCTTATAGAATATAGGATCATTTTTAGGAAAGTATTTGTGTCTTAGAATAACACACCATAACTGGTTCGGGTTTTCTAGGAGTCTCCATGCCAATCTAGTTAACAAGGCAGGGTTGAATTTATATGGATTTTTATACCTAAACCACCATCAGCTTTACTAATACACATAGAGTCTCATGCTTTAACATAAATTCCTTTATTGCATTTATTTTTTTTCCACCAGAAATCCCTTTGGAGAGCATCAATTTTATCTAGAGTTTTTTTAGGAATTAAAAAACACATCATCTAGTACATAGGCATAACACTAGTGACAGAATAAATTAAGGTAGTTCTCTAAGCTTGTGATAGAAATTTCGCTTTCCAGCCTTGAACCCTACTATAAACTTTATCAAGAAGATTTTGATAATTGAAGAATAAGGGAGTTACTAGATAAGTGTCATTCTTTGTTATTCTTCCTACCTTAAGAATTTTGGCTAGCAGTTTACAATGTTTGTTTTCAACTTTTTTGCTAAAGTAAACCCCAGATTTCTGGTAATTGATAACCTGGCCCGAAGAATCACTAAATTTTTTAAGAACATCAAGTAAATTTCTTGCCCGAGCTCTACTAGCTGTAGTGAACATAAATGAGTCGTCAGCAAAGAAAAGATGGGTAACCGGAGGACAATCTTTTGTAACTCTTATGCCTGCAATCTTACTAGACACTTCAGCAAAATTCAGAAGTCTCGAAAGAGCTTCCATACAGATGATAAATATGTAGGGGGACAAAGGATCCCCCTGCCTAATTCCTCTAGTGGGGATGAAAGTTTCTCCAGGAGAACCATTAACTAGGACTGAGTAAGAGACGGAAGATATACAAGAGAAAATGAGATCACATAAATCTTCAGAGAAACCTAGTTGCCTAAAAACCAATAGAATGAAGTCCCATTCTAGCCTATCAAAGGCTTTAGAAAGATCAAGTTTGAGAGCCATATGACCATTTTTCTTTTTGCAGGTCTTCATAATATGGAGAATCTCATGTGCGACAACAATATTATCAGTTATCTGCCTACCTGGAATAAAAGCTGATTGACTCTGGAAAATTAGATTTCCTAGTAATGGTTTTAGTCTATTTGCTATAATCTTAGAAATTATCTTATAGAGAGCATTACTTAAACTGATTGGTCTAAAATCACTAGGGCTTTTGGGATTTTTAAATTTTGGTACTAAAGATAGAAAAGTATGGTTTATCAGTTTGTTAAAAGTCTTTTATTTGAAAACCTTTTGGATCCAGTTAACAGTATCATCTTATAAAATATCCCAATGTTGTTGGTAAAAACCTGGGGGAAAACCGTACGGACCAGGTGCCCCCAAGCATTCATCATAAAAAGAGCATCATTTATTTCATCCTCACTTGAGATTTTATTGAGACTTTCGTTGTCAGTCTCATTAATAGTTGGTTTTAGGATTTCTTTTAAAATGGGATTAATATCCATCCCACTGGTTTTCGCTACATTTTTAAAGTGATTAGTTAACAAAGAACTTAACTGACTCTGTCCTTCTATCCATAATCATGTACTATCCCTAAGAGCATATATGTTGTTAATCCTCTTTTTATCAGATGCATTTTGGTGAAAAAACCTAGTGTTATTGTCATTTTCCTTGATCCATTTATCCTTAACATGTTGACTTCGGTATACACTACACCAAATCAACGGTTTTGAGACATTTATATCCGTTGTATTGAATTTAAGAGACACATAAATGTCTCAAATAGTGCGTCCGGAATAGTTTGAAACGCCTAAAGCGACACTTATAAGTGTCTCTTAATTAATCTAAGCGACACCTATAAGTGTTTCTTAATTAATTTTAGGCGACACTTATAATTAATTTAAGCGACACTTATATCCGTCTCAAAATTAAATTAGCTTTTAAAAGAAATATATAATTTTTTCAGTTCAAGAATTCCCAAAATCAAAATTATTCCTGCACCTGCATATTTTGATTTTCTGAAACCCAATACAAGCCGCAATTCCATTCTCAATCAAATATCAACACTAACAACAAAGATGAAGTCTTACATTTAATGTCTTCAAGGAAAAAAATAAAAAATGAAAGCTGAAATACTAGAGAAGATGTTGAAAATGACTCAAGTGACTCATCAGGAATAAAAGATGTTGAAACTCATCAGGAATAAAATATGTTGAACATGATCATTAACATAAAACTTAAATGACAAAGACTTGATAATCGTCTAGTTTGGAACCTTGGCAGAATGGGAAATCCAGAATGATCATAGATTGAGCTCCTTGTTATCTCACAAATAGTACAAGCAATGAGCTTCCATACCTGAAAAACACAATGGGGTTTCATAAGAACCATTGACATTTATGATCCATGGCCAAATGGCAACTCTCAAGAATCAACTGAAAAGAAATGAAGGGTGCCTGCTATCGTGAGTTTGATAAGATTTCAAGAGACTATTTACATGAACAATATCCTGATCCCTGAACATCTATGTGAAGGTTCCCACCAAGTTAATAGACCAAGAAAAGGCTGTGAAGATTCCTAGCAGCTGAAGATACTAAAGGTAGAGGTTGTGCTGATTTGTTAGTCTGTTTCATATAAATCACTGCTGCCCTAGAAGAGATTTTTAGAACATAACAAGAAAACCGTAATTAAATCCTAGTTATACCATTACTTGCTCCGGCTAGACCCGACATGCGTTTTTCATCTACAACACTCGCCAAATTTATAACTAATGTCTTACAATTTGGTGAGAACTACGGAAGCTCTTGAGTGAACTGTGTCATTCATAAAAAAAACTTAAATGAGGTGCATACAATTTTAATGAACATAGGAACCACTAGATTTTTTACTATTTATATTATTAATAGTGGAAACCTATGATCTGCATACATTAGTCAGGGAAGCATACACTACCTTGTAACTCCATATCGATTCATAACTTTCCACATTCAAACTCTTCATTACTAGGCACCTACAACTAGATGCAGTTCATTATTAAAATTGAGAAGCATAAATACGATTAAAATGAGCAGAAATATATCTGAAAGTACAGTCGAGTATCATTTTCATTAAATTTAAATACGATTAAACATGAATACACTTACCAAAAGGAATTACAAAGCAGAAATCATGAATCTCTGCTGCCTTTATGGTCTCCTTGATATCTTGCTCTTGTAATTTGACTACGAACTTTCCATATACAGGCACTTCATTACTAGGATGTGATCTAACTGATCCCTCTGCGTGCAACTTTGAATCACCAGCTGGAGAAGTCATTGGGGTTTTCATATCTAAACTACAGGGTTATATACCCCTTAACTGAAGACAGAAAAAACATAGAAGTCACTGTAAAAATCTATTAAAGGACCAAGCAAATTTTTGTACGACTAATTATATCTTCCAATCAACGAATTTACATGGTTGAATACATCTTACCCTCCAACAAAAACGATTTCTTCCTTGGTAGATGTGTGTCTGCAGATGAAACTTCTTAGGGTTGACTTGAAACATCTCTCGGGAAGTTGAACCACAGAAGAAGCATACATGAGATCTTGCACTACCCCTCATATGCAACCATTTAGTATGTTAGAGTTCAAAGTGAACAAAATATATATAACATCCTGCAAAGAGTTGCAACATGTTTTCATAATATAAGGAATACCTTGTAACCCTCAAGCCGCCACCACCACCACCATCTCCAATACCCATCTGTTGGGATACCAACACCGATTAGGAATATTAGTTATTTTAGGAATGAGTATGTGTTTCCTTATTTGTTATTTGCTTAGGATTCAAGCTAGGTTTTCTATGTAAATTCATAGTTTGTTCTAGGGTTTATGGTATCATTCAAATCAATATAATTAATGAGCTTTGCTTAAACCCTTGGCTAATCCCCAATTCAAAGGATTTCTATCTTTCTTCTATCGTTTTGGTCTCGAATCCTAACATCTGGTACAGAGCCAGCGATCTAAAACCACTCTTCCACCCCAATTTTTTTTTCCCCTAAACCATCTTCCGCTACTCCGTTCAAAAAAAAAAAAAATTACCGTGAAATTGTGAACAAAGTACGGTACCACCAAAAGGGCTTCACCAATTACTAGTCGGGTAAGTTTTGATTGTTGGACTATCTAAGATTTGTTGTTGTTTCTTTCATTAATTATCAAGCACAAACAATACAGTACCTCAGTTTCCGCGATAGTGGTTATTCAAGTTTTTGCCTCCTGTTAATTAGCTGCTCGTTATCCACTAATACCGGGTGAGTATGGGTCCTTGTTCCTTCTGTCAAGCAAGTTTTTCTCTTGGACTCCGACAATGACGGTAAAAAACTTAGAAGAACAAGTCGTTGTATTAAATAAGAATTTGGAATCAGTGCTTGCCGAGATGAAAGAAGATCGTCAAAAAGCTATTGAAGATCGGCAAAGGGCCACTGTAGCTTTGGAATGTATTGCAACCTTTTTCCAAACTCAACAACATAATATTGCTGAGAACATCGCGGAGAAGAATGGCGAGAAGGTTGACACACAAAATAAGAATGGTGAGAAGGATGACACACAAAATTCAAATGGTAATAATGGTCGAGTTGGTACTGCTCCTATCATTCGTGCAAGCCAGATTAATTTGAAATTTCCTGTATTCAATGGAACTGATCCGGAATGATGGATTTTCAAGGCCGAACAATATTTTTCCTTGGTTGGTGTACAAGAGGCTAAAAAGGTAAGTATGGCTGCTGTCCATCTCGAGGGGGATTCTATATCTTGGTATCGTTGGATATCTAGCTCCTTAGGACAATTAACATGGGAACAGTTTTCTCATACAATTCGAGCACGTTTTAGTTCACGGAAATATACTGATCCATGTGTCAGCCTCTCTAAGTTAGGGAAAACAGGTTCAGCTCGTGAGTTCATTACTGAATTTGAAAAATTGCTTAACTTTGTGCCCGATATGCCAGAGTCACATCAAATTAGCATTTTTCTTTCGGGACTTCGTGAAGATATAAGTGCAGGTGTTCGTATGCTTCGTCCTTCGAGCTTATCTGAAGCTTTTGATTTGGCAATTCGTCAAGAGGAAGCTATCGATGCAACATCAAGGTTCAAAGCTACAAAATCTATACAAGCTGCATCAAAACCTGTTACGACAACTACATCTACTATAATTCCAGTACGTCGAATTTCTAAGTTCGAGCAGGAAGAAAGGAGAAAGCAGGGCTTATGCTTCCATTGTGATGAAGCTTATACACTTGGTCATTTATGCAAACGGGCAGCCCCAAGTGTTACTGTTGGAAGTTGATGATGATGTTTTCATAGTAAACTATTCTAACGATCCAACTTGAGGACAAGTTTCGTTTCGAGGGGTTGGGGATGTTGGGAAACCAACTATATTTTTAGGCTAGATATATTTTAGCAAATTATTTATCTATGTTTTATTTTAGTTTTCATCCAACTTGAGGACAAGTTGTGTCTCAAGGGGTTGGGGATGTTGGGATACCAACACCGATTAGGAATATTAGTTATTTTAGGAATGAGAATGTGTTTCCTTATTTGTTATTTGCTTAGGATTCAAGCTAGGTTTTCTATATAAATTCATAGTTTGTTCTAGGGTTTATGGTATCAATCAAATCAATATAATTAATGAGCTTTGCTTAAACCCTTGGCTAATCCCCAATTCAAAGGATTTCTATCTTTTTTCTATCGTTTTGGTCTCGAATCCTAACACCATCCTATACAATAACATGTGACATCGTTTTAAATTTAGAATTCTAAGAACCAACATTGAATACTTAAACCGTGAAGGTTACTAACAACTACAGAAAATTGCGAGAATTGAAAACAATGTGTATCAGGGAACAAAGTCAGGAGACTGTTAACAAAATGGAAAAAAAAAAAGAAGCACCAACACCATGCTACTAAAATTCATTTCCACCACCATATCCATAAATCACCCCATACTACTTCAGCTTCAATTCATCACCACAACCTGATCCATACTATTACAAATCACCACCATCACAATCTCCAGTACCCCCACTTCACTTAACTACAAGTCACCATCACCACCATCTCCAATACTTGTTCCTTACTAGTTCAAATTACCACCTCCACCATCTCCAGTCATTTGCATAACACAATAAACAGAGAACACAGACCAAAGTTAAAAATCAAAGCCAATAACAAAGAATACTAACAAGGATTGTGAACATACACTTCCTTCATAACAAAAACAATTATATTTCAGATTCAACTCGGACAATTAATACAACGCGTTCAACTGGTTATCCAAACTTAAGGGAACACTGCAACTGAAATTTAAAAAACCAAAGTAGTTAATGTTGTCTTCACTTAGAATAAATATTTCTTTGTACTTGTTGTTTATTCTGTGAGTAGGGAGTCCAGTTAATAATTATCCTTTACACATTTCTATATTAATCTTCATACACATTACCGTAATTATTAACCGTAAACTCCAGAATTCCCAAATTCAGTTGACCTTGTACAGCAAAAGCAGAATGTCTTCGACTATTTATTTCAACTTTATTGACAGAGCTAAATGATATACCCCATGTTCAACAACATAACTAGCAGGAACAGATACATGTGGATAACCCAATAACCGACAATGACTAAATCTTAATATGGTCAAGGGACAAATTTTTCTAGACAAAGTCTACCCACTGAGAGAAAACACTACAACATCAGTGTCAGGCACATATACAAATCAATCTCGCACAAGCATACAGAACCATTATATCAATATCGCACACCTTGACAATTAACAAGTTGATCAAAAGTAAACACCGACGCAATCATAGCGCAATCAAATACTATTTGACACCTGAAAACTCACACAAGTAAAAGCTCACCCTGAGTAAAAATCTCTAGGCAAATATACATCCCTCACTTGTCCAGATCTTTCAATGGAATATGAAGGTCTTTAGGCCTGCAAACATTTAAAAACCATTAGTAAACACACAAAATCATCAAGAATCCACAATTAACCAATACATTAAAAGAAAAAAAAATGTACCTGCAATTCATATTCGACTATTTCCTTGCACCATATCCACCACCTCCACCACAGCCTCTCCTTGGTGGACTATAATGGTGGACTAATACTGTGAACTGTATCAGCTCCTAATGACTTCCCTGCCATCATTCGTTCCACACAACTAAATATAGATATAATTAGATCAGAAAAGTAAACTTAAAATCCAAAATTGTGCAAAATCAAAACCCTAGATGCAAGAAAATATAACTAGAAAACAACAATTAAGCCTTGAAATCAAGTTCTTGTGAAACCAAAAGAGAGAAATTAATGAATTAGAGATCTGGTTCTTCTAGCTGTGAAGAAGATCGAGAAAGTTAGACAAGAATAATCTAACACATGGTAGTGAACATAAAAATAAAAACTAAATCAACAGATTAAACATAAAAACCCCTAAAATCACACATAATTAGCCTTGAAACCAAAAAACTCATCATCATTTGTATCACAGGAAGCACATAGCAACACAACTACAGAAATATGAAAATCAAAAAGTTAGGGTTTATAAGATTTATTACTTCGTATAAAATGGGTTCACAAAACTAATAAAGACATTTTACATAAAGAAAAAATGAGAAATAGAGTTAGGGTTTATACCTCTCACGGTGTACTTGAATATTCTGCTGAATCTTCTGCTGCAAATTGAAAATAAAGAGTTAAAATCCATTTCTAGGGTTTACAAAATCACAACAACCAAAGGATATGAAATGTGTTTTTATACCTGATCTTAGGTTACTCTAAATCTGTGAAATGGGTGTTGATTTTTCTTGTAATAAGATTACGTTTAATTTGTGCTCGATTTAAGGGTTTTTCACGCAAAATAGATCTGATTTATGTTACTTAAAACCTCTGATTTATTCTAGTATTGATTTATGGAAAGATTTGAAGAAATAATCTGGTATAGATTTGAGGAAAGTTGGGGTTCATCTCTGAGCAATCGGGTTCAAGGGTACTCAAATTTGTGAGACGAAGGAGAAGAGAGAAGAAATAAATGGTTTCTTTCTTGTTTCTATCGGGGTGAGAAGGATAGAAGAAAGAAGAGAAAACAAAAAGCAAAGGAAAAGAAAAGAAAAGTAAAAAATGAAAAATAAATTATTTTGGTTATATGGAAAAATGTGTAGGCACCCCAAAAAAAATAAAGGGGGGGAACCTAAAATAAATGGGGGGAATTATTGAAATTCGGTTTCAAATTATTTGGTATGAGATATAGAAAGGAGGGAAATTAGTATGAGAAAGATTTAGAAAATTGGAAAGAGAGGGAATATTGAGGAAAGTTTGAGATTTTAGAGGGAAATAAAATGGAAATAATTTTTTATTTTCTAAATCAGGTAAATTTTTTTAATAAAGTTTTAATTTTATAAGTATATGATATTTTAAGACACTTATGAGACACTTATAAGAGTAGTTGAAAAATCATAATTAAAGCAACTCATATCTTTCATTTGAGACTCTTATATGAGTGGAAGCACTAAAGACGCATATATGTGTCTCGAACCAAAAAATCGATATGTCTCAAATCCGGCCATACAGTGTAGTGATATTTTTTTCTATTTCATACCAAGAGCTAAGGTCTTCCTGTAATTGTTCTATTTTAAGTTTAGTCTCTAGACTGTAAGGTTTCTTATTTTCTTCTTCAATAGCAGATAGAATCATAGAAATATTTCTAAATATGTTTCCAAAATCCTTCTTATTCCAAGATCTAAGATCATATTCAACATGCTTAAGCATTCTTAACAGGTTATTATGTCTTTCTTTACTTTTAGTGATAGAATTATTTATGATATCATTATAATTTTTATGTTCAGACCAACATCTCATATATCTGTATGGTCTAGACTGCTTATCCTTGGGGGGTATAGTTTCTAAGAGGATAGGAGCATGGTCAGAGGTCACTCTAGTGAGGTGATTATTCTTAGAATTAGGAAAAAATTCTAGCCATTTGTGGTTTACGAAAACTCTATCTATTCTCTCTTGAATATTTTGATTTCCTAGACGCTTGTTAGTCCAAGTGAAGGGAAGCCCAGTAAAATTCAAATCAACTAAGCCTAGTGTATGTATGCAATGAAACACATAAGCAAAACTATTTGTGGAAGGGTTGTTTCCTCCCTCCTTTTCATCTTTATGCATTATAAAGTTCATGTCTCCTATAATGGCCCAAGGAACATCTACCTCACTAATACTATTTATAAAGTCTCAATGCTCATTTCTATTATGGTTGTCTAAAGCTCCATAGATAAAAGTCATGTTCATACTAAAATTATCTTTTAGTAACTGAAAATGGAAAACATTATTCTTGAAAGATAAGAGCCCAGCGGAAACACCATGGTTACAAGCAATAGCAAACCCTCCTGATCTACCAATAGATGGCATGATAAACCAATCTTTCAATTTCATATTTTTAAAGACCTTTTCAACTAAAGACATCCCAACTTATGTTTCCGAAAGAAATATGACATCTAGATCATTAGACTTGTTTAGGTGATTAAGATGATCCTGTTTTAGTTTAGATATAATTCCTTGAAGGTTCCAAGAGAGAACTTTAAACTCGTATCCTTTTGTGTCCTCTCCAGCAATGACATATCTAGCTAATAAATTGTATTGAAGTGGGAACATTACTATATACAAATTGCATAGAAATATGATCAAGTATCTATAACCACAATACAAATAATTTGATAGTTCACAGTGCATCATTCTTTCATACAAGCAATATAAATAAGCATATGGATCCAAATGTATCATTCTTTCAGATAAGCAATATATCATGCTGAAAAAATACGAAGTCGTATGAGAATATGAACTCTGAGTACCAGGATAAAGACATAAACTTGAGTTCTTTATATCAAGAAACCATCACCATAAGATTTTTAGAAATAAAGAAACCCGTGGGGATATGTTTGTGGAAAATACTTTCAGAAAAAAGGCACATGGAATCTACAATTGCATCTATTTTGGTTTTAATTAGAATTTTATTTATCTTTGGGGAACAAGTTAAATATTTAATGTTTAAAAAATACCATGTGAAAGTGATCATAGTCAATAAAGCATTAATCATGTGAGAGAAATAAATTAGCTTTGGCCATGTCACATAGATAAAATTGTTTAGAAAGTACCTCAATAATATCAGTTGGGGAAAGAGATTCAGAGCTAAACTCAGCTTTGGCCATGCTAGTGTCAGCTTCTTGCCTTTTATTACCAGGTAGAAAAATATCCCAATTAATGTCCTGTTCAGTCTCAGCGCATACAAGATCATTAACTTCCTTTTCCTTCATTTTAGTAGCCTTAGTAATATTGACTAAGTTTTCACCCAAACTTGGAGCATTTTCTCCTTCCTCTTCTAGTAGTACTTCCTCTGCCACTGTTGTTGGAATATTGTTTATTTCTCCTTCAACTTCAACCCAGGTATCATTAATATCTTTACCTTTGTTGTTGTCTTCATTTATGACAATACCATTTCTTCTTCCCATGATTGAGTAGTGACTTAGTAATCTGAACCAGTCAATATTGTTTTTTCTTTTGCTTGTCTTCTTTGAAGTTGATTTTTGGATATTTTTTAACTGTCTCTGAACCCATGACTGCTTTCTTTTTTAATGCTGTCTTTAAATCATCAACTGTGATAGTTTTCCTTCTATCTCCAACAACACCAACTGTATTGGATTTGTCTTTTTCCTGTGTGCATTTATTCCTTGTGCCTCCACTGCTTTCACCAGTAAATTCTCCAACATCTATTCTTCTCCTTTTACTTCCTCTGTTCAGATAATCTACTTTATCTATTTCACTTTCATAAATTCTTAAACTTGTTGCAGCATTAGTAATCAGATCAACCCTTCCATCCCCTTGAGTATTTCCTTGGACGTTGTTTTCCATGATGGCTTGATTGTGTTCTCCTACTTCATAAATGAATATTTTTGGGAAATTATTTTGATAATCCAAATATCTGGCTCTGCACTTCTTCTCTGAGTGTTCAGCATCCATGTGACAGCAATCTCGACAAGTTCCATGAGGTATCTCCATGAAGAATATCTTCAGTTTGATTGTTTCTCTATCAGTACCTTCAATGATGATAATATTTATCTGGTGAACCAACACTTTTGTTATGTCAACCAGCACATGGGCTTTATATTCTCCTTCTTCATTTGGATCCATAATATTTAGAACTCTCCTCACTTTTTCCGCTACCAATTCAGCTACAAATCCCTTTCCTACCAGGTCACCCCTAAGAGTAAATTTGATTAAGTAGTCTTGAGCATTTAAATCTATATCTTTAATCTTAGTATCTCCACCCCAATGCCTCATAGTAAGTAACTTCCCATGAACTCTGTTTGGAATAGATAGAGTAAATAGCAGTTGCATAGTCACTAACATTTGAGAATCGAATAATAAAAACTCTAGGGTCTGCAGTTTTCTTGATGATGATCCTCCCAGTTGGAGACCAAGCCAAGTTTAGCGCATAAGCCATTTCTCCGACTCTTAATCCTCTTGGGTCATCTTTTTTCTTTATTTCCTTAAACAATTTGACAACAATTCTTGGAAACTTTTTCTGCTCAATTTGAATGGTAGCAAAACGAAGGAATTCCAGGTAATATCTGAAAGAGAAAGATAATGGATTATCCTAATCATCTATAAAGCTGGTAAGGTGAGCTATGCAGTTATTTGTAGGAACATCAGACATGTTTCCTAAGTGTTGAAAGTGCCAAAATAAAATTTACTTTGTGTTTCAGAGAAGTAGTTATTGGTAGTGTACTTGTATTGTTTTCTTTTAAAGATGTTATGAATGAAAACAACTTCAAAGCTGTATATAAAAGAAGATTTTTTGCATGTGAATAGTGAGATAGTGCTTTTGAATTTTTTTGCCATTTGTTGCAAAGGAACGATATTTCCAAAATTGCAAGAAATAAAATTACTGACAGGGGAACAGTTCATGACATAATATTCGACGCTTCTATACTCAATCCTTTTTTGAGAGATAGGTTTCATTCTAATGATTATGCTTGTTTTCTTCCAATGTTTGTTCTTAATTAAATAAATATTATTTTCCTTATTTGTGCTCAAGGAAATTCCACCGTCTAAAGAAAAAACTGACCAGTGATACTGTAGCTTTTCCTCTTCTCTAACAGATGAGATATTGACTTGATAAGGCCTCAACCGAGCATCAGCTCCTACCAATCTTTCACAGAGTCTCGACACAACCCACACGATGATACGAGTAGGAGTAGGGGTGTAAATTCGGGCAGGCCAGGCCGCCCGACCCAAAAATTAAGACAGGCCGGGCAGGCAAGGCTTAACATTTGTGAGCCCGTAAACAAATTCAGGCCGGGCAGACCGGGTAAAAGTAGATAATTTGCTACCCAAAGACCGCCCAAAGCCCGCTTTTTATACGGGCAGGCCAGATCGGGTCGGACAAGCCACTATTTTGAATTTTTTTTTCTCTTTTATTTTAAGTTTAAATTTTCAAATGAATGGTATTAAATGTATTTACTTTTAATACAATATCCTTTCCTTTCTAACATTGCATACCGTAAGTGATAGTATTATTTTATATTTAAATTACAATGACAAACTTTTAATTTTAGCCTATAATAAATAATTAATTAGAGTACAATAAACTTTCTAATAAGAAAATTTATTACCATTAATGTTTTTAAAAGGCTAATTATAAGTAAAAGCAACTATATATTTTATTTTTCTTGACACAAAATTGACAGTTATAAAATGGTAACTTTTAAGTCTTTTTAAGAGGATATTAAATGATTAATGGCAAATAGAAGGCTTTCAGGCCGGGTATCAGGCCGGGCATCATAATTAATTGCAAAACCCGAGACCGCCCAATAAATTAATCCAGGCCAGGCCGGGTGGCCCATGACGGGCCATAACAGGCTTTGAGCTACTTCGGGTACATGCGGGGTCAAGCGGGTACAGACAGGTCGAGTATTTTCGGGTATTATTTACACCCCTAAGTAGGAGTATTAAGTATGAACTGGACATCCTCCAAACCCCGTGTATAAATGAATAAATGACTGATGTTAATGTTATGGAATCCAAGACCTAACGAATTGCTGCTGAAGGCCCAGTCTAATACGGACCCATATTCTGATTTCAAAATCCAAACTATCCAGCCACTGCCAAATTTTCAGGCCACACTAGGCTACAACTAACTTTTTCAATTCAATCCACCACAGCTTCAAATCACCGGCTCCACCAACTCTAACTTCGTCACTGTTCGTAATCATCAGTTCTTGACAATTTTCCAGCATAGACTTAAACCCAGCTCCAATTCTTCATCACGGAGCCATTAACACTGCCAGACCCATTGTTAATCTCCATCTCCACCATACACTTTGCAGTCACACAACCAAGCTTCTCTCCTTCAACTCGAGCTGTCCATCTCCTTTCTCGACTGGTAACAGCAACAGCTACCCCAACTGATCAGTTCCGTTAACAGCTCCTTCCATAACAACATATTATTCTCGACAGTCACCAGTAATACTACCACCACAGCCTTATCTCCATTCTCAATAATTATGATTTTCCAGAGTCAATGGCCGAAATTGGCAGTAAGCCAAAACTATCACCGACTCCATCGTCAGCAGCCTTGATAAACAGTTCTTCTCACTTTCTTTGCTTACTGCCATCTTCTTCCTCTCCTTCGCAGAACATCAAACCAGGCCACAGCCCAAATCCTGGTTGCAGCATCACCAGCGGTTCGAGCTCAAAACCAAAACAATCCATTCGAAGTACCAGTGAACCCACACTGTTACAGTGCTCGCTGCCATCTTCAATTCATGTCATTTGTCCACTCTCTTCTCAACACACCGATAGACTCAGGTACTTTCAGCACCAGCATCTCAAGTAAATGTTTGCTGCCAATCTCTTGTTTAAATCGAAAGTTCACGGTGAGAAGCCCACAGCAACTGCATTAGTTTTCAACCTTCAGGAGATCAATAGCTCCCATCATCTCGTGCTTTCTACTTCTTCGAGTACGGACGCTGCTCATCTGAGAAGGATGGAACTCCATTGGCAGATATCTACAGAAGAGAATGCCGCTTGAGACCTTTTCTTTTTGCCAAGAAACTAACATCACCTGCTAGAATGAGAAATGAAATTTTCCTCTTTTGATACGAACTGATATGTGGCGATGGACACGTCCCACTATTTGTTTGGTATCCCCGTTAGTGGCTCACGTGCTTGAGACTTGATAGAAATCAAGGTCTTCATTTCTCATACAACGCCAAAATGGTGCTGAGGTGTATCTTCCACTTTCTCCCAGACCACTAGTGGATTTCACCTGCTTGAAACAATTATAGAGAATCATTTGGTCCAGCATATTATCTTCTGATGTGAGTGCTGCTATGTGCTAAGGTGTTAACATGGCAAGCCATAGTTAGTCGTAAGTGCCAAACGTCGCAAACGGCCATTTAGCTCTTATTTTAGCCGTTTTTATAGTACCGTTTCGGATTCGCCTATACTTCCTGCAAGTGTTTTAAAATATAATTATTGGCGAAATATTGAGATCTGGCTAGTATAAATGTAGGTATAAAAGTTTCGTATTTACGTGTTTATCAAATTTCCCCACATTTATATTTTGTTAGTCCCGAGTAAAACATAAATTAGATATCTGCTCAAAAGCTGGATATGGAGAGATGTCTGCTAAACAGCGAGAGGAAACCACTAAACAGTGGTGTAGAGAAGTATGCTAAACAGCGAGACCGATCTGTTGAACAACGAGATCGAGAAATGTCTGCTAAATAGCAAGACGAATGATCGCTGTCGTATGCGTCAAAAATAATTTCACTTTCTCACTAAACTAAAATAAATGTGGTATATGATAAGAAAGAGTTCGTTTCCACAGAGAGGCAATTGTTGTTATGCAATTTTCAGATTCTTAAGTAACCAATGGGGGATTTTTTTGTTTATCAATGCAATAAAAATAAATTGAAAGCAATAAAGTATGAAAGTAATTAATAAGAGGAAGACATTGGTTACGGGATAGTATCATTCACAAACATGTATTTTCATCAATGACTAGAATTAGTATTTTAGTCTGTCATTTACTAAAAGTCCTAGGATATCTTGATCGCAAGTATATCCCGTTAATGCCCTGATTTCATCACAACCACATTAAAAGATGCATATGTGAATTCTTCCTAGAAAGCAACCTAAAGTGTAAAAGCACAATTAAGTTTAACTCCCTAAAAGCACTAAGTTCTATGAAATAAGACTAATCAAGGCAATCAAACGTGTAAACACACTAATTCGATTTAACCAAGGTTATGATTGATTCGTGACTAGTAGGATATATCACTACAAGCACTACCCACAATTATGCTACTTAGAATCAGGGATAAACAACTTTTTCGTATTGAAAACCCTAATATAGCTTTAGAAATGAATACAATCGGATTGATTCCGGACTCAACCAAACAAACAATCAAATCATATGACAATATAAACCATGAATCATAAACAATAAATTATTGAGATAAAACTAATGCATTGAATCCAATATCATGTTGAGAAATCAACTTTATCCCATAATTGTATTTAGCTACTCATATTAATGGAGTTTATCATAATTATTTTCATAAAATAATGAAATGAAAAATAAACAAAAAGCAAACCCTAGTAGAATCACCGCTCTCCTCCAAAACTCCCGGTAGAAAATACGTGACACTTAAAAGGAAGTAGAAAACTTTCTTTTTTGTAACTCTTGTTTCCAAAACTAGGTCTTCAAAGCCCAAAGTCCAATACAAAGATGTCCACCAAGCCCATATGTGAGGAATACCCGTGTGAAGATATGTCTCAAAAGAGGTCGCCGGAAAACTGGTAAAATGGCCGGAACTTGGACGGAGAATGGTCGGAGAAGTATCTCAGGTGACCGAAAAAGTCCACCCGGTCACCGGTCAAATAAGTCAAACCGTCGAGCCAACTGAGTCAGGTAATCAAGTCTGAGTCAGAGGCTAACTCAGCTGAATTGGTTCTAAGCCATAGTCTTGCACAGCCAGAGCTGTGTTGCAACTTGCATAGGCCAGAATCTGTGTCGCACCAAGATGGCGCTTCACAACCTTCACTCCCAATCAACCAGTTCAGCTGCAACTCCCAACTTCTGTAGCTTCATAACGCTTAGCAGACTAGCACATACATTTCATTCTAATTCTTACAGCATCACAGCAACACCAGATTCATCTGTTATCTTCAATCTACCAACAAATCAACCACTTCACCTGCACTTTAGACCTGCAATGCTAGCTCATTGTACTGTCAACCACACGGATCCATTTGCGTCTTCTTAACCTCATAACTCAGGTCACTGCTATCTCAAATCACCGCCAGTTCCTGGCACTAAGATATATCAGCTTAACCTGCACCTAATCATTCATCAAACTCCTTCATATCACCAACAGTGCTTCAATTCATGGCAGAACTCCACCAGAACCACCATGTCCATGGCTGCAACTCAGCAATCAACCATTGTACTGCCACGTTCCAAGTCCTTTCAGTTCCTGCAATTCTCTACATATCACAGCTTCATATCCACTGTCACTGCACTCGCATCTTTAATCATCAACACCAACTCTTCATTGCAGATGCAATTCGAGCCACAACCATTCAAGAACTCCCATTACAGCTGCATCAACTAGTAGCACCATCTCTTCAGAAACATTGAACTCATGGAAGCGACTTCCATCACTCTCTGTCACATCCTCCTTGCCAGCAACCAAGACCCATTCCCCTGGACTAACATCTGCCACCAATTCATGTAAATTGCAGCGTCACCCTCAAGAGCTCAACCGCAACCAACACCATAAACATCACCATCATCTCCCTGAGTTCTTCCCAACCACCAACCAACTGCAATGGCAACACAAATATCTCTTCGTCTTGATAATTCGAATTCAACAGCAAATCCCAAATCTTCACTGATTTCTTCCCTGGCTCTCACAATCCACAGAGACCAACACAAACCATTAACAGCTCCACATGCAATATCCTAGGCATACATCTACTGAGAATAACTCATTTTCTCCATTTGAGCTGTAACTGCAACAGTCTTGAGTCCTGGTTCCTTCTTTCATCATCACACAACAACAACAACATCACCAGGCAAACCTCATACCAACAGCAGCATTATCAACAACAGCTGTAACCCATCTTTCACAGATCCACCACCATCTCAACACCAACAACCCACCATGATCTTCTCCTTCATCTCTCTTAATCTGACCATCTGAGCATCACCTACATGTTCAATACCAGAAGCAGCATAATCACATAACATCTTCAATCTCTTCTCTCCTTACACATCTGAACCCTGATTTCACAATTCTGGTTCTTTGGATTCACCAGCAACAGACTCAAATCTCCACCATACTCGAGTTCAAAGCCAACCCATCTGCTGATTCATTCTTCTTTGTCTCTTCTTCGATTCAAATCATCTTCTCCTCCATTTCAAACACCAACACAAAACCCTAACCTCAATCTCTGTTAAAACACTAATTCAAACCACCGCAGATTGAATTGAACCTAAGTTAACACAATTCTTCGACTTCAAGTTCAACAGAAACCCTAGTCTTCAACAGCAACATCTTCATTAGAATCAGCTGCAGATCCCCTTTCACAAAATCGATTGAACCACAGCAACAACATCTTATCCTTCTTAAGACCTGGCATTCGAATCATACAAAGATAAACTCTTTAAATCTTCTCTAATCAGCCACCTTCCTTCTTCCATCTTTGATTTCTTTGAACACTAACTGAAGCCTCCATTGGTTTCAAACGGAGAAGAGAAATAATGGCTAATGATAGGAAATGATTTCCTCACCGGTATTGTGTAGGAATAAGAATTGATATTGGCACCCGGTATATTAGGATAAGGGCCACAGACTCATACATGGCTTGTCGGTTCCAGATAACTAACAGCCTATTCTTTCTTGCTTAACTGTCAGTTTCGTGGAATTGGCAGTTTATTTTTCACCTCCTTAGCGCACACCTAGGCCGCTCCAAGCATAGCTCGCATGTGAATTGACCTCCTTGCCCTTTACGCTCCAAATGGACTCTTTCTTCTTCTTTTGCTCCAAATGACTCCATTGCACCTAATAAGCTCAAAACTAAACATAAGAGATGCAATTCACAAGGATAATAACAAAGAAAGCATAAATACTAGATATAAAATTAGGTGTTTTACAACACCTATCAACGAAACCACTAAACAGTGGTAAAGATGTCTGCTAAACAGCTAAACAAATCCACTAAACAGTGGTATAAAGATGTCTGCTAAACAGATAGACAAAAAGACTCGCTAAACAGTTGGTCATATCATGTTTTTTCTTTTTCTTTTTTGATGCAATTTTTTTTTTTTTTGAAAATTTTCCAACAAAAGTGAAAACCTATAAAAAATCAGAACGCATACCCACTCCTCCACACTTAAACATTACATTGTCCTCAATGTAATTGAGTCATCCAACGTAGACATTAAGATGGGAAATTCATCAAATGATATGAAAAAAGTAAATAAATAAAAGTGGGAATGTTATATATGCCCCTAGCATCCACGGGCTTTGCACGAACACCCTTAAGGGGCAACTTTGCAACGGTCTTAATATCCAAAAAGATGTTGATGTCCGATTTTAACCTCCACTTTATTTAATATGTCGGAATATATATTTCAGTTTTCTCGATAGTAGTTTTGAGAGAGAGAAAAAGAAATTTCAGAGAGAAATTCCAGAGAGCTGAGAGCTAAGATCAGAGATCAGAGAAGTTCCAGTTTTCTCTTCATTAATTCTTGTTTTTTAAACATGCAGTTTTGAATCTAGTTGAATCCAGATGAATCGAAATAGTTGAAGCAGTTCCAGAGTTAGATTTTGTTTATTCTCCATCGAAGAAGAGGATTCTCTATTGAATCTAGTTGAATCAAAATAGTTGAAGCAGTTTCAGAGTTAATAATTGTTCTTCAACTGAGTTCGAGATCGTTTTTCAATTTAACTGAATCCGAAGTTTTTGCATATTCGAATCATTGAATCTGAAGATCTACTTCAGTTTTTGTACTGTCACGAAGCTTGATTCGTTATTGGACTTGATTGAATCATCGATTGCAGAGATATTACGAAGCTTGATTCATTATTTTCAAAGATCAAACGATTTGATTTCTTCTAATTATTCAAGTTCAATCTCGTTAACAAGTAAGATTTACTTTTTTGCTTTAATCTTATATTTGTTATGAATAATGTAATGTACAAATTGTTTGTTCTGTTCATATCGTTTGTGATTAACCGTGAATTTTACATGTTTGTACCTTTTGAATAAATCGTTTTTTCAATTTATGATTATCATTTTGAAACACAATGAAACTGATAACCATTATTCGTAATTATCAGGGTATTAGCTAGATTAAAGTGAATTTTTATCTATCAAAACCTTTCAGTGTATTAGTAGTTTCAGGTTATATTGTTAGTGATTATCAAAACCATTGAAACTGAATATTAGGTTATATTGTTAGGTTTTGGTGTGTGGTGGTTTTAGTTTTTATGATACAACAATGTAGTTGTTGAACATGTTACATATACAACAATGTAGTTATTGATGTGTATACTTCATCTTTTTCCACTGATTGCCTGAATATACTTCATGTTTTTCCACTGATTTGCGTCATGACAAGAGTTTTAAGCTACATGACATGATGAATCACATATTGAATCTCAGGACATGCTGTAGGTTACATTTTGTGATCCAACTATGTAGTAGTTCAACCTGATTACATTATGTTAGTGGATACAAGCAATGTAGCTTGTCAATATGTTTATATTGAATGTTAGATTTACTGAAAACACATATTGAATCTCAGGACAACTTGTCCAATTTGCTTCCAATTCTGAAAACAACTTGTGGTAGTTGCTTCTAGTTGTGGAAACAACTTGGGTTGGTTGCCTTCAATAGTTTCTCCAAACAACCTGTGGTAGTTGCTTCTAGCTGTGGAAACAACTTCGGTTGGTTGCTTTCAATATTTTCTTCAAACAACCTGTGGTGGTTGCTTCCATTTTATGGAGGCAACTTGTATCTGATTATCTTTTGCAATTTACTGAGTTTTTTTTTTGTCAGGTAAATATGGTTGTCGCAGAGATTAACTTTTGCAACTTAAGCATCTCTCATGTTATTTCAGAATCAACTACCTTCAAGGAGATGCAAAGTGTTGTGTTACATTCTTGGAATATTCTTTCTCAAGTCCCTTTTGTGATTCTTTCTGATGTTAATGGTGTACTTCAAACCATTCGGTTTGACTTAGATTTGAATTTTCTTATTATATACTGCCAATCTAAGAGAATAAAAGTTTTGAAGTTCAATGTTCAATTCGAAACTCCTTCTTCTTCTTCTTCTTCTTCTTCAAGTTGTGTTTCAACTGACAGTTTGGCTTTTGTCGAAGACACGACCGATGATGTTTCAATGAATCAATTATCCATAAGAGAACCAAGGAAGTGTGATGCTTGGGTTGGAATTCTTACTGGTGTTGGTCAGATGTTTGAGGGAGGGAAAGAAGAATCATGCGATGTCATTATGCAGTATCAAGTGGAGAGTGGGTACAAAGTCAAATCTATGGAGAGTGATCGGAAGCGTTATACCGTTTGTTTCCTTTTTAAAAAAGAAAAAGTATGTAACTGGAGGTTCCGCTTATCTTTGGTATACCTAAAAGGCCATGCTTTTAAGTGCAAGTCTTTTATATCAGAGCATTCTTGTGGGTTAGCATGCTCTGATCCTTCGAAGCTTCGAATGACGAAGACTTTTATCAAGAACATCATAATAGACCATCTTAGAGTTTCAAGTAAGTGGAAATCAGCTGCTGACATTCAAGATTTATTTTTCATAGAGTATCAAGTTGACCTCACGTACCATCAAGTATATCCTGGACTGAAATTTTGCAAAGAATATATTTGGGGAGATAATATCAAGTCGTATTCTGACTTCTTGTGGTATGAAGAAGCCGTGAAGCGTCATCAAATTTGAGTTTAATGCTGAAAACCGGCAGTTTGAGAGGTTTTTTTTATTTCTTTTGAAGCTTGCATCACAGGGTTTAACAAGTATTGTCGTCCTATGCTGATAATAGATGCTACGTTTCTTACTGAAAAGTTCAGGGGTGGTCTTATGATAGCTTGTGGGAAAACTGGCAACCAAGGTATTATTCATTTTCTTTCCCCTTCTCTTTTTATTATGTGTTTCTTTATTTTTTGTGTTTCTATCTGTGGTTTTACATTTTTTTGTTTCAAATTATGGAGAAAAACTTTTGGTAGAAAATTTGTAGCCGACGTATATTGTTGTTTTTAAGCTTCTTGTCTAGCATGATGTTGTTGTAGGTTCAGATTTTTGTGAAATAACTTTCAGATTTTTGAAACCAACTTGACCAAATCTGGAGATAACTTGTCGTGGTTTCTTCCACTATGTAATCTAAAACATGCTACCCATTTTTTGTATTAAATTTTTTTGTTTATTTTTCTTTGCAGAGATATTTCCACTTGCGTTTGGGCTTGTTTCTGGAGAAAATGGTGATAATTGGCGCTGGTTTCTGGAAAATTTGAAGGGAATTGTCGAAGTTGATCGTACGTTGACCATCATATCTGATCGTGGAACTGGAATTTTGAACAATGTTCCTGATATATTTCTGAATGCTTTTCACTCATATTGCTCGTACCATATGAAAGGCAATATTCCAGTTAGCAAGGGCAAGAGTAGACAAACTGCAGTGAAGTTGTTTGAGCAATGCTACAGTGTTGTCACCAAGGTGCAATTTTTGAAGGCAGTATAAAGCATGCACAATCTGAAGTTGTTCTTTGTTATTGAGTGGATGAAGAAGATCCCACTGAAGAATTGGGCTCCTCATGAATTTCTTGGGGACAGGTTTGGAGAGATTACATCCAATATAGCTGAAAGCTTTAACAGCTTGATTAAGCACGAAAAGTCACTGCAAGCTATCGAGTTGATTGAATGTATTTGTAATAGGACAATGGATACAATGCGGAAGAGGAATCTCGCATCTAGCAAGTGGACCAAAAGACTTACCCCCAAGATGCACACAAGATTAGACAAGAGGATAGCTGACTATCGTAGATACAAGGTGCGTCGATCCAGTGAAAAAGTATTTGAGATCATAACTAATATTGGGAAGCATATTGTTGACTTGGACTCCCAGACATGCACTTGTCAATGGAGGAAAAAACACAGCTTCCCCTGCAGTCATTCCGTGAAAGCTATGGTGCAGATTGGTGAGGACGAGGTATACAAGCACATCATACCTTACTACATTGTCGAATACTACAGAGGTCTGTATTCAAAACCTATCTATCCCATTCCTGATGGAGACAAGCCGGATGAGATTTCTTGGACCAAATATGTCATGCCTCCCCCTATTGGACCACAAGTTGGAAGACCAAACTCTGTTTATAAACGCAGTTACCGTGAGAAATTTCGCAAGAAGAGAAAGTGTGGCCGTTGTGGAATGCTTGTATACCATAATCGTAGAACATGCCGGAGTGCTCCATTGGCCCCTCGCCACCCAATTTTCAAGGATCAACCAAGGATTGGAAGGTTTTACAGAATGATGTTCATATGATCTTATGAATATCTCAACTGCATTAGACTTTTTTATTTGTTCCAGTTTTTTTTTTCTTCTGAACCTTTCTTTTATGTTTTTCTGAACTTCTGATTTATGTTTATGTGAACTTGGTTTGTCTTTAATTGATAATGGTACACTTTTTTGTTCAACTTGTTATGCTGCATTTGTTATGAAATCATTTTTTATTCTTCAGTTTGCTTCAGGGTCTGTAAAATAAATTTTCATGGAAATTATGTTGGTTATGGCTACAGATTTGAATGCAAGTTGTTCTAGTTGGAGGCAAATTTTACTAGTTGCTTCTGTTTTATGGAGACAACTTTTGCTAGTTTCTTCCATGTTGGGAACAACTTCTGCAAGTTTCTTCCATTTATGGAGACATCTTTTGCTAGTTGCTTCCATTTTAGTTCCTGCATGATTTCTTTGGTGACAAATTTTATTAGTTGCTTCCATTTTTGGAACAAACTTGAAGCAAGTTGCTTCCATAGATGGAGACAACTTGAGCAAGGGTTTGTCTGTATTTTTTATCCATCTCCCTTTTTACCTATGCATACCTGCAGCCACATAGAAATATTGCAACACTGAATATAATCAAGGGAAATAATCAAACCATTCAAACTTTAACTAGACAATATTAAGAAGCGTACTTTAATTAGATAATACCAACATAATGTTAACAAGCAATAGTAATCTGTAGTTCAATCATAATAATAACAATAATAATAAGTGTACTAGATAATACTAACAAATGTAGTTCAATCAGATAATTCTAGATAATACTAACAAGTTGTCTATGTCCATTCAATACTACTGGGAATATACTACAATCTGACTCGAATTTGTGCCTTTCTGTTTCTTCCATTCATCAATACGCCATCTTGATCCTCTTTTTGTTAAACTTCTCAATATAATATTTATTTATTCCTCCTTTCAGAATTTCAAATTCTTGGTATTTCACCAACATCTTCATAAAAACACACACATAAATTGCGCAGTCAGGGTGATCTTGTTGTTGAAGTACCTTAGGATCCTTCAGTGTATAAGCGATTAGTCCACCATCTTTGTCTCGATGTACAATCTCATTTAGAACTTTGCTTACTGGATTTGTAAGTGTATGAAACTGACCTGATAAATGCGAACTCTGTTCATTGAGTTGCATATCTTCCATACTCCTTCATGTAATACCAGCAACACTCAGTGGGAGTTCATGCACAGTGGAAACATCAACATTTTGTTCTTGGAATCCAACTGGTAATTAGTCCTCATATAGTATGCTACTAAACTTGTTTCTACTGCATTCTCGTCTTCGCTTTCCGGAAAATTGTACGTATCTCTGTATCATTGTAAAAGTTTTTAAAAATCAAAAAGATAAAGACATTTATTTCTGCAAAAAGTTTTTACAAGTCAAAATAACATGCAATCTGGTAATACTAACTAGTGTGTAATTTATCAGATGAAAAAGTTACTTACCAAAAGATTGGTGTTGAGGGGTGATTTTAGTTTAGGTTCTACCCGTCCTATACCCACGAAGTGACCTCACTTTACTAGGAATGGTAAGAGAGAGAGTTTCCTTTCTTTTGTACCTTGTCCTTCCTTATATAGACTTTCCTAAAAGTCTCTCCTTTTATGACATCATGACACATGTCCTAAACCTCCTTAATTACTTCTAATGTCATTTTCTTAATATAACCTCCTCTTTATTTGTTAATACCTTCCTTATCCTTCTTATCTCATGGGTATTTCTTCATTGGATTTGGGCTTAGTCCCCGAGTCCCCATGTCTCATACTAGGCTTACCTCCCCAAGTCCCCATGTCTCATGCTAGGCTTACCTCCCCTCTTAGGGGGCACCCCAAACCTATTAAGGGGTATTATTTTTCATGTATCAACATTAGTCCCCTGACTATTGGGTGAATTTTCAAATGACCCAGTAGTCAAATCACTTCACATCCTTGATTACCACTTGTCATTAGAAACGGGGCGGTTACTACATCATTTATGGCGATGTTTTCCTTATATAAGAGTATCGTGCTTTCAATCCGGTCATCAGTTTCGAACTTTTTTTTTTCCATTTTCCTCTTTTCCTGTCGGATACCTTGCTCAGATGGCTTACTCCCTCCACGGATATGTATTAACCTTAGCACTAGTCCCCGCGCTGGTTTCAATATTCAAGGAGCTGGAATTGGCGCGTTTATCGCTGGTGAAGGCTGAGATTGAGGCGATCCGTGAGTACAGACTGGAAAATAGGAGCGTTATGAAGCACATCAAGCTTCTCAAAAGGCCGAACCCTCTGGACACGTAACATCCGTGATCCAGCGTGCCTTAGACGACGCTGTCACTGATCGGTATGTCGCTAATTCGCTACTCATGGAGTCTTCGGTAATGAGGGAAACTATAGAGCGCGCCATCGCCGATTGTCGTTTACATACCTCCGGTCAAGTAACCCCGCGACTTCCAGGGTACACTCTGTCTCTGGAAGCCGTTTCTGCGCTTGTAAGTTTGTCCTACCAATAGGCTGTTTCGCGCGCTTATTGGTGCTGAGAGAGGAGACAAATGTATTATGGACTCTCAGGCGGATTCGTCAAGAAAAGGCGCGCAGAGATCGTAGCGAACATGAAGGTACTCTTGTACTCGCTCGTGGGCCAAGATCTAAAGGAAAAGTCATACAAGACATCCATAGGTTGATAAGTGATGCCGATTGGGAATTGTCTCAAGCCAGCATTCAGTGTGACGAAGGGCGTCTCATGGCGGAAATCGTGGACATGGACATTGACCGCTGTCGCACATTGATAGCCGGCTAGGTTGCGTACTATTTTGGGATAGCTTAGTTTATTTGTTGTTTCTTTTTGTGCATCTGCTCTGGGTTTTTGCCCCTTTTGTGTATTTTCTTTGGTGTTTGTGTTGTTCGCTATCTGTTGCTAGACTTTCTCTTTCTTTTCGATTCTTTCCTTATCCCTCTTGTCTCGTGGATATTGCCACACTAATCTTGGGTCTTGGATCCCAAGTCCACAGGGCTCATATCAAGTTTTCCTTTTCTCTTGGGGTACCCTATAGACCCGTTTAGGGAGCATCTTCTTTCGGGTATCACCATTAATATGGGTTGACACGTACCATAACATGCAAGGGGAGACATAAATGATTATTGTGTCATAAACTGCATCATTCCCCTTTATATACGGTTCTCATTTCTTAGTTTGGTCACTAGTTTTTCTTTTAATTCCCTCCTCATTCTGTTTTGGTCAACATATAATTCTCTTCACGGATACGTGTTGTCCCTGGTGCATTTTCTTGTGTTGGTCTCGGCGATGTTATAACATTATGAGTTGAAGCGACTGTCGCTCATGAAGGCTAAAATCGAAGCGCTTCGGGAGCAGAGAATGGCGAATAGAAATATCATACGTGCCAATTTTAGGGAGAGACATGAGGCGTACCAAGCTACTCAGCGGGTTGAATAATCAGGTCGCGTGTCATTAGAGATCCAGCGCGCGTTGTATGAGGTTGTCACTGCTCGTGACGCGACTGATCAATTATTCGCGGATTCCTTGATAATGATGGCTACTATAGATCGCACCATTTCTGATTGCCGTCTCTGGATTTCCGACCAAGCGGCCCCACGACTTCTTGGGCACATTCTGACTTTAGCGGCCTAAGCTTCGCTTGTATCTCATCCCTACCTCGAGGATGAGTTGGCGCGTTTGTTGGTTCTAACAGAGGAGGTGGGCCTGCTATGGACGCTTAGGTTGATTCATCAGGATAAGGCACGTAAAGAGTACGATGAGCATGAGGACACTCTCTCGCTTGATCGCGGGTCCGAGTCTAAGGATAAGATTGTTCAGGATATCCACAAATTGGTGAATGAGGTTGATCAGAACCTTCGTTTAGCTACCGCGCAATGTGATGACGGGCGTTTAATGGTGGAGGCTTTGGACGCGGATATTGCTCGTTGTCGGGCATTGATAGCTAATTAGGTTGCATGTCCCTCTGCGAGGATTGTCTTTTTCTTTGTTTTAATGTCTCATTCGTGTATTCGCTGTTGTTCTTCTTATGCATCTGTTCCGAAAAAAGTGTGAATAAAATTTTGTTTTAAGTTGGGATATTCTTCTTTTTCTCTCTTTGGATGCGGATGTGTATATATATATATATATCTTGTTAGTGGTAGTGAGTCTTCCCCCCTCCCCCCCTCTTTCCTTTTTTTTTGAGGGGTGTGGTGGGGTGGGTAAACGGTGATAAAACGCGCCTACTCCCCCCCCTTTTTTATCAGAGGAATGTAGTGTGTCGGGTGAGCGTTGATAGAGCGTGCCTGTTCCCGCTCTCTCTTTTTTCCCCAGAAGGATGCAACGGTAGGGTGGGCGATATAGAACGCGCCTACTCCCCCTTTCTTTTTTATCATAAAGATGCGGCGGGTGGGAGGACGTTGATAGAACGCGCCTATTCCCCATTTATTTTTTTTATCAGGAGGATGTAATGGTGAGGTGGGCGTTCGTAAAACACGCCTACTCCCCCTTTATTTTTTATTAAAAGGAAGAGGTGGGGCGGGAGGGCGTTGATAGAACGCGCCTACTTCCCGTTCTTTTTTATCGGAAGGATGCGGCGGGTGGGAGAACGTTTATGGAACGCGCCTACTCCTCCTTTATTTTTATCAGAAGGATGCGGTGGATGGGAAGACGTTGATAGAACGCGCCTACTCCCCCTTTCTTTTTTATCAGAAGGATGTAACGGCGGGGTGGGCGTTAGTAAAACGCGCCTCCTCCTTATTTCTTTTTTATCAAAAGGAAGCGGTCGGGTGGGAGGACATTGATAGAGCGCGCCTACTCCCCCTCCCTTTTTTTTCCTTTTTTTATCAAAAGGATGCGGCGGGTGGGGTGGTCATTAGTAAAACGCGCCTACTCTCCCATTCTATTTTTATCGGAAGGATGCGGAGGGTGGGAGGACGTTGATAGAACGCGCCTACTCCCCCCCTTTTTTTAATCAAAAGGATGCGGCGGGTGGGGTGGGCGTTAGTAAAACACACCTACTCTCCCTTTGGCATTCCCATGGTCTTTTATAGATTTGTCAACCGATTGGGTTCCTTTGGCACTCCGATGGCCTTTTGTAGATTTGTCAGCCGACCGGGTGCCTTTGGCATTCCCGTAACCTTTTGTAAATTTGTTAGCCGATTGGGCGCCTTTGGCATTCCCATGGTGTTTTGTAGATTTGTCAGCCGATTGGGCACCTTTGGTATCACGTAGCCTTTTGTAGATTTGTCAGCCGATTCGGCGCCTTTTGCATTCCCATGGCCTTTTGTATATTTGTCAGCCGACCGGGCGCCTTTGGCATTCCCGTAGCCTTTTGTAAATTTGTCAGCCGATTGGGCGCCTTTGTCATTCGCCTAGCCTTTTGTAGATTTGTCAGCCGATTTGGCGCCTTTGGCATTCTCATGGCCCTTTGTAGATTTTTCAGCCAACCGTGCGCCTTTGGCATTCCCGTAGCCTTTTTTAAATTTGTCAATCGATTGGGCACCTTTGGAATTCCCATGGAATTTTGTAGATTTGCCAGCCGACCAGGCGCCTTTGGAATTCCCGTAGCCTTTTGTAAATTTGTCAGCCGATTAGGTGTCTTTGGCATTCCCATGGCCTTTTGTAGATTTTGACACCATTATTGATAACTTACGCTTCATTATTCAAAGAAAGTGCTTATACATTGAGGGATTTATGCATAGAACTTCTTTAACCATTTTCCATTGATGGGCGATTTAACTTTGGTTCCGTTCATTCGCCTAAGCTTATAATATCCGCTATCGTCTACTTTTCTTATCTTGAATGGCCCTTCCCAGTTTGCATCAAACTTAACAGCGCTGGCGTTCCTTTACACATGGGAGGAGATTTTTAGAACTAATTCGTCTACTTTGAAGGCTCTCTCTTTCACGCTTTGATTGTAATAATTAGTTGTGCGCTTCTTGTAAGCTTATGCGAATCGTTCTGTTCGTGCTCTTCTTTCTTCTATCGTGTCTAAGTGGGCGAAACAACTTACTTCATATGGTGTGGTATGGCTAGCCATTGCCACTCTCACGGACGACACTGCTATTTCTGCTGGCAGTATCGTATCCTCTCCATAGACTAGTGAATAGGGTGACGCTCCTGTGGAGCTGCGCTTCGAATCCTGTATGCCCATAACGAGAGTGGAAGTTATTCATGCCATTCCTTGTGATGATCATGCACCGTTCTTCACAGAACTCGGTTAAGTGTTTTATTCGTCTCTTTTGCTTGTCCATTTGATGCGTGTCGTAACCACAACAAATTAATTAATATTTTTGTCACTAATTAACAAGTAATATAGCGATAGTAAGGATCGTTTCCACGAGGAGCAAAAGGTTTTAGTTGTCTTATAATGTCACAAAAAAGGGGGGTTTTAAATTTTATAAAGTAAAAGAATAAACAAAGCAATTAAAAAGATAAAGTTGAAATCAATAAGAGAGATAAGATCAGGGAATCCTTCTTCGTTGCAAAACAATGATTCAAGTTATGTTCTTTTTCACTTTTTATTAGTCACAGATTATCACCAACCGTAGGTAAAGCATCTAGCTCAGTGCTAAACCCCTAAATCCCTAGTATCACCAGATACAGAAGTTCTCGACTACCGGATTCTATTCACCAAACCACCTAGTAGTAGCTCACTCAAGATGTAATTTAGTTAAACACATTAAGATTTTATGAATTTATTAGGTTTATATTAGTAGTTAGACTCTTAGCTCAAGGTCTACTTGCTAATGTTGTTTCCACACACAATTGCTCAACGTAATCCCTCCGCAAGGTCTCGTGTTTGCTACTTATGTAAAGAGTCAAGAAACGATTAATTATCCCCTAACTTTCACTAGCTTTAGATCAATTAACAAATCAATTTAGTATGCATCCTAAACGACCTATCAATCAACCATGAATGTATAAACATTCCTATTAGTAAAAACAAACGATAATCATGTGAAAACTTCAAAGTAGATTTAAAACAAAACTCAAAACATATCAAGAACTAGGAATTCATCCTCAATCAATAAAATTAGCTACTCATGCTAAGAAGTTCACACAAAGAATAAAGAAAAGAGAAGTGTTGTGTGTGTAAAAGGTGTGTAAAAATTGTGTAGAGAACTTCTCTATTTATAGGCTTCAATTTCCTAGCAATCCTCTTAGGAATAGAATCCTCATTCCATAATAACACCACTTTCCCTTTGTATCTCAACTTCCAAATCCAAGTCTTTCTCAAATCTTCCATCTTCTCTTTCCAAATCCAAGCCCAATTATTCAAACCCATGAGTCTAGATGAGTCTAGAAAATTCTTCATTAAATGAGTCGCCTATGAAATGACAATATTTCCCATTTCGCACAAATTGGGATTTCTTCTTCTTTTCCTCCGTGCGACTCCAAAATACCTAATAACTCAAAAACATGCGTAAAATACATAATTTACAAGAAAAATAGCAGAGAAAGCATAAAAATAGATAAAAATAGGATGTATTCTACACCCTATCAAATTCCCCCACACTTAGACTTTGCTAGTCCTCGAGCAAATCAAACTAAAACTTACAACTTCAAAGCGTTCCAGCGTCCCAAGCATCCAAAGAGTTATGAGGACATAGAGTTTCTGCATGCTAGTAATAAGAAGTTAGAAATACTAAAGAACATATTCTCATTCTTAAATGTTGAGTGAGAAATAACCACACCATAATGAGAGAACGCATGTTTGAGAGCGATCAATAAGCATTTCGCCTCGACTTCTGCCTCACCAAAAAGGGTTTATGAAATTGCACTCAAAGGACGTACTTTTATGGTTCTCACATGTGTGCAGGTAGGAATGAAGAGAGAATTCCTGCAACACGTTGAATGGTGGGAAGGACAACTTCCGAAATATTTTAAAAACCCACATCTTTTAACGTTTTGAAAAACCATTTTTCTGACGATCTCTAAGAAAGGAAATCAACCACTATTATCGAGGATGAGATTACTTACTCACCTTCACATCCGATCAATGATGATAACACCACTCTCACGCATCCAATAGAAACGTCTTCCGCTCCTCGTTTTATCTTCTTGGTCTTCGTCGGCTTCAACTATTGATGATAAATTCTCGAACTTCGTAGATCCTTGACAATTTGTAACTTTTTCCTCAAAATCCTTGTCGCTTGAAACTTCTTTATAATTTTCTTCCCCGGCTTATTAAATAAATAAACCAAAAATTTCTCTTGTCTCTTTTTTTTTTTTTTTTTCATTTTTTTTATATATATTTTTTTATTTTACTTTTTTTTAGAGACAAGAGAAAAATACAAAACAAAGTGAAAATAAAAACAAACCATGGCCTGGGAAAAGTACTTTACCGCTTGATTCTTCACAACTTGTATCGTCTCGAAATCATAAACTTCAATAATTCTCACCTTTTGCTTTTCTTTGCTCTTGTAAATAAGTCTTCAACATGTATATAAAATTCCGCTCATTGTCTAGTTGCTTTACTTGGATATGAAATTTTCTCTTTTCTTGTTCCGTTGCTTGTAAACCTTGAACTTTTCAACTTTCCTTGTAGATTTTGATGTCTCCCTTGTTGATGATGATGGTGTTTCTATGGATCCGTTGTTGTCGAGAGAGAGAATGGTGCTAACTGCAAATCGAACTACAAGAAGGAGGCTTTCATCTAGACGTCACCCTCATGATTGACAAAATTAGCACTCAAGAGATCAAAGAGTAGTGCTTCTATTGGTGAGGTTGGGTAGCTCACCATTCTACCCGAATTAACGTACGGTGACACACACTCAAAAGAAAGCTCTTTAGTTATTTATAAAGAAATCTGTTCGGTGCCTCGCATGATATAAATAGGGTAGTCTCCACTAATGATTGATCAACAACTCTAATAATGCATTTCTCCCTGCTCCTAATCTGCATCACCGGCATGATTAAATCCATTATTTAACACTCTAACAAGCAAGAAATCCGAAAGTAGTTCCCTAACCTTCCAAGTTCAGTTATGTCGGTCAGAATTCTCTATGTAAACATACTAGAAGTATGCTAGTGACTCTAAAATCTCTAAAAGTTGGAGGTTTGCAATTTTTTTTTTAAATATGCTTAACCACTCCCCCACACTTAAACCTTACATTGTCCTCAATGTAATTGAATCATCCAAGTAAAGTCAAGGTGGGAAATCCTAGTATGATATGGAACAAGAAAAAATAAATAAACAAAACAAAAAGAAATAAAAATAAAAGTAAAAGGATAAGAAATACACCTATGGGTTGCCTCCCATTTAGCGCTTGTTTTAAAGTCGACGGCCCGACTTGGTTTCTTGTAAGATTCACTCCCCATATACTAACAATCTGAAAATTTGGGGATCCACCCACAGTACCTGTTTTGCAAACAATAACTCCATACAAATGTTAGCACAAGAAAATAATAATAATGTTATCGCTCGATAGAAATTCCCCCACACTTAGTCTTGTCCACACTCGGAAGTGCATAAAGAACATAGAATTTGGGAACTTCCATGTATTCCTCTTGGCAAACCTGCATAGTGTTAGCATCAAGTGTTTCCAATGGTGGATATCTAGAAACAAAATCATCCAAAAATACTTTCGAAGCACATACATTCAAACCAATAAGAGGTAAAGGAGAAGAATCAATATGCAAAGGGTTTGACAAACCTTGCACAATTTCTTGTATTACGGAATCCTCTTCATCTTAAAAAATTCAAGTGAATTACTTACCTCTTGTATATCGTGGTCCTCTATCAAACCTTGCAACCATTCTTCGTCGTTTTCTACCTTAACCAAAGTCTCGGCATCATTAAAATCATTGGCAAGTTCAATTGGGTCTTCCACAAAATCAATGAATTTGGTTTCATCCTCTAGCATCATCTCTTCAACATTCTCATCATCAGAATCGGGCCATTCACTAAAACGATTTTCATCGGTATAAATTGTAAGATCTTGTGAGGGTGTTACACCGTTTATAACAATAGGTAAGTCACACCCAATCTCCTCTTTTTGAATAAGTGAAGGATCGTTATTATGATCCGGAGTTGGAATAACTTCCTCATTGTTGCAACGCTCATACACTATCGCGGACTCATTTCTTTCCCTAAGGAATTTTTTAAAAGCACTGCATCTTCCTCAAGCTCTACCGTTTGAATAGGTGATTGATCATTATTAAGATCAAGGCTCGAGTAGGCTGCACTAGCGTCATCAAAAGTCTCCAAAGGTTGGTCCTTTTCAAGACAATCATCTTCACTTTCAGACTCACCATAATAAGAATCTTCATCGGTTTCATAACTTTTATCCATACGTCGTTTAAGTTCCATATGAATGGTCCTACTAATTTCTGCGACAAGCTCTTCCGAGGTTCCATCATCTTCCAACTTGTATAATTTCTGTGCAAGTTTCTTAACGTTCACACGCTGATGTATTTTCAAAAGTTGTTGTGAATAGTGGTAAGAACTGGGGTTCTTTTCGAACTTGTGAAGGAGATAATTTTTTTTAGATTTAAATAAATTTTATAAGTGAAGCAAAATAGCAAAGTGATTGGAATATTTTTGGAGAAACTGGGGCTAAGGATTCCACTTTTTCTACCAATTTAAAATGATATTTCTAATATTATTATGCAAATTTTTCCTTTTAAATAGTTTTAATTATTGCAAAAATGGATTTTATAAAAGAATAAATGTAAGTTAAAAGCATGGAATATCAAAAACTCTAAGTCAAGCATATACCATCAATTAAAATGACAACTATTTAATAAAAATCCTTGGAAAAACTCTTTGTTCAAGGCAAATAATTAAATATAATAAATTGTATAAATAATTAAAATAGAAATTACCCTTTTTTCATTGGCCGAATAGTTTCATCCGTTGCCCCAGAGGATGGGTTTAGCTCATCATTGTGTAAACTTGCTCAAAATTGATATTCATTGCTCAAAAGATGTTTACAAGGATGAAATGGAGAAAAATGATAAAATCGGGTGTTTGCAACGTTTATAACTGTTGCAAACACCGTTACAAAGAACGATATCCCTAAAGTGCAGTAGTATTAAAATACTACGACCCACAGTCAACAATCATTGTCACTGTTGATAAACGACTGTCTTGGCCAGTGTGTTCTTCGCGTTCTTCCCTTCCAGCAGCAGCAGAAACTTTCTTCTCTGGAAGTTTTTCTATCGATTCCCTTGAACTATGTGTTGCTCTATTCTATCGCCTCTCACTTGCCAACCTTTCTAGTAGACCCAAGGAGCATATTTATACTCAAAAACACGCTGAAATCCGTCGCTATAACTCCAAATAATCCTTCATTACTCGGGCAGTGAAGAGAATATTTTCTTACCATTTTTGGAATTTCACACGTAAACTTCATTGTAGCACGCTCCAATTCAGCTTATACACGCCTCAGAATTCGTCTAACGCTAGCAGAACTTCTCCATGCACAGCAGAAACATATTTTTGCTCGTGTTACAGTCCACGTACTCTGTTTTGGGCTTGTGAATCACACCGAAAATTCCATCCAAAGTTAATCGATCCTGTCACTCATACTGTGTTTCTTAACCTATATCACATCTCTCTACCAAATTTCAGCCATTGAATCGACCCATAACCCCTTCATTTTCTCAATTGAAATTCATCCAGAACTGTTTAAGTATTTCCCGCCAAAATTCAGAATTTGAATTCTTGAAGATGACTGCCCCCTAACCGTCTGTGGAGTGTAACTAGCAGGTGTCCAACTCAGGTGCCCCTTATAAATTGAGGTGCCCCTTATCCAAAACAGAGAGTCCGAATAACAAATGCCCTTCGGGATGCTCCGCATAATTTTTCGAGCCGATTTTTCCAAAATTATTTATTTCCAAAAAATACCTACAAACACATAAAACACCATAATAAGGACGAAAACGAGTACTATCAATAAAGACATTGAGGACATTTCAGACACAAAAATGTGTCTACCACACGCTTATCACCGTTGGCTACAATAGGTTCTCTTTCCCAGGACTCTTCCCTTTGAATGGGTGAATGATCATAACTACGATCCAGAGTCGGATAAGAAAAAGTGTTACAGAAATTGGTTTGTGCGACGTTCTTTTTATCACGGTCAAGTTGGTCTAGTATTTGTCGCATATCTTGCAATTCTTTCATAATCTGCATACAACTCGAATGAAGCCATTTAGAAGTAGACTTATCCCACCTTGGTGCTTGACTTACATACCTACTACAAGGTTGTTAATATGTATGAGAATATCCATAAGGTTTTGTAGGAAATTGATCATAGCCAAAAGATTGGTTTTGATTGTATCCTAAAGATGGTTGGAAGTTGCCATACTGTTGAGGTTGAAAATCGTATTGATTGTTGTAATATGCTTGCTCTTGTCCACCGTACATGGAAAACAGGTACCTGAAATAAAAAATCTAGAAAACAAAGTTAAAAACAAAAATAAAACGAAAATAAAAACAACTAAAGCTGCTCCGCTGCTCCCCGGCAGCGGCGCCAAAATTTGATGCGTGTCGTAACCACAACAAATTAATTAATATTTTTCTCACTAATTAACAAGTAATATAGCGATAGTAAGGATCGTTCCCATGAGGAGCAAGAGGTTTTAGTTGTCTTATAATGTCACAAAAAAGGGGGGTTTTATATTTTATAAAGTAAAAGAATAAACAAAGCAATTAAAAAGATAAAGTTGAAATCAATAAGAGAGATTAGATCAGGGAATCCTTCTTCTTTGCAAAACAATGATTCAAGTTATGTTCTTTTCCACTTTTTATTAGTCACAGATTATCACCAACCGTAGGTAAAGCAGCTAGCTCAGTGCTAAACCCCTAAACCCCTAGTATCACCAGATACGGAAGTTCTCGACTACCGGATTCTATTCATCAAACCACCTAGTAGTAGCTCACTCAAGATGTAATTTAGTTAAACGCATTAAGATTTATGAATTTATTAGGTTTATATTAGTAGTTAGACTCTTAGCTCAAGGTCTACTTGATAACGTTGTTTCCACACACAATTGCTCAACGTAATCCCTCCGCAAGGTCTCGTGTTTGCTACTTATGTAAAGAGTCAAGAAACGATTACTTATCCCCTAAATTTCACTAGCTTTAGATCAATTAACAAATCAATTTAGTATGCATCCTAAACGACCTATCAATAAACCATGAATGTATAAACATTCCTGTTAGTAAAAACAAACGATAATCATGTGAAAACTTCAAAGTATATTTAAAACAAAACTCAAAATATATCAAGAACTAGGAATTCATCCTCAATCAATAAAATTAGCTACTCATGCTAAGAAGTTCACACAAAGAATAAAGAAAAGAGAAGTGTTGTGTGTGTAAAAGGTGTGTAAAAATTGTGTAGAGAACTTCTCTATCTATAGGCTTCAATTTCCTAGCAATCCTCTTAGAAATAGAATCCTCATTCCATAATAACACCACTTTCCCTTTGTATCTCAACTTCCAAATCCAAGTCTTTCTCAAATCTTCCATCTTCTTTTTCCAAATCCAAACCCAAATATTAAAACCCATGAGTCTAGAAAATTCTTCATTAAATGAGTCTCTATGAAATGACAATATTTCCCATTTCGCACAAATTGGGTGATTTCTTCTTCTTTTCCTCCGTGCGACTCCAAAATACCTAATAACTCAAAAACATGCGTAAAATACATAATTTACAAGAAAAATAGCAGAGAAAGCATAAACAATAGATAATAAATAGGATGTATTCTACACCCTATCAAATTCCCCCACACTTAGACTTTGCTAGTCCTCGAGCAAATCAAACTAAAACTTACAACTTCAAAGCGTTCCAGCGTCCCAAGCATCCAAAGAGTTATGAGGACATAGAGTTTATGTATGCTAGTAATAAGAAGTTAGAAATACTAAAGAAAATATTCTCATTCTTAAATGTTGAGTGAGAAATAACCACACCATAATGAGAGAACACATGTTTGAGAGTGATCAATAAGCATTTCGCCTCGACTTCTGCCTCACCAACAAGGGTTTATGAAATTGCACTCAAAGGACGTACTTTTATGGTTCTCACATGTGTGCAGGTAGGAATGAAGAGAGAATTCCTGCAACACGTTGAATGGTGGGAAGGACAACTTCCGAAATATTTTAAGAACCCACATCTTTTAACGTTTTGAAAAACCATTTTTCTGACGATCTCTAAGAAAGGAAATCAACCACTATTATCGAGGATGAGATTACTTACTCACCTTCATATCTGATTGCAATGATGATAACACCACTCTCACAGCATCCAATAGAAACGTCTTCCGCTCCTCGTTTTTATCTTCTTCGTCTTTGGTTTCAACTATTGATGATAAATTCTCGAACTTCGTAGATCCTTGACAATTTGTAACCTTTTTCCTTAAAATCCTTGTTGCTTGAAACTTCTTTATAAATTTTTCTTCCCCACGGCTTATTAAATAAATAAGAACCAAAAATTTCTCTTATCATCATTTTTTTTTTCTTTTCATTTTTTTCATTTTTTTTATATATATATATTTTTTATTTTACTTTTTTTTAGAGACAAGAGAGATAAAATACAAAACAGAGTGAAAATAAAAACAAACCATGGTCGTGGGAAAAGTACTTTACCGCTTGATTCTTCACAACTTGTATCGTCTAGGAATCATAAACTTCAATAATCCTCACCTTTTGCTTTTCTTTGCTCTTGTAAATAAGTCTTCAACTTGGATATAAAATTACGCTCCTTATATGTAAGTCTTCAACATGTATATACAAAAATCCGCTCATTATATGTTGCTTTACTTGGATATGAAATTTACTCTTTTCTTGTTCCGTTGCTTGTAAACCTTGAACATTTTCAACTTTCCTTGTAGATTTTGATGTCGCTCCCTTGTTGATGATGATGCTGTTTCTATGGATCCGTTGTTGTCGAGAGAGAGAATGGTGCTAACTGCAAATCGAACTACAAGAAGGAGGCTTTCATCTATAGACGTCACCCTCATGATTGAAAAAATTAGCACTCAATAGATCAAAGAGTAGTGCTTCTATTGGTGGGAGGTTGGGTAGCTCACCATTCTACCCTGAATTAACGTACGGTGACACACACTCAAAAGAAAGCTCTTTAGTTATTTATAAAGAAATCTGTTCGGTGCCTCGCATGATATAAATAGGGTGGTCTCCACTAATGATTGATCATCAACTCTAATAATGCATTTCTCCCTAATCCTAATCTGCATCACCGGCATGATTAAATCCATTATTTAACACTCTAACAAGCAAGAAATCCGAAAGTAGTTCCCTAACCCTTCCAAGTTCAGTTATGTCGGTCAGAATTCTCTATGTAAACATACTTACAAGTATGATAGTGACTCTAAAATCTCTAAAAGTTAGAGGTATGAATTTTTTTTTTTTTTTTTTTTTTAAATATGCTTGACCACTCCCCCACACTTAAACCTTACATTGTCCTCAATGTAATTGAATCATCAAAGTAAAGTCAAGGTGGGAAATCCTAGTATGATATGGAACAAGAAAAAATAAATAAACAAAACAAAAATAAAATAAAAATTAAAAGTAAAAGGATAAGAAATACAAAGCCTATGGGTTGCCTCCCATTTAGCGCTTGTTTTAAAGTCGACGGCCCGACTTGGTTTCTTGTAAGATTCACTCCCCATATACTAACAATCTGAAAATTTGGGGATCTACCCACAGTACCTGTTTTGCAAACAATAACTCCATACAAATTTTAGCACAAGAAAATAATAATAATGTTATCGCTCGATAGAAATTTCCCCCACACTTAGTCTTGTCCACACTCGGAAGTGCATAAAGAACATAGAATTTGGAAACTTCCGTGTATTCCTCTTGGCAAACCTGCATAGTGTTAGCATCAAGTGTTTCCAATGGTGGATATCTAGAAACAAAATCATCCAAAAATACTTTCGAAGCACATACATTCAAACCAATAAGAGGTAAAGGAGAAGAATCAATATGCAAAGGGTTTGACAAATCTTGCACAATTTCTTGTATTACGGAATCCTCTTCATCTTTAAAAAATTCAAGTGAAATACTTACCTCTTGTACATCGTGGTCCTCTATCAAACCTTGAAACCATTCTTCGTCGTTTTCTACCTTAACCAAAGTCTCGGCATCATTAAAATCATTGGCAAGTTCAATTGGGTCTTCCACAAAATCAATGAATTTGGTTTCATCCTCTAGCATCATCTCTTCAACATTCTCATCATCAGAATCGAGCCATTCACTAAAATGATTTTCATCGGTATAAATTGTAAGATCTTGTGAGGGTGTTACACCGTTTATAACAATAGGTAAGTCACACCCAATCTCCTCTTTTTGAATAAGTGAAGGATCGTTATTATGATCCGGAGTTGGAATAACTTCCTCATTGTTGCAACGCTCATACACTATCGCGGACTCATTTCTTTCGCTAAGGAATTTTTTAAAAGCACTAATTGCATCTTCCTCAAGCTCTACCTTTTGAATAGGTGATTGATCATTATTAAGATCAAGGCTCGAGTAGGCTGCACTAGCGTCATCAAAAGTCTCCAAAGGTTGGTCCTTTTCAAGACAATCATCTTCACTTTCAGACTCACCATAATAAGAATCTTTATCGGTTTCATAACCTTTATCCAGACGTCGTTTAAGTTCCATATGAATGGTCCTACTAATTTCTGCGACAAGCTCTTCCGAGGTTCCATCATCTTCCAACTTGTATAATTTATGTGCAAGTTTCTTGACGTTCACACGCTTACCACAGTTGGCTACAATAGGTTCTCTTTCCAGTACTCTTCCCTTTGAATGGGTGAATGATCATAACTACGATCCAGAGTCGGATAAGAAAAAATGTTGCAGAAATTGGTTTGTGCGACGTTCTTTTTATCACGGTCAAGTTGGTCTAGTATTTGTCGCATATCTTGCAATTCTTTCATAATCTGCATACAACTCGAATGAAGCCATTTAGAAGTAGACTTATCCCACCTTGGTGCTTGACTACCTACTACAAGGTTGTTGATATGTATGAGAATATCCATAAGTTTTTGTAGGAAATTGATCATAGCCAAAAGATTGGTTTTGATTGTATCCTAAAGATGGTTGGAAGTTGCCATAATGTTGAGGTTGAAAACCGTATTGATTGTTGTAATATGCTTGCTCTTGTGTCACCGTACATGGAAAATTGGTACCTGAAATAAAAAATCTAGAAAACAAAGTTAAAAACAAAAATAAAACGAAAATAAAAACAACTAAAGCTGCTCCGCTGCTGCTCCCGGCAGCGGCGCCAAAATTTGATGCGTGTCGTAACCACAACAAATTAATTAATATTTTTCTACTAATTAACAAGTAATATAGCGATAGTAAGGATCATTCCCACGAGGAGCAAGAGGTTTTAGTTGTCTTATAATGTCACAAAAAGGGGTTTTTAGATTTTATAAAGTAAAAGATAAACAAAGCAATTAAAAAGATAAAGTTGAAATCAATAAGAGAGATTAGATCAGGGAATCCTTTTCGTTGCAAAAAATGATTCAAGTTATGTTCTTTTCCACTTTTTATTAGTCATAGATTATCACCAACCGTAGGTAAAGCAGCTAGCTCTGTGCTAAACCCCTAAACCCTAGTATCACCAGATACGGAAGTTCTCGACTACCGGATTCTATTCACCAAACCACCTAGTAGTAGCTCACTCAAGATGTAATTAGTTAAACGCATTAAAATTTATGAATTTATTAGGTTTATATTAGTAGTTAGACTCTTAGCTCAAGGTCTACTTGCTAACGTTGTTTCCACACACAATTGCTCAACGTAATCCCTCCGCAAGGTCTCGTGTTTGCTACTTATGTAAAGAGTCAAGAAACGATTACTTATCCCCTAACTTTCACTAGCTTTAGATCAATTAACAAATCAATTTAGTATGCATCCTAAACGACCTATCAAGCAACCATGAATGTATAAACATTCTATTAGTAAAAACAAACGATAATCATGTGAAAACTTCAAAGTAGATCAAAACAAAACTCAAAACATATCAAGAACTAGAAATTCATCCTCAATCAATAAAATTAGCTACTCATGCTAAGAAGTTCACACAAAGAATAAAGAACATAACTAGGAATTCATCCTCAATCAATAAAATTAGCTACTCATGCTAAGAAGTTCACACAAAGAATAAAGAAAAGAGAAGTGTTGTAAATAAAATTTGGGAACTTCCGTGTATTCCTCTTGGCAAACCTGCATAGTGTTAGCATCAAGTGTTTCCAATGGTGGATATCTAGAAACAAAATCATCCAAAAATACTTTCGAAGCACATACATTCAAACCAATAAGAGGTAAAGGAGAAGAATCAATATGCAAAGGGTTTGACAAACCTTGCACAGTTTCTTGTATTACGGAATCATCTTCATCTTTAAAAAATTCAAGTGAATTACTTACCTCTTGTATATCGTGGTCCTCTATCAAACCTTTCAACCATTCTTCGTCGTTTTCTACCTTAACCAAAGTCTCGGCATCATTAAAATCATTGGCAAGTTCAATTGGGTCTTCCACAAAATCAATGAATTTGGTTTCCTCCTCTAGCATCATCTCTTCAACATTCTCATCATCGGAATCAGGCCATTCACTAAAATGATTTCATCGGTATAAATTGTAAGATCTTGTGAGGGTGTTACACCGTTTATAACAATAGGTAAGTCACACCCAATCTCCTCTTTTTGAATAAGTGAAGGATCGTTATTATGATCCGGAGTTGGAATAACTTCCTCATTGTTGCAACGCTCATACACTACCGCGGACTCATTTCTTTCCCTAAGGAATTTTTTAAAAGCACTAATTGCATCTTCCTCAAGCTCTACCTTTTGAATAGGTGATTGATCATTATTAAGATCAAGGCTCGAGTAGGCTGCACTAGCGTCATCAAAAGTCTCCAAAGGTTGGTCCTTTTCAAGACAATCATCTTCACTTTCAGACTCACCATAATAAGAATCTTTATCGGTTTCATAACCTTTATCCAGACGTCGTTTAAGTTCCATATGAATGGTCCTACTAATTTCTGCGACAAGCTCTTCCGAGGTTCCATCATCTTCCAACTTGTATAATTTATGTGCAAGTTTCTTGACGTTCACACGCTTACCACAGTTGGCTACAATAGATTCTCTTTACCAGTACTCTTCCCTTTGAATGGGTGAATGATCATAACTACGATCCAGAGTCGGATAAGAAAAAATGTTGCAGAAATTGGTTTGTGCGACGTTCTTTTTATCACGGTCAAGTTGGTCTAGTATTTGTCGCATATCTTGCAATTCTTTCATAATCTGCATACAACTCGAATGAAGCCATTTAGAAGTAGACGTATCCCACCTTGGTGCTTGACTTACATACCTACTACAAGGTTGTTGATATGTATGAGAATATCCATAAGTTTTTGTAGGAAATTGATCATAGCCAAAAGATTGGTTTTGATTGTATCCTAAAGATGGTTGGAAGTTGCCATAATGTTGAGGTTGAAAACCGTATTGATTGTTGTAATATGCTTGCTCTTGTGTCACCGTACATGGAAAATTGGTACCTGAAATAAAAAATCTAGAAAACAAAGTTAAAAACAAAAATAAAACGAAAATAAAAACAACTAAAGCTGCTCCGCTGCTCCCCGGCAGCGGCGCCAAAATTTGATGCATGTCGTAACCACAACAAATTAATTAATATTTTTCTCACTAATTAACAAGTAATATAGCGATAGTAAGGATCATTCCCACGAGGAGCAAGAGGTTTTAGTTGTCTTATAATGTCACAAAAAGGGGGGTTTTAGATTTTATAAAGTAAAAGAATAAACAAAGCAATTAAAAAGATAAAGTTGAAATCAATAAGAGAGATTAGATCACGGAATCCTTTTTCGTTGCAAAAAAATGATTCAAGTTATGTTCTTTTCCACTTTTTATTAGTCATAGATTATCACCAACCGTAGGTAAACCAGCTAGCTCTGTGCTAAACCCCTAAACCCCTAGTATCACCAGATACGGAAGTTCTCGACTACCGGATTCTATTCACCAAACCACCTAGTAGTAGCTCACTCAAGATGTAATTTAGTTAAACGCATTAAAATTTATGAATTTATTAGGTTTATATTAGTAGTTAGAATCTTAGCTCAAGGCTACTTGCTAACGTTGTTTCCACACACAATTGCTCAACGTAATCCCTCCGCAAGGTCTCGTGTTTGCTACTTATGTAAAGAGTCAAGAAACGATTACTTATCCCCTAACTTTCACTAGCTTTAGATCAATTAACAAATCAATTTAGTATGCATCCTAAACGACCTATCAAGCAACCATGAATGTATAAACATTCTTATTAGTAAAAACAAACGATAATCATGTGAAAACTTCAAAGTAGATCAAAAACAAAACTCAAAACATATCAAGAACTAGAAATTCATCCTCAATCAATAAAATTAGCTACTCATGCTAAGAAGTTCACACAAAGAATAAAGAACATAACTAGGAATTCATCCTCAATCAATAAAATTAGCTACTCATGCTAAGAAGTTCACACAAAGAATAAAGAAAAGAGAAGTGTTGTAAATAAAATTTGGGAACTTCCGTGTATTCCTCTTGGCAAACCTGCATAGTGTTAGCATCAAGTGTTTCCAATGGTGGATATCTAGAAACAAAATCATCCAAAAATACTTTCGAAGCACATACATTCAAACCAATAAGAGGTAAAGGAGAAGAATCAATATGCAAAGGGTTTGACAAACCTTGCACAGTTTCTTGTATTACGGAATCATCTTCATCTTTAAAAAATTCAAGTGAATTACTTACCTCTTGTATATCGTGGTCCTCTATCAAACCTTTCAACCATTCTTCGTCGTTTTCTACCTTAACCAAAGTCTCGGCATCATTAAAATCATTGGCAAGTTCAATTGGGTCTTCCACAAAATCAATGAATTTGGTTTCCTCCTCTAGCATCATCTCTTCAACATTCTCATCATCGGAATCAGGCCATTCACTAAAATGATTTTCATCGGTATAAATTGTAAGATCTTGTGAGGGTGTTACACCGTTTATAACAATAGGTAAGTCACACCCAATCTCCTCTTTTTGAATAAGTGAAGGATCGTTATTATGATCCGGAGTTGGAATAACTTCCTCATTGTTGCAACGCTCATACACTATCGCGGACTCATTTCTTTCGCTAAGGAATTTTTTAAAAGCACTAATTGCATCTTCCTCAAGCTCTACCTTTTGAATAGGTGATTGATCATTATTAAGATCAAGGCTCGAGTAGGCTGCACTAGCGTCATCAAAAGTCTCCAAAGGTTGGTCCTTTTCAAGACAATCATCTTCACTTTCAGACTCACCATAATAAGAATCTTTATCGGTTTCATAACCTTTATCCAGACGTCGTTTAAGTTCCATATGAATGGTCCTACTAATTTCTGCGACAAGCTCTTCCGAGGTTCCATCATCTTCCAACTTGTATAATTTATGTGCAAGTTTCTTGACGTTCACACGCTTACCACAGTTGGCTACAATAGATTCTCTTTACCAGTACTCTTCCCTTTGAATGGGTGAATGATCATAACTACGATCCAGAGTCGGATAAGAAAAAATGTTGCAGAAATTGGTTTGTGCGACGTTCTTTTTATCACGGTCAAGTTGGTCTAGTATTTGTCGCATATCTTGCAATTCTTTCATAATCTGCATACAACTCGAATGAAGCCATTTAGAAGTAGACGTATCCCACCTTGGTGCTTGACTTACATACCTACTACAAGGTTGTTGATATGTATGAGAATATCCATAAGTTTTTGTAGGAAATTGATCATAGCCAAAAGATTGGTTTTGATTGTATCCTAAAGATGGTTGGAAGTTGCCATAATGTTGAGGTTGAAAACCGTATTGATTGTTGTAATATGCTTGCTCTTGTGTCACCGTACATGGAAAATTGGTACCTGAAATAAAAAATCTAGAAAACAAAGTTAAAAACAAAAATAAAACGAAAATAAAAACAACTAAAGCTGCTCCGCTGCTCCCCGGCAGCGGCGCCAAAATTTGATGCGTGTCGTAACCACAACAAATTAATTAATATTTTTCTAACTAATTAACAAGTAATATAGCGATAGTAAGGATCATTCCCACGAGGAGCAAGAGGTTTTAGTTGTCTTATAATGTCACAAAAAGGGGTTTTTTAGATTTTATAAAGTAAAAGAATAAACAAAGCAATTAAAAAGATAAAGTTGAAATCAATAAGAGAGATTAGATCAGGGAATCCTTTTTCGTTGCAAAAAAATGATTCAAGTTATGTTCTTTTCCACTTTTTATTAGTCATAGATTATCACCAACCGTAGGTAAAGCAGCTAGCTCTGTGCTAAACCCCTAAACCCCTAGTATCACCAGATACGGAAGTTCTCGACTACCGGATTCTATTCACCAAACCACCTAGTAGTAGCTCACTCAAGATGTAACTTAGTTAAACGCATTAAAATTTATGAATTTATTAGGTTTATATTAGTAGTTAGACTCTTAGCTCAAGGTCTACTTGCTAACGTTGTTTCCACACACAATTGCTCAACGTAATCCCTCCGCAAGGTCTCGTGTTTGCTACTTATGTAAAGAGTCAAGAAACGATTACTTATCCCCTAACTTTCACTAGCTTTAGATCAATTAACAAATCAATTTAGTATGCATCCTAAACGACCTATCAAGCAACCATGAATGTATAAACATTCTTATTAGTAAAAACAAACGATAATCATGTGAAAACTTCAAAGTAGATCAAAAACAAAACTCAAAACATATCAAGAACTAGAAATTCATCCTCAATCAATAAAATTAGCTACTCATGCTAAGAAGTTCACACAAAGAATAAAGAACATAACTAGGAATTCATCCTCAATCAATAAAATTAGCTACTCATGCTAAGAAGTTCACACAAAGAATAAAGAAAAGAGAAGTGTTGTAAATAAAATTTGGGAACTTCCGTGTATTCCTCTTGGCAAACCTGCATAGTGTTAGCATCAAGTGTTTCCAATGGTGGATATCTAGAAACAAAATCATCCAAAAATACTTTCGAAGCACATACATTCAAACCAATAAGAGGTAAAGGAGAAGAATCAATATGCAAAGGGTTTGACAAACCTTGCACAGTTTCTTGTATTACGGAATCATCTTCATCTTTAAAAAATTCAAGTGAATTACTTACCTCTTGTATATCGTGGTCCTCTATCAAACCTTTCAACCATTCTTCGTCGTTTTCTACCTTAACCAAAGTCTCGGCATCATTAAAATCATTGGCAAGTTCAATTGGGTCTTCCACAAAATCAATGAATTTGGTTTCCTCCTCTAGCATCATCTCTTCAACATTCTCATCATCGGAATCAGGCCATTCACTAAAATGATTTTCATCGGTATAAATTGTAAGATCTTGTGAGGGTGTTACACCGTTTATAACAATAGGTAAGTCACACCCAATCTCCTCTTTTTGAATAAGTGAAGGATCGTTATTATGATCCGTAGTTGGAATAACTTCCTCATTGTTGCAACGCTCATACACTACCGCGGACTCATTTCTTTCCCTAAGGAATTTTTTAAAAGCACTAATTGCATCTTCCTCAAGCTCTACCTTTTGAATAGGTGATTGATAATTATTAAGATCAAGGCTCGAGTAGGCTGCACTAGCGTCATCAAAAGTCTCCAAAGGTTGGTCCTTTTCAAGACAATCATCTTCACTTTCAGACTCACCATAATAAGAATCTTTATCGGTTTCATAACCTTTATCCAGACGTCGTTTAAGTTCCATATGAATGGTCCTACTAATTTCTGCGACAAGCTCTTCCGAGGTTCCATCATCTTCCAACTTGTATAATTTATGTGCAAGTTTCTTGACGTTCACACGCTTACCACAGTTGGCTACAATAGATTCTCTTTACCAGTACTCTTCCCTTTGAATGGGTGAATGATCATAACTACGATCCAGAGTCGGATAAGAAAAAATGTTGCAGAAATTGGTTTGTGCGACGTTCTTTTTATCACGGTCAAGTTGGTCTAGTATTTGTCGCATATCTTGCAATTCTTTCATAATCTGCATACAACTCGAATGAAGCCATTTAGAAGTAGACGTATCCCACCTTGGTGCTTGACTTACATACCTACTACAAGGTTGTTGATATGTATGAGAATATCCATAAGTTTTTGTAGGAAATTGATCATAGCCAAAAGATTGGTTTTGATTGTATCCTAAAGATGGTTGGAAGTTGCCATAATGTTGAGGTTGAAAACCGTATTGATTGTTGTAATATGCTTGCTCTTGTGTCACCGTACATGGAAAATTGGTACCTGAAATAAAAAATCTAGAAAACAAAGTTAAAAACAAAAAAAAACGAAAATAAAAACAACTAAAGCTGCTCCGCTGCTCCCCGGCAGCGGCGCCAAAATTTGATGCGTGTCGTAACCACAACAAATTAATTAATATTTTTCTACTAATTAACAAGTAATATAGCGATAGTAAGGATCATTCCCACGAGGAGCAAGAGGTTTTAGTTGTCTTATAATGTCACAAAAAGGGGTTTTAGATTTTATAAAGTAAAAGAATAAACAAAGCAATTAAAAAGATAAAGTTGAAATCAATAAGAGAGATTAGATCAGGGAATCCTTTTTCGTTGCAAAAAATGATTCAAGTTATGTTCTTTTCCACTTTTTATTAGTCATAGATTATCACCAACCGTAGGTAAAGCAGCTAGCTCTGTGCTAAACCCCTAAACCCCTAGTATCACCAGATACGGAAGTTCTCGACTACCGGATTCTATTCACCAAACCACCTAGTAGTAGCTCACTCAATGTAATTAGTTAAACGCATTAAAATTTATGAATTTATTAGGTTTATATTAGTAGTTAGACTCTTAGCTCAAGGTCTACTTGCTAACGTTGTTTCCACACACAATTGCTCAACGTAATCCCTCCGCAAGGTCTCGTGTTTGCTACTTATGTAAAGAGTCAAGAAACGATTACTTATCCCCTAACTTTCACTAGCTTTAGATCAATTAACAAATCAATTTAGTATGCATCCTAAACGACCTATCAAGCAACCATGAATGTATAAACATTCTTATTAGTAAAAACAAACGATAATCATGTGAAAACTTCAAAGTAGATCAAAAACAAAACTCAAAACATATCAAGAACTAGAAATTCATCCTCAATCAATAAAATTAGCTACTCATGCTAAGAAGTTCACACAAAGAATAAAGAACATAACTAGGAATTCATCCTCAATCAATAAAATTAGCTACTCATGCTAAGAAGTTCACACAAAGAATAAAGAAAAGAAGTGTTGTAAATAAAATTTGGGAACTTCCGTGTATTCCTCTTGGCAAACCTGCATAGTGTTAGCATCAAGTGTTTCCAATGGTGGATATCTAGAAACAAAATCATCCAAAAATACTTTCGAAGCACATACATTCAAACCAATAAGAGGTAAAGGAGAAGAATCAATATGCAAAGGGTTTGACAAACCTTGCACAGTTTCTTGTATTACGGAATCATCTTCATCTTTAAAAATTCAAGTGAATTACTTACCTCTTGTATATCGTGGTCCTCTATCAAACCTTTCAACCATTCTTCGTCGTTTTCTACCTACCTAACCAAAGTCTCGGCATCATTAAAATCATTGGCAAGTTCAATTGGGTCTTCCACAAAATCAATGAATTTGGTTTCCTCCTCTAGCATCATCTCTTCAACATTCTCATCATCGGAATCAGGCCATTCACTAAAATGATTTTCATCGGTATAAATTGTAAGATCTTGTGAGGGTGTTACACCGTTTATAACAATAGGTAAGTCACACCCAATCTCCTCTTTTTTGAATAAGTGAAGGATCGTTATTATGATCCGGAGTTGGAATAACTTCCTCATTGTTGCAACGCTCATACACTACCGCGGACTCATTTCTTTCCCTAAGGAATTTTTTAAAAGCACTAATTGCATCTTCCTCAAGCTCTACCTTTTGAATAGGTGATTGATATTATTAAGATCAAGGCTCGAGTAGGCTGCACTAGCGTCATCAAAAGTCTCCAAAGGTTGGTCCTTTTCAAGACAATCATCTTCACTTTCAGACTCACCATAATAAGAATCTTTATCGGTTTCATAACCTTTATCCAGACGTCGTTTAAGTTCCATATGAATGGTCCTACTAATTTCTGCGACAAGCTCTTCCGAGGTTCCATCATCTTCCAACTTGTATAATTTATGTGCAAGTTTCTTGACGTTCACACGCTTACCACAGTTGGCTACAATAGATTCTCTTTACCAGTACTCTTCCCTTTGAATGGGTGAATGATCATAACTACGATCCAGAGTCGGATAAGAAAAATGTTGCAGAAATTGGTTTGTGCGACGTTCTTTTTATCACGGTCAAGTTGGTCTAGTATTTGTCGCATATCTTGCAATTCTTTCATAATCTGCATACAACTCGAATGAAGCCATTTAGAAGTAGACGTATCCCACCTTGGTGCTTGACTTACATACCTACTACAAGGTTGTTGATATGTATGAGAATATCCATAAGTTTTTGTAGGAAATTGATCATAGCCAAAAGATTGGTTTTGATTGTATCCTAAAGATGGTTGGAAGTTGCCATAATGTTGAGGTTGAAAACCGTATTGATTGTTGTAATATGCTTGCTCTTGTGTCACCGTACATGGAAATTGGTACCTGGTACCTGAAATAAAAAATCTAGAAAACAAAGTTAAAAAAAAAAATAAAACGAAAATAAAAACACTAAAGCTGCTCCGCTGCTCCCCGGCAGCGGCGCCAAAATTTGATGCGTGTCGTAACCACAACACAATTAATTAATATTTTTCTCACTAATTAACAAGTAATATTGCGATAGTAAGGATCATTCCCACGAGGAGCAAGAGTTTTTAGTTTCTTATAATGTCACAAAAAGGGGGGTTTTAGATTTTATAAAGTAAAAGAATAAACAAAGCAATTAAAAAGATAAAGTTGAAATCAATAAGAGAGATTAGATCAGGAATCCTTTTTCGTTGCAAAAAATGATTCAAGTTATGTTCTTTTCCACTTTTTATTAGTCATAGATTATCACCAACCGTAGGTAAACAGCTAGCTCTGTGCTAAACCCCTAAACCCCTAGTATCACCAGATACGGAAGTTCTCGACTACCGGATTCTATTCACCAAACCACCTAGTAGTAGCTCACTCAAGATGTAATTTAGTTAAACGCATTAAAATTTATGAATTTATTAGGTTTATATTAGTAGTTAGACTTAGCTCAAGGTCTAATTGCTAACGTTGTTTCCACACACAATTGCTCAACGTAATCCCTCCGCAAGGTCTCGTGTTTGCTACTTATGTAAAGAGTCAAGAAACGATTACTTATCCCTAACTTTCACTAGCTTTAGATCAATTAACAAATCAATTTAGTATGCATCCTAAACGACCTATCAAGCAACCATGAATGTATAAACATTCTTATTAGTAAAAACAAACGATAATCATGTGAAAACTTCAAAGTAGATCAAAAACAAAACTCAAAACATATCAAGAACTAGAAATTCATCCTCAATCAATAAAATTAGCTACTCATGCTAAGAAGTTCACACAAAGAATAAAGAACATAACTAGGAATTCATCCTCAATCAATAAAATTAGCTACTCATGCTAAGAAGTTCACACAAAGAATAAAGAAAAGAGAAGTGTTGTAAATAAAATTTGGGAACTTCCGTGTATTCCTCTTGGCAAACCTGCATAGTGTTAGCATCAAGTGTTTCCAATGGTGGATATCTAGAAACAAAATCATCCAAAAATACTTTCGAAGCACATACATTCAAACCAATAAGAGGTAAAGGAGAAGAATCAATATGCAAAGGGTTTGACAAACCTTGCACAGTTTCTTGTATTACGGAATCATCTTCATCTTTAAAAAATTCAAGTGAATTACTTACCTCTTGTATATCGTGGTCCTCTATCAAACCTTTCAACCATTCTTCGTCGTTTTCTACCTTAACCAAAGTCTCGGCATCATTAAAATCATTGGCAAGTTCAATTGGGTCTTCCACAAAATCAATGAATTTGGTTTCCTCCTCTAGCATCATCTCTTCAACATTCTCATCATCGGAATCAGGCCATTCACTAAAATGATTTTCATCGGTATAAATTGTAAGATCTTGTGAGGGTGTTACACCGTTTATAACAATAGGTAAGTCACACCCAATCTCCTCTTTTTGAATAAGTGAAGGATCGTTATTATGATCCGTAGTTGGAATAACTTCCTCATTGTTGCAACGCTCATACACTACCGCGGACTCATTTCTTTCCCTAAGGAATTTTTTAAAAGCACTAATTGCATCTTCCTCAAGCTCTACCTTTTGAATAGGTGATTGATAATTATTAAGATCAAGGCTCGAGTAGGCTGCACTAGCGTCATCAAAAGTCTCCAAAGGTTGGTCCTTTTCAAGACAATCATCTTCACTTTCAGACTCACCATAATAAGAATCTTCATCGGTTTCATAACCTTTATCCAGACATCGTTTAAGTTCCATATGAATGGTCCTACTAATTTTTGCGACAAGCTCTTCCGAGGTTCCATCATCTTCCAACTTGTATAATTTCTGTGCAAGTTTCTTGACGTTCACACGCTTACCACCGTTGGATACAATATGTTCTTTTTACCAGGACTCTTCCCTTTGAATGGGTGAATGATCATAACTACGATCCAGAGTCGGATAAGAAAAAGTGTTGCAGAAATTGGTTTGTGCGACGTTCTTTTTTTCACGGTCAAGTTGGTCTAGTATTTGTCGCATATCTTGCAATTCTTTCATAATCTGCATACAACTCGAATGAAGCCATTTATAAGTAGACTTATCCCACCTTGGTGCTTGACTTACATACCTACTACAAGGTTGTTGATATGTATGAGAATATCCATAAGGTTTTGTAGGAAATTGATCATAGCCAAAAGATTGGTTTTGATTGTATCCTAAAGATGGTTGGAAGTTGCCATAATGTTGAGGTTGAAAACCGTATTGATTGTTGTAATATGCTCGCTCTTGTGTCACCGTACATGCAAAACTGGTACCTGAAATAAAAAATCTAGAAAACAAAGTTAAAAACAAAAATAAAACGAAAATAAAAACAACTAAAGTTGCTCCGCTGCTCCCCGGCAGCGGCGCAAAAATTTGATGCGTGTCGTAACCACAACAAATTAATTAATATTTTTCTCACTAATTAACAAGTAATATAGCGATAGTAAGGATCGTTCCCACGAGGAGCAAGAGTTTTTAGTTGACTTATAATGTCACAAAAAAGGGGGGTTTTAGAGTTTATAAAGTAAAAGAATAAACAAAGCAATTAAAAAGATAAAGTTGAAATCAATAAGACAAATTAGATCAGGGAATCCTTCTTCGTTGCAAAACAATGATTCAAGTTATTTTCTTTTCCACTTTTTATTAGTCACAGATTATCACCAACCGTAGGTAAAGCAGCTAGCTCTGTGCTAAACCCCTAAACCCCTAGTATCACCAGATACGGAAGTTCTCGACTACCAGATTCTATTCACCAAACCACCTAGTAGTAGCTCACTCAAAATGTAATTTAGTTAAACGCATTAAAATTTATGAATTTATTAGGTTTATATTAGTAGTTAGACTCTTAGCTCAAGGTCTACTTGCTAACGTTGTTTCCGCACACAATTTCTCAACGAAATCCCTCCGCAAGGTCTCGCGTTTGCTACTTATGTAAAGAGTCAAAAAACGATTACTTATCCCCTAAATTTCACTAGCTTTAGATCAATTAACAAATCAATTTAGTATGCATCCTAAACGACCTATAAATCAACCATGAATGTATAAACATTCTTATTAGTAAAAACAAACGATAATCATGTGAAAACTTCAAAATAGATTTAAAACAAAACTCAAAACATATCAAGAACTAGGAATTCATCCTCAATCAATAAAATTAGCTACTCATGCTAAGAAGTTCACACAAAAAATAAAGAAAAGAGAAGTGTTGCGTGTGTAAAAGGTGTGTAAAAATTGTGTAGAGAACTTCTCTATTTATAGGCTTCAATTTCCTAGCAATCCTCTTAGGAATAGAATCCTCATTCCATAATAACACCACTTTCCCTTTGTATCCCAACTTCCAAATCCAAGTCTTTCTCAAATCTTCCATCTTCTCTTTCCAAATTCAAGCCCAATTATTCAAACCCATGAGTCTAGATGAGTCTAGAAAATTCTTCATTAAATGAGTCGCCTATGAAATGACAATATTTCCCATTTCGCACAAATTGGGTGATTTCTTCTTCTTTTCCTCCGTGCGACTCCAAAATACCTAATAACTCAAAAACATGCGTAAAATACATAATTTACAAGAAAAATAGCAGAGAAAGCATAAACAATAGATAATAAATAGGATGTATTCTACACCATATCACCATTCCCATGGGGGTAGTAGGGGGTTGACGCGTGCAATCTTGTGTTGTATTGGATGAGCAGATCTATTACATCCTTGTTTAAGAACGACTTATAATTGTCTTCCCTAATTATCATAGGCGCTCTGAACCTGTAGATGATGTGCTCCTTTGATGAACGCAGCCACAGTTGCTCCGGCGTAGTCTTTGAGGGGTATTTCTTCGACCCATTTTGATGCATACTCAGTAGCCGTTATTATGTACTTATGGCGCTTTGAAGACATTGGATTGATTGGTACTATAAGGTCCAGTCCCCAGCTGTGGAATGAACATGTTGTTACTATGCTGTGTAATTGAGTGTGCGGCGCCCGGATCAGGGTTCCATGTGTCTGACAACTTAAGCATTTTCGTACGTACTCAGCAATATCACTTTCCATGGTTGGCCAATAGAATCCGCCTTCGTAAAGTTGTAGAAATAATTTCCGCATTCCTTGGTGCTCAGCGTCATGAGACTGACTCATCACTTCCATTGCCTCTTGGTCAGACAGGCATCGTAGAACGACATTACTGTAACTTGTACGATAAAGGACACCCTCGTGCATGAAAAAGCGCGCTCCCTTCTTTTGGATCTTTAGGGTCGCCTGTCTTTCGTTGGGTAGCTTATCATGTTTGATGAAATCTATGTAAGGTTGCCTCCAATCTGCTCCCTCAACTATACAGACTTCTGCGGGCTGTGGTGGAGCCTGGCAGTCGGCACAACCATCTTGTAGATCCGCTGCTTGCGGTGACATGCTTGGATAGTATATTCCCATCCTCTGAAGTTTTCTGTAAAGATGAACGGCGTCAGTTAGACCGCATGTTTCTGCGTGCAGTTTTTGGAGTATTCTTTCTGCCTCCCTTTTATTTACACATATGGCGAGGGATCCTCAGGCAGCCCGATAGTACAAGGCTCCTTGGATCATCACGAATTTCTTTAAGGTTTGGGCGGGTATTACTCGGTCCTCATCCATCCGAGTTAGGTCTTCGATATATACCCGCCTCCAATCATCTGCTTCCTCGAATGTTAGGTCTTCCATCCAAGTGTTGGGCACCTCATTTCTTCTTACCGTGATCGTTCCCTCTTCTTCGCCATTTAGTTGCATCTTGCTTGATAGCGTTTCTAGAGCATCTGCATGTCGGTTTCCGCTCCTTCCCGTATGATCTAATATTAACCCCGTTTGGTTCATCAGACTCTGAGCCTCTGCTCGATAAGGTGCTAGGGGGTTCTTTGACGTGGAAGTTGCCGTTTACTTGGTTTGTCACCAGTTTCGAGTCGCCTTTTACTTCTATACTCACTAAATTGAGTTTTTTTGCCATCTTGAGTCCTAGGATTAGTGCTTCATATTCGGCGACATTATTACTGCATGGGAAAGCGAATTTGAACGAATACGATAGTAAATCGCCTAGTGGGGCTTCAAACACTACTCCTGCTCCTCCAACAGTGCCATATGACGATCCGTCAAAGAACATGGTACAAGGTTTGTCAACGTCTGCGGTTGCTAATTTTCCAGGTATGTATTCATGTACTTCGTCGTATTATTCTCTTGGGAACATGGCTATTAGGTCAGCTATCGCTTGTCCCCTCACCCCGTTTGGTCGCTGATATTTGAGCTCGAACTCTGACAACTGTAACAACCATCGAGAAGTTCTTCCTGTTAGGACGGGTTTAGATGCCGGGTAGGATATGGGATTCGCGGCGGCTACTACAATGGTCTCATGTGCCAAGAGATGAGGGTGTAGATTCTGTGTCGCGTATATGAAGGCTAGACATGCTTTATCTACGCGTGGATATCTCAGTTCAGCGTCTCGCAGGACTCGGCTAACATAATACATAGGTGAAAACTCATTTCCCCCCATGTCCTGTGCGAGAACTACACCTTTGGGATGATGAGGCATTGCTTCAGTTTCTCGAATGTGGCGCACTACACCTCTCCCCATGCAAAGGTCACGTCTTTCTTTAGTAATGGAAGGAACGCAGTCATTAATTACGCTATACCATGTACGAAGCGCCGTATATATGATATCCGTCCTATGAAAGCTTGTAGTTCCTTTGTGTTTGCCGTAGACGCCATGGTTGTGATCGCTTCAACTTTGCTTGGATCCACTTGGATCACTTCATTAGTCACCACAAATCCTAAGAACTTTCCTGATGTTATTCCGAAGGCATATTTAAGGGGATTCATTTTGAGCTTGAACTTCCTGCATCTCTCAAAGGCTGTCTTCAAGAGAGAGGCGTGATCTTCGGCCTCTTGTGTCTTGACCATAATGTCATCAACATATACTTATACCGTTTGGTGTAGCAAGTCATGGCGCGTTGATATGTGGTGCCAACGATTTTTAGGCCGAAAGGCATCACTACGTAGTAGAAATTTCCGTACGGAGTTTGAAATCCGGTCTTCTTTGGGTCCGACAGATCCATACTTATTTGGTTGTACCCAATGAATCCGTCCATGAAGGAGAATCGTTTCTTTCCTCCCGTCGCGTCTAGCGTCATGTCAATATTGGGGAGCGGAAAGTCATCCTTTGGGCACACCCGATTTAAGTATCTATAATCCGCACGACACCTGATCTTCCCATTATTTTTTACCACGGTCACGATGTTAGCTAACCAAGTCGGGTGTTGGATAGGCTTGATGAACTTGGCTTTAAGAAATCGCTCTACTTCTTATTTTATCGCGAGAGTTGTGTCCCTAGGGACTCCCTGCTTCTTTGGTTTATCGGTTTGAACTCGGGTGACACTCCAAGATTGTGGGACACGAGATCGTTGTCTAACTCCGGCATCTCATCATAGTCGAAGGAGAAGACATCCTTATAGTCTCTGATTAGCGCGATCAACGCTTCTCTCGCTTCTTCATATAAGCTCTTACTTATCATGATGGGGAGCTTGTCCTCCTCTGTCCCTATGTTGATTTCCTCAATCCCATCCATAGTGAGATCCTCAGGCGTTCGTTCTTCTGCGGCTCTGGGAGTTGCATCCATGAGTTGGTATCGCATCTCCTCATTATCAATTATGTTGTAAGGCAGTTCCGCTAGACTTAGATTGGTATCTTCAGAGGGAGTCTCTATTTTTTTACCCGTCATATCGACGCTTTCCTGCATATCTGCGGGTGCTCCCTCAGCTGATTGTTATAAGCGGTATACGTGCCCCCCCCCATCCGGCTTAGAGAAGCGCTGGAATCTGGGTTGCTCTTCTTGTTTTCTCTTCCTCTCGGTGGGGAACACCATCCTTGATGGGATAAACACAGACTTAGTTGGTCCCGACTTTTCTTCTTCTTCTACCCACTTAGGGAGCGGGGTGAGTCATACTTCAAGTACTTCATCCTCTTCCTTTGGCTCACCGTAGAAGACTGCGTCTGTTATGTATGCTTCCTATGGGTCAAAGGGATTGCTCGTGGCAGGGATCTGGTACTTCCTACCTCCCATGTTGGTCTTAACGCACTGGTGATACGTCGACGCCACAACCTTATGGTTGAGTAGTCATCCTCTTCCTAGCAGTACGTGGAACGTGGTGTCATCTTCTAATACGTAGAACGATGTAAGCGCTCGGATAGGGGCGACTTTCATGACTAGGTTGACGATCCCAATAGCTGTCTGGGCATGACCTCCAAACCCCTTTACTGTTGTAGTTCGCATCCTGATTGCGGAACGCTGCACTCCTAGGATGTCTAACGTTTCCATGGAGATTAGATTCAAAGAAACATCTCCATCTACAAAGGCTCTCTTTAGCGGGTGTTTGTTGATGTGAACTGTTATGTACAAGGGCCTAAGGTTCTATCATGGATAGAAGATGTCTTCGTTTGTAAACACGATCGCCTCTTTGAGGAGAGGGTCGTAGGATTTTCCTGCCGCGATAGATGTTATAGCCTTCGATGCTTCTATGATTTGGTCTTCGCTGAAGCCGAGGGAGTCGAAAAACTGTTGGGATGATACTGTCTGGCGAACTTTCTGGCCACGCCATCTGTGTTTGTGAATGTAAGGTCCTCCAGTTCAACCTCACACGCCTCTTCCTCATTGTCATCCCAAGGTCTCCAAACATGTCCACTCAGGTTGTGAGAGAGCATCATGACTTGGTGCTGGATCGTTTTCCCGGCTTCAGGATTACTCATATTGATTTCACCTATCTCCAGCTTTCTCTGGAACATTCTTCGGAGGTTGTAGCAGTCGGTTCTAGGGTGTTGTATCCTGCAGTGTAGTGACAGTACCTAGTGTCATTTTTATCAATAAAACTAGGATCCGTTTTTGTTGAAGGCAACTGAGTTTCTTTGTTTGCTATCCATTGCTCTAATAGACCCACGATCTGCTATTTACTGCAAGGTAATGGCGGAGGGAGCGTTTGTGTGCTCCAACCTTCTAGGTTATTGTTAGCGCGGATATTCCTAGGCATGGTTGACAGAGTATTAACTGTATTGCGCCAGGCGTAGTCTGAATTGTGTTTTTCAACGCAATCAGTGATTCTTTCGGCTGCTTCCTCTACCTCGACAAACGTCGGGAATCGGAAGTTGACCAGGATTTTCTTGAAGGACGGCGTCATTCCGCGTACGCAGATCTCCACCAGCGCTTCCTCCTTGACGTCCTCGTGGAAATCTAAGGTGAGGAGACGGACCCTGGCGATGTACTTTCCTATTTCCTCCCCTAGGCGCTGGTTGCACTTGCTCGATCTATGGTGATGACTTTTCTTTTTGCTGAATAAAATTTTCTAAGGAATAGAGTGGACATGGTTGACCACGAGCTGATGCTCCCTTACTTTAGGTTTTCATACCAAGTAAATGATGTGTCAGTTAGCGACTTCGCAAATTCTCTCAAGCATAACTTTCCATTAGTTGCGTGGTCATTCATAGTAGACAGGAATCGGCTAAGATGTTCCCGCGCATTCCCTTGAACATTGTAAATCTTGAATTTTGGTAAAGTATAATCTTCTGGGTATTGATATTCTGTGACTTCATGTGAGTATGAGCTAGCCATGAAATCATAGTTATCCTGCTTCACGACTATGTAGTTCGTCTCTAGGTACTTGGCCATTGCCTCTTGTGTCATAGCTACAGGTGCTTCTTCCTTTTCTCTCGAATATTCTGTTGCTCCTCTGGTATCCTGTTCAGCTCTAGCTACCTTCAGAAGTTTTCTCAATTCTTGCTCCCTGCGGACATGGTCCTCTAGCTCTTTCTGCATTTCCTTCAGAGAGAGATGTACGAATGGCGTGCTCTCGACTTCCTGCTGTTTGTTTTTCTCGTGTGGAGCATCCGGTCTTCTCACTTGTGTGATTGGGTCCGACACTATCCCCACTCTCTCGCCTTATAGGTTAAGTGGTGTGTCATTCGGCCGTTTTTTTACCGCGCATGCGCTAGCACCTCCTAGGTGTGTCATGGTGAGCTAGACACGAGCCTCCGAGTGTGGTCACCAAAAGTTGAGGGGTGATTTTAGCTTAGGTTCTACGCATCCTACACCCACCAAGTGACATCACTTTACTAGGAATGGTAAGAGAGAGAGTTGCCTTTCCTTTGTACCTTGTCCTTCATTATATAGACTTTCCTAAAATTCCCTCCTTTTATGACATCATGAAACATGTCCTAAACCTCCTTACTTATTTCTAATGTCATTTTCTTAATATAACCTCGTCTTTATTTGTTAATCCCTTCCTTATCCTTCTTATCTCATGGGTATTTCTTCATATAAGAATTACTGTTTAATCCAGTTTTTCATGACCCAGTTAATGGCTAGTCCACCCGTGAAACTAATTTACTCGTAGTCCAAAAACATGTTTTTGGACCAGTTTATTTACTCGTTGGTCCGAAAACTATGTGGATATTATAAAGTGTGTTTTCTAAATGCCTAAAATACCCTTCGAGATCTAATTAGTATCAGTACATAACATATGTAGTATCATATTAGTATTGATACTTAATAGTATCAATACTTAAGAATATCAATACATATGTAAATATGTAGTATGTAGTAACATATGTAGTATGTAGTATCAATACATATTAATATGTAGTAACATATGTGAAAATACAGGGGTCTAACAACCACACCCAACAATTTGTTTGGCAATCTGAGAGGACATACTCCAATACACTTTCTAGAGAAGCAACTAGACAGTCAGACTCAATCTAGAGTAAAGTATATTAAAGAGTTTAATATCTCTAACTCTTAATTCACTCCGCAATTATCAAATAGAAATCTGCGAGCCCGGTTGAATATAAGAGCATTAACTTGAACGGTACCAAAGACCAATGTTCAAGTGTCAATCAATTTAAATCAATAACCCAAGTTCGGATATTCTAATTGATTGAACTTAATGCACAACCTGTGATATTTCAATTATATAACAAAATATAATGCGGAAAAGAAATAACACAGCCACCAGAATTTTCTTAACGAGGAAAACCGCAAATGCAGAAACCCCCGGGACCTAGTCCAGTTTGAAAACCACACTGTATTAAGCCGCTATAGACTCTAGCCTACTACCAATTAACTTCAGACTGGACTGTAGTTGAACCCTAATAAATCTCGCAATAATTCAAGGTACAGTTGCGTTCTTATGCCTCTGATCCCAGCAGGATACTACGTACTTGATTACCTTAGTTGATCTCACCCACAACCAAGAGTTGCTACAAACCAAAGTCGAAGACTTGATAAACAAATCTGTCTCACACGGAAAATTCTATAGATTGAATAAATATGTCTCCCACAGAAATACCCAATAGTTTTTGTTCCGTATTTTGATAAATCAAGGTGAATAAGAACCAATTGATAAACCAGACTTATATTCCCGAAGAACAGCCTAGTATTATCAATCACCTCACAACAATCTTAATCGACTAGCGAAACAAGATGTTGTGGGATCACAAACGATGAGACGAAGATGTTTGTGATTACTTTTATTTTGCCTATCGGAGAAATTAATCTCGAGTCAATTATTTCAATCGTACTCAATACGATATAATCGGGAAAGATCAGAATACGCCACTACAAAGAAAATAGTTGGGCCTGGCTTCACAATCCCAATGAAGTCTTTCAAGTCGTTAACCTACATGGTCTCGATAGAAACCTAAGGTTAGAGGAGAATCGACTCTAGTTTATAAAACTAGTAACACACAGGAGGTGTGTGGATTAGTTTTCCCAGTTGCTAGAGTTCTCCTTTATATAATTTTCAAATCAGGGTTTGCAATCCAAGTTACCTTGGTAACAAAGCATTCAATATTCACCGTTAGATGAAAAACCCGATCCAACCAAGCTAATATCTTTCAACCGTTAGATCGAACTTAGCTTGTTACACACAAATGAAATGTACCCTCATTTTGGTTTATGTAACCGTACCCAAGCATGTACACCATGTTGGTTCACAAATAGTTAACCGAGGTTAGCCATATGATTACTCTCATATCAACCTTATTCAACTTAACCATAACTAGTTAAAATGACTCAAACGAAACTAGTTAAAGAGTTGTTCAATTGCTATATTCTCATAGAATTATACAAGAACAAAATTGAAGCAAAATCGGTTTGATTCACTCGAATCAATCATGAACATTATAGCCACGGTTTGCAAAGATTACATTCCTTATTATATAAATGTTTATGTTCATGTTGATAAACGATTTTAGAACTTTAACCTTCAAGTATGCAAACGGGTACACATACTTGAAACACCCGGACTAAGATTGGGTTTCGCCAGTACGCAAACGGGTACGCGAACTTTTAATCCCAGCTGAAACTCTCGGACATGAACCTGTATGCCAGTACGTAAACGGGTACCCATACTTAGGTTCCCGGATTTCTCAAACCAACAGGTATGCAAACAGGTGCGCATACTATGGTTCCCGGACATGGATTACATATGTGCAAGAGTGCATAACATGGCATATCCAATAATGGTTAAGTGTTCTAAACTCTTATTTCAATCATTGAAACTTTCTTAGAGGATGACAATAGACGTTTTCACATACTATTAGCATCAAAGCAATTTTCAAGTTATTGAAATAATCATAACGAAACATTCCAAGACAACACCAAATGATTGTATCACACAAACCATGTAAGATGTTACCCGGAAATTTTCACATGATATAAGATGAACTTGGTCGAGGCGAAAGCTTGCCAACACATATTTCGAGAAATATGTAAGCGAGATAAACTCAGCTCGAAATCTCAAATGTGTATATAGAAAACTATATCGTAATATGACTTATGTCTCAATATAGGAGATAGAGTAGAAATAGACTTTCCAAGTGATAGATAAGTTTAAGTCTTCACATACCTTTTGTCGGTGAAGTTCCACAAGCTCCCCTTAGTAGTTCTTCGTCTTCAAATGATGAACGCCGTGAAGTCTAAGCTCAACTACACAATCTATGTCCTAGTCCGAGACATCTATAAATAAGCTAGAAATCAAGACTTATAGTTTTGATTACTAACATTGACAAACATGCTTGAGATAGCAACGCATGCGAGTTCGACCGAGCAGTGCTTGATAGACACATTTTTTTGTCTAATTTGTCCTCAATGTTTCGTATTTTTTAGTACTCGTTTTCGTACTTATTATGGTGTTTTGTGTGTTTGTAGGTATTTTTTGGAAATAATTATTGTTGGAAAATTCGGCTTGAAAAATCACTCGGAGCACCCCCGGAGGACATTTGCTATACGGACCCCCACTTTTGCTAAGGAGCACCCACGGCCATGTGTAACCCATTTGTCTATAACACCCACTGGTTATTTGGCACCCAAGACGTTGGATAAGGGATAACCTCTTTCTTCGTTTGAATTAAGAAAAATGGCGGGAAAAATTTCACACCACTAACAGATTTTCAGTTCGTGATTTGGAGGGGTTATAGTGTGATTCAACAGCTGATTTCGATTGGGATAAACGTGATATTCCCAAACAATGCTGGTATGGGTGTTCAAATGAGTTTACTTGGGCTGGATAATCGTTGGGAAGAAAATAGGGGAGTATGTGTGCAGTTGAGATAATCACGGGATTTGCGCGAGCAGCAGAGGAGTTTGCACGTGTTTGGAAGACCCTAACAACTATTTGGAGTGTGAAGGAGTTAAATATGGCAATTTGGAAGCTTCAGAACGCGTGTAGAGATAAAAAAATCTGAATTATTTCCTAAACTGACCGTGAAGAATAATGGAGAATTATATGAAGTTATTACGTGAGATTTTGCTGTTGTTGGGTTATAAATAGGTGCTGGGATATCATAGAAGGTTTACGGAGAGTTTGGGAAGGATTTGGAACATCACAGAGGAGAAATACGATCACCAGAGAAACCTGCTGCTGCTGCTGCCATTGAAGAACACGAAGAACATAAAACCTCAAGAAGCAGTCTTATTTTGCTATAGTATTTGCGACTGTTCAGCGACAGTCTTAGAGCTACAGTAACAGTGACACATCCTCTGTATCGTTCTTTGGTTTGCAACAATTATAAGTGTTACAAACCAGGTTTTGAATTATTTATCCCTTTTCATCATTTGTAAACACCATTTGAGCAATGAAATCAACTTTTGAGCGTGTTTCCTACATGATAATGAGCTAAATCTCCCACAACCAAGGCAATGAGGAAGCTATTTACGCATGAATAATTAGTAACTATTTTATTTTCTCTAATTTATAATTTATAATTCACTCAATCACTGCTTTTGCAGAGTTTTAAATTTTGCATAATTTTCTTAATTAGTTGTGATTCAATCTGATAGGTTATACTTTGTTTAGTCAATCGATAATCTATGCTTAGGGAATATAATTGATATTTGAGAATTTGCACGATTATTTGTGAATTAAGAAATAAGGGACTTAAAAGATAATTAGAGTTTTGGATTATTTGCTATAATTTATTCATGTGTGATAGTGGAATCAGTGTCTTGGTTATTCCTAATAATCTTGAATTAAGTTTTGTTTGTTATTAAATTTCATTCAATCTAAAATCTTTTGCTTTTACAAGTCTCAACGAACTTTTTACTACAACTCAATTGAAAATCACATCAATTTTTGGCGCCGCCGACGCGGACTTGTCTTTAGGCTAGAGTTTTTAGATTTTTTTTTAGGTTCTTATTTGTTTTTCATTTTTATTTTATTTTTTCTTCTTTACGTTTTTGGGTTTTTGTCTTTTCCTTACAGATTTTGGAGCGAAAGAAAAATTTGCCAAAGTTTTTGGTGAATACTTAAAGATTTGGAGTAAAAGCAAAGCGAAAGGAGCGAAAGAAAAGGACAATAAAAATTAATTAAAAAAAAAGAGAGAGAGAGAGACAATTTTTTAGAATTTTTTTTTTTTTAGATTATCTTTTTCTTTTGCACTTTATTTTTGGACTTTGGACTGTGGACTTTGGGACTTTATTTTTTTAAAACCCTACGGAAGGATGGTTTAAATATAAACTGTATGCAGAGAAGGAAGACGATTACGATATCGCCTCGGCCCCTCGGGTTCGTACATGACATAGGAGTCGTGGCCCGAATCGACTTCAGCGGTTCATCCCCCGTCTGGTATGGGAGGTAAGTTTGTCGAAACACTCGCGAATCCCTTGTCAGCGAGTTACTGTATTCCTTCGTTTGCATATATGTTGAGGATTTGAAAACGACTGCTTTAATTTCCTAGTAAATGGCAAGGACTGGCCATACAAGATAAGGTTTCGGATTTCATCAGCGTTCCCTTCTTGCCCGCCTTAGGAAAACGAAACCAAACGTGAACCTAAGCCTAAAATTTGACTAGAACGAGACCTATAAGATAACGAGCTTAATAGGAAAGTCATTTGAAAAATATTGGTTACTCTTTTAAGCATGCTTCAAAGTTCATGATGGTTTATGTGAGTTGAATACGCCGCCTTGTAACGCTGATGAGGCCTTGGGTATCAAAGCTCCACTGATCTTCCCTCATCTCGATTCAACTTACTTAAACTCGGATTGATTCCAGAGGGGTTTGCTTAAATTGTAACGAATTCCCTTTCGAAGGATTAGAAGCTGGTCTAGAAACAATCTAAGTGGAGCCATCATGCTTTTTGTTTGCTAGAAATTAGTAGGTTTGCTGTGGTGGAGTCAGCCTTGTTTGTGTTTGGATAGAACTTTCCTTCCTTTTATGATTTCTTTCTTTTTCTTTTGTTTTTCTAGTGTATGCCCAAGGTTATTAAAGATCGGGCTTGGAAAAGAAACACTCTAGGTCGTTTGATTAGTGATAAACCTAGTAGTTCTTCTTGTGAAGGCGGGGAGCTCAAATACTCTTCTTTTGAGAGCCATGTCTTTGGAAATTTCAGCTTTGAAAACTTGACAATTAGTGAAGAAAGTACTCCTAGTCCTTCGGTAGTGCCAGAAATGGCAACTTTGAAAGCTTTATTAAACCCAACTAGGACCTCTCGTCTGTCTTGTATCAAGTTAGCTGAAACCGAGGAAAATTATGAACTCAAACCTGGGACTTTACAAATGCTCCCAATCTTTTTAGGAAAAGAGAATGAGAACCCCTATTTTCATGTTAGGGAATTTGAGGAAGTTTGTAGTACTCTGAAGATTTAAAACCTTAGTGATGATGCGTTGAAACTTAGGTTATTCCCCTTTTCCTTAAAAGATAAAGCCAAATCTTTGTTGTATAGTTTGGCTTCTAAGTCAATTGAAACCTATGACCAACTTACATCTGCCTTTATACAGAAGTTTTTCCCAAGGCACAAAACATCGTCTATTAGGACACAAATCTGTAATTTTGCTGAACAAGAGGGAGAATATTTATATAGGTATTTAGAAAGGTTCAATGACTTAATATCTCAATGTCCTCATCATGGTTTAGAGATGGTTAGGTTAGTTCAGATCCTTTACGAGGGTTCAGATTATTCAACAACAACCATGGTTGAGTCCTTATGCACAGGTGGGTTTGAGAATAAAACTGTTGATGAGGCGATGACATTTTTGAATGAAATCGCCGATAAGACCCAACAATGGGAATATAGTAGGGAACCCCAGAAAACAATTCTTCTAAGTAGAGGAAATGTTAATAGGGTAGAAGGATCTTATGAGTCAGATAAAATAGCACCATATCCAAAAGGTTAGAAGCCTTAGAATTAGGTCATTCTAGTGGTAATAGTGGTAGAATAGAGCCTTCTTGGGAAGGCCATACTGTTGAGGAGCAAGCCAATGCTCTTTATAACAACACTAGATTCGATAACCGTCAGAAGTTTGACCCATATTCATAAACCTATAACCCTGGATGGAGAAACCATCCCAACCTTTCTTGGTCTAAGGGCCAGAATCAAGGTCAGTCTAGTAACTCTCAGGTTCCCCCAGGTTTTGGCTATACGAAGAATCCTTCAGCTCCGACACAGTTTCAGAACCCTTCGGATAAGAAGATTATGAGTTTAGAAGAGTCTCTTGCTTTGTTAACTCGTAACAATGTGCAGTTTCAGCAATCTGTCGCTCAAGGTTTAGAAGAAAATAAGAGAATAGGTCAGGCTAACTCTCAGGCTATTTCCGAGTTGAAAACCCAGCTTAGTCAGATAAATGAGTCTTTAAGAGAAAGAGGTAAGTTTCCTAGTCAAACTCAACCAACCCTAGAGGAATTAATGAAATAGGTTAAAGACCATCCGAACATGTAAAGGCTATTAAAACCCTTAGGAGTCGTATAGTGAGATAGACAACAAGGTTTCCATGCCTGATAATGAACATGTTGTAGTTCACCCTTCTGAACCAGAAACTGAGGAGACTGATAGAGTCTCTAAAGAGACCAAGAGGGTCATATTGAGCCCGGCTTTGTTCCTAGAGCCCCATTCCTACAGCTGCTAGTTCCAACTAAGAGGGAGTCCAACTTTAATGATATATTGGAGGTTTTTAAGCAGGTAACTATCAACCTTCCATTATTAGATGCGATTAAGCAGATTCCCACTTATGCCAAGTTTCTTAAGGATTTGTGTACGCGAAAGCGAAAACTTAGTGTCCAGAAGAAAGCCTTCCTAGCTAGTCAGAAGAAGGTCAGAATACCATTACTCCTAAGTATAAAGATCCAGGGTTCCCTACTATTTCTTGCACAATAGGTAAATACCGTGTCGAGATACCTTTGCTTGACTTAGGAGCCAGTGTGAACTTACTTCCATACCATGTGTATCTTAAGCTAGGACTTGGTGAGATGAAACCTACCCAGATGACACTTCAGTTAGCTGATAGGTCCGTTAAAATTCCTCGTGGTGTGATCGAGGATGTTCTTATAGAGGTCGACAAGTTTATATATCCTGTGGATTTTGTTATCCTAGATACCCAACCTGTCCCTGACCCAGAGAAACAGATACCAATGATTTTAGGTCGCCCATTTTTAGCTATATCCAATGCGATCATCAACTGTCGAAACGGTATTATGAATTTGTCTTTTGGTAATATGACTATTGAGCTGAACATTTTTAATATTAGTAAGCTACCCTCTGAACTAGATGACTCGAACATAGAAGAGGTGAACATGATAGGAACATTAGTCGAGGAGTCATTACCAAACACTTTGTTAGAAGATCCATTAGAAAAATGCCTAGCTCATTTTGGGATTTATTTTGATGATGATAATGTGATTAATGAGGTAAATGCTCTGTTAGATTCAACCCTTTTGTTAGAAACTAGTAATGGATGGAAACCTAAGTTCGAACCACTACCAGTTTCTAAGTCTACCCTGGTTCCTTATTTAGAAGAGCCTCCTAAATTGGACCTTAAACCATTACCAGATACCCTAAAGTATGTGTTTTTAGGCCCATCTGAAACTTTACCTGTGATTATAACATCCGACTTGGATAGTGATTAGGAAAGTAGGCTAGTAAATGTCCTTCAGAACAACAAGGAAGCTTTAGGGTGGACCATAGCATACATTAAGGGTATAAGTCTCACTGTTTGTATGCATTAGATCTATTTAGAGAGTGACACCAAACCTTCTAGGGAGATGAAACGTCGACTGAACCCTAATATGAAAGAAGTACTTCGAACCGAGGTTCTTAAGCTGTTAGATGCAGGCATTATCTACCCCATTTCAGACAGTAAGTGGGTCAGCCCCGTTCAGGTTGTTCCCAAGAAATCCGGTATTACTGTAGTCCAAAATGAGAATAATGAGTTAATCCCAAACCGGGTGACCACAAGTTGGTGTGTCTGTATTGACTATAGAAAATTGAACAAGGTCACTAGGAAGGACCACTTTCCCCTTCCCTTCATCGACCAAATGCTAGAGAGATTAGCTGGACGTAGCCATTATTGCTTTTTAGATGGATACTGCGGTTATAATCAGGTTGTCATAGCCCCATAAGACCAAGAGAAAACCACTTTTACCTGTCCCTTTGGTACCTTTGCGTATAGACACATGCCTTTCGGTCTATGTAATGCCCCTGCGACCTTTCAGCGTTGTATGTTGAGCATATTTTCTGACATGGTAGAACGGTTCTTAGAGGTCTTTATGGATGATTTTTCAGTGTTTGGTTCGTCTTTCGATGAGTGCTTGCATCATTTGTCATTATGATTCGTGCTTAATTGGGAAGGAAAAGAATTTAGTGCTTAATTAGGAGAAATGTCACTTCATGGTTCGTTCAGGAATTGTTCTAGGGCATATCGTATCTTCGAAGGGTATAGAGGTAGATAGAGCCAAAGTTGACCTTATTAAAACTTTACAAGTCCCAAAAACCGTAAGAGATATTAGGTCATTCTTAGGGCATGCAGGTTTTTATCGTCGATTCATTAAGGATTTTAGCTTGATTTCTAGACATCTTTGCATTTTGCTTGCAAAAGACGTTAAGTTTGTCTTTGATGATGCTTGTTTAGAGGCTTTTGAGAAGCTTAAGAATTTACTCACTACCGCCCCCATAGTCCAGACACCCAACTGGAACCTACCCTTTGAGATCATGTGTGATGTTTCAGATTATGCTATTGGTGTTGTGCTAGGTCAACGGGAAAATAAGTTACTTCATGTGATTTACTATGCTAGCAAAACTCTGAATGATGCCCAGTTGAACTATATCACTACGGAGAAGGAACTATTAGCCATTGTGTTTGCCTTAGACAAGTTTAGACCCTATCTCTTAGGTTCTAAGATCATAATATATACTGATCATGCTGCTTTGAAATATCTTCTGTCTAAGAAGGATACGAAACATAGATTGATTAGGTGGATCCTTTTGCTGCATGAGTTTTCTCCAGACATTAGAGACAAAAAGGGTGCCGAAAATATAGTAGCAGACCACTTGTCTAGGCTAGTTGTTGAGTCCCCTGATGATTCCTTTCCTATAAGGGATAGCTTTCCTGATGAAAAACTGTTCTTTGTTACCCAATTACCTTGGTATGCAAATATAGTGAACTATCTTGTTACTGGTCGAATGCCCCAACATTGGGGTAAACAAGATCGTTCTAGGTTTTTAGCCGAGGTGAAGCACTTCTTTTGGGATGATCCTTATTTATTTAAGTATTGTCCCGACCAGATTATTAGGAGATGTATACCTGAGAGTGACCAGTCCATTATTATTTCCTTTTGTCATGATAATGCTTGTGGGGGTCACTTAAGTGCTAAGAAGACTGCTACTAAGATATTGCAGTGTGGATTCTATTGTCCCTCGTTGTTTAAAGACTCCCACGGTTAATGTGTTACTTGTGAACGTTGCCAGAAATTAGGAACCATTTCCCGTAGGAAAATGATCCCCTTGAACCCTATTTTAGTTGTTGAGGTCTTTGATGTGTGGGGTATTGACTTTATGGGTCCGTTTCCTAATTCTTTTGGTAACTTATACATGTTTGTCGCTGTAGACTATGTCTCTAAGTGGATTGAGGCGGTTGCGTGTAAGACTAATGACCATAGGGTTGTGATTGAGTTATTGAGAAATAATATACTTACATGTTTTGGTACACCGCGTGCTATAATTAGTGATGGAGGGTCGCACTTTTGTAATGGACCTTTTAGGATTTTGATGAAGAAATATAATATTACACATAAGGTAGCTACCCCGTATCATCCACAGACTAATGGTCAAGTAGAGGTTTCCAATAGGGAGATAAAGCGTATATTAGAGAAAACAGTTAATCCTAATCGGAAAGACTGGTCGTCTAGGCTTACTGATGCCTTATGGGCTTACCGTACTGCGTTTAAGACCCCCATTGGAATGTCACCTTATCGACTTGTGTATGGCAAGTCATGTCAGTTACCTGTTGAGTTAGAACATAGAGCATATTGGGCTGTTAAGCAGCTAAATTTTTTACTAAACAAGGCAGGAGCCCATAGGAAACTCCATCTCAATGAGTTGGAAGAAATTCGTAGAGATGCATACGACAGTGCTTAGGAGTATAAGAACAAAATGAAACTTGTGCATGATAAGAATATTTTAAGAAAGTCATTTTCTACGGGTCAAAAAGTTCTTCTGTATGATACCCGCTTGCATATTTTTCCTGGGAAGTTACGTTCTCGGTGGACGGGTCCTTTTATTGTTCGCACTGTCTTTCCTCATGGAGCTGTTGATATCGAGACACCGGATGGTATTAGTTCTTCGAAGGTTAACAGTCAGAGATTTAGATCCTTTTTAGAGCCCTTTCTCTACAAGTGATGTTGAGGAGGTCCCTCTGGAGGACCCTGTTTACCCTTGATTGACCATCCAGGCGATTGTATGTTGTATATTAGTTTTTGATTTCTTTCTTCACCCAGGTACTATCTTTCCGACTTCTCTCTTTACTGATTCCTCATGTTACCTTACTTTTTGGTATTGCTCTTTCTTTAGAACATTGAGGACAATGTTATATTTAAGTTTGGGGGTAAGGGAGAAACTTCTAGCGTCACATAGTATCCGGTAAGCTAAGTTTACATACGGTTTCTCACCGAAAAGATGGAAATTGGAATTGGTAGGGATAACATTCTACTGAGACATTAGAGAAAAAGACATTGAGATCTTTGACATTCAGGAGAGAACTTGTTCCTTTTAGAGGGTAACCGTGATGGACCTAACCATCCATGATGGAAAGGCAAGTAGGTCAGAAGGAAATGCCATAAAGACAAAACAACCTCACAATGTAGTCTTAGTTACTGGATTACGACTCTCTCTCAGTAGAAACTTATCATCATCAACAAGCGGAGCAACATAAAAATCTATGAAGAAAGTTGAAGACGTTTAAGGTTTAGAAGCAACAATAGAAAAGAATAATTCAAAAAATCAAAGTTGAAGACCGAGTTACAAGAGCAAAAAAAATCAAACAATATACATTGTTGAAGTTCATGATACCAAGACATTACAAGTTGTGAACATCCAAGTTCTAAAGTCCTTCTCTAATGGCCATGTAAATTGTTGTCTTGTTATTTTTTTGTCAAAAATAATTAAAAAAAAAAGAAAAAAAAAGTACATTTAAATTTTGTTTAATAAGGCCATAGGGATGTAGAAATCTATAAGGAAGTTTCAAGCAAGAAATCAAAGAGAAGAATTAATTGTCAAGGTTCTACGAAGTTTGATAGTTTATCATCAACAGTTGAAGACCGAAGAAGACGTTGTTTCTACTGAGCACTATGAGAGAGTCGAGGAGAGATGCATATGGGTTGCTTTGTTAGTCCGCTTTCCATCTGGCACAAGATCTTTATAGCACTGGTTCAACTCATCACACGTAATTAGTCCAGCTGTGTAGCAGATGTCCCTCTCATTTTTATCTTTCTCGTAATCTTATCCAGCTGTAAAGCGGACGCATCTTACAATGTTTATCTATCTGTGTAGCGGATATCTCTTTATCTAGCAGTGTTGCGGATGTGCCTCCCCTATTATTTGTTCATCTTTAGATATGGCACCTTTAATTTCTCTGGCATTCTAGTTACTTGGAGATAGGTTGAGAATCTGTATGTCCTCATACCTCTTTGGATATTTGTGACCAATTAGAAGTAATGGTTTTGTGGGTACATCTCTGGAAAACCCTCTCGAGACTATATCTCGGTCACTAGGGCCACCTAGTGAGTTAGGCTTTTATTTTTATTAGTTTTGCTCGAGGAATAGCAAATAATAGGTTTGGGGGTATTTGATAGACACATTTTTATGTCTAATTTGTCCTCAATGTTTCGTATTGTTAGTACTCGTTTTCGTACTTATTATGGTGCTTTGTGTGTTTGTAGGTATTTTTTGGAAATAAATATTGTTGGAAAATTCGGCTCGAAAAATCACTCGGAGCACCCCCGGAGGACATTTGCTATACGGACCCACACTTTTGCTAAGGAGCACCCACGGCTATGTGTAGCCCATTTTTCTATAGCACCCACTGGTTATTTGGCACCCAAGACGTTGGATAAGGGATAACCTCCTTCTTCGTTTGAATTAAGAAAAATGGCGGGAAAATTTTCACACCACTAACAAATTTTCAGTTCGTGATTTGAAGGGGTTATAGTGTGATTCAACAACTGATTTCGATTGGGATGAACGTGATATTCCCAAACAATGCTGGTATGGGTGTTCAAATGAGTTTACTTGGGCTGGATAATCGTTGGGAAGAAAACAAGGGAGTACGTGTGCAGTTGAGATAATCACAGGATTTGCGCGAGCAGCAAAGGAGTTTGCACGTGTTAGGAAGACCCTAACAACTATTTGGAGTGTGAAGGAGTTAAATATGGAAATTTGGAAGCTTCAGAACGCGTGTAGAGATAAAAAATCCGAATTATTTCCTAAATTGGCCGTGAAGAATAATGGAAAATTATATGAAGTTATTACGTGAGATTTTGCTGTTGCTGGGTTATAAATAGGTGCTGGGATATCATAGAAGGTTTACGGAGAGTTTGGGAAGGATTTGGAACATCACAGAGGCGAAATACGATCACTAGAGAAACCTGCTGCTGCTGCTGCCATTGAAGAACACGAAGAACATAAGACCTCAAGAAGCAGTCTTATTTTGCTATAGTATTTGCGACTGTTCAGCGACAGTCTTAGAGCTACAGTAACAGTGACACATCCTCTGTATCGTTCTTTGGTTTGCAACAATTATAAGCGTTACAAACCCGTTTTTGTATTATTTATCCCTTTTCATCATTTGTAAACACCATTTGAGCAATCAAATCAACTTTTGATCTTGTTTCCAACATGATAATGAGCTAAATCTCCCACAACCAAGGCAATGAGGAAGCTATTTACGCATGAATAATTGGTAACTATTTTATTTTCTTTAATTTATAATTTATAATTCACTCAATCACTGGTTTTGCAGAGTTTTAAATTGTTTGCATAAGTTTCTTAATTAGTTGTGATTCAATCTGATAGGTTATACTTTGTTTAGTCAATTGATAATCTATGCTTAGGGAATACAATTGATATTTGAGAATTTGCCTGATTATTTGTGAATTAAGAAAGAAGGGACTTAAAAGATAATTAGAGTTTTGGATTATTTGTCATAATTTATTCATGTGTGATAGTGGAATCAGTGTCTTGGTTATTCCTAATAATCTTGAATTAAGTTTTGTTTGTTTTTAAATTTCATTAAATCTAAAATCTTTTGCTTTCACAAGTCTCAACGAAATTTTTACTACAACTCAATTGAAAATCACATCAGTGCTCTAAAAAATTCCCCCTTTGTAAATTTTAGTGACAAAACTAACAATACATATGGATTACAAAATAATTAAAAATTGTAGCTTCTCATCTAAATGCTTGATCTCCTTGGCATCTTCAGCACGACTGGAAATGTTCGTCACTTCCAAGTACTCCATGATTCTAAACGTGTGCAACTCAGCATCATAGTTGTTTAAGATCCGTAGCGATAACAATGAGAAAACAAATGCTCTCAATCATTGTTACACAGTGTCATAGTATTATTACACAACATCAAAGTTCAATTGTGTCATAACTTTGAAAACAATACTATGGTGATATGTATCACTCCCCCTCAGTCAATACTTCATATCAACATGAAAACCACTACCCCTTACATAATGATCCATAAACCATATGTATTTGTAGTATGAAACTACACATTAATTCTCCCCCTTTTTGTCAATATAAATTGGCAAAGGTACGAAAACTAGTGGGAACCTCATGAAATTTTCATAGAGATACTTCATGACCAAAAGAGAATAACATACCAACTTATTTTGATGCAATCATAAAGCCGAAGCTAAATGCATTCATCAAGGAGTTTAAAAGATACAAGATAACCCCTATAATATTCCACAGCCGCACTCCCCGCAAAGATTTGGCAATTAAGCATAAGTTCAATTAAGAACTCTTACCCATAAAATGTCATTCCCGAAAGAACAACAAAGGCGACCTTGCTTTTACAAGAAAAGAAGGATTTCTTTGGATATAACCAAATCACATGAAAACATGGATTTGAATCCAAAAATCTCAATTGAATCAACCACAAAAATGATCAATTCAATTGGTCATGCTCGACATAAGAGAACTTACGGAGCAACACAGTATATGCACAAAAATGTGGATCGGAGATCGACCAATACTGCGGAATACACAAGGATTCATTCTATTTTTCATCACTATTTGCACAATGACATATAATAGACTTAATCCTTGCAAACAAAAGTTCATCCTTTCTTCCGTTAAAATTTGCATAATGACATAAAAGGATTTAACTTTTGTTTGTCAAAAGTTCATTCTATCTTTTATCAATACTTTCATACCGATATAATAGAGATAACTTTTGAACAAGTATGGGACAGTCACATGTTCACGGACGTAAACAACATATCCCGTAACAATTTGCAATATATAAAATCATAAAGATTAAAATTGTAAACGTCATCTTCCAAAAAACTTAGAATTTAAATAAATTAATCTAAAAACATGAAGATGAAAACGTTTGACATAGCTATGTGTACTCACAATAATGGCTATTCCAAACCCTAGTTATTCTTCTAAAAACACAAGAAATAAATTCTCATAAGAAGATTTACCAGACAAGATAATTCTAAAACAAAGGACAAAGCACCAACGACTAGTCATCATCTTCACCATCGGAGACCATAAGAGTGGCATGAATCCTATCCATGTCTTCCTTGATTTCCGAAAACTTAGTAAAAATCACAAGTAATTGTTCTTGGATGCACTTTACATGTGCCATCAAGTGTGTCTCTTCTTTGTCTCTTGCAAGCGTTTTCCTTCATACGTTTGAATGTACAAGGGCGGACTAGCTTGGGAGTTCTAATAGAGTTTCCAATCGGATCTATAGGGAAAGCGTGACAAATTTGCTCAATCAAGCAAGGGTATCCTAGATTCTTGTTGGAAGACGTCATGGACATCATTTAATATTTGATGAACCAAAAAATGTCGAGACCTTGAGTTTCCAAAACAAGAAAATAGACCAACTCCGCAAACTCACGACTCCAACGAGAATTCTCAATCGTGGAGGGACAAAGGTTTGATATACCAAGTTTACCAAAGGACATCAATGCAAGATTAAGATTATTAGTAGGAAACTTTCCTTCATTCCAAGCAACACTCTTACCACAAAGACCAATGGAGATGGTTTCATAAGAAGGACGTTCATGACTAGGTCTTGGAAGGAGAAAATTCCCAATGGGAATATTAGTAATTCTTGAAATTAACTCTCTAGTTACATGAATCCTTTGTATATTAACCATGGTCTTGAATTCCATGTCGTCATGATTAACATCATAGATGTTAGCATAGAAGATTCTTGTAAGAGTGTCAAAACCTTCACCAAGACCATCAAAAATATTTCCAAGCTTGAATTTTTCAAAGAAAATTAAATGCTCTTTATGTCCACTAGAAAAATCCAATTTCTTTTCTAGAATAAATCCATTAGATGAAATCCTTCCAAAGACTCTAGTACAAGAATCATTGACAAATCTAATCCTAAGAGAATCTTGATCTATAAGAAAATTCATGCTAGAAGATAAAAAACCCAAATTTTTTGAAATTCTTTTTGAAACCTTAAAATTCATCATGAGATCTAGAAATTGGAAAGGAAAGCAAGAGGAAATCACTTACTTGGAATGAACCTTGAACAACCCTTTTTCTTCTTTTTCTCCAAGGATGTTTTAATGGAGGAAATACATGAACCCTAGACGTTCACATACGCGGACAAGATGGGAGGAGGAAGGAGGTACGCGTACCGCTCCTTTTATATACCAAAAAATGGGCTTGGACCCGTTCCTGAACCGCGACCCACAAAGGGAATGTAGGATTTCTTAGATGTTCCAACACAGAGGTTGCACAACCCGTGAAAACACACAGGCGAGCGAAAATACGGTGCATAAGAAAGCTATTTTACAGAAAGTACTAACCCAGGTACAAACAAATCAAACCGTTTCTTGCCCCATCTCAAGTTATATACAAATGGGGTAGTGCCAAGCAAGTTACCAAGTGGCAAGATGTGCAGAGAGATCCTCATGCACCATTTCCGGTTGATGAGCAGTACCAGTGATATAATCATAGTAATGACGATAATCAGGGTTAACAGAGCTTTCTATCTTCGTTTTCATTTGACCAGAAAGGAGATTTTTCCGATTTCTTAAATCAGTATCAACAACATAAGAATCCGTTTCATTGGACCTACTTGTGTTGATAGTATGTTTAGTTCGTACATCATGATTGCATGATTTGACACGTACAAAACTTTTATGGGATCGATTCTTTTTCTTAACAGAGTTAAGCTTTTCTAAGAATCTAAAAACATTTTAAAGTGCTATAAATAGGTCTTTTCAATTGACCCATCATGATAGTATACCTAAAAAAGATTAAGACTTAATCTAGTGATATTCCATATCTTTGAGCATAAAGAACGTTTTCTCAACTTTCCTTTCTTTTCAATTTTTCCTTTAGATTGTTTCACATCATCTAAGTTTTCCAAAGTCTTAGATGTAATGGGATTATCATGAGAAACCATAGGTTTGATGCATAATAATCTCTGAACAATCTTTAAGGAGTTCAAGCGTGCGTTACAGATGTCATGAGCAAGTTCTCCAAAGAAATTTCCCATAAGGACAAACTTTTAAGGATCAACCAAACACAAACTTATTAGGTTTATAGTGTTTGCCTGCTCTGATACCAATTGAAAAAGCGGGGGTCTAACAACCACACCCAACAATTCGTTTGGCAATATGAGAGGACTTACTCCAATACACTTTCGAGAGAATCAACTAGACATTCAGAATCAATCTAGAGTAAAGTATATTAAAGAGATTAATATCTGCAACTCTTAATTCAATCCACAATCAGCAAATAGAAATCTGCGAGCCTGTTGAATATAAGAGGAGTAACTTGAACGGTACCAAAGACCAATGTTCAAGTGTCAATCAATTTAAATCAACAACCCAAGGTCGGATATTCTAATTGATTGAATTTAACACACAACCTGTGATATTTCAATTATATAACAAAAGATAATGCGGAAAAGAAATAACCCAGACACCAGAATTTTGTTAACGAGGAAAATAGCAAATGCAGAAAAACCCTGGGACCTAGTCCAGTTTGAACACCATACTGTATTAAGCTACTACAGACTCTATCCTACTACCAATTAACTTTGGACTGGACTATAGTTGAACCTTAATCAATATCACATTGATTCAAGGTACAGTTGCGTTCCTTACGTCTCTGATCTCAGCAGGATACTACGCACTTGATTTCCTTAGTTGATCTCACCCACAACCAAGAGTTTCTACGAACCAAAGTCGAAGACTTGATAAACAAATCTGTCTCACACAGAAAAGTTTATAGATTGAATAAATCTGTCTCCCACAGAAATACCCAAGAGTTTTTGTTCCGTCTTTTGATAAATCAAGGTGAACATGAACCAATTGATAAACCATACTTATATTCCCGAAGAACAACCTAGTATTATCAATCACCTCACAATAATCTTAATCGACTAGCGAAACAAGATATTGTGGAAACACAAACGATGAGACAGAGATGTTTGTGATTACTTTTATCTTTCCTATCAGAAAAATTAATCTCGAGTCAATTATTTCAATTTTACTCAATACAATAGAATCGGGCAAGATTAGAATAAGCAACTACAAAGAAAATAGTTGGGTATGGCTTCACAATCCCAATGAAGTCTTTCAAGTCGTTAACCTACAGGGTCTCGATAGAAACCTAAGGCTAAAGGAGAATCGATTCTATTTTATGCAACTAGTAACACACATGAGGTATGGGGATCAGTTTTCCCAGTTGCTAGAATTCTCCTTTATATAGTTTTCAAATCAGGGTTTGCAATCCAAGTTACCTTGGTAACAAAGTATTCAATATTCACTGTTAGATGAAAAACCTTATTCAACCAAGATAATATCTTTCAACTGTTAGATCGAACTTAGCTTGTTACATACAAATGAAATGTACCCTCATTTAGGTTTATGTAACCGTACCCAAACGTGTACACCATGTTGGTTCTCAAATAATTAACCGAGGTTAGCCATATGATTACTCTCATATCAACCTTATTCATCTTAACCATAACTAGTTAAAATGAATCAAATAAAACTAGTGAAAGAGTTGCTCAATTGCTATATTCTCATAGAATTGTACAAGAACACAATTGAAGAAAAATCGGTTTGATTCACTCGAATCAATCTTGATCATTATAGCCACGGTTTTCCAAGATTGCATTCCTTATTATATAAATGTTCATAACCGATTTTAGAACTTTAACCTTCAAGTATGCAAACGGGTACGCATACTTGAAATACCCGGACTAAGATTGGGTTTATCTAGTACGCAAACGGGTACGTGAACTTTCAATCCCAGCAGAAATTCTCGGACATGTACCTGTACGCCAGTACACAAACGGGTACGCATACTTAGGTTCCCGGATTTCTCAAACCAACAGGTACACAAACGGGTGCGCATACTATGGTTCCCGGACATGGATTACATATGTGCAAGAGTGCATAACATGACATATCCAATAATGGTTAAGTGTTCTAAACTCTTATTTCAATCATTGAAACTTTCTTAGAGGATGACAATAGCCGTTTTCACACAATATTAGCATCAAATCAATTTTCAAGTTATTGAAATAATCATAACGAAACATTCCAAGACAACACCAAAATGATTGTATCACAAAAACCGTGTAAGATGTTACTCGGTAATTTTCACATGATATAAGATGAACTTGGTCAAAGCGAAAGCTTTCCAACACATATTTCGAGAAATATGTAAGCGAGATAAACTCAGCTCGAAATCTGATCAAATGTGTATATAGAAAACTATATCGTAATATGACTTATGTCTCAATATAGGAGATAGAGTAGAAATAGACTTTCCAAGTGATATATGAGTTTAAGTCTCCACATACCTTTTATCGATAAAGTTCCACAAGATCCCTTTAGTATTTATTCGTCTTCAAATGATGAACTCCTTGAAGTCTAAGCTCAACTACACAATCTATGTCCTAGTCCGAGACATCTATAAATATGCTAGAACTCAAGACTTATAGTTTTGATCACTAACATTGACAAACATTCTTGAGATAGCAACGCATGCGAGTTCGACCGAGAAGTGCTCTAACAATATGTAGTAAGATATGTAGTACGTAGTAACATATGTAATAACACATGTAATTATAGATGGGGAAAACGATTTGCTAGTTTTTACGGAACTGAGGAGGCGACCGTACGAGGAGACTCCTTGAACCGAGCGAAATGTTTAACCTCACAAAGATGCACTGCAAGTAGGGAGTGCTTTAAGTTCGAGATATCAATCTGTAGGACTCCGGCCTAAACCAAGACAATGGCCGTTCTAGAGTCAATTCCGTCACAAGAGAGGATGGGTCGATCTGTAGGAGGGAAGCTGAGAAATGTGTGAGATCAATGGTGATCAAGAATTGTTGGTGTGTTGTGTATTTTGCGTGAAAACATTTTCTGAATGATTGAATTTACTCAGTTGAGAGTAATTGCAAAATCGATGAGTTCGTGTAGACGAAAGATTGTCTGTATGAACGATGTCTTATTGAAAAGAATTGTTATGTCTTTCAATCATCGGTTCAGAGAACTGTTTATGTTGCTAGAATTGTAAACACCTTGATCCCATGAAGTGCGACAGTTGCTGGAGTCAAAGAGCGAGGAATCGGAAATCGTGTTAAAACCAGTTGCTCATCGTGCGGAGACTTGGTTTATTTTCTACCCACTACTTTGCTAAATCCTTCAACTGATTGCACGACTTTCTCACATTCTCATCGTGGGTGAACACAAGTGCCGTAGACCGCCAGACCAAAACCCTAATTAATATCCCCCCATGTGACACGATTGATGTATCATGATTGTGGAGTCTGCAAGGCAGACGTGTGTTTAGTTAACCAGTTGCCGACTTTATGGGACGATGAGTCCTGGTATTGCTGAGTCGAACGTGATTTGCAAATGCTCTAAGACTCACGAATTGAACGTGTCTGTTGAGACAGAGGTATAATTGTTGAATAAATTGCTGATAGTTAAGGTGAGCAAATGTTGCTCATTTGATGAATCGTTGAATATTGACCAATATTCCTTAGTCTAGGAAAATATTGCTCATATGAGCAAAAGTTTCTCGGTTGATGAATTATTAGTAGCAGGACCAAAAAAATATTAATTAAAATACTGTTAGCTAAACCAAGTATAATTAATTAGAATGTTGATCATGGGATCGACGTAAAATTATTAGTGTTTGAATCTGCTCAGAATTATGTTTTGCAGAGCTTTGGATCCGAAACCCTAATTTCGATCAATTTCTGATCAATTGATGATTTATTGAAAATAAATCAGGGAGTGAAGGAGGGACCGGCTACATGGGATGATGAGTCGACCATGTAACGCCCAGATGCTCGAGGGAGCAAAATACCAAAGTCTCTTGAAGACCAGTTGGTGAAAAGATGATTAAATGCTGGTTTAATCATTTATTCAAATAATGTTCGTTTGAACCTTAGGTGATAAAACCTAATAAATTATGAAGAGACGAAAGACCGACCAAGGGGTCATGAAACCGGCCCTGGTTGGTCACGGGATCGACTGACGATCATTTGATGGAATTCCAAAATTGTTTGGAAGAGTTTGAACCTAATGTGAACAAATTAGGTCAAATGATCAAAACATGCGGGACAGGCTCCTTGCAAACCAAAGCGCCAACCTTGGTCGGTCAAGTTAATATGCTCACGTCACCAAAGTGTTCGCGTCTCAGTCCTGAAGATTTTGATATTTTCTGATGCGCGTTTGAGCAACATTTCGAGAAAATATGAAGAAATCAAGGATTTTGCTGAAACTGAGAAAACTTCATAAGATGAAGGAAATAATAATAAAAATTAAGGAATCATGAAGTGTGGGACCGGCTATGGACAAGGGATGGCCGGCCGGCCAATGAGCCAGGTCCCATGGCACTTTTTCTAATTCATTATTATTTTCATGATTTTAGGGGAATATCATGAAATCAAAGAGTTTGTTAACACCAAGGAGTTTCCTTGAAGTGAAGGAGTTTCCATGAGATGAGCGAAATAAATAATATTAATATTAATATAACTAGGGCATGTGGGACTGTCTTGGGCATGGTCGACCATCTAGGTCCCGGTCCCGTGAGTCACCCTAATTTTATATTATTTTAATGATTTGAAGGAAATATCATGAAATTAAGGGATTTCCATGAGATGATGGAAATGATTAATAAAATAAGGAATTACAAGGTGTGGGACCGGTCACGACTAGGGCATGGACGTCCGGCTAATGACCAGTCCCGTGACACCTTTCCTAATTTTATGTAATTTTGCACAATTTCCTTGATATGAAAGAAATATCCTGAAACTAAGGAGTTTCATAAGATTAAGGAATTTCCATGAGATGATGGAAATAATAATTAATAAAATAAGGAATTACAAGGTGTGGGACCGATCACCGCTAGGGCATGGCCGGCCGGCTAGTGACCACGGTCCCATGACACCTTTCCTAATTTTATGTAATTTTACACAATTTCCTTGATGTGAAGGAAATATCTTGAATTGAGGGGATTTTCTCAAATGAAAGGATTTTCATGGGATTAAGGAAAAATAAAATATGATAAAATAAAGAAAGGGGCGTGGGACCGGCCACGATGGCATGATCGGCCGTCCGATGGGCTTGGTCCCCTCAAACGCCTCTTTTAGATACTTTATTATTATTATTATTTTTCTCCATGGTTTCTTCGTTCCTTCGTGTTTTGGAATGCTCGTTCGTGCATTCAGGTGCTCGTTAGTGCATTATTGCTGAGTACACTTGCACCATTTTCTCGGGGCTTACTCGAGGTGGCTCATATGCCCGTTCGTTGAATATTTATTACCTACCCATGGAATTCTGCTGGGAATAACCATAAATTGAAGTAATGAAATATTATGCGGAATGCAGAGTATTTTTCTAGGAATTCAATTGATGAATCTTGCAAGTAGAAATAATTAATTGGTGGCTCTATATTAGCAGGCATGCTGTCTATGAGCATTATAATTATTCAGAAATCGAGGTATGAGCTAGCTGAAGTAGAACGCTCGATTTGAATGTTTATTCTATAAAGTCAGGGAACATTGCGACGTCCTGAAGACGTAGTGCTCTTTACTAGTGAGTAATACATCTAGGAGCCGTCCAATTATTTTGAATCTTTACAGAAGTGATTACTGAAATAGCTCAGTATTTATGAGATATGCGGTGGTCTCAGCTGAGAGACTGCATATATATGCTCTGAGAAGTAATATACTCGATCAGAGACTTTTGAAAATATTCTGAGAGGAAGTACGTTCGATCAGAGGTGTGGCATGAGCTTTCACGCTTTAATTAGAGATAATTCTCAATGTTCGTCTGACTGCTGGATCAGGAACATGTAAGGTTACGATTTTACGCTTTGTTGAAAATCCACCATCTACATTAAGTCCCCTGCTTAGTGAGGGAAAGTCATGTTCCTCAGTCAGCACTGGATGGTGATTTTCTAGTTACAGACGAAATAAGCAATTGAACTTAGTCGTAAGATACAATGTTACTGGATTTTCGATTGCACGAACGAACCATGGCTTGAACGAAGATCCCAGTATCATGAAAGAGCATCGAGCGCAAATTGGTGTAGCACTGCTGATTTGGTGATCGAACCTTGGTTGATTTAGGATTCATGTGTCCGGGACCAAGAAAAGAAATCCTTGTTTTAGGAACAAGATACCCGTTCGTTTGTTAGTTTAAGGAACAAACAAAATAGACCTCAGTCTGATGATATAAAATTTTGTCTATGAGCATTCACGAAAACCAATTTTTTTTATATGTGAGATTTCACAAAGTGGAATAAACTCTCGTTTCAAATGTGGATGCTCGTACGAGAGAAATTTTTTTTAATAGACGTGCGTCTGTTAGTAATAAAATTTTGTTTATGAGATTTCATGATTTTTTTTTATCTTCGAGCTTTCAGAAATCTTTGAAAATATACTCTCGCTTCGAAGACAGATGCTCGTGCGAGGGAGAAAAAAATAAATAAATATATTTTTCAAATTTACGTGAGTTTCACGTTAAATATTTATATATTTTGTAAAATCATGTTTTGATTTTGAACAACTGTTGAAAGTAGACCATTATACATGGTGCAATAATGTCTGTATGTGAGTTTTCACAATTGTAGAATGAACGTCTGTCTAGTTTTTGTAAAACCAGTGGATGTTAAAATTCACGTGGGTTGTTCACGGTTTTATGAAAACCAAGTCATGATTTTGAATAATGAATTTTGCTCGTCTTTGCAGGTTTGAGGGAACGAGCAAGTTTTCGAAATTCTGATGTTATGATCACTACAGCTAGTGAAATTGTAAATAGGTAAGAGTTGGACTGTTACCATTTTGTTCCGCTTTTGTGATTGGTATATCCATGACTTCATGTCTTTCGCCTCAGATAGTGATGACTTCTGGTTACAACCACTCTTCTGGCCCTTCCGGGGAACGCTCCAGAAATATCAAGTCAAATATGAAGACTTCTACAGATGTTCATGCTGAGGTGAATCAACCTTTCAGAGACGCTGGAAAGCTGATGCATTGTATGTCTCTCGATCATCTGGGAGTCGTCCGTGGTGGAATCAACGCTTTCTTAACCTTAGCGGATGCAGAAGAGAAGCAGGAACGAAATGAGTTATTACTGAAAAGGAAAGCTGAAGATGGAAGGCGTAGCTTCTGATTCAGATGTAGATGAATGAAGAATTTTGTCATAATTCGTCATCAGAAAATTCAGAAGTCAGGTCTTCATTGAAACTGATGTAGAATCTTCGTACGATGTCGGATTTTCGTGATCTACCCATGTTTATTCATCCTCAGAAAGTTTCCAAGCTTTTTCAAAGAAGATTTTCGGCTTTCGAGCACGTTTTAGGGCCGAAATTGACGAAACAGTAAACTTCCAGGAGGTTTTCAGAAAATTTTCAGCTGTCATGTAGTCCAAAGTTTTGGCCACATCTTTTTGCTAGTTTCTCCAATTTCTGTAAATTTTGGATATGTTGTAGAGAACATCAATACAAAGAGAATGGTATATCACCCATCCCTAGATTCTTCACCAATATTTCCCAGATTGCTTCTTTGTTCGGGACAGTGTAAAATCATCTTAGACAAGCTTGTTGTAAAACACTCCTGTTGTGTCTTTAGACCATTCACTTGTGTCTTGAATGGTTGATGAAGAATTTTAATGTTATTGAGTCATTTGAGAACAGGAACCCTTGATTGATACATGAGCATGGTGCTTGCAGTGCCATCTTGCTTCTGTCAGCCGTAGAAACATCACTTTTGAAGCCCTGGTCACGGGATCATAACTGAGGTTGCTCTCAAGAGGGGATGATGTAATGACCATGGTTGCATTTCATGGTGGTAGCATTCCTTTTATGATGAATGATTAGCACATGAGAGTCTGGTGCCACGGGTCTTGGACTGTGAAACTGATCATCATGATCAGTGGACCGTCAGTCCCCAGTATTTTGTTAAATCTCTCCTTTTCGTTTTCTCTTCTCCTGGCAAGACTTGGATAGAGAACCCAGGTAGAAAAATTAATGTAAAGACCTAGGTGGTCTAAGTTTAAGGTACCTTGATGACGGACTTAGTGGAAAGACCCGGTGGACATCGATCGACTGTGGGAGTTATGAATCCCGTCTAAGAATTGCTGCTTGCATGTTGTATGCTCTGGAAGCTGTAGGAACCTCATATAGTGTCGGAATTCGGTGCATGAACCCAACTTTTGAATCTAAGAGACTGATTTATCACATGAGGAAAGAATCACCCAATTTGGAGTTGTAGAGGTTAGCCAACGAGGCATACACATTTGTAATTTGTAATCTCGTATAAAATTTTCAGATTTCGTAGACCAGACGGTAAAGACCATATCTTTAAGCTCATATATCCGATTGATGCACCCTTTTGGTATGTTTTAGAAGAGACATAGACGAACATATTTATTTTAGGAAGAATTGTCTCATTCTTCACCCATTGGTACATTTTTGTAAACCCATGGCCTGAAGTGTGTTGTATCTCATTTGTAGAGGTGATGAGAAGATCTTGTCGAAGACTTTGAATTATGCCCGCCAGTCGTGTAAGCTTTGGGAAGACTTTCATGTGAACATGTTATCATGTATACACATCTTGATATGAATCATTAGTTCTTGAAGAAGTCCGCTTCATGTGTAACACTTCAGAGAATGGTTAGTTGATGAAGCCCTGTCATGAGGACGTTGCTCCTGATACCGTTGTTGTTGCTGAGATCACGACTGAATTTTCTCCAGATGTTCTTGTTGATGCTGAGACTATGAATGAAGTTGCTCTACATATCCTTTTTGATGCCGATACTATGGTTGGAGTTACTCCAGAGACCGAAAAGTCTATATTATAGACATAGTCTTTGCTCCTACTTTATATGCACGAACTGATTGGTGAGTTGAGCATTCCTAAGATGAAGGTGTACTAGGATTTCAACCCAAATTCTCTACAATGGCTTCGTCAGGGAATCGATGTTGTTGTGGCAGATAGCAGCGACAGTCTCCATTCTGGATGTGATGAGAAAAGTTCCTTGGTCGTGCAAGGTTCGTGATGTAGAGAAGTTCTGTTGTTGACATTTCATGGAATCAGTCTGCAATAACTTTTTATGTGGATAACATTTATTGAAATAGATTTGAATTGATTTCTCTAATAAGATCAATTCCCCAATATATGTTGAAGGAGTTTGTGCCATCCATGAATGAATGATGTTGTATATGCTTCAGAAGTCTCATCATGGGATAATGAAGACTTATTGATTGTAGTTCAGTTACAATTTGATCGTGTTGTTGTTGAATCAGTGTGTCATTGTCGAGATATTTTTGCTGAAGCTAGATGCTCCATTATCGAAGGTGTACTCTTTGATTGGGAGTACAATTTGAAGGCTTCTTAGATGCTTGAGCATTGAAGCGTATATTCCTTAAGCATCGAGTGTTTTAGGTTTGATCGTCTCGGCCCAATATCTTCTGTTGATTCAGCATTCCTTTCGTTGCGGATGTGGGATTCAACACTTGTATAACCATCAGAGCTTTATGATTTTGTGGAACACATGGACAATCCTGCAAGGATGGAGAAACTCCCAAAGTGTTCTTTGCCAGACATCATCTCAGTAATGAATGTCTCAATGCTCGACTTGGAGAAGTGTCAGATTCAACCACTTGGTAAAGTACTAACGCGATGAAGCTACCAATCATAACGTCTTGCAGAGTTGCTAGAAATTGAGTCCCCATGCTAGGATAGCATGTGAGGAAATGAATGACAAAGACACTAAAGGAATGAGACTTGCCTGAATGTGGAACCTCTTGATGAATGTATATGCATATTTTGCATGTTGTTGCTTTAACCTCGTCAAAGTTCGAAATTCCCTCAAGTGCTCTGATGATGGAATGTCCGCCAAATAAATCTTCTCGATCAGAACTTTCTTTGTTGGAGAGATGTGCAACCAAAGACGCTTTGTCAGTATCCATCTTTTCAGCATGGCTCCACGCTTGTCTGAAGAACATGTCATATCTTGGATCTTCCTGATTATGTGAAACTTGATCTATTGAACTTATTTTCACTTTGAGGGTGATGTATCCATAAGTATTTTGGTCTCTGTTTAAGATGGGTCATGAGTAGATTCTTGTCGAGTGATTCTTGCGAATCTGAGGTTTTCAGTGGAACGATGTTGATGGCGGTGTCAGCATCGATCAACATTCTTCTGAATTTGTTTCCTCTGAGATGGACTGTGGTAAGCAGTCCCCAGTCGTGCATCTTCTTGTTTGTGGATGAAGACATACGTCTGACACAATGTAATTCGGTGCTGTGAATATGTCTTTCCTTTGTGCCTTAGACAAGAGCAATTTCACAGATATGCTCGATCAACAATAGAACTGCTTCTTTGACTGGTTGTTCAGAGAGTGTAAAGGTTCTGACTGCGAGAGGATTTTTGTGTATTCCTTTAGTCCCCAGTTGAAGCTATTGTGGATCAACCTTCTCTTTGAAGATGTGCTTCAAAATATTGCAGTTACTTGTTGGATGATTGATGAATCTATGAAGATGACAGTACCTGGGATTCTCCATTTCTTATTCAGTTTGCTCTCTCCTAATGAACGATAATTTGAGTGTACCATCTTGAATCTAGACTCCCAGTAACTCGATCACTCCTTCGTGAGAAGAGAGAAGTTTGAGTCCGTCAGACCATTTCCCCGTTCGTTGATGCCGGGTCGAGGTTTGTGCATTTCAGGATTGATTATCTTTTATTTGTGCCTCCGTAGAAGCCTAGGATGTTGGAGAAGCGTGCTTGCATTGTGACTAGGCTTTCCGTTTGCTCCCTTCTGCAACAATATTTGTGGAGGGTTGGAGGTTGGTGACAATGGACAAATGATGTTTTGTCTTTTCCATGGTTCTCCACGAGGCGCGCCAAATCTTCCCGAGTGATGAAATTCGGTGGCTCCTTCACTGATGGATCTTCTGCAGCTTTGCGGACTTCATCGTCATCCACCACATGAATTGGAGTGACTTCGGGATCAGCAGCGGAAGATGTTTCTTTGCCCTTTCCTTTTTCCTGAGTTTTCTCTAACATCTTGTCAGTGAAAGTTTTGAGATACTTGAACATATCTTTATCAGTATTGGCCATGTTAGTTTGATTCTTGGCAAGAGTCTCTTGCACCTTCATGAGATCACCTATGGTAGGTGTATTTTCTCTGGTTTCTTCAGGAGAACGACCAAAGAGAGGATTGCTTCCGATGTTGGTTTGATGAGGAGTGGTGTCTCCAGTGTCGTTGTTAGGATCTGGAGCAGTTTCTTGAGCACCACCAGTATTGCTAGTGCTAGCATTGTTTGGGTTAGGATTTGTAACTGGACCTGACCTAAGATCAACCATCTTTGTGAGAGCTGAGATTGCAACCGAGAGAATGATCTCCCACTGTGGTCGCCAATCGGTAGATGGGGAAAACGATTTGCTAGTTTTTACGGAATTGAGGAGATGACCGTACGGAAGACACTCTTTGAACCGAGCGAAATGTTTAACCTCACACGGATGCACTGGAAGAAGGTAGTGCTTTAATTTCGAGAGATCAATCTGTAGGACTCCGGCTTAAACCAAGACAAAGGCCGTTCCAGAGTCAATTCGGTCACAAGAGAGGATGGGTCGATCTGTAGGAGGGAAGCTGAGAAATGTGTGAGATCAATGGTGATCAAGGATTGTTGGTGTGTTGTGTATTTTGCGTGAAAATAGTTTCTGAATGATTGAATTTACTCAGTTGAGAGTAATTGCAAAGACGATGAGTTCTTGTAGACGAAAGATTGTCTGTATGAACGTTGTCTTGTTGGCAAGAATTGTTATGTCTTTCAATCATCGGTTCAGAGAACTATTTATGTTTCTAGAATTGTAAACCTCTTGATCCCATGAAGTGTGACAGTTGCTGGAGTCAAAGAGTGGGGAAGTGGAAATCGTGTTAAAACCAGTTGCTCATCGTGCGGAGACTTGGTTGATTTTCTACGCACTACTTTTCTAACTCCTTCAACTGATTGCACGACTTGCTCACATTCTCATCGTGAGTGAACACAAGTGCTGTAGACCGCCAGACCAAAACCCTAATTAATATCCCCCCATGTGACACGATTGATGTCTCATGATTGTGGAGTCTGCAAGGCAGACGCGTGTTTAGTTAGTCAGTTGCTGACATTATGGGACGATGAGTCCTGGTATTGTTGAGTCGAACGTGATTTGCAAATGCTCTAAGACTCACGAATTGAACGTGTCTGTTGAGACAGAGGTATAATTGTTGAATAAATTGTTGATAGTTAAGTGAGAAAATGTTGCTCATTTGATGAATCGTTGAATATTGATAGTTGAACCAATATTCCTTAGTCTGAGCAAATATTGCTCATCTGAGCAAAAGTTGCTCGGTTGATGAATTATTAGTAGCAGGACCAAATAAAATATTAATTAAAATACTGGCAGCTAAACCGAGTATAATTAATTAGAATTTTGATCATGGGATCGACGTAAAATTATTAGTGTTTGAATCTGCTCAGAATTATGTTTTGCAGAGCTTTGGATCCGAAACCCTAATTTTGATCAATTGCTGATCAATTGATGATTTATTGAAAATCAATCACGAAGTGAAGGAGGGACCGGATACATGGGATGATTAGTCGACCAAGTAACGCCCAGATGCTCGAGGGAGCAAAATACCAAAGTCTCTTGAAGACCAGTCGGTGAAAAGATGATTAAATGTTGGTTTAATCATTTATTAAAATAATATTCGTCTGAACCTCAGGTGATAAACCTAATAAATTATGAAGATATGAAGGACCAACCAAAGGGTCATGAAACCGGCCTTGATTGGTCACGGGATCGACTGACGATCATTTGATGAAATTCCAAAATTGTTTGGAAGAGTTTGAACCTAATGCGAACAATTAGGTCAAATGATGAAAATATGCGGGACCGGATCCTTCAAGCCAAAGAGCCAACCTTGGTCGGTCAAGGTAATATGCTCACGTCACCAAAGTGTTCGCGTCTCAGTCCTGAAGATTTTGATATTTTATGATGCGCGTTTGAGCAACATTTCGATAAAATATGAAGAAATCAAGGATTTTGCTGAAACTGAGAAAACTTCATAAGATGAAGGAAATAATAATAAAAATGAAGGAATCATGAAGTGTGGGACTGTCTATGTCCAAGGCATGGCCGGCGGCCAATGAGCCAGGTCCCATGGCACTTTTCCTAATTTAGTATTATTTTCATGATTTTAGGGAAATATCATGAAATCAAAGAGTTTGTTGACATCAAGGAGTTTAGTGAAGGAGTTTCCATGAGATGAAGGAAACAAATAATATTAATATTAATAAAATAAAGGCATGTGGGACTGGCTTGGGCATGGTCGGCCAGCTAGGGCACGGTCCCGTGAGTCTCCCTAATTTTATATTATTTTCATGATTTGAAGGAAATATCATGAAATTAAGGGATTTCCATGAGATGATGGAAATAATTAATAATATAAGGAATTACAAGGTGTGGGACCGGTCATGTCTAAGGCATGGCCGGACGTCTAGTGACCACGGTCCCGTGACACCTTTTCTAATTTTATGTAATTTTACACAATTTCCTTGATTTGAAGGAAATATCATGAAACTAAAGAGTTTCATAAGATTAAGGAATTTCCATGAGATGATGGAAATAATAATTAATAAAATAAAGAATTACAAGGTGTGGGACCGGTCACGGCTATGGCATGTCCGGCCAGCTAGTAACCACGGTCCCGTGACACCTTTCCTAATTTTATGTAATTTTACACAATTTCCTTGATGTGAAGGAAATATCATGAATTGAGGGGATTTTCTCAAATGAAAGGATTTTCATGGGATCAAGGAAAAATAAAATGTGATAAAATAAAGAAAGGGGCGTGGGATCGGCCACGACGGCATGATCGGACGGCCGGTGGACTTGGTCCCCTCAGACGCCTCTTTTAGATACTTTATATTACCATTTTTCTCCATGGTTTCATCTTTCCTTCGTGTTTTGTAATGCTCGTTCGTGCATTCAGGTGCTCGTTAGTGCATTATTGTTGAGTACACTTGCACCATTTTCTCGGGGCTTACTCGATGGTGGCTTAGATGCCCGTTTGTTGAATATTTATTAACAACCCATGGAATTCTGCTGGGAATAACCATAAATTGAAGTAATGAAATATTATGCGGAATGCAGAGTATTTTTATAGGAATTCAATTGATGAATATTGCGAGTAGAAATAATTAATTGGTGGATCTATATTAGCAGGCATGCTGTCTAGGAGAATTATAATTATTCAGAAATCGAGGTATGAGCTAGCTGAAGCAGAACGCTCGATGTGAATGTTTATTCTGTAAAGTCAGGGAACATTGCGACGTCTTGAAGATGTAGTGCTCTATACTAGTGAGTAATACATCTAGGAGCTCCAATCATTTTGATTCTTTACAGAAGTGATTACTGAAATAGCTCAGTATTTATGAGATATGATGTGGTCTCAGCTGAGAGACTGCATATATATGCTGTGAGAAGTAATATACTCGATGAGAGACTTTTGCAGATATTCTGAGAGGCAGTACGCTCGATCAGAGGTGTGGCATGAGATTTCACGCTTTAATGAGAGATAATTCTCAATGTTCGTCTGATTGTTGGATCAGGAACACGTAAGGTTACGATTTTACCCTTTGTTAAACATCCACCATCTACAGTAGTATGTAGTATCAATACATATTAATATGTAGTAACATACGTAGTATCAATACATAACATAATACATATTGGTATGTAGTATCAATACATAACATAATACATATTGGTATGTAGTATCAATACATAACATATTAATATGTAGTAAAATATGTAGTATCAATACATAAGATAACACTTATTGGTATGTAGTGAAGCTAATGGAGAGCGTAAAAGAGGGTATTACATAGTATTAAATGTTAGGGTTAGCAGAGTAATTTTACTCTTTTCAAAACTTTTGTGGACTAGCGAGTAAATAATTTCTCCCGCTGGACTAGCCATTAACCCGGGTCGGGTTTAGTGGACTAAACAACAAAGTTCTCATTGGACTTGGGCTTAGTCCCCAAGTCCCCATGTCTCATACTAGGCTTACCTCCCCTCTTAGGGGGCACCCCGAACCTATTAAGGGGTATTATTTTTGATGTATTAACAATTGGTATTTAGTATTACATGCTTGGTGTATACATTATCAGGAACATTTTCCATCTTCGATTTCAGAATACTGATGTAGAAGTCTACAGTGTCACTATCGATATAGAGATCATCCAATATATTTTGGATGAACTTTTTCTGAATGTGAATTCATTATTCGGCCCAGAATAATCCATTTCCTTGCATAATCCAATAACACAACAAACATCATTATTCGGTCCATAAAGTTATGAAGTCAACTTAAGCAGGTTCCTTCCTAGTTTTGTTTTGGAGTAGTAATGAAGTCAAATTAATGCATTAGCTGAAAATAAAAGTCTTCGTGTTTTTTACCCTTCTGTGGCGTCCTCGCAGAATTCTTGGAGTATTTTTTGTTCTTCGCTGCACTTTCCCCAAAGCTTAAGACTTTCTGCATGCTTGAGTGGTTTTGGTTGAGGAGGTGTTGGATCAATGTACTCTATTGCTTCCAAATCAATAACTTCATTGCCTTATTGTTTCTTGCTCTTCTTTGGGTGTAAACCTGTTCCAGTGAATCCATCTCCCAATCCATTCCTCGTCCTCTCCCTTGGATCATTGTTGACTCTTCTAATAATAGAATCAACAACATATTTTGGTTTCTCTTCAACTTCTTGCTCTTCAGTTTCTGATAATTCACTCTCCTCTTCTTCGTCTGCTTTTGGTTGTTCAATTATTTGAGAAGCTGGGACTGTGCCGCCGGAGATTCAAAATGCAAATCAAAAGATGAATCTTCAAAGGATTGGTTTTACACAGATGCTTTGTTCTTGCTTGTTGGAGTGTACTGAACAACAACCATTTCAACTGCTTTTCTCTTTTCATCCTCATTATCTTGTGTAGAATATGCTACTTCCCTGCAATTTCTGCAAAGCACGGAGGGAGGAAAAAATTCATTAAAAACACAGCACATTCAAAACAAGTAGAGGAGACAACTTTAAGGAAGTTTCTTTCATATATGGAGACAACTTGATCAAGTTGCTTCCAACTTGAATAAGTTGATTCCTAAACATACGGAGACAACTTGAGCAAGTTGCTTCCACATATGGAGACAAATTGAAGCAAGTTGCTTCATGATGGGTTTTTCAAAGTTGTTGTAGTAATATGATTCGTTCAAGACTTGTGAAAGCGGATTTTTAGATTTTTTTTAATAAATAAAAATAGCAAACTAAATTAAAAAGATGTTGTGAAAATTATGGAGAGAATAGGGATAGGATTCCACCATTGGTTGATATTAGTGATTTAATAAAACAATAATTATGCAACTCAACATTCAAATTGATTCTAATAGTATTGCCTAGACATGTAGATTTCCAAAAGAATAGATGTTAATCCAAGCATAGAATATCAAAACCCTAAAGCAAGCATATTCTATCAAGAAAAAATACACCTAACTAATCAAAATCATATAAACAATTTTTAGTTCAATGCAAAAATCATAATATAGTTGTTATAATTAATTAATAGAAATATATCACTTTTACCGAAACAACGGCTTCCTCCATAGCCCCAAGGATTGGGTTTAGCTCATCATTATGGAAACGCGCTCAAAAGTTGATTTCATTGCTCAAAGTGTTTACAAATGATGAATTGGAGAAAAACTATTAAAAATCGGGTGTTTGCAACGTTTTTAATTGTTGCAAAACACTGTTACATAAAACGATAAAGCCAACTGTCGTTGTTCAGCTTCTACGACCCCCGCCTCTGTGTCGTTATCACTGTTGATAAACGTCTGTCTTCGTGAGTCTGTTCTTCGTGTTCTTCAGTTCTGCAGCAGCAGAAATGGTGTTCTCTGCAACTCGATTTTTCGGCTCTGTGATGCTCTGTAACTCTCCCAAACTCTCTATATCCTCTATATGATCCCACAGGCTTTTTTATACTCAACAGGTGAAAGAAATAACTCCGTAATAACTCACAGAAATATCGAGAATAATCTGCCATTAATCACCTTTACTCTTCACTGCCAGTTACGGGAAGTTTTCTCTTTTGTCCGACGATTTGTCAATTATATTTCTTCTGTTAAAGAATGAAATCCTTCGACAAAATATTCTCCCATTCAAAGCATATCTTCCAAATACAAAATAGAATATCCGATGCTGTAACTTACCCGTTTTTCGAAGGAAACATTCTTTTCTTATCATCTCCACATGCCTGCATCCTCCAAACAAGTTGAAAATCCTTTGCTTGCAAGATTCAAACACACGCCGGCCCGAGAAAATCCCATGAAATCCCGCGAACATCTCCTCTCATAACCGTGTTGTTCTGATGTTCTTCATTCCGACGATTCAACCACTTCTAATCAAAACCATCGATCACATAATCCCTGTTTAGTTCTATCAAGTCCATCCCATCAAATTCAGCCCTTTAGTCTCCTTAAAACTGGTCCAAAATGCCAACCCTAATTTTGCCAGTCGCCTGCAAAGCTTTCCCGCCATTTTTCAAATTTGAAATAAAGAAGAGGGTCGCCCCTTATCCAGTGATGGAGTGCGATTAGCAGTTGCCTCCCAGGGGTGCCCCTTATCGGCTGGGTGCCCCTTATCCAGAACTAAAAGTCCGAATAACACGCGTCCTCCGGGTGCCTAAACCAACTTTTCGAGCCGAATTTCCAAAAATGTTTATTTCCCAAAAATACCTACAAACACATAAAAACACCAAAATTAGTACAAAATCGAGGACTAACAAAACAGAACATTGAGAACAAAATAGACACAAAAATGCGTCTATCACTTCCATCCAAGAATTATTTACTACTAAGTTTAGCAATCTACTCTTAAAAATGAATGAATTTAACTTTTTGTTGCATCTTCTTGATCAACTAGAGTTGTCTTTTTCTCGTCTCTAACTGGTTCTTCATCCATTGGAACTGCACTTGTTCTTTCAACTTGCTCTTCCTCCATTTCAACTGGACTTGTCTTTTCTTGCTCTTCCTCTATTATAACTTGATTTTCCTCCATTTCAACTGGACTTGTCTTTTCTTACTCTTCCTCCATTGCAACTAGTTCTTCCTCCATTGCAACTGAACTTGTCTTTTCTTTATCCACTGGCACAACTTGACTTTCCTTTGTTTCTTCTTCTATATTGCCTTTTTCTTGCGCTATGTTAGCGAAATATTTTCCAGTTATACCATCAATGTCCACTTGCTGCATTAACTCATCATAAGTATCTGGCATATCTACTTCGGCTGAATCTTTCCTGTTAATCGACTCATTTACTGCAGTTAATGGTGTTGCCTCTTTAGTAATAGAGATTTCTTCTTCGCTCACCTGCATTGTCTCATCGGCATTTAAATTGACTCCCTCATTTTATGTTGCTTTGGTGTCACCTACATTATCTTCTTCCCCAGTTTCACCGACTTCCTCATCATCTTCTTTAATGTCACCTACATTTTCTGTTACTTTAGTATCACCTACATTATCTTCTTCCCCAGTTCACTTATTTCCACATCATCTTCTTTAATGTCACCTACATTATCGTCAGATTCATGTTCAGCGGACCATCGGTTGCTTGTTCACCCCATGAAACTTTGCGCTCCATTCCTTGTACTTCTGCTCCCTTGAGAGGTTTTTGGTTTGTTCTTCAAATCCTCCCAATCCTTCAAGTTCTTGTAAAAGTAAGCCATATTTTTCTTTTGATCATCTCTCAAATTAATCTTATCCTTGCTAGCTTCATAAACGCTTCTAATTAAGGAAGTAGTTGTCAGCGGTGAACTTTTTCATAAACTGATCTCTCCCTTCAATCCTATAGAAGATCTCTTGGAGTGCAAAATTTTATACTTCGAGGAATGAGGCATTTAGCCTCTCTTCGCCAAGTAAATCATATAGTAGGTTGTTGAAAGCTTTTTCTATTTCTAATTCCTCTTCCAGTTCTTTCAAGTAAGTCAGCACTTGCTCATGTGGTGATAATTCTTCTCGAATGCCATCCGTAAACTGGAAAGTTCCATATTAGTCAGCATTTTTTTCTTCAAACTCAGTTGGATCCAGAATATAGAGACAACTTTCTGCTTCAACTTCTGAAACCAACTAGATCAAGTTGCTTTCATTTATGGAGCAAACTTGAGAAAGTTGCTTCCACATTTAGGGCAAACTTGAGCAAGTTGCTTCCACATATGCAGTTTCATACACTAGGAAATAAAGCCTAAAGTAAGCATTAATGACTAAAGTAACATAAGAATTTTTACTTACAGTAAAGTCTTCTGGGAAGACCATATTCCCGTCTTTATCTTTCTTTTCTACCGTCAACTTATTGCACAATTCCAATTGGTGCCACCTAGTGAATCTCTGAGTCGAATGTTCAAATCCTTCTCGCTTTGGGAGGTAGAAGCTATGCTCCAAAAACCAATAATGCAAAAAACATTTAAAATGTTAGTTAAGTTTCTCAAAACATTTTAGATCAAGAGTAACTTGTCAACAATTTTCATTTTTTTTAGTAACAAAAGTGGTATGCACTCAGGTACACGTTTAAGACCATCTTTTCCTTTTGGTTTTTTAATATTATCCATCAAATATTTCACTATTTGGTCTGGCCACAACACTCTATGCATGTTTTTTTGAGTAAAGTAATTTCCACCAGTATCCGTGAAAAAAAACACGGTGCACAACCACATGCCAAAGAAAATCAGAAACAACACAGGGTTCTTTCCATTTTCAGCTGCTTCTTTCAACATTGTATCAATTTGTTGCCTTGTAACTTTGTAGTCTTTGCCTTATATTGGTGGGAAATGTTTATGCAGGAATTTTATGTTCCCTGCAGTTACTTTACTCAATTTCTTCTTCAATTCAGCATCTTCAAGCCTTGTTTGCACATTGAAGAAAACAGCAAAGTCATCTGCTGTTGGAACATAAACCATATTATTAAAAACAAACCCAACTTGCACCTTCTTCCTCACTACTACGCTATCATGGCAATTGAGAATCATCTCTATACCTTGAGGAATCTTAGTGTATACATCTCTTTCAACCGTTACGTCTTGTGGAGGCCTATTTTCTGGTTGTTCTTTAAAGAATGGTTCAACAAAACCCCAATACGAAGACTCTTTTAAGGCTTTGACATGCTCTGGCTTGTCTTTCAATACTTTATACAAGTAGTAACTCATATCTAATAATGGTAATAATCCAGATATATATGTTATTTCTATCTTCTTCTTTTTACCTGCAAACATGCAAGTTATCTAGTTAACATCTATTACACAAATATCGACAGCTAATTAAAATAAGATTTATATGTTTTCTTTCATACCTTTTACGAGTGGAACTTTATCACCAGTTTTTGTTGCTTCGTTGCTGGGAGCATTATCTGTAGAGTTGGTTGCTATGGCCTTCAATCTTGGTGATGTACTCTTCATACTAATGTTGTTCAGAGAATAGAAATAATTAGCATAGAAATAATTACCAAAATATGACTCCACTATCTTAAGTTGTCTTAGGAAATTGAGATAAACTACCTTAAGTTGCTTCCACATATGAGAGAAACTAGCAAAATTTGCCTCTAGAAATGAAGTCAACTAACTAGCAAAATATAACAGCATAGAAGAAGTACAATCACAAAAACTGGGAACAACTTGCATAAGTTGCCTCCAAAATACGAAGGCAACTAGTACCAGTTGCTTCCAAAAGCACAAATCATTTTAGAACATGATGAGAACAACTAGCATAAGTCCAATAAAAAATAGTACATGATGTCTTCAGAACCATTTAACATGTTCCATCTCATTCATAAGGCATACAACAAGTACTAGTTTTCAACTTATAAGGCATAAATGCACAACTGACACAAAATATGAAGGAAACTACTACCAGTTGCTTCCAAATCTGGGAACAACTAGCATAAGTTGCCTCCAAATATGAAGGCAACTAGTACAGGTTGTTTCTCCAAAATTTGTAGTAAAATACCTTTTTCTTATAGAATGATTGCAGAGATTCAAAATAAACTACAGTTCTAATTCAACATAACGGAACAAAGTAACTATGAAATAGAACAAAGTAAATCGAATGAAATTAGTATCACCAGTAGGTTTCTTACCTTTCTGATTTCTTTTCACCAGCAGAAGCATTCGATTCCTTAAACACCAACAAAAGCAGTTCGATTTGTCTTTTCATCACATGCAACATCAAATTGAATGGAATTAGTATCAATAACACCAACAGAATCAGTTGATTTTGTTGTCTTTCATTACATGCAAAAAAAGCAAATAAAATTAGTTTGAATCTAGGAGATATCAGTAACGAACTATTTCAAAACTGAAATCAAAGGAATCAAACTCTTTTTTGAAATTAAAATCATGTATTAAACCCTAAAAATTGAAATCAAGTGAAATTCAAACTTATTTCAAACAGAGAATATTTGATTACCTTCGTTTGATTAAGTTTGTTCTTCTGAAAATGATGTTGCCGTTAGATTTTGAAGTTTTTTTGATTTGTTCGTTCGTTTTTGTGGTTAGATTTTTCCAAAATCTTTGAACTAATCTACTCCTTGATCTAGTTTGTTGTTTTTTGTAACCATTAATTTGTCTTGTTTCAGTTTTTTTTTTTTTCTGATTTTGTAGTCGATTGTTGCAGTTTTTTTTTTAAATTTTTTGGTTTCGATCTGGATTGAGAGAGGAAAGAGAGTGAGAGAAGAAGAGAAATGAATGAACTGATGACCGACCGTTAATTTTTCTCTTAAACAGTTATATTTATTTGAAGGCTATATTGGTAAACTTACAATTCGGGTTTGGGCTTTTTCAACCTTAAGGGTATTTGTAAAGATGATAAGGGTATTTTGGAAGAGGCCCTATACTAGGGTATCTAAATAATGTTAAAAAAAAGAACAAGAACATAATTATACCTACTGGAATGTACAAAAAGGATCCCCATAAATTAACAACCTGAAAACTTGGGAATCAACCCAAAATACAATATTTAAAAATGATAGCTTCACAGTTATGTCATGATAATGTGGAAACATTGAAACTATCAAAAACCAAGAATTATCCGCAAACCAAGTTTTTACTACACAAGGAAGTGCGTAAAGAACATAATATGAGGATACTATTTCGACTGGGGAAATATCAATTGACTCATGCACGGTATCAGGATTAAGCAAATCCTCTGGGTATTTAGATGCAAATACCCCAACAAAATTTTTGAAGCACACAATTCTAACCCTAAATTAAGTAACTTTTGGAAGTCTAGGGGTCTAGAAACAACCTCTAAGTCGGGTGAATGATCTTGTGAGATAGACTCATCTATGGAATTAGTCAAATCATCCACACAAGCATCCACAAGGTCATCTATATGTTCTGTTTGGAATAGAGAGTCACTACAATATTCATCATCATCAGCATATATACTCTTTGGCATTCTAAAACTCTCAATCTTTGTTCCAAACTAGGCAGTGTGTGTTTGTAATACTTCTCATATATCGTTAAAGGTGATTCTTCACTTACCACTTGTGGAGCAAGAACTTCCTTACGCCGTGACCAATACAAATACTCCCCAAGCGTCATATCAGAAGACGTCTCCTGAGAATGTGAACTTCTACGCATATATTCTCCAAGTGTCATCTTAGATGACGTCTCCTGAGAAGCACTCATCATCCTCAAAAAGGTACCTGAAAAAAAATTCTAAAACACAAAAGGGGGTTGGACTACTCAAGAGGGTTCAGAAAGTCATGCACAGCAAGTCATGCAAGAGGGTTCCGAAAGTCATGCACAGCAAGTCATGCAAGAGGGTTCATAAAGTCATGCACAACAATGTCATGACTCATGGTTCACGAGATTTTATTTTTAATAGGATAGGTTTTCCAATTCAAAAAGGGTTGGCGGCGCAGCTTGTTGCTCGCTTGCCTGCTATGTAACTCTTTCTTTTTATTCATAAAATGTTAACCCTAAAAGGATTAAACACAAAAAGAGTCAAAAGGAAAAAAAAAATCCTAAAAAATTAAAATACTTTACAAAAATAAAAATAAATAAAATAAAAGTCTAACTATTTACAAAATCAAAAATACCAATTACAATATTCCAAAACCGCTTCCCGGTAGCGGCGCCAAAAATTGATAGGATTATGGAAAACCCTATTGTGATAGCCGCAATCGCACGACATCCACAATGTAGACAATGACAAGTACGGTTCGAACCCACAGGGAACGGTGGAAATATTCTAATAAATATCTCTAATGTACTAACTAGAAATGATTTTGGGATTTTTAGAATGAGAAATGTAAAACGAAATATAATAAAATAAAATCAGTAGGAAAGATGGTAACCAGGGTTTATAAAGGTGTTAAGGATCCGGGAATCCATTGTTGGCAAGTTATCTGTATTCAATCACAAAGGTCTCGAACTTACATATGTAAAATAGCAAACCTAGCTACTAGCACACATAAGGTATTTCATTAAGAATCATTGACAAGAATTATCAAAACGGTAGTTTATTTTCACCTTAAAATAGAATCCTTAAGCACTAGATATACTTGGTATAAGTAGTCAAATGAAGTTCATAAATCAATTATTACAAAGATTCAATGATTTCTTCTACTAATCTAACCATGGAATACACATGGCATTGAATATGAAAAATATAGCTAGAAGGTAAAACATTGAAAGAGAATCACAAACATTATCATAAAATTTAATTGGTAAAGACCTTGTTCAAAAACACAAAATAAATCAACCTACGGGTTCCTTTCACCCTAACATGGATTATGTAGACATGGCTTTCTCAAAGACTATAAATCTATAGAAATAAAATTCTACCTAATCGAAAATAAAATGCGAAATAATCTCAAACCCTAGTCTTCGTGTATAAATGACTGCTGTTACCACCACAGCTTCAAATCACCGGCTCCACCAACTATAACTTCGTCACCGTTCGTAATCATCAGTTCTTGACAAATTTCCAGCATAGACTCAAACCCAGCTCCAATTCTTCATCACCGAGCCATTAACACTGCCAGACCCATTGTTAATCTCCATCTCCACCATACACTTTGCAGTCACACAACCAAGCTTCTCCTTCAACTCGAGCTGTCCATCTCCTTTCTCGACTGGTAACAGCAACAGCTACCCAACTGATCAGTCCCGTTAACAGCTCCTTCCATAACAACATATTATTCTCGATAGTCACCAGTAATACTACCACCACAGCCTTATCTCCATTCTCGATAATTATGATTTTCCAGAGTCAATGGCCGATATTGGCAGTAAGCCAAAACTATCACTGACTCCATCGTCAGCAGCCTTGATAAACAGTTCTTCTCACTTTCTTTGCTTACTGCCATCTTCTTCCTCTCCTTCGCAGAACATCAAACCAGGCCACAGCCCAAATCCTGGTTGCAGCATCACCAGCGGTTCGAGCTCAAAACCAAAACAATCCATTCGAAGTACCAGTGAACCCACACTGTTACAGTGCTCGCTGCCATCTTCAATTGATGTCATTTGTCCACTCTCTTCTCAACACACTGATAGACTCAGGCACTTTCAGCACCAGCATCTAGAGTAAATGTTTGCTACCAATCTCTTGTTTAAATCGAAAGTTCACAGTGAGAATCCCACAACAACTGCATTAGTTTTAAACTCCATACACATCCACCAAAGTTCAGACGGACCAGAACCTGTCCTCAAAACATTACAGTCGCTAAACCTTCAGGAGATCAATAGCTCCCATCATCTCGTGCTTTCTACTTCTTCGAGTACGGACGCTGCTCATCTGAGAAGGATGGAACTCCATTGGCAGATATCTACAGAAGAGAATGTCGTTTGAGACCTTTTCTTTTTACCAAGAAACGAACATCACCTGCTAGAATGAGAAATGAAATTTCCTCTTTTGATAGGAACTGATATGTGGCAATGAAACACCACAAAATGCTTTGGCGATGGACACGTCCCACTATGTGTTTTGTATCCCCATTAGTGGCTCACGTGCTTGAGACTTGATAGAAATCCAGGTCTTCATTTCTCATACAACGCCAAAATGGTGCTGAGGTGTATCTTCCACTTCCTCCCAGACCACTAGCGGATTTCACCTGCTTGAAACAATTATAGAGAATCATTTGGTCCAGCATATTATCTTCTAATGTGAGTGCTGCTATGTGCTAAGGCGTTAACATGGCAAGCCATAGTTAGTCGTAAGTGCCAAACGTCGCAAACGCCATTTAGCTCATATTTTAGCCGTTTTTATAGTACCGTTTCGGATTCGCTTATAATTCCTGCAAATGCTTTAAAATATAATTATTGACGAAATATTGAGACCTAGCTAGTATAAATGTGGGTATAAAAGTGTTGCACTTACGTGCTTATCAACAATAGCCTTTATTGACTGAATCTCCATCCTTGTTTCTTTCAACTCTTCAAGAATAACAGAAAACTTCTGAAGATTTGGGGTGTTAGCCCTTGGTTTCTTCATATTTTTCCTTTTTCTCTTCAAAGTTGTAGACGAATGAGATTTTTCTTGTTCTTTCATGACTGATGGCTTAAAAATCATATTAACATCTTTTCCATCAGAAGAGATGATGCTTGGAGTCTTCATAAAATGAAAATATGGGGTTTGTGAAAAAGAACACAAAAATAATAGCTCCACAAGCAACCTTTTGATGAAAAGAGTTTCACAGAAGGAAAAGAATGTAGGGTTACAGAACCTATATACAAAGTAATAGGGTACCTTTTGATGAAAAGAGTTTCAGAGAAGGAAAAGAATGTAGGGTTACAGAACCTATATACAAAGTAATAGGGTTCACATATGATCAACACAAACAACCCTAAAAAGCTCAGGAATGTCGATTTTGACCCCTTTTATTTTTATATATATTCAAATACTGAGAAATATTTTCAATATTGTTATTTATCGATATGAAAAGAATAACTAGAAAATCAGAAAACAAAATTAATAAAAAAACTGGAATAGTTTCAGTTCCTATAGCCCGACTATGCACAACTCTTGTCTCTTTTCGAAAGAAGGGCACATGAGACAAGATGCACTTGCAACACAACTAGACTGTGTTCGGATGAACAATAATTTGTCCACCACATGGTTCCTGCACAGAATTTTCAACACCCTTTTTCATAGGTCGTTTGGACCTAGCTAGTTCTTTTCTGTAGAGGACATACATCGGATGGATTTGACTTCAGAACGAGTTTGAGCTTGTTTGCTAATCGATTAGCTCTCAGTTGCAGTTTGTTGACATATATTACTTTATGTTTGTACTTGAAACAATTAGAGAGTTCATGACCCTTAGTAGTACAACATGTCAAGGTGGAGGATGGTTCAGGCACCATAGCCGGACATGCTGTTAAACAAAGTGAAGTACCTGAAACATGTGAGGTAGAGTTTTCATTAGTCATAGAAGAATCCATTTCATCCTCCGAGATTTCTCCAGGAAAAATATCAAGGTTGATGTGAGTATTGCTACAATTATCAAAATTAATATTTTCGCCAAGGAGTGTTACACTTGATTTTTCATCTTCAGCCGAATCAAAATAAATATTTTCAAGCTAAGTCTGCTTAAAAATAAAGCAATCAATCTCCACCGTTAGATGGTCTTAGCTTGTTACACACAAATGAAATATACTTATATTTAGATATGGGTTACCGTACCTAAATGTGTATATTGAGTTGGCTCGACGACAGTTAAACGAAGTTAGCCATATGAACACCTTTGTCTTAACCATATTCATCTAACACTTCTAGATCAAATGTGAAGATCAATCAGTCATGAAAGATAATCAAATGAATCTAATTGTGTTTCAGATAGATTTGTTCAATTGTTCACTATCTCAAAGAAATATATATGAACAAATTGAATCGAAATCGGTTTGATTCGTAATCGTACAAAGTACTTATACAAGAATCAATTCATGAACATTAAGCCACGGTTTACAAAGATTGCATTCGTTAGATTATAAATGTTTTACTTCATGAGTATGAGAATCATACATAACCGATTCTAGAACCTTACCACTGTGTTCGCAAACTAGGTACGCGAACAACAACTCTGTACCTTGGCCTAGTCAAGACGTTCGCAAATCCGGTTCGCGAACAACCGTTCGAGATCCAACTCAAGTAAACCCGTTCGCATACTAGGTATGGAAAAAAGAGTTCCAGACCTTCTAATGTAACTCCGTTCGCATATTAGGTACGCAAAAAAGAGTTCCGTACCTTCTCAGGTTAATCCGTTTGCATACTAGGTACACAAACAAGAGTTCCGGAGCTGAATCATTACAATATAGTTCACATACTAGGTATGCATATCGTGCTGTATCCATACATGGGTAATCGTTCTATACTCTCATTTCAATCATTGGAACATCCTTGGAAGACGATAATGGTTATCTCACACAAACCATTATCTTCAAGTGATCGAATGATCAATATGAAACTTCCCAAGTTAACATCAAATGACTGTCTCACACAAATCAGATGTTCAAGGTAATTTTCACATGATCATCTTTTCACATGATCATCTTTTCACATAATATTTAGTTTTCAACAAATAAATTGTTTCCAACTAAACTCGTCAAGAATATGATGAACATAGCTAAAGCAAAAAGCTTCAAACACATAGTTCGAGAAATAGATAAGCGAGTTAAACTCAGATCGAAATATCAAATATGCATAATGCAAAAGTCTATATAGCTATGTGACTTAGTCTCATTAGAATATAAAATAAAATAGACTTCTGAGTGATAGATAAGTTTTAGTCTCCACATACCTTTTGTTGATGAAGTTCCTCCAAGCTCCTGAGTTGATCTTCGTCTTCAATTGCTGAACATAGTGAAGTCTAAAGCTCAACTACACATTTTATCCTAATCCGAGACATAGCTATAAGTATACCGGAAATCAAGTATATAGTTTTGATCAACTAAACTTGACAAACAAGCTTGAGATAGTAACGCTTGCGAGTTCGACCGAGCAGTGCTCTAACAATCTCCCCCTTTGTCAATTTTAGAGACAGAACTATCAATACATATGGATTAAAAAAATAAATAAACTTTGTAGATTCTCATACATCATGCTTGATTTCCTTGGCTATTCAACATTCCTTGAATTATTTGTTACTCCAAGTACTTCAACGATTCTGAACGTGTTCAACTCAGCATCATTGTTGTTGAAGATCCGTAGCCATAACAATAAGAAAACTGATGTTCTCAATCATTGTTATACAGTGTCATAGTATTATTATATGTAATCGCAGTTCAATTATATCACAACTTTGAAATAATACTATGGTGATATGTATCCCTCCCCCTTAGTCAATACTTCATCTTACCATGAAAACCACTCCCCCTTACATAATAATCCGTAAACCATATGTATGTAGTGTGAACTACCAAATAATTCTCCTACTTTTTGTTAATAGAAATTGGAAAAGGTACGAAAACTACGGTATCATAATGAAATTTTCAAAAAGAAACTTCATGACTATAAGAGAACATATCAACTTTGTTTCGATGATTTCAAATAGTCGAAACTTAGTGTATTCATCAAGGAGTTTATAAAAATACAAGATAACTCCTACAATATTCCACGGACGCACTCCCCACAAAGATATGATAATTAAGCACAAGTTCAATTAAGAACTCTCCCCCATTTGATGTCATTCCCAAGAGAACAACATGAGCGATCTTACTTTTACGAGAAAAGAAGGATTTCTTTGGACCTTAACAAATCACATGGATTTGTATCCAGTAAACTCGAATAAATTAACCACAAAAAGACCTTATTTATTAAATTAATCATAAACGCTCAACATAAGAAAACTTACGGAGCCATACAGTACTTTCACATAAAAGTGGATCAGGGAAAGATCAATACTGCGGAATTTTTTAGAAGTTCATTTTATCTTTTATCAATATTTGCATAATGACATAATAGACTTAACTTTTGAGTATAAATGAGATAAGCACAGCTCACGAATGTAAACACATATATATCTCATAAGCAACTGCAATATAAGAAATTAAAAAGATTAAATACTCCAAAAATCATCTTCCAGATAACTTTAGAATTTAAATAAATAAATCTAAAAACATTGTAAGATGAAAATCGTTGAAATAGCTTTGTGTAATAAAAAATAATGCTATTCCAAACCCTAGTTATCCTTCTTAAACATAAGAATAAACTCTCATAAAGAAGTTTCCTAGACATTAAGGTTCTTGAAAAATTCTTTATCGTCCCTGAACTCCTTGTCGTCAACAGACATTGGAACATAAGGTTCATGAAGAAAGGAGTCAATTACAACAAACTTTCTCTATTGTTGCCGAATCAGGGCCTTCTGAATTTCAAGAGATCTTAGAACAATAGCCTTTATTGGTTGAATCTCCATCCTTGTTTCTTTCAACTCTTCAAGAACAACAGAAAACTTATGAATATTTGAGGTGTTATCCCTTGGTTTCTTCATATTCTTCCTTTATCTCTTCAAAGTTGTAGAGGAATGAGATTTTTATTTTTTCCTTCATGACTGATGGATTAACAATCATATTAACATCTTTCCCATCAAAAGAGATGATACTTGGAGTCTCCATAAAATTAAAATATGGGGTTTGTGAAAATGAACACAAAAATAATAGCTCCACAAGCAACCTTTTCATAAAAAGAGTTTCAGAGAAGGAAAAGAATGTAGGGTTACCGAACCTATATACAGAGTAATAGGGTTCACGTATGATCAACACAATTAGCCATAAAAATGGAAGGAATGTCGATTTTGACCCTTTTTATTTTTATATATTCGAATATTGAGAAATATTTTCAATATCGTTAATTATCGATATGAAAAGAAACCAGAAAATCACAAAACAAGATTCAAATCAAAAACTAGAATAGTTTCTGATCATATAGCCCGACTGTGCACAACTCTTGTCTCTTTTCGAAATACGTGGCACATGAGATAAGATTCACTTTCAACACAATTAGACCGTGATTGGATGAACAATAATTTTTCCACCACATGGTTCCTGCAGGGGATTTTCAACACCCCTTTTCATAGGTCGTTTGGACCTAGTTCTTTTCTGTGGAGATCTAACCTTATCCTTAGAAATCAACTTCTTAGGAGATGAGCTAAAAAGATATACCTCGGATGGATTTGACTTTAGAACAAGTTTGAGCTTGTTTGCTAATCGATTAGCTCTCAGTTGTAGTTTGTGGAAATATCTTACTTTATGTTTGTACTTGAAACAATTAGAAAGTTCATGACCCTTAATAGTACAATAAGAACATGTCAAAGTGGAGGATAGTTCAGACACCATAGTCGAACATGCTGCTAAACAAAGTGAAGTACCTGAAACATGTGAGGTAGAGTTTTCATTAGTCATAGAAGAATCCATTTCATCCTCCGATATTTCTCCAGGAAAAATATCAAGGTTTATGTGAGTATTGCTACTGTTGATGGTGGTTTTTAGTATAAGGTGAAAACTGTAAAAGTCTGTCTACCTGACCCGGCATCGGAAGTAGTAGACCTTGATATGTCTATATTCTGCAAAGAATTTGAAGAATATATCATAATCTGATGAGCGCCTATGTCTCTCTTCATATTATATTCAAACTCAAGCTTCTAGATGAATTGTTCACTAGTATAGAGCCTAATGAGTATTTAAGCTCCTAGTTGCATTACTCACTAATGTCGGAGCCTGCCGAGTATTCATTCCATGTTATGTTCCTAGCCGAACTCTTGATGTTGACATGACATGACAATTAATGTTCGCTCGCAACTGAGTAGCATGAATTTCCCGAAGTGTCAGGATTAAGATACGCATGGAAATATTCAATTAGAGGCACGCAAAATTTTGCTGCCCTCTGAAACATAATTAGTGATTTTGTATGAACACACAAAATTCACCAAAAATTGACTGATTTTGTGTCAGCTCACAAAATTCAATCTTTCTAACTTAATTTTATTAATTTACAAAATTAGGTTTTTTGCGCCATGCGCGATATTTCGAACCCTATTAGTCGAAACTAAACCTAGGCAAACTAGGAAATTAATCCGCCATGAGCAAGATCCTACCAAAAGTCAGAAAACAATAAATAAAGAGGAACTGCGGCAAATAAGAGCAGCGGCAAAGAGAGGCTGGCCGCGCCACTTGGCCGACCGATTGGCTTCAGCAGGCGCCACATGTGGCTGGATGGCCACGCTCTATGTTGCAGCTTGCCGGCCCCCTTTCCCATCGACCAATCAAATCGCTTTAAACGCGCCACACACACTTTTAAATAAAGATGGAAGTTGGTCGGTCGACACGCCTAAATTCCTTAAGGAATTTAATATAGACGGCCCATGACAGTCTTAAAACGATCACGGTCGTACGTTTTGGCCACTCGATTTATCAAGCTTAGTCGCTCCCTAACGCGGCCGGACGAGTATCACCATACACACTGGTGGGCCCACTAATGCCTTGGCCAATCGGAATCCTTCCAACTCACAAGCAGAGTCACCAAACGTTTACCCAAATTAGGTTGGCCGCGCGAGTTATAAAACCCTAAATTATGTTAGCGACAGCATATTGCTGCCGCAAAACGATCTTGGCCTCTCAACTTCGCCAGCCGAATTGACCGACCTGGATTCAATCTCAATCAAAGGGCAAGGTGCAGATACGCTCACCAGCGGCCCAACTATTGTGCTATCCAGACGAACAGCTCCCAACGCGGCGCCAACACCAAAAACGTTGGCCCTAAAATAGATTGGCCACACGGCTTTTATAAAACCTAAATTAAATGAACGACAACCATTAACTGCCGCAAATCATCTCGGACGCCCAACTTCGCCAGATGAATTGGCCGGCCTAACTCCTATTTTAGGTAGCCAACAAGATGTGGCCATAATCAACGGTCATTCCCCTTCCATGAGCCGCGATCGGCCAAGCCACGACCTCTCCATATGGCTCCCAAAAGATCGTCCAAAAGGAGCTGGTCGAGCCGCTTACATGAATTTTAAAACGGACATTAACTGCCACAAATCATCTCGACCATCCAACTTCACCAGCCGAATTGACCGGCCTAGATTAAATTTTAGGCAACCAATAAGATGTCACCATAGTCGCCTGCCATCACTCTCCTATAGAGACCGACTGGCCTGCCTTTAGCGCATGTTAATTTCTCCTGGAAGCTTCCTGAAAATGGTCGGTCATGCTCCTTTTAAGACATTAAGATCCACGACTGATTTAAACGAGCTTTATACAAGGATGCTTCACATGCATCGATTATTTTGAGCTGCTTGGTTAAAAGCGATGCTCTATAAACATCGAAAACAATATGATATTTTATGAGTATCGGCTTCACAAATAACTTAGTTAATTAACCTAATAGCATCACATGCTATTCTTGGCGGCAAGTTTCATGATTTGGCTCGTCACACATGACTATCCGCCACCCAGCTTGCGCGCGATTGGTCAGAATAGCTAGGTCTTGAACACAAGACCCACTCAGCAATCTGCTGCATATTTTCCACCAAAATACTCGAGACATCAAATATGTCACAAACTGGGGGATGTTCATCAGGGTATTGGTCTGGCGGTTTACAGCGTGCGGCGTGTAACGCGCCCATTACGAGAAAGTGTCAGGAAAGGGTGGACAGTTAATAACAGTAAGAGAGTAGTGGGTGTAAGGCTGACCAGTTTTCCCTTATGATGGAAACGTGACGGTCACCACTTTTTACACAACCCCACTTCTCCACTACTTAATTGTCTCCACTTCTTACGAGATCAAGGTGTGCTCAATCATGACTTGTATAAATAGGTTTTCAACCTATTTTTAAAAAACAGAGTTAGTTTTATCAACACATGTATCCAGAAAACACCAAGAACTGATAGCTTACATTCCGCAAGCATGTTCCATATTTTGATATAAGTCATAAAAACAGCCACACCTTCAAAATTCAATATTTTTGATCTCAACACCTTCTTCGCTTCCTTCCCTAAGATCAACCCTTCTCCTTCACTTTGTGACCGCAGCAAGTTTGAAACGGCCATTTCTTGGTTTAGGACAGAATTGTACAGATTGATCTCTCGAATCTAAAGTACTCTCGTGCAGTGCATTTGTTTAGGGTTTAGATTCATTTCTCGGCGGCACAACCAAATTTACTATTTCCAGGAGAATCAGTTTTTACCCCAAAACAACTGGCGACCACAATGGGAGATTAATCTCTCGGTTGCAAAATAAAATCAATTTCCCAATTTCATTTTCAATTTCGTAAATTTCTCAAGATGGTTGATCTTAGGAATGGTTCAGAAACCCTCAATCCCAATTTTGCTCCCCCTAGCACTAACAATACTTCACATGTTATTCCTGAATCTATTCTTCCATTCAAAACCCTTGTCGAGGTATGGAGTCTCAATATTTAACAACTATTCACGATTTGATGAAATTCCTGAATGATATTGTCAGGGATCAAGTTATTATTGTCAAGACGCAAGAAGAAGTATTTATGCTTTTGAAATTCCTCACGGATCAACTATCAAAGGGACCAACACGTATTCATTCTGGAGGAAACACCATCAACAATTCATTTTGGATCAATAATGATGATCAAGAGATGTTTCCTCAATCTCAGAAAGAAGACTCGTGGGATTTATCACGTTCTCATAAGAGTCGTTGCAATGAAAAGGTGATTTCATTATGTGTGTCCTTCTTGGAAAGTATCAATTCCCATATGGCATCAGAAGCTACTAAGAGATCCGCTGCTGCTCTACTCAGTCGATCCGAACCGTCCAAGAATAAAGAAGCTCGTAAATATGTTCAGGAAAGAAGACGTCCTTACAATAAAAGGTCCAACCTACAGTCAATCGCTAGTGAAGGAGGAAAGAGAAAATCTCCAGCAGCGGAATAACAACTCAAACGTGCGGCACCAGCGCATCAGGCGGCTCCACTCCGGAAGGCCGCGGTTAAGACTCCTGCGCAACAACAAGAAACTGGAGATGTTGATACAAACTTCCCGTTCCCGAGTGAGGAAGTAATTGAACTCCTGGAAATATGGATTCAAGATGATGCCATCAAACTACCTCCTATCATGCGCCCACCAACTGAGAAAGAAAAGGCAAATCCCAAATATTGTCATTACCACAGGTTCGTCAATCATCCAACCGATGAATGCAACAAATTGAAGCGCATTTTCAAAGAAAAGGTATATGCAGGGAACTTCAATTAGGTACTGGAGGAGTTCGCAGAGACCCTCTTCCCGTCAGGAGCTACATGATTTCTGGGGACTCCGTCCATAAAATCGTACAGTCTATGATGGAACATTTATGTAAGATTCTGTATTTCTCCAAGACACAACGTCAAGACATATTTGCATCCCTCAACCGTGTTGTATCAGGAAAGTGGCTGTTCCAGCCAGGGAAGCCGCTCTCAAACCCAAACCTCTCCTGGAAAGCACGACTGATAGATGCAACTGGGGACTCTTAGCCACTGCTTGTCGAGTTTGACAGCAGACTGATTGACGCGGCCTCTAACTTCAAAATTGTCACAGTAAAGACTCTGAGAGCTGCAAGGATTTCAAAGCAGGAAGACGTCCACAATCCAAACATAATCAAAAACTCAAAAGGAGAGTCCAGGGCCTCTTACGGGTACATCAATCTCGAAATCAAGGTGAGAGATGTTATAATACACTCCAAATTTCATATGTTAAAGAGTACCCTAATTATGATATGATCCTGGGGTGCTCATGGATACACGACAACAAGGCGAAGCTAGGAGTATGTCATTTTCCAGTGTTTATACCTGAAAAGGTCTTCAACAAGCCCTTCAATCCTGAAGACTGTTTGTTTCCATATCAGTAACTCGCGAATGAGACGCAGCTGCCTGAAGAGAGCACATCAGCATATGTTCGCAGATTCCAGACACAAGTAAGTCTTATTGAACAACCCTTTTTACAACCAGTCACTCCTCCTCCCGCCAATGCGTGAGGACTCGATACGATTATCAACCCAGCCGTCACTAGAAGATGTGAATGGGATGCTGGTATTTTCAAGTTTTTTATCAAGAGTTTAGAAGCTATCACATTCAAAGATAAAGAATCTAAGAATCAGAAGGGAAAGACAAGTCGTACCTAGTGGCAGAAGTTATTTTGGGAGGTTATTGCAAGCTCATCAGTGCAGACAAGCTAGAAGGCGTAGTAATACACACCCGGTGGCTCAAACCCTTCAATACCTAAAATGTCACGCCGCCCTTTCCTCCAACATTCCTTTTAGTGTTTCCTCTAGCAATTTTTCTTTTCATGCAATATTTGTAATTCCTCCAAAATGATTGCACTGCTTGCATTCATAATTAGGGTTTCAATTTGTCAGTTAATCGAAGCATCATTTCCCTTTTAGAAATCTCTTTACTCCTGAATCATCTCAAGGAAAAGTCTTGAGTAAACCCAAACCCTCATAAAATCATTACCGGCCCGTTGGTTGAAAACCAAAAAAAATAAAACCATGAAAGAGGCATCTCATATCTTTCAAAAAGTAGGGGAATACATAAAGAAAAAGAAAGAGCAGGATGACCAAAGGAAATCATCAAACAGCTAGTATATTCTTGTTAGGCCAAGCGTCCTTCGTGCAACCTGCTTCAACGATGAAATGGCCTCTCAGTCATCACCTCATTGTGCCTAGACCCCGGAAAGAAGTTTCGCCATCTACAATTTTCAGATTCTGGAAAATCCCTTCATGGAATCAAGAAGAAGCGAGCTAGCACATATGGTACTCCCAGATTGTAAATACTTCTTCAGACGTGCCCAATCACGTCACGCGCGCTATTAATTGGAAGTAGAGCCTCTAACCTAAAAAATACGGATCTTGGGTTTCTTGTTTATGGAAACACAACACATGTGATATACAAGGGTAATATCAAATGGAAGTTACAGTTTCGTGGCTGAATCCTCAATCTTCATAATTGCGTCCCCTACTTCAAGCTGTTGTTATCAGGGTTACATATGATAAATATCATCATGGAAGTGGTATCCGTTCACATGAAAGGAAAATACATCACCACTTATGTATGTTTCATTCCCATCTGCCACATCACCTACTCAGAACTCAGCCTGCCTACCCAAGGCCTGCATGAAGTTGCGCGTCAACAACCACATCGCCGACAAAGTCAGATTTGGTGTTTCTAAATTTCCAATTTCATGTGGAAGGGGTGCATAGGCTGCCAAAAGATTTGGATACTATACTGATCTATCAAGTGTGACTCACATTGATCAACAAGTGACGAATCCAAAAGATTTCCGCCTTCATCAATTCATTAACCACATTACCAGCAAACACAATGGAAGTACATCTTTCAGGAGAAATAGGCTCAGAATAATTACACCTAGGGACTTCCAGCACGGGATGCCTTCATGTCCCTCAACCAGGTTAGTACTGATATCAAAATCATTACTGTCAAAGCTTTACGAACTGTAGGAATTTCTCAACATAAAGCTGTGCACAAGCGAAGTCCTTGAATACTTGATAGCAGCACATCAGAAATGGAACGCCTCTCAGCTCGTCTACTTCATTCAACGGCTCCGGAAGATTTTGCCTATACAAGCATTCCAAGCATATCATCGTTGCAATCAGAAGTGCTAGAATAGGCCTATGAGCTAAAGAGTCAGAAGAAATACAATTTATTTCCAGTCAATGGTCAAGAGTTTAAAGAACATTTTAATTACGACTTAAGAGTCCAGACACCAAACAACTCAAAGTCAAGGCCTCTTGCAATTGGGCGCAATTGAGTTTGGAAAATTTTGAAATCTACTGGATGGGATAAATATTCATTTTCTGGAGACAGAACCTTATTATACATTCCAGAGAGGATCGATGGCGTTCACTCAGAATTTGATGAAATTTCAAAATCGTGGAAGTTATGCGTACAACTAAAGTTCATACTTGCAAAAAGAAGAAGAATGAACAAGATGTACTTACCTTGCCGCTAATGACTGGCACGCTCGTAATGTGGCTGCTGATAGTGACGAAGAGGAGTCGGCTGCTGAAGATGAAAGCACAGAGCCATAGGAGCAACAAAAACAGAAGAGGGTCGATACCCCTTTTATACGAACTGAGTTTCCAGAGTTCGAACAGAAGAAGGATTCTTTCTCCATGAACGGGAATAGATGACTGGGCCCACATCACTCATACCTCATGGCCTCTCAGTCCTGTTGCTGAAGGCCGACTGGAATTTTCCTGGTAATATCTACCTGCTTCGTCTTTTCAATTTTAATTTCATCTATCATCATCTAATGCTTACCCCGCAACAATGTCATTGTTACGTGCTAAGAAGGGGACTTAATGTTGATGGTGGTTTTTAGTATAGAGCGAAGACTATAAAAGTATGTCTACCTGACCAATCATCAGAAGTAGTAGACATTGATATGTCTATATTCTGCAAAGAATTTGAAGTATATATCATAATATGATTAGTGCCTATGTCTCTCTTCATGTTATATTGAAACTAAAGCTCCTAGATGAATTGTTCACTAGTATAGAGCCTAATGAGTATATGTTCCCAGCCAAACTCTTGATGTTGACATGACATGACAATTAATGTTCGCTCGCAACTGAGTAGCATGAATTCACCGAAGTGTCAGGATTAAGATATGTACGGAAATATTCAATTAGAGGCACGCAAATTTATGCTGCCTTCTGAAACATAATTAATGATTTTGTATGAACACACAAAATTCACCAAAAATTGATTGATTTTGTGTCATCTCACAAAATTCAATCTTTTAAACCTAATTTTATTAATTTACAAAATTAGGTCTTATGCGCCCTGAGCGATATTTCGAACCCTATTGGTCGGAACTAAACCTAGGCAGACTAGGAAATTAATCTTCCATGGAGTAGTAGGAGCAAGATTCTACCAAAAATCAGAAAACAAGAAATAAAGAGGAACTACGGCAAGTAAGGGCAACGGAAAAAGTAGGCGTGGCCGCGCCACTTGGCCTACCGATCGACTTCAGCAGGTGCAACATGTGGCCGACTGGCCACGCTCCATGTTGCAGCTTGCCGGCCCCCTTTCCCATCGACTAATCGAATCGTTTTAAACGCGCCACACACACTTTTAAATAAAGCTGGAAGTTGGCTGGCCGACACGCCTAAATTCCTTAAGGAATTTAATATAAACGGCCCATGACAGTCCTAAAACGAGCATGGCCGTACATTTTGGCCACTCGATTTATCAAGCTTAGACGCTCCCTAACGCGACCGGACGAGCATCACCATACACAACGACATGCCCACTAATTCCTTGGCCAATCGGAATCCTTCCAACTCGCAAGCAGAGCCACCAAACGTTTACCCAAAGTAGGTTGGCCGCGCGAGTTATAAAACCCTAAATTATGTTAGCAACAGCATATTGTTGTCACAAAACGATCTTGGCCGCTCAACTTCACCAGCCGAATTGACCGTCTTGGATTCAATCTCAATCAACGGGAAAGATGCAGATACGCTCACCAGCGGCCCAGTTATTGTGCTGGCCAGACGAGCTGCTCCCAACGCGGCGTCATTAACTGCCGCAAATCATCTCGACCGCCCAACTTGTCTCTAAAATAGGTTGGCCACATGGCTTTTATAAAACCTAAATTAAATTAACGGCAGCCATTAACTGCCGCAAATCATCTCGTCCGCCAAACTTGGCCAGATGAATTGGCCGGCCTAACTCCTATTTTAGGTAGCCAACAAGATGTGTCCATAATCAAGGGTCATTCTCCTTCTATAAGCCGCGATCAGCAAAGCCACGGCCTCCCTATATGGCTCCCAAACGATCGTCCAAAAGGGGGGGGGGATAGTCGAGCCGCTTACATAAATTTCAAAGCGGCCATTAACTGCCGCAAATCATCTCGTTCGTCTAACTTCGCCAGCCGAATTGACCGGCCTAGATTAAATCTTAGGAAACCAATAAGATGTAATCATAGTCGCCTGCCATCACTCTCCTATAGAGACCAGTCTGACTTTGCGCGCGTGAATATCTTTTGGAAGCTTCCTCAAAATGGTCGGTCATGCTCCTTTTAAGACCTTAAGCTCCGCGACTGATTTAAGCAAGCTTTATACAAGGATGCTTCACATTCATCAATTATTTTGAGATGCTTGCTTAAAAGCGATGCTCTACATGCATCGAAAATAATACGATATTTTATGAGTATCGGCTTCAAAAATAACTTAGTTATTTAACCTAATAGAATCACATTCTATTCTTGGTGGCAAGTCTCATGATTTGGCTCGTCAACGTGACTATCCGCCACCCTTCTTGCGTGCGATTGGTCTAAATAGTTAGGTATTGAACACAAGACCCACTCAGAAACCTTCTGCATATTTTCCACAAAAATACTCGAGACATCAAACATGTCACAAACTGGGGGATGTTCATCAGGGTATTGGTCTGGCGGTTTACAACGTGCGGCGTGCAACACGCTCATTACGAGAAAGTGTCAAGAAAGGGAGGACGGTTAATAACAGTAAGAGAGTAATGGGTGTAAGGCCGACCAGTTTTCCCTCATGATGGAAACGTGACGGTCACCACTTTTTACACAACCCCACTTCTCCACTACTTAACTGTCTCCACTTATTAAGAGATCAAGGTGTGCTCAATCATGACTTGTATAAATAGGTTTTCAACCTATTTCGAAAGAACGAAGTTAGTGTTATCAACACAAGTATCCAAAAAACACAAAGAACTGATAGCTTACATTCCAAAAGCCAGTACCATATTCTGATACAAGTCATAAAAACAGCCACACCTTCAAAATTCAATATTTTTGATCTCAACACCTTCTTCTCTTCCCTCCCTATGATCATCCTTCTCATTCACTTTGTGACCGGAGAAATTTTGGAACGACCATTTCTTGGTTTAGGCCAGAATTGTGCAGACTGATCTCTCGAATCTAAAGTACTCCCTGCAGTGCATTGGTTTAGGGTTTAGATTCGTTTCTCGGCGGCACACCCAAATTTACCATTTCCAGGAGAATCAGTTTTTACCCAAAAACAGCTACAATTATCAAAATTAATGTTTTCGCCAAGGAGTGTTACACTTGATTTTTCATCTTCAGTCAAATCATAGTGATCAGATGTTTCATCAAGAGTTGCAGCAAGATCTTTGTTCCCGGTGTATTTTATCTGATTTAGACATTCTCCGGTAAAATGACCAAAACCCTTACACTTGAAGCACTGTGGCATATCCTCATCATCAGTATCGAAAGTATCCCTGTTTTTAGGAGGGGAAAGATCATGGGTTTTAAATGATGATCTAGGTTTATCTCTGGTGAATCGTTTACTTCTCTTCAAAAGAAGATCTTTAAACGGTCTTCTGATTATAGAAACTGAGTTGTCAAGATCTTCATCTGATGATTTAGTCTCAATAAGATCATCCACAGAGTTTCCAACACTTTAATTTTATCAAGTATTTTAGTGTTGTTTTTTTCTCTGAAAGCAATATCCTTTCCAGCTTTGGATGAATGCTCGTGATCAAAGATCTTTAACTTTCCAACAAGTGTATTTCTGGAAAGTGTTTCAAGGTTATTTCCCTAAACTATGGCATGTTTCTTAGAACCGTATCTAGCTGGTGGAGATCTGAGAATTTTCATCACAATGTCCTTTTCAGGAATAGTTTTATCCAATACAAAAGATGCATTAACAATTTCAGACACTTTGTGATTAAACTCATCAAATGACTCTTCATCAGCCATACAAAGGTTTTCCCCATCAGAATTTAGGTTTTGAAGCCTAACTTCTTTCTCAGAGGCATTCCCTTCAAGTACGGTTTCTAAGATATCCCAAGAATCTTTAGATCGAGTGCACATAGTCACATTGTGCTGAAGATCTGGGGTAATAGCATGGATGATAGCATTTAATCCATCAGAATTTTGCTTTGCAACGAGAATCTCGACAGGATCATACTCACCAATATCCTTTGCAACAGTTACACCGTCTACTGTAACTAATGGAGGATAATAGCCATTAACAACATGAACCCATGATTGAAAATTAAGAGCTTGAAGAAAGGCACGCATAGAAATTTTCTACCATAAATAATTCGAGCCATCGAAGACTGGCGGTACATTTATAGAGATAGAACTGCTTTACATAGAGTCAGATTGCTACAAACACAGACTTATGAGGTCTTGGCGTGTTTTCCTGCTCTGATACAAATTGAAAAAGCGGGGGTATAACAACCACACCCAATAATTCGTTCGGAAATCTGTATGAACTAAACTCCAATGTAATTCCGAGAGCACCAACTTAAAAGCGAGACTCAATCAAGAATTATATCAAAGAGTTTTTATCTCTTTCTCAATACAATCAACAAACTAAACAAATAGAAATTTGCGAGGCTGATTGATATAAGAAATAACTTGGATGGTACCAAAGACCAATTCCCAAGTGTCAATCAAGTTTTATCCAACAAACAAGGTCGGATTTATCAACTGATTGAACTACGCATAACCTTTGATATTTCAATTCTATAAACAAATATAATACGGAAAAGAAATAACACAGACACCAGAATTTTTGTTAATGAGGAAACCACAAATGCAGAAAAACCTCGGGACCTAGTCCATATTTGAAAACCACACTGTCTTGTTAGAGCATTTCTCGGTTGAACCCACTAGCGTTGGTATGTCAAGTTAGTGTCAATTTTAGTTTCCAAAATGATTTTTTTTGATTTAGCATACTAAAGATAGTTTCAGACTAGATTAGGTCTAAGAAGTTGAATCGAAGCTATCCTTAAAGGATGAAGATTGAAGACTACAAGAAGACATCAACAAGGACTTCATCAACAAAGGTATGTGGTGATTGATTTCATTTGGAATCTTGTTCAATTTTACATTTCTAATCTATCGAAAAAAATGCTCACTCTATGGAACAATTCCTATGACGGTTAATATACATTTATGTATATATACTTGAGGTAATTTGAGCCACGACTTTTGTGACAATAACATTTATCCTTCGAAAGGTTCTCATGTTATAGTGAATTATCTTACGAATTCAACGAGCCAAGAATCACTCAATTCCGAGTTATAATGATGAAGTTATGAGTGATTTATTAAAGTAACAATTATAAGTGTTGTTATAATTGTTACAGTTCGTTAGTAGGAAACAATCCATGGACTGTTTGTAACAATTCACGGACTTGGGCCCAATTACATGAGTAAAAGGCATTTTTGGTCAAGTTGGTGATGTTTCCTTATCTAGGCAAGATGGCTATTAATCCAAACATATTTGATTACCATATTAAAGTGTTTGGGATAACTTTTAATTCCTGCCTAAGTTAAAATGTGATTTATTCACATAAATACAATATTTGCTAATTAGTTATTTATTTAATTATTTTTGCAAGAGTTTGTAATTTAAGAAAGACTCCCAAAATTAGGAGAGTCTTGAAAAGGGAAAATAGCTTTGCTTTGCTTTTAAGCTACCTTTCACTATAAATAAAAGGTTCGTGAGTGCTACACGTTTTTCATCCCCTTTGGAAAATTGGTGTAAGCTCATAACGTTGTTTTCCATGTCTTTTATTCTTCATAAACAAGAGTGAGATAAAAGTCTTTGTATTGGGGATCACAAAGCCGAGTTGGATTAATCTTCGTGACTGATTATACAACTTGTAATCTCGGTCTTTCACCTCTTGTCTATTCTAAGGTTTTCTCTTCTGATATAAAATTATTCAAGAGTTGTTGATCATAAACCCTAGGTTTTGATAGATTTCAGTTTCCGATCGTATACCAACACTTGTTAGTCGAAATCGAAAGCTAGAAAGAAAACTTCGATTAAGGTATCTCGTAAAAATCCTTAAGAAGTTTTAAACAAGATATCTCTAGATTTATTCTAGTTGTTCTTGTTGTAGAATAATTAGGTTTCTCTTCCATTATTGAAGAGTGTAATAATCCCTAATCTACAAATTTATTTTGATATTACTTTTACCTAGTAATTGTTTTTATCAAAATAAACACAAGATGATTCACATCTAAATGGAAATCAAACCGGTGTTTTGTGCAAACAAAATATCGAATTGTATCAATCGTGTTGTTGTATCTTCTAAAGAGGGCCTTGGGTTCTGCTAGAAGATTTATGAGAATAATTCCTAAAGACAATCGGTGTTTTCCTAGGAGTTCTATTTGTGTTGAAGAAGTTATTACATCTAGTCCGAATAGGTAGTAGGGAATTGGTGTAACAGCTTATAATCAGTGTGTGTTTATTCTGGATTAGGTCCCGGGGTATTTCTGCATTTGCGGTTTCCTCGTTAACAAAATTTCTGGTATATATGTTATTTCTTTTCCGCATTATATTGTTTATCTTTATAATTGAAATACCACAGGTTATGGTAGGTTCAATTAATTGGGAATCCAACCTTTGGTTGTTGATTAAATTGATTGACACTTGGATATTGGTTTTTTATATCGTCCAAGTTATTTCTTATATTCAATCGGGCTCGCAAATTCGTATTTGTTTGATTGCAGATTGAATTGAGAAATAGAGATATAACTCTTTGATATACTTTTCTTAAGATTGAGTCTGACTGTCTAGTTGATTCTCTTGAAAGTATATTAGAGTAAGTCCCCTCAGATTGCCAAAATAAATTATTGGGTGTGGTTGTTGTACCCCAGTTTTTTCAATTTTTATCAGAGCAGGCAAACACACTAAGACCTCATAAGTTTGTGTTTGTAGCAATCTGATTCTATGGACAGAAGTGATATCTCTATACACGTACCACCAGTCTTCGATGACACGAACTGTTTATGGTGGAAAATTTCTATGCGTGCTTTTATACAAGCGCGAGATTTTCAATCATGGGTTCGTATTGTTAATAACTATGATCCTCCATTAGTTACAATAGACGGTGTAACTGTTGCAAAGGATATTAGTGATTATGATAAACTTGAGATTCTTGCTGCAAAGCAAAATTCTGACGGATTAAATTCTATCATCCATGCCATTACCCTAGATCTTCAACACCATGTTACTACATGTTATAAGTCTAAAGATGCTTGGGATATCTTAGAAACTGTATTCGAAGGGAATGTCGCAGAGAAAGAAGCAAGGCTACAAAATCTAGCTTCTGACTGGGAAAACCTTCGCATGTCTGATGATGAAACCTTTGATGAGTTCAACCAAAGACTTTCTCAAATAGTTAACTCCTCATACTCGTTAGGAAGAACTATTCCGGAGAAAGTTATTGTATGCAAAATTCTCAGGTCTTTTACCATCAAGATACGAGTCTAAGAAACATGTCATTGAAGAAGCAAACGATCTTTCTACACTCTCCAGAAATACTCTTGTTGGAAAGTTAAAGATCTTTGATAATGAACACGTGTCTGGAAAAGAGGTGATTTATCTTAAAGCTGCAAATAATTCTAAATCCTCTAAGGATAAATCTGGTTCGCCAGATACTAAGGATGGTACTCCACGACAATTTAGAAAAATCTTGAGAGACAGGAAAAATAGTTTTTCTAAAGGTAGAACATCTCCTAATGATGATGTACAATGTTATAACTGTCGTGGTTTCGGGCATCTTTCTTCAGTATGTTCTAGATGGAGCTGTAGACAATCGCCATATGCAGCAAACTTGCCTACTCTTGATGATGGACCTGAATATTATAATCCCCAAGAGCTCGCAGGCGAGGTTGCATTAGCTTCTGGAAAAATTATTTCGGATACTGATTCTGATTCTGACGAAGAAGTGTTCCATGTTGATCCAGTTGCTAATAATTGGTAGACACATTTTTGTGTCTGAATTGTCCTCAATGTCTCTATTGATAATACTCGTTTTCGTCCTTATTATGATGTTTTATGTGTTTGTAGGTATTTTTTTGGAAATAAATAATTTTGGAAAAATCGGCTCGAAAAATTATGCGGAGCATCCCGGAGGACATTTGTTATTCGGACTCTCTGTTTTGGATAAGGGGCACCTCAATTTATAAGGGGCACCTGAGTTGGACACCTGCTAGTTACACTCCACAGACGGTTAGGGGCAGTCATCTTCAAGAATTCAAATTCTGAATTTTTGCGGGAAATACTTAAACAGTTCTGGAAGAATTTCAATTGAGAAAATGAAGGGGTTATGGGTCGATTCAATGGCTGAAATTCGGTAGAGAGATGTGATATAGGTTAAGAAACACAGTATAAGTGACAGGATCGATTAACTTTGGATGGAATTCTCGGTGTGATTCACAAGCCCAAAACACATTACGTGGACTGTAAACGAGCAAAAATATGTTTCTGTTGTGCATGGAGAAGTTCTGATAGCGTTAGAAGAATTCTTAGGCGTGTATAAGCTGAATTGGAGCGTTCTACAATGAAGTTTACGTGTGAAATTCCAAAAATGGTAAGAAAATATTCTCTTCACTGCCCGAGTAATGAAGGATTATTTGGAGTTATAGCGATGGATTTCAGCATGTTTTTCAGTATAAATATGCTCCTTGGGTCTACTAGAAAGGTTGGAAAGTGATAGGGGATAGAATAGAGCAACAAAGAGTTCAAGGGAATCGATAGAAAAACTTCCAGAGAAGAAAGTTTCTGCTGCTGCTGGAAGGGAAGAACGCGAAGAACACACTGACCAAGACAGTCGTTTATCAACAAAGACAACGACTGTCGATTGTGGGTCGTAGTATTCTAAATACTACTGCACTTTAGGGATATCGTTCTTTGTAACGGTGTTTGCAACAGTTTTAAATGTTACAAACACCCGATTTTATCATTTTTCTCCATTTCATCCTTGTAAACATCTTTTGAGCAATGAATATCAATTTTGAGCAAGTTTACACAATGATGAGCTAAACCCATCCTTTGGGGCAACAGAGGAAACTATTCGGCCAATGAAAAGGGGGTAATTTCTATTTTAATTATTTATGCAATTTATTATTTAATTATTTTCCTTGAACAAAGAGTTTTTCCAAGGATTTTTATTAAATAGTTGTCATTTTAATTGATGGTATATGCTTGACTTAGAGTTTTTGATATTCCATGCTTTTAACTTACATTTATTCTTTTATAAAATCCATTTTTACAATAATTAAAACTATTTAAAAGGAAAAATTTGCATAATAATATTAGAAATATCATTTTAAATTGGTAGAAAAAGTGGAATCCTTAGCCCTAGTTTCTCCAAAAATATTCCAATCACTTGCTATTTTGCTTCACTTATAAAATTTATTTAAATCTAAAAAAATTATCTCCTTCACAAGTTCGAAAAGAACCCCAGTTCTTACCACTATTCACAACAACTTTTGAAAATACATCAAATTTTTGGCGCTGCCGACGCGAACCTGTGCTTAGGTAGCATTTTTTTTTAGGTTTATTATTTTTTTTAGGTTTATTATTTTTTTAAATTGTTTGTTCCTTTTTACGTTTCTTTTTATCTTTATTTTGCAGGTTCGAAGTGAAAACTAAGGACTTGGAGAGGGAAAAGCTTAAAGCGAAAAGCGAAAAGAGAAGAAAAGATAAGAAAAGAGGACAATTTTAGGATTTAGTTTTTATTTTTTTTTTAGAGTGTGTGAGGAAAACTGTAATTTTATTTTATTTTATTTTTCTTTTTGAACTTTAAATTGGACTTGGACTTTATTTTTTTAAAACCCTACGGAAGGGTCAAATTAAAAAAAAAAAATATATTAAATTGTGTTCAGAGAAGGACGGTGATTACAATATCACCTTGGCCCCTTGGGTTCGCACATGGCATATGAGTCGTGGCCCGGGTCGACAACGACGGTTCATCCCCCGTCTGGTACAGGAGGTAAGTCCAATCGAAACACTCGTGAATCCCCTGCAAGCGAGTTACTGTACTCCTTAAGGTGCTAATTGTTTGAGGACGAACCAGACTGTCTTTATTTTCCTAGTAAAGGGCTAGGCCTGGCCTAAACAAGATAAGGGTTCGGATTTCATCACCGCTCCCTTCTTGCCCGCTTTAGGAGAACAAAACCTAACGCGAACCCAAGCTTTAAAATCTGATTAGAAAGAGACCTATAGGGTATCGAGCTTGTTAGGAAAAAATTTCGAAGGATATTGATTATTCTTTTAGCATACTTCAAAGTTCATGACGGTTTCTGTGAGTTGAATGCGTGACTGCGCCGCCTTGTACTGCGGTGAGGCCTTGGGTATCAAAGCTCCACTAAGCTTCCCTCGCCTCGATTCAACTTACTTTGACTCGGATTGATTCCAGAGGGGTTTGCTTAAATTGTAACGAATTCCCTTTCGAGATATAGAAGCTAGTCTAGAAACAATCTAAGTGAGCCATCATGCTTGTTGTTTGCTAGAAATCTCTAGGTTTGCTGTGGTAAAGTCGAGTCAGCCTGCTGTGTGATTGCTAGAACCTTCCTGTTAGGATTTTTATTTCTTTTTGATTTTTTAGTGTATGCCCGATTTTGTTAATAGGGCTAGGAAAAGAGATACTCTAGGTCGATTGATTAGCGAAAAACCTAGTAGTTCTTCTGATATAAGCAGGGAGCTCGAAGATTGTTCTTTTGAGAGCCCTGTTTTTGGAAACTTCAGTTTTGAGAATCTGTCTCTTCGTGAGGAAAGTACCCCTAGTACTTCTGTTGTGCCAGCGATGGAAACTTTGAACGATTACATGTTCCCAACTAGGACCAACCGAGCTTCGTGCATTAAATTGCCAGCCACTACGGCTAATTTCGAGATAAAACCTAGTATTCTCCAGATGATCCCTATATTCTTAGGAAAAGATGATGAGAACCCTTATTTCCATATTAGGGACTTTGAGGAAATTTGTGGGACAATTAGAATAAGAGACCTTACTGATGAAGTCTTGAAACTTAAGATGTTTCCCTTTTCCTTGAGAGATAAAGCCAAGACCTGGCTGAAAAACCTACCATCTGAATCCATTGAAACATGGCAGGAACTTATTGCCGCTTTCTATATGAAATTCTACCCTAACAGCATAAAACTGCAGCTGTTAGGAAGACAATTAGTGCTAGTGTGCAACAAGAGGGAGAGTCTCTTTATAGATTTTTTAGAGAGATTCAATGATCTCCTATCTCAGTGTCCTCACCATGGATTTGATAAGATGAAACTCGTACAAATTATTTATGATGGTTTAGACTATTCGACCAAAGCCATGGTTGAGTCTATGTGCGCTGGTGAGTTCACTAGTAAAAGTGCCGATGATGCTTTTACCTTCTTAGAAGTTATCGCTGAAAAATACCAACAGTGGGAATCTTGTGTTGAACCCCCTAAAAGACTCTTGGTCAATAGAAGTAGCACCAATGTGGTAGATACGAGTTTTGCTTCTGATGCTAAGTTTGATGCTTTGTCTAGAAGGTTAGAAGCTTGGAAATGGGCAGTCTATAAAATATAGGTACCTTGTTGAACCATAGAGCCTCACAGTATCTAGTTGTGGGATAGAGCCCGATAATTCATTTGGGAAGGTCAGGTTAGTGAAGGGCAAGCTCATGCTATCTATAACAATGCTAGGTTTGAGAACCGTCAGAAGATTGACCATACTCAGAGACCTACAATCTGGTTGGAGAAACCATCCTAATTTTTCTTGGTCTAAGGGTCAGAATCAAGGCCAATCTAGTAATTTTCAGCCTCCCCCAGGATTTGGTTTTCAGAACTCTTCAGGTCATACTCAGTTTCAGAACACTTCCGAGAAAAAGATCTCTGCCTTAGAGGAAAATCTCATAATGCTATCAAAGAACCACATGAGCTTTCAACAAGAAACTAGGCAAGAATTGAAGGATAATTCCCAAAGTCTTGCCGAATTAAAACTTCAAGTAGGACAAATAGCTAAGTTTATAAGTGAGAGAGAAGATGGAAAGTTTCCTAGTCAAACACAACCTAATCCTAAAGGAGTTCATGAAATAGGAGGAAGATCTTATGATCATGTGAATGCTATTACAACCCTTAGGAGTGGAAAGAAAGTTGACAACAAGGTTGCCATGCCTGATAGTGAACATGTTGTAGTTCACCCTGCTGAGCCAGAGAATGAAGAGACTGATAGAGTCTCTAAAGAGACCAATGAGGGTCCTGTTGAGCCTCACTTTTCCCAGAGCCCCATTCCCACGGTTGCTAGTACCAACGAAAAATGAATCCAACTTCAATGACATAATGGAGGTTTTTAAGAAAGTTACCATAAACCTTCCGTTACTAGAAATTAGGCAACTACCGGCTTATTCCAAGTTCCTTAAGGATCTTTGTACACGGAAGCGTAAGCTTAATGTCCATAAGAAAGCCTTTTTAGCTGGTCAAGTAAGTTCAATTCTTCTGAACCAAACACTCCCTAAGTACAAGGACCCTGGATGCCCTACCATATCTTGTGCAATTGGTAATCACATGGTCGATAAGGCATTACTTGACTTAGGAGCTAGTGTTAACTTACTCCCATATCATGTATACAACCAGCTAGGTCTTGGTAAGCTGAAACCGACCAACATGACACTACAATTAGCTGATAGGTCTGTCAAAGTCCCTCGTGGTGTCATAGAGGATGTTCTGATTGAGGTTGATAAATTTATCTATCCAGTGGATTTTGTTGTTCTAGACACCCAACCAGTTCAGGACCCAAGTGCTCACATCCCGGTGATTTTAGGTCGCCCATTCTTAGCCACATCTAATGCTATCATCAATTGTAGAACCGGACTTATGAACATATCTTTTGGTAATATGACTACTGAGCTAAATGTCTTCAATGTCATTAAGTCTTCTGAGATAGATGATTTAGAAATGGTGAACATGATTAGCACTCTAGTACCTGATCCGTTAGCCTGCAATATGCTTGATAATCCATTGTTTGATGAACCCCCCAGTGCTTCGGAGGAGGTAGACTTGACAAACACCTTAGCTGATGAGCCTATGCTAGAGATTTTCTTTAATAATCCATTATACGAGGATATTGTTCATTTAGATGAACAATCCCCAAAAGAATCTAGTTATTGTGCCGACTTTATGGACCCTAGAGTCCATCCCATAGACTTTGGTCCATTCGAGGAGATTGTTCACCCTAAGTTTGGGGGTAAAGACGATTCTGGCGATTGTCGAATATCTCTAATCGAAGTCCCTAACTTGGGACTCGAGTCTTGTACGTCTGAAATATTACTAGAGTTTGTTCAGACTCCGCAACCCGATCCTCCTGATACTGTCCAGGAGGTAACCCAGGTATTAGAGACCCATTTTGCGGATGATTCTAGTTATCAAGACACACATTTGAAGCTCAATCATGCGAACCCAGTTGTCTTGACAGAAACCTTAGATGAGGACGTACTCCTTCTGTTCATTTTTCTAATCCAGTGCAGTTGTCTCATGCTTGTGTTAGCTCTGTTTGGTCTTATGGACCCACAATTGTTTCGACTGTTGGTATACGACTTTGGAAGGTGACAATTCTTTTAGAGGTACTTGATGTCTAGCTAATGACTATAAATTTAGCATTTACTGGGAGGCTCCCGCACTCATGTGATTCGGTAATATCCTTCCTTATTTCTTTCCCTCCAGTGGTATCAATTTCTCCTTGTTCATGCTTTTAATTTCATCTTTAGAACATTGAGGACAATGTTAAATTTAAGTTTGGGGGTGGGGAAGAAACTTTTTGTTAGCTTAAACTCCAGAGCCTAGAAAATTTATGCTTATTAAGGAGGGCACTAACCAATCTAAGTGGATGGAAGCATTTTGGTTTTAGGAGTTGAGGAACCAATCTGACTAGATGGAAACATCTATAGAGTCTATCATTCATAAAGCACAGAGCTCAGGTGTTAAAATAACATGATAGTTTCGCCATATCTTGTCGAGTCCTTTTCACTTTCTATTTTTACTTTTCGTTTTCAAGTGATTCGGTGGGGCACACGATTCAAGTTGTTACCATTGCTAGGGTGAAATAGAGTGACTGAGTACCTTTTACAAAAAAAAAATTAAATTATTATTATTATTTTAGACCAGACCAATAGACCAATCGGAATAAATACTAACACTTGGATAGCAATATGTGTGTGTTCTCCCTGTCTCCGTCGCCTAAACAAGGTGGAATGCAGGATCCACGGGAATTACCATGTAATCTGCTGATAAGAAGCATGCACTTGGATCCACAAGATCTAATCATGTTGTTAGTTCTTAAATAAATGTGTGTTCAATAAAGTCGACCACTGGTACCCTTGTATATGCCAGTTATGTTGACCTAGAGTTAGGATTATCGACCACTGGTTCCCTTGTATTTGCCAGTCGTGTTGATATTAGTCAGACCGGTATCTCAGTCATTTAGGTTAGGTTCATCTTGGCAGAGGCCTTCAGACAGATATGGGAAACACCGTTCACTTTTCAACCATCTACATTTTTCTTTTTCCATCTTCTTGATCTTTTCATGTGATTAGTTTGACTCCGAGTATGATGTCCATTGTGAAACTATCTTAGTAGAGCTCTGTCACTTTATATGAATTTTAGTATGCTTGAGTGCAAACTCGTGTACAACAATTGGAATTTCGCGTCAGGGTACTTCCTCCTGTAGTCAATAAGTATGCCAACCAAGGAGATTCTTTAGTGCCTTCCAAGGTTCTGCATAATTAGCTAGGGTCTGGAGTAAAGGTTTTGTGGGTGCACCTCTGGTAAACCCTCCGGAGACAACACTCCGCCACTAGGGCCACCTAGGGGTTCAAATGATTTTCCTTTCTAGAATAAATTTGCTCGAGGACTAGCAAATAATAAGTTTGGGGGTATTTGGTAGACACATTTTTGTGTCTGAATTGTCCTCAATGTCTCTATTGATAGTACTCGTTTTCGTCCTTATTATGGTGTTTTATGTGTTTGTAGGTTTTTTTGGAAATAAATAATTTTGGAAAAATCGGCTCGAAAAATTATGCGGAGCATCCCGGAGGACATTTGTTATTCGGACTCTCTGTTTTGGATAAGGGGCACCTCAATTTATAAGGGGCACCTGAGTTGGACACCTGCTAGTTACACTCCACAGACGGTTAGGGGGCAGTCATCTTCAAGAATTCAAATTCTGAATTTTGGCGGGAAATACTTAAACAGTTCTGGAAGAATTTCAATTGAGAAAATGAAGGGGTTATGGGTCGATTCAATGGCTGAAATTTGGTAGAGAGATGTGATATAGGTTAAGAAACACAGTATGAGTGACAGGATCGATTAACTTTGGATGGAATTCTCGGTGTGATTCACAAGCCCAAAACAGAGTACGTGGACTGTAACACGAGCAAAAATATGTTTCTGCTATGCATGGAGAAGTTCTGCTAGCGTTAGACGAATTCTGAGGCGTGTATAAGCTGAATTGGAGCGTGCTACAATGAAGTTTACGTGTGAAATTCCAAAAATGGTAAGAAAATATTCTCTTCACTGCCCGAGTAATGAAGGATTATTTGGAGTTATAGCGATGGATTTCAGCGTGTTTTTGAGTATAAATATGCTCCTTGGGTCTACTAGAAAGGTTGGCAAGTGATAGGGGATATAATAGAGCAACACAGAGTTCAAGGGAATCGATAGAAAAACTTCCAGAGAAGAAAGTTTCTGCTGCTGCTGGAAGGGAAGAACGCGAAGAACACACTGACCAAGACAATTGTTTATCAACAAACACAACGACTGCCAACTGTGAGTCGTAGTATTCTAAATACTACTGCAGTTTAGGATATCGTTCTTTGTAACGGTGTTTGCAACAGTTATAAACGTTGCAAACATCCGATTTTATCATTTTTCTCCATTTCATCCTTATAAACATCTTTTGAGCAATGAATATCAATTTTGAGCAAGTTTACACAATGATGAGCTAAACCCATCCTCTGGGGAAACGGAGGAAACTATTCGGCCAATGAAAAAAGGGTAATTTATATTTTAATTATTTATGCAATTTATTATATTTAATTATTTGCCTTGAACAAAGAGTTTTTCCGAGGATTTTTATTAAATAGTTGTCATTTTAATTGATGGTATATGCTTGACTTAGAGTTTTTGATATTCCATGCTTTTAACTTACATTTATTCTTTTATAAAATCCATTTTTTCAATAATTAAAACTATTTAAAAGGAAAAATTTGCATAATAATATTAGAAATATCATTTTAAATTGGTAGAAAAAGTGGAATCCTTATCCCCAGTTTCTCCAAAAATATTCCAATCACTTTGCTATTTTGCTTCACTTATAAAATTTATTTAAATCTAAAAAAAAAATATCTCCTTCACAAGTTCGAAAAGAACCCCAGTTCTTACCACTATTCACAACAACTTTTGAAAATACATCAATAATCTTCTTAAATAATGTCATCGGAAACTCTCGGAAGCTGAAAGCACCATGTTCAGTGAGAAAGTTAAATATGACAGATTTCATAGTCGGAATAAATACTTGCAAGACCAACTTGATTCCAGTGGTACAAGAGCTTATCTCAACGAAATACGAAAGCTTAAAGAAGATATTGCCGAAGGTCGAGATCGGGAAATTACTCTTCAAGCAAAGCTAGATAACTTGGAGAACATTGAGATGAACTTTTTATTTGATTCGGAACGAGAAGATCTCAACGTTCAATATCAATCATCCAAGAATGATCTAGTTATTGTGCTCGAAAAGGTCAAACGGTTGGAAGAAGAAAACTCGAGCTTAAAAGAGAGTTTGTCTAGAAATAACAGCTCAGAAAAATTAACCTCGATATTGGGAGCATGTAGAATTCATCGTGATGCACGAAGATTGACCTATGAAGGAATAGACGCTCCTGGTATTTGCAAAGAGGTAAAATTTGTCAAAGCTAAAGATTCTTCTAAACCAAAACCTTCCACAGTTGACAAAAGTGAAGTATCTCTACCAACTGCCGATGACGAAAAGAGGAAATTATGTCAAGCTCCAAAGAAAGCACATACACATTCAGGTAACTCTAAACATAACTTTTTCCATTCTACTAAACATGTTTTTTATTGTGGAAAACCATGTCACTTGCAAAGAAATTGCAGATATCTTAAACGAGATAAAACCAGATCCGATTCTGTTAAGATGACAAGATCTGATGTTCCAAACTAGAGGAAAAATGAGTCTCATAATATCAGTTCTTCTAGTATTCCCTCCAAGAAATTTCATAATTATATTGGGGAGAAAAAGAAATATGTTGCTCCAAAAGCTACTCAGAAATGGGTACCAAAGAAGATCAATAAAGCAACGAGTACTATTAAGAAGGATCTCCCAGAAAAGAGTTCGACAAGGATAACATCTTAAAAAGGTACGGAACGGTTATTGAAGGTTTCAAGTTCCATGCAAGATTTTGTTTCGAATACCTGTGGTGAGCAAGATTTTGTTCATGTCAACACAACCTGATTGTGTTGGAAGTGCATCCTCACCAAGAAGCCCTAATAAATGCGGTGAGGATTGCAAAAGAATTGGGGCGCACATATTGTGTTGGGTAATTTTTGAATATGTGGAACAATTTATTGTTTCGAGCTGAGTCTAACTCGCTTACATATTTCTCGAAATACGTGTTGGTAAGCTTTCGCTTTTGCCAAGTTCATCTTTACCTAGTGACGAAAGTCATGATATGTTTCAATCAGTTGAAAATAACTTTGACTACAAATGGCTTGTGAATAACAACTATATAACGTCCTATAAGAATGTTTCAATGATTGAAATGAGAGTTTAGATTACATAACCATTGTTGGATTTAAGCATTGTGAGGTAACTCATACATGTATAAGTCCTTTTTCGTTGAACCAAAGTATGCGTACTTTGTTGATCAGGAAAACCGAAACAAGAGCTTTGAACTCAGTTCGCGAACCCAGTCCGCGAACTGGCGGAGGTTCTCATCCCGAGAATATCTGCTGGAGTTTGTGAACTCCTTCCAAGAACTTAAGTCCGCGAACTAAGTCCGCGTACTTGAGTTGGTTATATCTAATGACGATTTTTTTTTGTGAACTTATATTTATATTAACCAAGGAATGCAATTTTCAAACCGTGGCTATAAAGTTCATTAATCGATTCGAGTAAATCAAATCATTTTTGTTTCGATTGTGTCGTGTACAGTTGTATAAGATTTATACAATTGAACAACTCTCTAACTAGTTCATTTGAGTCATTTGAACTAGTTATGTTTAAGATGAATATGGTTAAATACCACGCGTATGATTCTTAATTACCTAACTTGATTTTTGATTAAAAAATTCTTAAGCATAACAGGTTAGAACAATAACAATAACTATTGGATGTTGGTTTTTATTGTCAAAGAATCTTTTTCATACTCTTATGGCAACCATTTTTGGTGTAAATACTTAAAGAAAAGATTATTCTTCCTTCTAAGCATATCAATTCTTGTTTATACAAGTTTGTATCTTAGAAAAGATGATCACAATACTTGATATTCATGATTACATATTATATATTATTACCATGAGATAGTTCTATTGTTTAGTAACTCGATCTCATGAGAGACTTTCAATGATTGGTTCTTAGTTCGTATCTTCTTGTGGGGTTTCTAAAATCCAATATATAAATCCGTATCTCTAGAGTAAGGTCACTCTTGTTGTTCTTTCGGGAATGACATCTTATGGGGGAGAGTTCTTAAATGAACTTGTGCTTAATTGCTATATCTTTGAGGGGAGAAGCGGTTGTGGAACATGTAGAGGTTAACTTGTATCTTAATAAACTCCTTGATGAAGTCACTAAGTTTCGACTCTGTGATATCATCTAAAGTAAAGTTGATATGTTTTCCTTTGGTCAAGAAGTTCCTATATGAAAATTTCATTAGGGTCCCACTAGTTTTCGTACCTTAACCAATTTATAATGAAAAAAAGGGGGAGAATTATTTTGTAGTTCACACTACATATACATATGGTTTACGGCTCATTATATAAGAGGGAGTGGTTTTCATGTTGAGATGGAGTATTGACTAAGGGGGAATGATACATATCACCGTAGTATTTTTGTCAAATTTGTGATACAATGAAAATTTTGATGTTGTGTAATAATACTATGATGGATCTTCAACAAGTACAGGATGAACACACGCAGAGTTGAAGAACCAAGGAAATCAAGTATGTAGGATTTTGGAACTGTAATGCTTTTAACAATTACAATCCATATGTAAGATGGTTTTGTCACTAAAATTGACAAAGAGGGAGATTGTTAGAGCATTGATCGGTTGAACCCACTAGCGTTGGTATGTCAAGTTAGTTGTCAATTTTAGTTGCCAAAATGCATTCTTTATTTATCATACCAAAGATAGTTTCGGACTAGATTAGGTCTAAGAAGTTGAATCGAAGCTATCCTTGAAGGCTGAAGATTGAAGACTATAACAAGACATCAACAAGTACTTCATCAACAAATGTATGTGGTGATTTATTTCATTTGGATTCTTATTCAATTCTACTTTTCTAATCTATCGAAACAAATGCTCACTCTATGGAACAATTTCTATGACGGTTAATATACATTTATGTATATATACTTGAGGTTATTTGAGCCACGACTTTTGTGACAATAACCTTTATCCTTGGAAAGGTTCTCATGTTATAGTGAATGAGCTTACGAATCCAACGACCCAAGAATCACTCAATTCCGAGTTATAATGATGAAGTTATGAGTGATTTATTAAAGTAACAATTATAAGTGTTGTTGTAATTGTTACAGTTCGTTAGTAGGAAACAATCCATGGAATGTTTGTAACGGTTCACGGACTTGGGCCCAATTACGTGACTAAAAGGCATTTTTGGTCAAGTTGGTGATGTTTCCTTATCTAGGCAAGATGGAAATTAATCCAAACATATTTGATTACCATATTAAAGTGTTTGTGATAACTTTAAATTCCTGTCTAAGTTAAAATGTGATTTATTCACATAAATACAATATTTGCTAATTAATTATTTATTTAATTATTTTGGCAAGAGTTTGTAACTTAGGAAAGACTCTCAAAATTAGGAGAGTCTTGAAAAAGGAAAATAGATTTGCGTTGCTTTTAAGCTATCTTTCACTATAAATAAAAGGTTCGTGAGTGCTACACGTTTTTCATCCCCTTTGGAAAATTGGTGTAAGCTCGTAAGGTTGTTTTCCATGTCTTCTGTTCTTCGTGAACAAGAGTGAGATAAAAGTCTTTGTATTGGGGATCACAAAGCCGAGTTGGATTAATCTTCGTGATTGATTAAACAACTTGTAATCTAGGTTTTTCACCTCTTGTCTATTCTAAGGTTTTGACTTCTGATATAAAACCATTCAAGAGTTGTTGATCATAAACCCTAGGTTTTGATAGATTTCAGTTTCCCATATACCAACACTTTTTAGTCGAAATCGGAAGCTAGAAAGAAAACTTCGATTAAGGTATCTCGTAAAAATCCTTAAGAAGTTTTAAACAAGATATCTTTAGATTTATTCTAGTGGTTAGGTTTCTCTTCCATTATTGAAGAGTGTAATAATCCCTAATCTACAAGTTTGTTTTGATATTACTTTTACCTATTAATTGTTTTTATCAAAATAAATACAAGATTTCCAAAACCTTGATTCACATGTAAAGCGAAATCAAACCGGTGTTTTGTGCAAACAAAATATAGAATCGTATCCATCGTGTTGCTGTATATTCTAAAGAGAGCCTTGGGTTCTGCTAGAAGATTTACGAGAAGAATTCCTAAAGATAATCGGTGTTGTGCTAGGATTTCTATTTGTGCTGAAGAATTTATTACATCTAGTCTGAATAGGTAGTAGGAAATTGGTGTAACAGCTTATAATAAGTGTGTGTTTATTCTGGACTAGGTCCCCGGGTTTTCTGCATTTACGGTTTCCTCGTTAACAAAATTTCTGGTGTCTGTGTTTTTTGTTTTCCACATTATATTGTTTATCTTTATAATTGAATTATCACAGGTTGTGCGTAAGTCCAATTAATTGGGAATCCAACCTTTGGTTGTTGATTAAATTGACTGACACTTGGATATTGATTTTTTATACCATCCAAGTTATTTCTTATATTCAATCGGGCTCGCAAATTCCTATTTGTTTGATTGCAGATTGAATTGAGAAATAGAGATATAACTCTTTGATATATTTTTCTTAAGATTGAGTCTGATTGTCTAGTCGATTCTCTTGAAAGTATATTAGAGTAAGTCATCTTAGATTGCCAAAACGAATTATTAGGTGTGGTTGTTGTACCCACGTTTTTTCATGTATTAAGCCGCTACATACTCTAGCCTACGACAAGTTAACTTCGGATTGGAAATGTAGTTGAGATCTAACCAAATATCATACCGATTAAGGTACAATCGCGTTCTTTACGCCTCCATATCCACCTCGGATTCTGCGCACTTGAAAGAGAAGCCTAGAAATATTAGTCACCTCACAATAACCCAACTGATTAACATGAAAAGTTATTGCGGAATCACAAGAGTCTGAGACGAAGAACTGTTGTGATTACTTTTTATATCTTACATATCAGAGACAAATCTTGATTAAATCTTAGATAAAGTGTTGGGATTAGGTTTTCCAGTAGCTACAGTTCTCCCTTATATAGTCTTTCAAATCAGGGTTTCTTTCAATCAAAGCTAAGATAACTTAATAACAAAGCATTCAATACATGAAATCCTGATTAAGATTCAAGCTAAGTCTGTTTGAAAATAAAACAATCAATATCTACCGGTGGATGGTCTTAGCTTGTTACACACAAATGAAAAATACTTATATTTGGATATGGGTTACTGTATCTAAACGTGCATATTGAGTTGACTCAATGACAGTTAACCGAAGTTAGCCATATGAACACTTTTGTCTTAACCATATTCATCGAACACTTATAGATCAAATATGAAGATCAATCAATCATGAAAGATAATCAAATAAATCTAATTGTATTTCAGCGTTCAGCGTGACCTAGAACTTAATTTTCGAATTGTGTTCCTTAGCTAGTCATAGAGTTCAGCGTTAACTAGAACTGAAGGGCTAAGTACAAGTTCCTAAATAAAAAATAGAGAAGTAAGTCATAAAATTGTAATACCCCGATTTCGGCAGTGGTTGGCCGAATGGAATATAAGTAATGGTTTGTCATTCCCTGACACCGAGGCTTTTTCAGCACAATTGGCTCCAGAATTGGCAGAAAACTCTGCAGTTAAGCGTGCTCGGACGGGAGCAATCCTTGGATGGGTGACCTCCCGGGAAGTTGCTGCTGGATTACCGCAACGATGCCCGTTCAAAACCCCACACTGTCGGATAACCGCAGTGGCTAAGTGGGGATTGTATCAGTGGAGGGAGTGGTCATTACAAATGGTATCAGAGCAGATGAAGGTTCACCTGTAGAGGGTGGGAAGGTACGCTGGACGGGGTTGGTCTAGGTGCTTCTCATGAGGGGAAGGGAACTTCAGAGATCTAGGATTGTATATATATTTCGGAGCCGAGGAGGGCTCCAATTTTAAGGTGGTGGTATTATAATACCCCAATTTCGGCAGTGGTTGGCCGAATGGAATGTAAATAATGGTTTGTCCTTTTCTAACACCTAGGCCTTTTCAACACAATTGGATTCATAGTTGGCAGAAAACTCTGCAGTTAAGCGCGCTCGGGAGGGAGAAATCCTGGGATGGGTGACCTCCCGGGAAGTTGCTGCTTGATAATCGCAGTGATGCCCGTTGAAAACCCCACACTGCCGGATAACCACAGTGGCTAGGGGACAATATCAGTGGAGGGACGGTTCATTACAAATGGTATCAGAGCCGAAAATGGGTCTCTTACTGAGGATGGGAAGGTACGCTGGACGGGGTTGGTCCAGTTGCTTCTTATGGGGGTAGGGAACGTCGGAGATCTGGGCTTGTGCATATATTCCGGAGCCGAGGACGGCTCCAATTTAAGGAGGTGGTATTTTGATACCCCGTTATTAGGCAGTGGTTAGCCGAATGGAATATAAGTAATGGTTTGTCCTTTCCTAACACCGAGGCATTTTCAGCACAATTGGCTCCAGAGTTTGCAGAAAACTATCCAGTTAAGCATGCTCGGGCGGGAGCAATCCTGAGATGGGTGACCTCCCGGGAAGTTGCTGCTGGATTACCGCAGCGATGCCCGTTGAAAACCCCACACTGCTGGATAACCGCAGTGGCTAAATGGGGACAGTGTCGGTGGAGGGACGAGTCATTACACAAATAGTCATTAGAAATTGACAATTTCTCAGAATCAGAACCATCAATATGATCACATTATTTTAGTAGAAATGTTTGGCATAATATAAGCTTTGAAGTTAAATCAATATTTTAAGGAAAGGTGGTGTCTATGATGGTATGGATAAAGGAGGTCCGAGATTAATCGGAAGTTGGACGGCAGAGATTTTACCTCGGCCGGGAAAATAACTAACCCCTAACCTTGACTTTTCCCGACTCCCGCTATTATTCAGACCTCGGCCTCACATCGAGTTTCCAGGTATACATTCTCTTCATCAAAACATTTAACTTCAGTAGTTTGATGTCGACACACTGGAAAGAAACATTCTAATTATCTTTCATGTTGACTAGATTGTAACCCGTGCTTCGCACCGGGAATATTGCCTAACTCAGGTTCGGCTAAATATTATGTGAGTTTGGTTTGGCTCAATGTTAGTTTTGTCTGAGCTAGTTAGCCACTGCGAGTTTGGTTCGGCTCATCTGGATCGCTTCTGAAGTTCTTTCCGAAAAATTTTCTAATATCTTTTCAGTCACCAACCTGATTTTGTTTCCTTGAAGCTCTTAAATCTTACGGAATTGCTAGACCGCCGAAAAATAGGATCGAGAATTGCATCGAGGAGACCGAACGAACCCAATGTTGCGCGGTTTTTTTTTATTTTCCGGCCAATCAACCTCTTCAAAGTAAAAACATACAATTAGTATTTGCATGCTCGTCATTTGACCAACCTCTTCAAAGTCTAAACATACACGAACAATTAATATGCTAATGATCATTTATTTGTTTCTTGTACCAATGTAGTAAAAGGGAAATGAGTCATTCCTGCATTTCCCATCAATATTTTATTTACAATAACCTTCACCAATATCAAGATAGCTCCAGATACAATTAGTTTGTTCAAGATGAGAAAATTATAGCTAAATTCCCCACTTCTCAATGAAAGGTCTAGATTGATAAGCGCCTTGAAGAAGATTCTTGCTACGTATCCAGGAAGAAGGAAAGTTTCACGGTTCGAAGCACCAAGGATTCATTTTAAAATAATTTATACTTTTATTCAATCATCTAATAAACTCATAAAGCTCGTGATATTTAAAATAAAAAGAATTACTTTGCCTGCAAATATTCTCTTTGATAATCTGCTAACCAAATTCAAATGTGACAGCATAAAAACAGTATAAAAAATTATGAACACACCTATTAAATGGTAAAAATATCTTTTACGTACAAAAGTTTTCCACTATTTGCCGAAAATCCATCTTGCATCACCATTCTTTGCAAAGATATTGCTTTTATAAACACTGCAAATGGTTGAAAGTCTAAGCATCAGCAGAAACCAGCAACCAAGAAGTGATGCAAGTCGTGGATGCGTTAACACTTTAAGCACCCGTTCCAAGTCAAATCTTGTTCAAATTCACCAGCTTTAACGTCCAATGCAGTTTCACAACTTTTACAAATAAATATTAAGAAAATGGCTATCAAAAACAACTGCATCAATAGTTACGGTTAAGTAATTAGGCTGCGGAAGATGCAAAGAGACATCCTAGAGACATTCTAGCTCAGAGTAAAACATGAAACTGTATAACCCCTTCACTATGGTGAATCAAATTAGAGTGTCATAAACTCTTGAAGAGTCAGTGTTTTGCATCGTAAAAATGTTAAGTCGTCGTCAAATATTTAACAATGAATTAAGCAGTGAGGCAAAAGGTACATGGAAAGCAGAGGTTAAATACAATATTGGCCTACAAAAGTGAAGACTGTACATTGAACTATGCTCACATAATCCTTGCATATTGAGTTATTTAATCAAGTCTTCAATCTTTTAATATTCTTACAAAACTATAACAACTCCCTTAACCTGTTGATGTACCAATTGCTATCTAATAGTTACATAGTTATAGATATGGGTGTCCGTAAGGATTTTAACAGCTAGTATGCCGGGAAACATGAAGGTTGTAGCTGGTATATCAAATATATGAAGGTTAAGCAAACATATAAAAACATGAGTGAGATACTACCTTTCATTACTTAAGGTCGACAAAATTTGGATCAGAGTTATAAACTTTATCATCATCCGGAGGCTTTTTCTCCAAATTCTAGTTGCTAGTACCGTCAGGATGTCGAAGCCTTCAGTATAGGAGAGTCAAAACCACTTCAAGTGGGAGAGAAGAGATTCCATTTAAATTTTAGGATTAATTATGCCGGCAAGTCCTACTTCCTGCATAATAAAATAAAAATTAGATACAAACTATGTTATCTGCATTTTAGAATTAGACTGCAAAGAGATTAGAATAAACACCATGAATGGGAACCAAAAAATGCAAATCAAATGAGAATAAACACATTTGATATCATCGTCAAGGTTTATCTTTATTTTAGATAACAAAGTCTAGTTGACTTTATCTTCTCCTTATCACTCTTCCCGTTCACATCAAGTTTACAGTTTAAACTCCAGAGTCCGGACAACCAAAACCATCAGATTCAATCCTAAAATCACACGATTCATACGCAAAAGTAAAAGACACCTCGACAGTAGAAAACTTAAATGTTAATCTTTCTTAGGCATTTCTACGAACGCATAATGCTCTACACAGTTAACTGAATTGAAAAACTTATATTGGTTTGAAATCAGTTTGAAAAACTTACATTGGCTTGAATTCGGCGGATGATATACGTGAATTTGTATTTCCACCTAGGTATTGAAGCCAATACAATGTTGTTGTATTTACCCTACATCACATTAGAAATATTCTCACCAGAATTATTTCAAAAATTAGCAAAACTCAATTTCAATAATCTAAGGAAAACCCCAATTTCAATAATCTAAATTAGACGGATACCCCCATTGTGATCTGAATCGTATCTTCATCAGCATGAGAAAGATCTGAAATCGAAATTGAATTTACACCGTGATTAGGAAAGTGATGTGGTTTATGTTTTAAGTAAAGATGAAGAAACAAAAGGAATACGAAAATTACCTTCTTCATCAACAATGATTTTTTCATTAAAGAAAACTGATTTTTCACCATTCTCATCTCTATCTTTTTGTAGTTCATATCCTCTCTGGCCTGGTTCTCTGGTTTTTCATAGAAGTGGAGTAATTAGGTAGTTATGTCGAAGAAGTGGGGGTAGTTGTTCGCCAGTTTGTCATTGGTTATGAGAAGTGTAAGCACGGTGACAAATCATTGAGAATGAATGACAGAGCTCCATTTTCTAATACCTTTACCAGAATGATCCACATCCGCATTTTGTGGGGTTAGAAGGAATGAGAATTCAATATTGAGTTTCAATTATCATCTTGTTAGATTGGTAGTTAGTGGTTAGGTCAGAGAAATCCAGTCTTATATTACTGTAACATCATGGTCATTGTTATGGACTTATTTCATGCATCAATGACCGGTATTATTGTTAACTAGTTTTGTTAGAGATGTGACGCCCCAACCTAACTACCTGCTTAGCTAATAAGATTACAACCTAATTGAAGCATCAAAACTAGATTAATGATCTTAAGTATTTCAATTTCAAAAGCTAATCCCAGAACAAACCCATACACTCTGATATTATACAATTGGAAATCTCTCGAGTGATATGAATATAATAATGTGTTTTCTACAGAAAGAATACATATAGTAAATTATACACAACAACACTAGATAAAGGTATAAGCTACGAAACGGATACCTTCGTGTGCTCCATATCTTCTGATTATTGAAACTGATGTGGGAACAAGTGAGCACATCGTCCCAAATAGTGCCCAATGGAAACAAATAACTTTCAAGTAATCACTAACATACTACCAAGAGATAGAATAATTAAAGTACAACAACAAAGGAAAACAATTAACACTTTCACTCACGACTCTAAGAATAATATCGAAATACGACATACCAGAAAGAAAATAGGAAAATAACATTCGATAGAACAATCAACATAAGACAATCAAGTATGATATGCACACAAATGATTTCCTCGGATAATATATAATATTCTCAACGACCTCTCGCTTAATATGTAATATTCGCAAACGGTTTCCCGTCCTATTAAAAACAGAAATTTAATATGTATTAAATTTCTGTTTTTATAATTCAACGCATATCTCATTATACATACAACAATCAGCAAGCATCGAAATATAACATTCATGTAAGAAAAATCATTATAATTCCACTCCCTCAGATATTGCGACCTTAGTAGCAATAATTGTGAAAGACCACCACTGGATGGTTTACAAAAGTAATATTAGAACAAACCAAAATATGTTATTTAGACTTCGCCCTTCTAATAAGAAAAACGTCAGTAAAATAACTCCAGACTCTAATAATAGATGTCATCCTCACAGTTACCCAAGCCGTGATTCCAGAACTACCATACAAGTCCCGAAGGGTTTTACAATCAAGCATAATATGCAACAAACGGATTCTCACAAGAAATTATGGAAGTAATATTGGGGAGCCCGACCCCCTATAGAAATAAATAATCGGAGTCTAAACCAACTCCTAATCAGCATAAATTAGATATAAAATTTGGAGAACCCAACATAGCATATTACACAACATACCCATCAAATTACACACATAATGCTCACAAAAAGTAAGTGTACATCATGCTCGCAGATAAAAAGAATGCTTAGTGATTACAAGAAGGTTATAAAGTTCCCACCTGTTTTAATGACAAGCCAAGCCTAACTCGAAATCCAAAATCCACTGCTTCATCTTTGAATCGACCGTTGCTAATGAAGACTAACCTTTTCCGTTGCTTCCTGTGATTAAACAACTTCAGCACCATCACCTTCGTCTTCAACCGATCAGGTAACAAGATCTACAAGAAATATCATACAAATAAACACTCAAATCTCTGAGGTCGGACTAAACAGAGAAGAGAAGAGGAAGAACAAAGAAGAAGAAGAAGAAGAAGAAGAAGAAGGAAGAATGAAATGGAAAGAGAAAGGAGAAATGATTATCTCTTCGACACGTTTGATGATAAAGCCAACGAAAATACCGAGGCACCCATGAGATTGGATAAGGGCAGCCAAGGCGGTCTTAAACAAAATTATTATTTTTACCTTCATACTTATCCGATGATATTTTCTTCGTCCAGTATCCGAATGACACGTTCGAGTAGCCCATTTCGCCTAACTTTTAGAGACATATCTAACGATACTAGTTTCGTTTCTTATTTATTGTTAGATTAATTTCTATTAATTAAAATCTATGTTAGCTAATCGAGTCATTAGCAGTTAATTCGTCTATTGACTGGTCTAATAGCGTTGACGAGCTTGAGAGTCCTTACAAGAGCACCGCTCGGTCGAACACGCAAGCGTTGCTATCTCAAGCTTGTTTTTAAAGTTTAGTTGATCAAAATTGTATACTTTATTTCTAATCTGCTTATAGCTATGTCTCATATTAGGATAGGATGTGTAGTTGAGCTTTAGACTTCACGGTGTTCATCGATCGAAGATGAATATATAATGAGGAGAGCTTGGAGGAACTTCATAAACAAAAGGTATATGGAGACTAAAACTTATGTATCACTCATAAGTATATTCTATTTTATCTTCTAATGAGACTAAGTCGTATAACTATATAAACTTTTATATTATACACATTTAATATTTCGAGCTGAGTTTATCTCGCGTATCTATTTCTCGAAATAAGTGTTGGAAGATTTTTTCTTTAACCATGTTCATCATTATTCTTGACGAGTTTAGTTGGAGACAATTTATTTGTTGGAAACTAAATATTAAGTCAAAAGATGATAATGTGAAAATTGCCTTGAAACATGTTACATGATTTGTGTGAGACAATCATTTGATGTCGACTTGGAAAGTTTCGTATTGATCATTCGATCACTTGAAAATTACTTGAAGGTAATGGTATGTGTGAGCCAGTTATTGTCGTCTTCCAAGGATGTTTCAATGATTGAAATGGGAGTTTAGAACAATTAACTATGTCTAGATACAACATGGTATGCATACCTAGTATGTGAACTGTATTGTTATAATTCAGGTCCGGGAACCTTGTTTGTGTACCTAGTATGCGAACGGTTTCACCTGAGTTGGGTCCGGCACATCTGTTTGCATGCCTGATTTGCGAACGGCTGGACAAGGCCAAGGTCCAGAGCTGTTGTTTGCATACAAGGTTTGCAAACACAGTGTTAAGTTCTAAAATCGGTTAAGTATGATTCTCATACTCATGAACTAAAATATTTATGAATTAAGGAATGAAATCATTGCAAACGGTGGATTAATGTTCATGAATTGATTCTTGTATAAATACTTTGTACAATTACGAATCAATCCGATTTTGTTTCAATTTGTCCATATATATTTATATAAGATAGTGAAAAATTAAACAACCCTATTTGAAACACAATTAGATTCATTTGATTATCTTTCATGATTGATTGATCATCATATCTGATCTAGAAGTGTTAGATGAATATGGTTAAGACAAAAGTGTTCATATGGCTAACTTTGGTTAATGGATATTGAGCCAACTCGACATACACGTTTAGCTACGGTTAGCCATATCTAAATAAAGGTATATTTTATTTGTGTGTAACAAGCTAAGACCATCTAACGATGGAGATTGATTGCTTTATTAATAAGCAAACTTATATTGAATCTTAAATAAGGAGTTCATCTAATGGTGAATATTGAATGCTTTGTTACTAAGCTATCTTATCTTTGATTGTCAGCAACCCTGATTGGAGAGGATATATAAGGGAGAACCCTAGCAACTGGAAAACCTATTCCCGGCACTTTCCTGTGTCCTAGTTGCAAATTAGAGTCGATTCTCCTTTAATCTAGGTTTTTCCAAAACCATACTACCTCCGCTTCAAAATAATAGGCTTGTTTATGTGTAAATTTACACACAAACAAGCCTATTATTTTGAAACAGTGGGAGTATTGGGTTAACGAATTGAAGACTTCATTTGGGATTCGTGAAGCCATATCCAACTATTTTCTATATAGTTGTGTATTCTAATCTTACTTGTTCTATCGTGTTGAGTATTATCTTCTCTAAGATTTGCTCGAGATTTATCTTCGATAGGTAAGACATAAAAAGTAATCACAACAGTTCTTCGTCTCAGACCTTTGTGATTCAGCAATAACTTTTTCTGTTAATTAGTTAAGTTATTTTGAGGTGATTGATATTTCTAGGCTCCTCTTCGGGAGTATAAGACCGGATTATCAATTGGTTCCTGTTCACCTTAATTTATCATAAAAAAGAACAAAAACCGAATAAAGAATAGACATATCTGTTGGAGACAGATTTGTTTGTAAGTCTTCGACTTTGGTTCGTAGCAACTCTTAGTTGTGGGTGAGATCAGCTAAGGGAATCAAGTCCGCAGAATCCGTCGTGGTTCTAGAGGCGTAAGGAACGCGACTGTACCTTAATCGTTGTGAAACTTGGTTAGGGCTCAACTACATTCCAGTTCGAAGTTAACTTGTAGTAGGCTAATGTCTGTAGCGGATTAATACAGTGTGGTGTTCAAATATGGACTAGGTCCCGGGGTTTTTCTGCATTTGCGGTTTCCTCGTTAACAAAATTTCTGGTGTCTGTGTTATTTCTTTTCTGCATTATATTTGTTTACATAATTGAAATATCACAGGTTGTGCATAGTTCTATCGGTTGATAAATTCGACCTTGTTTGTTGGATATAACTTGATTGACACTTGGGCATTGGTCTTTGGTACCGTCCAAGTTATTTCTCATATCAATCAGGCTCACGGATTTATATCTGTTCGATTTGATGATTGCATTGAGAAATAGAGATAAAGCTCTTTGATACATCTCTTGATTGAGCTCGCTTTCAAGTTGGTGCTCTCGGAATTATAATGGAGTTTACTCTATACAGATTGCCAAACAAATTATTCGGTGTGGTTGTTATACCCCGCTTTTTCGCACGGGCCAAAATATTTTGTAGAGTAAAGTATGTTTTGGTGCTACTAAAAAAATAGGCAATAAAAATATTCAATTACTAAAAATGATAACATTAAAAATAGTCAATTAATAAAACTAAAACTGCGCAATAACAAAATCTAACATGATTAGAATATATAGTAATTCTAAAATTGGCTTTGGATTTTTTTTTCTGTCATCAAATCCTATTGTCGAATAGCACTGCTACCATTTTGTTGTTTTTATTTTTTTCAGGGGTGTTTGGAATAATTTCCTTATCTGAATAAGATAGTATAATTTTCTTGTTCCGACCTCAGGTTGCTTTGTTTTTTTTTTTTTTTTTTGGAAGCATTTGCTCATCTAATTCAGATAGTATACTTCGGTGATCCATGGAGATATACTTATTTATTGAAATTTCATTAATCTCAAAACTATTCTTCCCCATAAAATTGCTATGACTGCCCAGAATGTGAAGTACCCGAAATTACCACCAACACTAAGAAAAAGAAACAAACATTAGCATGAACAATAAGAAGATATTCACAACGTGAATGGATCCTAGTTAGTAAGTTCGCGAATGATTCGCGAATCATTCGCGAATTTTTCCGTATCACGAATTTTACCGTCTTATTCGCGTACGTTTGCAACTCCGAACCCAAGTCGCGTATTATGTGGCATTCCCGGATTATTCGCGAATCGTTCACGAATTTTACGTATCCCGAATGATACGTCCGCTTAATTCGCCATAAATTCTTTAGCTTTTACTTTTTAAAGACTCCACTTTCCGGGCTTTACTTCCTCCCGAGCATACACGACCGAATATTAGACGTGTTGTAATTTTTATGAAACAAAAACGACTGAAGAGATTTGAAGGTGAAGGTGAGAGAGATCTCAAACTCACTAACCAAGCATCTAAACCACCATATGACGTCATCTTGGATAACTAATGTTGTATATATTATTAATATCATCATATTAAGTTTATTTTTTCTTTAAATAACTCACACATATGCATAAAAATTGGTCTATGACCTTATAAATACAAATTATTTGTTATATATAGATACCGAATTTTTAGAGCCGAACTCACATTTATAAATCGAATTATACACGTACGTATGCCGTTCCGAATTACTGACGAATCACTTCCCGTTGACCGAATTTTGGACCGAATCTGGATTTTACAAAACCGTATAATACTCGTACGTTTACCGTTCCGTGCGTTTGCCGAATCCCGAATTGCTAACTAGGGAATGGATACCACAGCACAACGCCATTTATCCATGTACAGTTTCTTAAAAGCCACATTCACATGATTTATACCCTAGCTACCTACCTCATATAGATTGCATCGAAGACAATAATTGCATACCCAAGCAATAAGTAACATGCAGTATCATTGATACACCATTCAATTCAGGGAGACCTAACAACACCTTGGTGTAATCTGAGCAAACAACATACCTCTTCGAATGTGACACCACCATCTCCATAGTGGCCACTGTCACCTCCAACACCTTTATTTGTCCACAATAGTAAAAACCACCCATCACCATCACAACACCACCTTCATGCAACTATTATCCCTACCAACTACACCTATAGTTTCATCACCACTATTAGTGTATGTTTTCATCTAAATGGCAAATGTTGTAGTGTTGGTGAAGGATTACTCCACTTATCTCTAATGCACAACAAAGCCCTGCCAGAAATTATTTGTTAAAGTTTTGTCACAAATTAATTTTTGTCTATGAAATAAAAAACATAGAATCTTCAAAATACACCGGGAAGACACCTTCATTCGTATGTTAGCATTCAAACCAATTATCAAATAATTAGTCCAAATTAATCCCTGCATAAACCTTTTTGAGAGAATTCAACATCAAGGCCAACCTTATAAGTGAGCACTGGCAGCACGGGTATTAATGCATACATCGTATTAAAACTATAAAAAAATTATAATGATAGAAAGACATTAAATTAATGGAATCATTAAATAAAACTGTAAGTTAAATCTACCACCAACATTATACACGTTATAAAAGGGATTCATAGTATCACTTTGGGGAACAACTGAGCATAACAAAACACTGGAGGTCCTAAATTGATCCCTATGATTTTATGGACTGCTTGTGTGATTTTTTTACGGCCGCTGCATATGACGGTCTCATTGGGGATTGTCTTCTCATCATCTGGTGTGGATCTCGGCCAAAGATGGAGTCGTCGATATGCTTGGAAAATTAAAAGTATCGAAAATCAAAATAAAAAGGAAAACAAATAAGCAAAAACACACAATGTTTACGCTGAAAAAACCAAATAAAACTGAAAAAAAATGTCAGACAAAGTAAGAAAGGAAATTTGATCTTACCCATTATGCCTCTCCACCAGAGACGACAAGAATCAATAGCAAATCCATATCTTTGGGCAGAAAGATCTATGATACACTTTAGATTCTCTAGTAATCATAAACAAAATAAAAATGACGATGGTGTGTTTCCTTTAACTTGTGATTGTGGTTTGTTCTCTAATCAGTGATACAGACGACGCAAAGAAATAGAAACCGCTGAAAATCATAGATAGAGTGGTAGAAGAAAACGCTGGAGAAGATAATTAGGGTTTCAGGAGACAAAGAGGAAATGAGAATAAGGTCGTGAAAAGAAGAGCACTACATTGGATATTAGTTGGTCTAATCTTTCTAGAGGGAATTCTCTATATATAAATTTTTCAAGCCACGTGGTCAATTAAAACTTCTGGTTGATTCTGGCCCCATCAATTTTTTACAAAGGAAATTAATTTGATGTGACCTAATGAAATGTGGAAAATAATTTATGTTCCCACGAGATTTTTTTAAAAATGGCATATTTTTTGTTGCCTAGAATAATTATCTCAAAAATACAATGTTGCCAAAAATACATGCAATCAAAAATCAATCATACATAATCGATTTCGAAATTAAATCAATCATGCATCAATCAGATAATCGATCAATCGCATAATTAATAATTTAATTAAAAAAATGTTTAATGTCCAATGTCCGCCTACAATTCTCAAATTCATTCTTTTCCTAATTACAAATCCATTCTATTAATTAAAACTAAAAAATAAAATTACATTTCCGATGAAAATTAAAAAAAAAAATTGATCAAGTTAGTTGGGGTGCTAACATGTAAATTCGACGTTGTGGCTTTCCTGCAACTAAATTTTTTAGTGATCCTGTCGAATAATTAAAAAACCAAATTGTTAGAAAAATGCAAAATCGTTCAATCCTGTCTAACATAGAAAATATAAAATGGTTAAAGTCGTTGGCTAATTGGTCAGTAAATATTAAGAACGAAAAGACAGAAAACTTTGGCAGCAAATGCAATATAAAAACATTCAATAATATTTTTCTTGAGATTCTCATTCCATAAAAATAAAAAATAAAAAACACGGGTTGTTTCCATGTATATTATAGGATATACTCGATATTTTTTGGATGAAATTGTTGCAACAAATAGATGTGAATCCAAAATTATAAAAATGGTATAAAAGATTTAGGATACTGATTGATATATTTCCCAAATAAATGTTTTCGTAAATTTTAATATATTATTGATATTATTTCCCAACATAAAATTTTTTAATGGAATTTTAGGCTTGGTGAGTGGCTGATATTATTTCCCAAATAATTTTTTTTTGTTAAATTCTAAGATATTATTGATATTATTTCCCAACATAAATTTTTTTGATAGAATTTTAGGGTTGGTGAGTCGCTATATAAATCACTGGGGCAGAGGGAAATTCTGTTGTTTGCACATTGCTACAGGTTTTCGTTTTCTTATTTTTTTCTCTCGGTTTCTTGCAGTTTAGGACTTTTTGTTGTTTTCTAATCATTCTTTTTGTTTGTTTGTTTTGCATGTACCTCTGCGAGGGTAATCAATAGTGATAATGTCTGTTGCAATAAGAGAGGTCATAACGATATATATCTGTTCTTTTGGAGCTCTGTGGCAATGATCAGAGAACTCATACGAGGTATATATTATAGTTAAATGATTTATTTATTTTTGTGTGTTTTTTCGGTGATTTTGTTTTGTAGACTTTTCGATGGTTTTGTTATGCGGACTTGCATTTAGGTGAGATGTCTCTTGCACAAACGAATGAGGCGATAAAATAGATTTGGTTCACTTTTTTGTTGGTGTGCGAACTAAATAACCAGAAGATACAAGGCCACACAATAGGAAGAGGTGATGGATTTTTATTTTTTTTGTCTTTTCTTTCTAGGTTTCTTTTTCTTTTTGTGGGTGTTGATATACAAATCATAAAACATGACGACTACATGTATATGATTCATTGTATCCAAAAGACATTTTTAAATATGTTGCTCTTAAATTATTTCAAGTGTTTGTGTTTGTGCTTGAGTAACTTGGTGTGATTTTTTATTTTGTTTCAGAGTCGAGTTAACTGAATGTTAAAATCTATTTCTCATTCGAGATTGAGAAGCTAGATACAAATAGTAGTAGGTTTTAATGCGTAGCTGACACTACTGATAATCCCAAAAGATTGTTGCATCGGAAGATATCTGAGAGCATAGAAAATATGGTAAAAAAAATTCGTCTCTTTCAAATTTTGGTATCGGTTTTAACGTGTCCCTGCTGATTTTTCAGCTGCATACGTATAAAGACAACAAAGTCATCTAAACACCAACAAGATAGTACGAGTTGCCATCTCAACCAATGAAACGAAATAAATATTAAAGCAATTGAAATTCCGAGTTTTTTTTCTTTTTTTGTATTGCTTCGGTTTATTGTTTTACCTTGAGGAAAATATTTTGATTATATTTATTGCATAGTATCTAACTGATTTCACGGTCAATTCTAATTGATGTAATAATGGGTTCACTTTTTTTTCTTTTGCATGTAGAGAAACTAGAATCTCTGGTAAATAGTACCCTCTCATCATATTCTCGGAACACCAATCAGTAAAGGAACGATTAGAATAAGAATAATTAGGCTTTAGTCAAATTATTATGATCCATGTCGTGGGTTTAGTAATGAGTTTGAAGTGTATCTACAATGCCAAATGTGATATATTTAACCAATGTCGACGAACTTCTTAGCACTGCGTTACAAAACAATTGGTATAACAACTAATATGGAAGGTGATTGTATTCTAAGAATCGACGCGTACTCCAGTCAACCACATCATGTGGTGTGATTAAGAATTTAACAAGTAATTTAAGAAGAAAATCAAGACAAATTTGAGTTTAATGGAAGTATAGATTTAGCAATACTCTTATGAACTTAACAACAATTGCACAGAATTAAATACCACACAAAGGGAAAGACGAAAAGAAGAAGGATAATAGCTTCTTCTCGACACAAATTGAAATGAAACTTCAAGTCTCTTTTAGCAGAAATGGAAGAGGTGATAAATGCACTTGATGGAGAATCAATTCCTTGCACCGTGCAAGGCCATAGAGAATAAAGCCGGCAGAAAACAACTATGACATTAACTCGAAATTTTGCCAGTATATTTTGATTTTTGGAATGTCGAAAATATATTATCATAATTTAAACTTGGTAACAAAATAATGTTGCACGGGTCAAACAGGTTCATGGTCTTGCAAGTCAATAATTATAATACTCTTTACTAAGACAAAGAGGAAACGAAGGAAGTCAATAGTTATGATACTTTATCAAAAAAGAAAGAAAAGAAAGAGGAAACAAACCAGAAAAGAAAGAAAAGAAAGAGGAAACAAAAGAAGTTTTATATACTAGATGGTGACCGTTCCTTACGTAGAAAAAGATAACATTTTTAAGGCTAGGACAAAAGAGGATGTCGAAGAATGAAATTTAAGAAAAAATCCCTTTTTATTTTATTGTCTCCGTTGGAGTTTATAATTTTTTGGTTCATTTTATTTTCTTGCACACCAACTTAGATATTAGTTTACTAATCTTTTATTTGTGGAAAAAAGATCATGCTTACGGCTTACTTATTTGTTATCCTTTTTTCATAATATTATTTATAACAAGCATCCAATATTTCACAAGCAAGATTTAGACCCGTGCATCACAAGGATGAAAAATTAGTCAAATCAAATCAATCAATCAAACAAGATGATAATTGAAACTCAAAACTTGATTCTCATTCATTCTCACCCACTAAAAGCTGAGGTGGCAAATTCTGGTGACAGTATTAGGAAATAAAGTTCTCTCATTTATTCCAAGTTCTAACCCCCAAACAATTAACCTTAATACTTTCTTACATCTCATATACACCTCCCACTTTACCCATTTCGTCTTAACCCCACTTTCTTTGAGGAAGTAACTGACGATAACACACTACAGCAACCTGTGAAATTTCAAACTGCTATTTTTGATTTTCGCATCCCTGTTTGATTTGATCTTTGTTCTCAAAATCGAGTCTTCGTAACCGCAATGGGTATGATTAGAACCCGAATAATTTGGTGTCTATTATTGTTCTCCTTGAAGAATCAATTAAGCAATCACCGTAAGTATTCATGAAAATTATCGGGCTTTGATTCTTTACTTTAGAAATTGGGTAGGTAAGGTAGGAGTCTATCAGAACAGAGGATATAGATTTCGTTGATGCATCTTTTATGGTTGGTTTACAGGTTGGATAGCTCTCCAATGACCACAATAGAGTGGTTCCTTATGAACTACTTGACCATTTTTGTGTATTCATAATTGTTATTAAGTTTGGTTTTTAATCTCTCACAGATTTCGGTTAAACAATTTCGGATTCTGCATGTGATGCTTCTGTTTTTTGAGGTAAGCCTTTGAATTGTTTTTGTGCGTTTGTGTTTACTGTAATCAAAATCAAAAGTTAAGACAGGAATTCGTCATCTATAATCAGGGAACGAATCAAATCTTGAAGGTTATTAAGTTTGTTTTTTGATCTCTCACAGATTTTGGGTTCTCAAATTTCGGATTCTACATTGATCATTCTGAATTTTCTTCACTTTTTTTAGGTAAGCCTAAGTGTTTGTTAAATTGCTTTTGTGTTTCCGCTTCAAATTAATGGTCTATCTGTTGTCCATGGTTTTGCATCAATCTTTATATTCGGTTCCATTTATATTTATCAGTAATTAGATGACTCCAGAAACGAGCTTCAAATTACACCAGAGTTCGAATTTTACCCCATTTCATGTACCACTACAACCCACACCTAATATTCAACTCAACAAACTCCCTTTCCGTAGGTTACTACATCTGTTCTCTTCTTCAATCTCTGTTGCAGATGAGAAAGTAGAGAGTCCTTCGTTTGTTGTCTCTCACAGAGAGCTCACTTTTTCTTTTCTTCTTTTTTAATACCGACTCAACATGAAGATCTTTGTGAAGACCCTGACTGTGGTTCTCAATAGTGAAACGGATAAAATTTAGGAATTGTTATTAATTTTTTAATCATTTGTTTTTGTTGTTGTTGATTTCAGTTTTATGGAGCTAATTTGTTGAACTTTCATTTGCTTTGTTAATGATAATGTTAGTGGTTTTCACTATTCCAGGAACCTTGATTAGGCTATTCCCGAACTAAATAATTTTTAAAAGCATGAGTTTATAAGTTGTTAAAGGATTCTCTTGGCTTCTTAAGTCAAAATTTCTAAGGCGGAGAAAATTAATTAAACATTACATGATTTAGCTACATAACCTTATTAACAAACATAATTATCACATGGGTAACTGATTAGCCATTAATCCAGGACTTCATCTAAGCTCATAACTTGTATCCTTTCATTTAGTTATTTCTGTCATTCTGAAGCATCAGTTAGTTTTTTGGAAGGCGTACCAGTTAGTTAATGGTAATGTTAACTAGAAGGCGTACCAGTTAGTTATTTGTAAAGTATTTCTTAGGAAGTCATTAGAGAATGTTATGAAGGACCATTTCACTGTATCAGATAATTCCCGGACTTACAGTGATCTATGAGGAGCCTGCCTCACTTATTTGAACTCGCAAAATTAGATGAAATTTTTCTTCCAGGAATTTAAAGTAATTTTTGATTTTTTTGCCTCTTTGTAGGAAGTGGAGACTTGGAATTCAAAAGCCTTACAACCACAGGTTTTTTGGAAACTTCAAAGTCTCTGTAGTGATCATGTTCTCAACGAGGTACGTACTTTACTTTGGTTTGAAAAGTAAAGTTGTTAAGAAGTCTGATACCGGACGTAGTTGTAACCCTGAAGTTATCTTCATAATCAGTGCATGTTGGTGTTTTTATCAAACCTATTGCCAAAATTCTATGCAATGAAGAATTTCTTATTCTAAGTATACCATTTCAGGTATGTCTCATACTACATATTATGAGCCTTCTTCTCCCTTTCAAATTAAATGTAACTACTATCTTCCCATTTTATGTTCTTTCCATGTGTTCCACGGAATGGCTTGAATGTAAGCAAAAAAACATCATTATTATGTACTCTTATCATTCATTGTGTATTAGCAAGGAGTAACCTAACATTTAGTTGAGTTTGTTTAATTTGTTGGAGAGGCAGCAGAAGTAGTCAAGCTTCTATCTGAAAGCCAATGGATATTGTCTTGCACTATAACTATGACGAGCTCTATAGGATCTGTAATGGATCAACTAATACCTCTATAGTTTTTACTTATCAAGTAGAGGAAAAGCATGGTGCCTTTTAATGAGTAAACCAGATTTTATTGAGGTACTGCATACTCTTATTTAATTTCTATAAATGTGATTGTATTGAAAACCAAATTGCTTTCTGAAACTCTATCTTAAAACTTGCAAATTCTTATAGATGAAGCTTTCAACAGGCTCTGTAATAAGTGTTACCCTTTTAGATGGTCTTCTCTACTGGCATTAAGAATCATAAAATAGGAAATGTTAGGGAAGTTCTTTTGAATTCCGGCTATTGTTGGGTCCTTTTTGTAATATGTATTGCTTAATACAAAGATGCAACTGACATTAGCTAAATAATTGAAGTAGGATAAAAACTTTGGTATATGTATCGTTTACCAGAGGTTCACATAAACGGGAAGTCGGGAAGTGATGGAGAAATGATGGTGCTGGAGGCGCAAAAATGAGTCAAATGATACTTCATTTCATTGTATTCTTCCTGGCTTGCACTCATATCTATGTATATGTAACCCGTTATAGGGGCGGCATGGTTTATTAGAGGGGCGGCATTTTAATAGGACAAAAAGGGTTATTACACGATCATTCAAGGTGTCTCTTATAAAAAAAATACTGGAAATGACAAATTAACCCTCGTAATTGATAACCTAGTTTAGTGATGATAATCAAGTTTAGTGTTAATGATTAATTTCACTTATATTAACTCAAAATCAAAACTAAAATCAGATTTTTAGAGTTAAAAAACAAAAAGTTTAGAGGAGAAGGTCAATCTCCATCAATTGAAGAAATTAACCAACAAAATGAACAACCAGGACCTTGAAATGACCGGGTATACTTCTAAATTAGTCTCAACTAGCTTTTTGTTGCTCAAAGTTATCTAAAGTACATAAAAAATTCAATTTTTTTACATTTTCAGAGCTAATTAAGGTTGGAATTGTGCTCGTAACCAACCGTAAATCGAAGTTACGGTTCGTAAAAGATGAACTACCAACCGTAACTGGTTAAATTTGAAGAAAACCCAATCGTAAAACCAATTACGGTTGGTAACTAAATGTTCGATACGAACCGTAATTCAGTTAAGGTTGGTAACCAAATGCTCGATACCAACCGTAACTGAGTTACGGTTCGTAAACTAAAACGGTTACCAACCGTAACTGAAGAAAATTCTCAGATATAAGAACATACGGTTGGTAATTGAACTATGACCAACTGTAACAACATCAAAATATCCAGTTACGGTTCGTAATTGAGTTAAAATCAACTGTAACTCACATAAACCCAAAAATTTCAATTTAAATTTTCATCTAAAACCCTAATTTTCGATAGAAATTAAACTTAAATCGAACAAAATAAACCAAATCGTAACTGGGTATTCAAAACATACCTCATATAAGTCATTACACTACACTTGATTAATTTTCGAATCGTCGATTAATCGAAGACGATGAAATTTTGACTTTAATGGAGGTTATGGTTAATGGGAGGAGGAGAAGAGAAGAAGAAAGAAAACAAATTTTCAATTTAGCTTTGATTTAGGTTAAAAAATGGGAGGGTAATCTAATTAATTTACACCCTTTATAGGACATCCCCTAACCAATTAGAGGGACATTACTATCACACTGCCGCCCCTCTAATAAACCATGCCGCCTCTATAACCAGTTACATGTATATATGACAATTAAATTTTTTTAAATAATAATTAGTGAAGTTTGTCGTACCTCTTTTCTTATGGGTTTCTAGGGAATAATATTGGCACCTGTCAACTTTGAGCAATATACACATTTTGTTTGGTAGAATTTCTAAGGAATGTGATTCATGGTAATTACATAAACGGAGCAGATCCGTAAACAAACTGTTTTGGCAAAAGAAAAGGACAAACCATCACAGCCGTTGCATTGCATGTATCTGAGGGTCAGTACTACGATGATGTGGCACTTCATATTAGTTCAAATTTCTTATACGGCTAAAGCCAAGCCAAGCCGTCTCTTTAGTTAAGGAAAGTTTAAGAAACCCTAACCGTATCGGTAAGGATTCTCATAACAATTTTCATAGAAAAAATCGTCAAAATACAGTGTAGGTCATCTTTATCTTTCTCCAATTCATTGTCTTCTAGTATGCAATGCAACGACTATGATGGTTTGTCTTTTTTTTTGTCAAAACAGTTTGTTTACGGATCCGCTCCCTTACATAAAAACATAATATATCTTATGATAGTGGTGCTAATTGTTGGTAACTGGTATTGCGAAAGTTTGGTGTTCAAGAATCAATATAAGTAACGAAATAAATACGCACGAGCAAATAAAATTAGTAAGTGACCGATGCGTAGCATGGGTTACTATCTAGTTGTTTTGATAGATTGAAACACAAGTGAGTCTCGTTATTTTTAGGTCTCAAGCCCTGTGGATACTAAGATCGGTGGTGTTCCCGGAATAAATATTGGCGGTATAAGAAATCCGGAGATTTCTATCTGTTTAAATATTTCCTAGTGGGACCGGAAGCTCTAATAAGTGAATTTTGTTCAGCTTTTAACCACAACAAAGGAAATACACCTGAAACCATGGTATTATTATTATTATTAATTAATTGAATAGTTATTGTTCAAACCCGGGTCTAGGCATTTTCGAGGGTTTTTTTTCCCTTCTCATACACATGAAATTGCTTATTTGGGTGCAAGACTCTTTAAGTAATGTAAGAAGTTACCAAGATTTATTAGCCAATTGCATCAATGGAGATTTACGAAGACGGGAGAAATTTGGAAGATACTATAGATAGTAACTCCCGCTTAGATGATTTCACCAAGAGTGGTGATGGTAATACCAATATTCAACTTGAGCATTCCCAGTTAGTAAACTATATATATGAACCGTCTTCACTTCAGTGTAGAAAATGGTTCTTATAGGCGAGGACAAGAGGGTTCCTATGAGTTACCATCCAATTGCATCAAACTTTTTCTACTAATGGGACATGTTGATTGGTTTACCTGCAGAATATGGTGGCTCATCTGTATTTCATGGAAAAAATTTGGTTCGATGCACACTTATGTTCACTTTAAAGTTTTTGTGTATTTGTTTGACATGTCGTAGACTGTCCTGAATTGAATCACACCATATAGGTTCGGTTTGATCCCGTCTATTCGGGACAGGTTGAAAGATCTCATGCAATTCTACACTATATCGTAGATTACTGGTGTCTCAGGTAGCTTATGATCCGAGAACATACTCCCAAGGTATTGTCTTTAGCATCATTTCATCGAGTGTTTGAAGGAAGGGATTCGTCGGGAAATTCCTTTGTTCTCCGATGAAATTATTGTATATAATTATTTCAACTAGTCGTATCTTCTATGAACAGTCCTCAACACTTACTACATGTTTTTTTGAGATGGTACTTATAAGCTACTGGCTAAGTGCTTCGAATGAAATTACTTCCGTAGGTACTTTTTCGTAACGTCTTATTGGCAGAAAAATCAGAAGGTTTTGCAACTCAAGGAATAGAGTGCTCTTACAAGTTACCAGTCAATTACATATAACGTACATAAAGTAGGAAAAATGCAGTGCAATTCAGTCTTCGCAAACGGTCAGTAACTAATTCGGATATCTGAATCACATTTCTTTATTCATTTTTTATGTACCATGGATTTACATTAGACGCCCAGCCGAGGTGCAACATTTGGTGTTCAAGGCCTATCTTCGTAAGGACTTCCCATGTTCGGTTCAATGTTCTACCTACTGAGGAATTCTCCAAAATATAGAATCTGTTTCTTTGCTGTCACATCTTTATTTATTTGGGCTTTTCTTAGCTATCGGTTTTGCCTACTCTTTTTTTTTCTGCGTATTTGGCGAATTTGAAATTTGACAATTTAACATTGCAAAGAGAAATTTATAATGGGTGTCCCGAGATTGCAATATTATATGGGGGGGGGGGGGGGGGGGGGGGGGGGGGGGGGGGGATTAGCAAGATACAGGTAATTGGCTACATAGGATTCTGACATGTTATGTCACAGGTAAAACATGTTAAACATAGGATCTATACAAAGATCTCAAGAGTGACACATTTACATTTCTTGTTACATGGGGAAAACTAATATGGTTGCCAGTAAATAGATCTCTGACAAAGCGGGGGTATAACAACCACATCAAATATTTCATTTAGGAAATCTGTATGGACAAACTCCAATATAATTCTGTTAGAATCAACTAGACAGTCAGACTCAATCAAAAAAATATATCCAAGAGTTATATCTATGTTTCTCAATATAATCAGCAAATCAAACAGATAGAAATCCACGAGCCTGATTATTATGAGAAACTACATGAACGGTACCAAATACCAATGTTCAAGTGTCAATCAATTTATATCAACAACCAAAGGTTGGATTATCTAATTGATTAAACTACGCACAAACTGTGACATTTCAATTATATAAACAATATAATGCGGAAAAAAATAACACAGATACCAGAAGTTTTGTTAACGAGGAAACCTCAAATGCAAAAAAACCCCGGGACCTAGTCCAGATTTGAACACCACACTGTATTAAGCCGTTACAGACTCTAGCCTACTACAAGTTAACTTCAGACTTGAATGTAGTTGAGCCCTAACCAATCTCACACTGATTAAGGTACAGTAGCATTCCTTACGTCTCTGAATCCCAGCAGAACTCTATGCACTTGATTCCCTTAGCTGATTTCACCCACAACTAAGAGTTGGTACGAACCAAAGTCGAAGACTTGATAAAAAAATTTGTCTCACACAGAAGAGTCTATTGAATAGATAAATCTTTCTCCCACGGAAATACCTACAATTTTTTGTTCCGTCTTTTGATAAATCAAGGTGAACATGAAACAAATGATACACCGGTGTTATATTCCCGAAGAACATCCTAGTAATATCAATCACCTCACAATAACTTAACCGTATGGCAGCAGAACAAGATATTGTGGAATCAGAAAGAATGAGACGAAGAGTTTTGTGACTACTTTTTATATCTTACCTATCGGAGATAAATCTCGAGCAAATATTAGAGAAGATAGTACTCAATACGATAGAACAAAGTAAGATCACAACACGCAACTACAGAGAAAATAGTTGGGTCTGGCTTCATAATCCCAATAAAGTATTTAATTCGTTAATCTATAATGATTCTAGGAAAAACCTAGGTTAAAGGAGAATCGACTCTAGTTGCAAATAATATCACATAGGAGGTGTGGGGATTAGGTTTCCCAGTTGCTAGAGTTCTCCCTTACATAGTCTTCAAATCAGGGTTTGATAACTTTGTAACAAAGCAATCAATATTCACCGTTGGATGAAAACCCGATTAGATTCAAGCCAATATCTTCCAACCGTTAGATGGTCTTGGCTTGTTACACAAAAATGAAATGTACCTTCATCAATCGAAAATGCGGGGGTCTAACAACCACACCCAACAATTCGTTTGGAAACCTAAGAGGACTTACTCCAATCATAGTTGTCCTGCTTCACGACTATGTAGTTCGTCTCTAGGTACTTGGCCATTGCCTCTTGTGTCATAGCTACAGGTGCTTCTTCCTTTTCTCTCGAATATTCTGTTGCTCCTCTGGTATCCTGTTCAGCGCTGGCTACCTTCAGAAGTTTTCTCAATTCTTGCTCCCTGCGGACATGGTCCTCTAGCTCTTTCTGCATTTCCTTCAGAGAGAGATGTACGAATGGCGTGCTCTCGACTTCCTGTTGTTTGTTTTTCTCGTGTGGAGCATCCGGTCTTCTCACTTGTGTGATTGGGTCCGACACTATCCCCACTCTCTCGCCTTATAGGTTAAGTGGTGTGTCATTCGGCCGTTTTTTTACCGCGCATGCGCTAGCACCTCCTAGGTGTGTCATGGTGAGCTAGACACGAGCCTCCGAGTGTGGTCGCCAAAAGTTGAGGGGTGATTTTAGCTTAGGTTATACCCATCCTACACCCACCAAGTGACATCACTTTACTAGGAATGGTAAGAGAGAGAGTTGCCTTTCCTTTGTACCTTGTCCTTCCTTATATAGACTTTCCTAAAATTCCCTCCTTTTATGACATCATGACACATGTCCTAAACCTCCTTACTTATTTCTAATGTCATTTTCTTAATATAACCTCGTCTTTATTTGTTAATCCCTTCCTTATCCTTCTTATCTCATGGGTATTTCTTCATATAAGAATTAATGTTTAATCCAGTTTTTCATGACCCAGTTAATGGCTAGTCCACCTGTGAAACTAATTTACTCGTAGTCCAAAAACATGTTTTTGGACCAGTTTATTTACTCGTTGGTCCGAAAACTTTGTGGATATTATAAAGTGTGTTTTCTAAATGCCTAAAATACCCTTCGAGATCTAATTAGTATCAGTACATAACATATGTAGTATCATATTAGTATTGATACTTAATAGTATCAATACTTAAGAATATCAATACATATGTCAATATGTAGTATGTAGTATCAATACATATTAATATGTAGTAACATATGTGAAAATGCAGGGGTCTAACAACCACACCCAACAATTTGTTTGGCAATCTGAGAGGACTTACTCCAATACACTTTCTAGAGAAGCAACTAGACAGTCAGACTCAATCTAGAGTACAATATATCAAGGAGTTTAATATCTCTAACTCTTAATTCAATCCGCAATCAGCAAACAGAAATCTCCGAGCCCGATTGAATAAGAGGAGTAACTTGGACGGTACCAAAGACCAATGTTCAAGTGTCAATCAACGTAAATCAACAACCCAAGGTTGGATATTCTAATTGATTGATCTTAATGCACAACCTGTGATATTTTTATATAAAAAATATAATGCGCAAAAGAAATAACACAGACACCGGAATTTTGTTAACAAGGAAACCACAAATGCATAAAAACCCGGTACCTAGTCCAGATTGAACACCACACTGTATTAAGCCGCTACAGACACTAGCCTACTACCAATTAACTTCGGACTGGACTGTAGTTGAATCCTAATCAATCTCATACTGATTCAAGGTACAATTGCGCTCCTTACGTCTCTGATCCCAACAGGATACTACGCACTTGATTCCCTTAGTTGATCTCACACACAACCAAGAGTTGCTATGACCTAAAGTCAAAGACTTGATAATAAAATTGGTCTCATACAGAAAAGTCTATAGGATTGAATAAATATGCCTCCCACAGAAATACCCAAGAGTTTTTGTTTCATATTTTGATAAATCAAGGTGAACAGGAACCAATTGATAACCCGGACTTATATTCCCGAAGAACAGCCTAGAATTATCAATCACCTCACAATAAACTTAATCCACTAACGAAACAAGTTATTGTGGAATCACAAATGATGAGACGAAGGTGTTTGTGATTACTTTTCTACCTATCGGAGATATAAAATCTAGAGCCAATTATTTCAATTGTACTCAACACGATAGAAACAACAAGATCATATCACGCAACTACAAAGATAATAGTTGGGTCTGGCTTCAGAATGCCAATGAATTCTTCAAGTCGTTAACCTACAGGGTTTCGAGAAGAAACCTAAGGTTAAAGGAGAATCGACTCTAGTTATGCAACTAGTATCACACAAGGGGTGTGGGGATTAGATTTCCCAGTTGCTAGAGTTCTCCTTTATATATATTTTTGAAATCAGGGTTTGCAATCCAAGTTACCTTGGTAACAAAGCATTCAATATTCACCGTTAGATGAAAAACCTGATTCAACCAAGCTAATATCTTTCAACCGTTAGATCAAACTTAGCTTGTTACACACAAATGAAATGTACCCTCATTTAGGTTTATTTAACCGTACCTAAACGTGTACACCATGTTGGTTCACAAATAGTTAACCAAGGTTAGCCATATGATTACTCTCATATCAACCTTATTCATCTCAACCATAACTAGTTCAAATGACTCAAATTAAACTAGTTAAAGAGTTGTTCAATTGCTATAGAAAACACAATTGAAACCAAATCGGTTTGATTCACTTGAATCAATCATGAACATTATAGCCACGGTTTGCAAAGATTGCTTCCCTTATGATTTAAATGTTTAAGTCCATGAACTGACCGATTTGAAAAAGTAACAAGCTTAAGTATGCGTACGGGTATGCGTACTTAAGCAACCGAATTTGAGTTTGTTTAGTTTCCAAACTCAGCAGAAATTTTCGGTTCGAAAACTTCCGCCAGTATGCGTACGGGTACGCACACTTAAGGTGACTAGTTAAGAGTTTGTCAAAACCAAACTCAGCAGAAATTTTTGTTTCGGAAACTTCTGCCGGTATGCGTACAGGTACGCATACTTAACCTGTCTCCTTCACCAATTTCGTATACACATACGCATACACTTGGCTCCCGGTTTATGGATTTATACACTAATGTGTGAACACACTATATATGCTCATATCCAAACATGGTTACATTCTTAACTCTTTATTTCAATCATTGAAACATTCTTCTATAGTGACAATAGCCGTTTTCACACACTATTAGCATCAAAGCAATTTTCAATATATTGAAATAATCATTATCGAAACATTCCAAGCCTACATCAAATGATTGTATCATACAAACCATGTAAGATGTTACTCGACAATTTTCTCATGATATAATAATAACTTGGTTGAAGCGAAAGCTTACCAACACATATTTCGAGAAATATGTAAGCGAGATATATTCAGCTCGAAATCCCAAATGTGTATACAGAAAACTTTATCTTAACACGACTTATGTCTCAATATAGGAGATAGTAGAAATAGACTTTCCAAGTGATAGATGAGTTCAAGTCTCCACATACCTTTTGTCGAAGAAGTTCCACAAGCTCCCCTTAGTAGTTCTTCGTCTTCAAATGATGAACTTTGTGAAATCTAAGCTCAACTACACTATCTATGTCCTAGTCATAGACACATTTTTGTGTCTGAATTGTCCTCAGTGTCTCTATTGCTAGTGCTTGATTTTGTACTTATTATGGTGTTTTTATGTTTGTGTAGGTGTTTTTGGAGAAATACACTTGTGTGGAAAAAGTTGCTCAAAAAGTGGTATTTGGACCCCTGGAGGACATTTGCTATACGGACCTCAGATTTGGCTAAGGGGCACCCAAGGTTATGCGTAGCCCAAATTCATCCTCAGCACCCATCTGCTATTCGCACCCCAGAAAAGGATAGGGGCACTTCATCTTCAACATTTCAAAAATAAAAATGGCGGGAAAATATTCACTCTACTGACAGTTTTCAGTTCGTGATTTGGAGGGATTATAGTGTGATTCAATGGCTAAAATTTCATGGGAAGACTTGATTGAGCGTAACAGGCGTGGTATGATTGGTGGTTTCGATTAAATTTGGCTAGATTTTCTGACAGATAAAATATGACAGTTCGTACAACGGAAGAAGATTTTCACGAGATTACAGCAAGTTAGACGTGCGATGCTCATGTTTGGATGGCACTCGGTCTCTGCAGAAGCGTGGAGAAGTTAAATAAGGGAGATTCTTAAGCTGTAGACGCGTGAAGTTTTAAATCAGGGAATAAAATTTCCGTATCTTGCATGGGAATAGTTTTTCATTGACTGCCGGATTATTTGGAGTTATGAGGGCTTATTTTCAGTCCAATTGAGTATTTAAGGGTCTACGGGAGCCAGTAAGAGGGGATGGAGAGTTTTGGGAGCAGTTTAGAGCTTCAACAGAGCTGAAAATCAAGTTGCAGAAAAACTGTTTTCTGCTGGTGCACTGAAGAACACGAAGAACTTTAGACGCACAGAGATAGTCGTTTATCAACAGTGACAACGACACACAGGCGAGGGTCGAGAATCAGCGACAATACTCGGTTCTATCGTTCTTTTTAGTTTGTAACACTTATAACTGTTGCAAACCCGGTTTTAATATTTTCTCTGCATTTCATCTTTGTAAACAATTTTTGAAGCAATGAACAAATATTTTGAGCGTGTTTACACAATGATGAGCTAAACCCATCCCCCGGGGCGAAGGGGGAAGTTATTTCACCAATGAAAAATGGTAATTTCTAATTTATGCAATTATTATATGATTATTTGCCTAGATAAATAAATTGATAAAATGGTTTATGTTAAACAATTGTCATTTCAATTGATGGAGCATGCTATCCTAGGGTTTTGATGTCCCATACTTTCGATCTACAATTGTTATTTCTAAAAAATCAACTATTGCAATATTAAGAATCAATTTGAACATGATTTGCATGATTATAATTAGAGAATATAAATCACTTTGATATTAGTAAATAGTGGATTTCATAGCCCCAGTCTTCTCCATATTTTTCATGTCACTTTTATTTAAGTTTGCTATATTTTTAGTCTTAAAAAATTAAATCTAAAATCTATTGCTTTCACAAGTCTCAACGAACATATTACTACAACTCAATTTGAAATCACATCGATTTTTGGCGCCGCCGACGAGGACTTGTCTTTAGGCTAGAGTTTTTAGATTTTTTTTTTTAGGTTTTTATTTGTTTTTAATTTTAATTTTATTTGTTCTTCTTTACGTTTTTGGGTTTTTGTCTTTTCCTTACAAATTTTGGAATTTGGAGCGAAAGAAAAATTTGCCAAAGCTTTTGGTGAATACTTAATGATTTGAAGTAAAAGCAAAGCGAAAGGAGCGAAAGAAAAGGAGAATAGAAATTAATTAAAAAAAAAAGAGAGAGACAATTTTTTATTTTATTTTTAGAATTTCTTTTAGATTATTTTTTTTTCTTTTGCACTTTATCTTTGGACTGTGGACTTTGGGACTTTTTTTTTAAAAAAACCCTACGGAAGAGTAGTTTAAATATCAACTGTTTGCAGAGAAGGACGGCGATTACGATATCGCCTCGGCCCCTCGGGTTCGTACATGACATAAGAGTCGTGGCCTGAGTCGACTTCAGCGGTTCATCCCCCGTCTGGTACGGGAGGTAAGTTTGTCGAAACACTCGCGAATCTCCTGTCAGCGAGTTACTGTATTCCTTCGTTTGCATATATGCTGAGGATTTGAAAACGGCTGCTTTAATTTCCTAGTAAAGGGAAAGGACTGGCCATACAAGATAAGGGTTCGGATTTCATCACCGTTCCCTTCTTGCCCGCCTTAGGAAAACAAAACCAAACGCGAACCTAAGCCTAAAATTTGACTAGAGCGAGACCTATAGGGTAACGAGCTTAATAGGAAAGTCATTCGAAAAATATTGGTTACTCTTTTAAGCATGATTCAAAGTTCATGATGGTTTCTGTGAGTTGAATACGCCGCCTTGTAACGCCGGTGAGGCCTTGGGTATCAAAGCTCCATTGAGCTTCCCTCGTCTCGATTCAACTTACTTAAACTCGGATTAATTCCAGAGGGGTTTGCTTAAATTGTAACGAATTCCCTTTCGAAGGATTAGAAGCTGGTCTAGAAACAATCTATGTGGAGCCATCATGCTTTTTTGTTTGCTAGAAATCTTTAGGTTTGCTTTGGTGGAGTCAGCCTTGTTTGTGTTTGCATAGAACTTCCCTTCCTTTTAGGATTTCTTTCTTTTTCTTTTGTTTTTCTAGTGTATGCCAAAGGTTATTAAATAGCGGGCTTGGAAAAGAAACAATCTAGGTCGTTTGATTAGTGATAAACCTAGTAGTTCTTCTTGTGAAGGCGGGGAGCTCGAAGACTCTTCTTTTGAGAGCCCTGTTTTTGGAAACTTCAGTTTTGAGAATCTGTCTCTTCGTGAGGAAAATACCTCTAATACTTAAGTTGTGCCAGCAATGGAAACTTTGAAAGATTACATGTTCCCAACTAGGTCCACCCGAGCTTCGTGCATTAAATTGCCAGCCATTACGGCTAATTTCGAGATAAAACCTAGTATTCTGCAGATGATCCCTATATTCTTAGGAAAAGATGATGAGAACCCTTATTTTCATGTTAGGGACTTCGAGGAAATTTGTGGGACAATTAGAATAAAAGACCTTACTGATGAAGTCTTGAAACTTAAGATGTTTCCCTTTTCCTTGAGAGATAAAGCCAAGACCTGGCTGAACAACCTACCATTTGAATCCATTGAAATATGGCAGGAACTTATTGCTGCTTTCTATATGAAATTCTACCCTAAGCATAAAACTGCATCTGTTAGGCAGAAAATTAGTGCTAGTGTGCAACAAGAGGGAGAATCTCTTTATAGGTTCTTAGAGAGATTCAATGATCTCCTATCCCAGTGTACTCACCATGGATTTGATAAGATGAAACTCGTAGAGATTATTTATGATGTTTTAGACTACTCAACTAAAGCCATGTTGAGTCTATGTGCGCTGGTGAGTTCACTAGTAAAAGTGATGATGATGCTTTCACCTTCTTAGGAGCTATCGCTGAAAAATCCCAACAGTGGGAGTCTTGTGTTGAACCCCTCAAAAGACTCTTGGTCAATAGAAGTAGCACCAATGTGGTAGATACAAGCTTCGGGTCTGATGCTAAGTTTGCTGCTTTGTCTAGAAGGTTAGAAGCTTTGGAATTGAATCATCTTAAACATAGGTCTCTTGTGGAACCTGATGATAGGTTTAGAGCCTCTCAAGTGTCTAGTTGTGGAGTAGAACTTAATAACTCGTTTTGGGAAGGTCAGGTTAGTGAAGAGCAAGCCCATGCTGTATATAACAATGCTAGGTTTGAGAACCGACAAAATTTTGACCCATACACAGAGACTTACAACCCTGGTTGGAGAAACCATCCTATTTTTTCTTGGTTTAAGGGTCAGAATCAAGGACAGTCTAATAATTCTCAGCCTCCCCCAGGTTTTGGTTATGCTAAGAACTCTTCAAGTCAATCCCAGTTTCAGAATAAGAAAAAGATCTCCACCTTAAAAGATATCCTTACTATGTTAGCAAAGAACCATGAGATGTTATCAAAGAACCACTGTGGTTTTCAAGAAGAAACCAGGCAGAATTTTAAGAATAATTCCCAGTCTCTTGCTAACTTAGAACTTCAAGTCGGCCAAATAGCTAAGTTTCTTAGTGAAAAAGAAGATGGAAGATTCCCTAGTCAAACTGATCCTAATCCTAAAGGAGGGAAATCGTACAATCATGTGAATTCTATAACAACCCTTAGGAGTGGAAAGAAAGTTGACAATAAGGTTTCCATGCCTGATAGTGAACATGTTGTAGTTCACCCTTCTGAGGCAGAAAATGAGGAGACTGATAGAGTCTCCAAAGAGACCAATGAGGGTCATGCAGAGCCCTGTTTCCCCAGCTGCTAGTTCCAACTAAGAGGGAGTCCAACTTTAATGATATATTGGAGGTTTTTAAGCAGGTTACTATCAACCTCCCCTTGTTAGATGCGATTAAGCATATTCCCGCTTATGCCAAGTTTCTTAAGGATATGTGTACGCGAAAGCGAAAACTTAGTGTCCAGAAGAAAGCCTTCCTAGATAGTCATGTGAGTTCTATTATTCAGAATACCACTACTCCTAAGTATAAAGACCCAGGATCCCCTGCTATTTCTTTCACAATAGGTAAATACCGTGTCGAGAAAGCTTTGCTTGACTTAGGAGCCAGTGTGAACTTACTGCCATACCATGTGTACCTTAAGCTAGGACTTGGTGAGATGAAACCTTCCCAGATGACACTTCAGTTAGCTGATAGGTCCATTAAAATTCCTCGTGGTGTGATCGAGGACGTTCTTATTGAGGTCGACAAGTTTATTTATCCAGTGGATTTTGTTATCCTAGATACCCGACCTGTCCCTGACCCAGAGAACCAAATACCAGTGATTTTAGGTCGCCCGTTTTTAGCTACATCCAAAGAGATCATTAACTGTCGAAATTGTATTGTAAATTTGTCTTTTGGTAATATGACTATTGAGCTGAACATTTTTAATATTAGTAATCTACCCTCTGAAATAGATGACTCGAACATAGAAGAGGTGAATATGATAGGAACATTAGTCGAGGAGTCATTACCAAACACTTTGTTAGAAGATCCATTAGAGAAATTCCTAGCCCTCTTGGGATTGATTTTGATGATGACGATGTGATTAATGAGGTGAATGCTTTGTTAGATTCAACCCCTTTGATAGACACTAGTAATGGCTGGAAACCTAAGTTCGAACCTCTACCCGTTTCTGAGTCTACCCTAGTTCCTTCGTTAGAAAAGCCTCCTAAGTTGGACCTTAAACCATTACCAGATTCCCTGAAGTATGTGTTTTTAGGCCCATTTGAAACTTTACCTGCGATTATAGCATACGACTTGGATAGTGATCAGGAAAGTAGGCTAGTGACTGTCCTTCAGAATAACAAGGAAGCTTTAAGGTGGACCATAGCAGACATTAAGGGTATAAGTCCTACTGATTGTATGCATCAGATCTATTTATATAGTGACACCAAACCTTCTAGGGAGATGCAACGTCGGTTGAACCCTAATATGAAAGAAGTAGTTCGAACCGAGGTTCTTAAGCTGTTAGATGCAGGCATTATCTACCCCATTTCAGACAGTAAGTGGGTCAACCCCGTTCAGGTTGTTCCAAAGAAATCTGGTATTACTGTAGTCCAGAATGATAACAATGAGTTAATCCCAACCCGGGTGACCACGGGTTGGAGTGTCTGTATTGACTATAGGAAATTGAACAAGGTCACTAGGAAGGACCACTTTCCCCTTCCCTTCATCGACCAAATGCTAGAGATATTAGCTGGACGTAGCCACTATTGCTTTTTAGATGGATACTGCGGTTATAATCAGATTGTCATAGCCCCAGAAGACCAAGAGAAAACCACTTTTACTTGTCCCTTTGGTACCTTTGCGTATAGACGCATGCCTTTCGGGCTATGTAATGCCCCTGCGACCTTTCAGCGTTGTATGTTGAGCATACTTTCTGACATGGTAGAACGGTTCTTAGAGGTCTTTATGGATGATTTTTCAGTGTTTGGTTCGTCTTTCGATGAGATCTTGCATCATTTGTCATTAGTTTTGACTAGGTGTAAGGAAAAGAATTTAGTGCTTAATTGGGAGAAATGTCACTTCATGGTTCGTTCAGGAATTTTTCTAGGGCATATCGTATCTTCGAAGGGTATAGAGGTAGATAGAGCCAAAGTTGACCTCATTAAAACTTACAGGTCCCAAAAACCGTAAGAGATATTAGTTCATTCATAGGGCATGCAGGTTTTTTATCGTCGATTCATTAAAGATTTTATCTTAATTTCTAGACCTCTTTGCAATTTGCTTGCAAAAGACGTTAAGTTTGTCTTTGATGATACTTGTTTAGAGGCTTTTGTGAAGCTTAAGAATTTACTCACTACCGCCCCCATAGTCCAGGCACCCAACTGGAACCTACCCTTTGAGATCATGTGTGATGCTTCAGATTATGCTATTGGTGTTGTGCTAGGTCAGCGAGAAAATAAGTTACTTCATGTGATTTACTATGCTAGCAAAACTCTGAATGATGCCCAGTTGAACTATACCACTATAGAGAAGGAACTATTAGCTATTGTGTTTGCCTTAGACAAGTTTAGATCCTACCTCTTAGGTTCTAAGGTCATAATCTTTACTGATCATGCTACTTTGAAGTATCTTCTTTCCAAGAAGGATACTAAACCTAGATTGATTAGATGGATCCTATTGTTGCAGGAATTTTCCTTAGACATTAGAGATAAAAAAATGTGCAGAAAATGTAGTAGCAGACCACTTGTCTAGGCTTGTTGTGGATACCCTTAATGATTCTCCTCATGTTAGGGATAATTTTCTTGATGAACAACTGTTCTTTGTTACCCAAGCACCTTGGTATGCGAATATAGTGAATTATCTTGTTACTGGTCGAATGCCCAAACATTGGGGTAAACAAGATCGTTCTAGGTTTTTAGCCGAGGTGAAGCACTTCTTTTGGGATGATCCTTATCTGTTTAAGTATTGTCCAGACCAGATTATTAGGAGATGTATACCTGAGAGTGACCAGTCCAGTATTATTTCCTTTTGTCATGATCATACTTGTGGGGGTCACTTTAGTGCTAAGAAGACTTCTGCTAAGATATTGCAGTGTGGATTCTATTGGCCTTCGTTGTTTAAAGACTCCCACAGTATGTGTTACTTGTGAATGTTGCCAGAAATTAGGAACCATTTATCGTAGGAACATGATGCCTTTGAACCCTATTTTAGTTGTTGAGGTCTTTGATGTATGGGGTATTGACTTTATGGGTCCATTTCCTAATTCTTTTGGTAACTTATACATCCTTGTCGCTATAGACTATGTCTCTAAGTGAATTGAGGCGGTTGCGTGTAAGACTAATGACCATAGGGTTGTGATTGAGTTCTTGAAAAGTAATATACTTACACGTTTTGGTACACCGCGAGTTATAATTAGTGATGGAGGGTCGCACTTTTGTAATGGACCTTTTAGGCTTTTGATGAAGAAATATGGTATTACACATAAGGTAGCTACCCCATATTATCCGCAGACTAGTGGGCAGGTAGAGGTTTCCAATAGGGAGATAAAGTGTATATTAGAGAAAACAGTTAATCCTAATCGGAAAGACTGGTCGTCTAGGCTTACTGATGCTTTATGGGCTTACCGTACTGCGTTTAAGACCCCCATTGGAATGTCTACTTATCCGCTTGTGTATGGAAAGGCATGTCATTTACCTGTTGAGTTAGAACATAGAGCTTATTGGGCTGTTAAGAAACTAAATTTTTCACTTGACAAGGCAGGAGCCCATATGAAACTCCAGCTCAATGAGTTGGAAGAGATTCGTATAGATGCTTACGATAGTGCAAAGGAGTATAAGAACAAAATGAAACTTGTGCATGATAGAAATATTTTAAGGAAGTCATTTTCTCCAGGTCAAAAAATTCTTCTGTATGATACCCGCTTGCATCTTTTCCCTGGGAAGTTACGTTCTCGATGGACGGGTCATTTTATTGTTCGCACTGTCTTTCCTCATGGAGCTGTTGAGATTGAGACACCGGATGGTAGTAGTTCTTCGAAGGTTAACGGTCAGAGATTGAAACCCTTTTTAGAGCACTTTCCTACAGGTGATGTTGAGGAGGTCCCTCTGGAGGACCCTGTTTACCCTTGATTGACCATCGAGGCGATTGTATGTTGTATATTAGTTTTTGATTTCTCTCTTCACCCAGGTACTATCTTCTCTCTTTTCGACTTCTCTCTTTACTGACTCCTCATGTTACTTTTCTTTTTGGTATTTCTCTTTCACTAGAAACATTGAGGACAATGTTAGATTTAAGTTTCGGGGTGGGGAAGAAACTTTTTGTTAGCTTTTAGTTGCAATAAATAAACTCCAGAGCCTAAACATTTATGCTTATTAAGGTTGGCACTAACCAATCTAAATGGATGGGAACATCTTGGTTGTAGGAGTTGAGGAACCAATCTGATTAGATGGAAACATCTAAAGAGTCTATTCATAAAAGCACAGAGCTCAGGTGTTAGAATTAAAAAAAAACATGGTAGTTTTGCCATAACTCGTTGAATCCTAATCCCTTCAGTTTTATTTCTTAAGTGATTTGGTGGGGCACGACTCAATTTATTACCATTTCTAGGTGAAATAGGGTGATTGAGATACCAAAAAAAAAAAAAAAAAGTTTGAGACCAGACCATCAGACCAACCGGAATAAATTCAATAAAGTCGACAACTGGTGCCCTTGTATATGCCAGTTGTGTTGACCTAGAGTTAGGTTTATCGACCACCGGAAGGAGATTTTCACGAGATTACAGCAACTTAGACGTGCGCTGCTCATGTTTGGATGGCACTCGATCTCTGCAGAAGCGTGGAGAAGTTAAATAAGGGAGATTCTTGCATGGGAATATTTTTTGGTGAAGTTTGGGGGTGGGGAAGAAACTTTATGGTGAAGTTTTAAAACAGGGAATAAAATTTCCGTATCATGCATGGGAATATTTTTTCATTGACTGCCGGATTATTTGGAGTTACGAGGGCTTATTTTCAGTCCAATTGAGTATTTAAGGGTCTACGGGAGCCAATAAGAGGGGATGGAGAGTTTTGGGAGCAGTTTAGAGCTTCAACAGAGCTGAAAATCAAGTTGCAGGAAAATTGTTTTCGCTGGTGCACTGAAGAACACGAAGAACTTTAGACGCACAGAGACAGTCGTTTATCAACAATGACAACGACACACAGGCGAGGGTCGAGAATCAGCGACAGTACTCTATTCTATCGTTCTTTTCAGTTTGTAACACTTATAACTCTTGCAAACCCGGTTTTTGATATTTTCTCTCCATTTCATCTTTGTAAACAATTTTTGAAGCAATGGACAAATATTTTGAGCGTGGTTACACAATGATGAGCTAAACCCATCCTCTGGGGCGAAGGAGGAAGCTATTTCACCAATGAAAAGTGGTAATCTCTAATTTATGCAATTATTATATGATTATTTGCCTAGATAAATAAATTGATAAAATGGTTTTTGTTAAACAATTGTCATTTCAATTGATGGAGCATGCTAGCCTAGGGTTTTGATGTCTCATACTTTCGATCTACAATTGTTATTTCTAAAAAATCAACTATTGCAATATTAAGAATCAATTTGAATGCATGATTATAATTAGAGAATATAAATCACTTTGATATTGGTAAATAGTGGATTCCATATCCCCAGTCTTCTCCATATTTTTCATATCACTTTTATTTAAGTTTGCTATATTTTTAGTCTTAAAAAATTAAATCTAAAATCTATTGCTTTCACAAGTCTCAACGAACCTATTACTACAACTCAATTTGAAATCACATCACCTAGTCCGAGACATCTATAAATAGGCTAAAAATCAAGACCCATAGTTTTGATCACTAACATTGACAAACATGCTTGAGATAGAAACGCATGCGAGTTCGACCGAGCAGTGCTCTAACAGTGTCTTGTATACTTCTATGAGAATATAAACAATTGAACAAGTCTATGAGTAACACAATTAGATTCATTTGATCTAGAAGTGTTAAGATGAACGTGGTTAAGACAAAAGTGTTCATATGGCTAACTTCGGTTAACTGTTATTGAGCCAACTCAATATACACGTTTAGGTACGGTTACCCATATCTAAATGAAGGTATATTTCATTTGTTAGTAACAAGCTAAGACCCTCTAACGGTGGAGATATATTTCCTTGGTTTTGTGCAAACTTAGCTTGAATCTTAAATCAGGTTTTCATCCAACGGTGAATATTGATTGCTTTGTTACAAAGTTATCAAACCCTGATTTGAAGACTATATAAGGGAGAACTCTAGCAACTGGGAAACCTAACCTCCATACCTCCTATGTGATACTATTTGCAACTAGAGTCGATTCTCCTTTAACCTAGGTTTTTCCTAAAACCATTATAGGTTAATGACTTGAAGACTTCATTGGGATTCTGAAGCCAGACCCAACTATTTTCTCTGTAGTTGCGTGTTCTGATCTTACTTATTTTATCATATTGAGTACTATCTTCTCTAAGATTTTCTCAAGATTTATCTCCGATAGGTAAGATATAAAAAGTGATCACAAAGATCTTCGTTTCATTCTTTGTGATTCCACAATAACTTGTTCTACTACCATATAGTTAAGTTATTGTGAGGAGATTGATAATTCTAGGTTGTTCTTCGGGAAAATAAGACTGGATTATCAATAGGTTCCTGTTCACCTTGATTTATCAAAAGACGGGGCAAAAACTTCGTAGGTATTTCTATGGGAGACAGATTTATCTATCAGAATAAACTTTTCTGTGGGAAACAAATTTATTTATTAAGTCTTCGACTTTGGGTCGTAGCAACTTAGGCCTGTCAATGAAAATCCGTTAACCGTTAGCCGAATCCGATTACCCGGTTGCCGTTACGTTTAGTTCCATTATATCCGTTATCCGTTACCGATAATGTAGCGGTTAATTTTATCCGACGGTGACGGCAACGAAAGACCTATTTCCGTTAGCCTTAGTTCCGTTAACCGCTAACGTGTGCCTAGCACGTGTAACATTCATCTATACCTAGGTTACTATACTCGAATGAACATCATTTTCATCTTCTTCTGTTCTTCAAATCACAAACGAGAGAAGAAAAACTCACCCCTCAGTCGATTAGAAAACTAGGGTCATCTCCTTCCTTTCAACTCGAGCAAAATCATCATCTTCATTCGATTAGAAAACTAGGGTTATCTTGTACTTTTTTTTTCGAGTTTAATTTCAATCCTAAAAACTAAATTTTCAATTTAGGGTTTCTGAAAATTGAAATTAGGGTTTTCAATTCGTGAAATTAATCATGACCCAAAGCAAAAGAGGAGCATCCAATTGCGTTGGTTCATCAAAAAGAAGTCATCCCTCTCAATCACTTTCAGTTGCATCTGAATTACCTTCTGCATCTCAAGTTCAACAATCAGGAATTCAATCAACACCTGCTGCTGTTGCAACAAAAGAAGCAGTAGAAGAAATAGAAGTAGATGAAGATCCAATTATAGCTGAAGCAAAGAAGAAACTGCGTGCAGTAAGGTCTGATGTTTGGGATGATTTTGAAAGGTTAACTGAAAAGAAGATGGTAAAAGGTAAGGAGATTGGGATACTTGTAGCTAAATGCAAACATTGTAATAAGAGAATGACTTCACCCAGTAGCCAAGGAACCAGCAAATTGCATTACCATGCCAAAACTTGCCAAAAAAAGCCTGCAAACAAGAAAGGAAAAACAAAGATTACTACAGTCAGAACAGGTAATGCACAAACTAAGCTTGCTAATTGGAAGTATGATGCTGATGCTACTAGGATACTAGTTGCCAAAATGATTGCTAAACATGGTTATCCAATCACTATAGTTGAGCATACATATTTTGTTGAGTTTGTGAAGTCTTTAAATCCTGCTGCTAAACTTTACACTAGGAATATAGTTAGGGAAGATATCATGAAACTAAGAACTGAGTTCAAAAAAGAATTACAAGACCAATTTGAGACAATTACATCTAAGTGTAGTTTAACAACAGATATGTGGTCATGTAAGCATACAAAGGATGGTTATTGCTGTGTGACAATGCATTACATAGATGATGATTGGAAACTGATTAAGAAAACACTTGCATATACTTTAGTGCCATCACCACATTCTGGAGAAGTTCTAGCATCTGTAGTGAAATCAGTATGTCTAGATTGGAACATAGATACTAAGCTTTTTGCTGTTGCTGCTGACAATGCTAGCTCCAACAATGTTATGATGGACCATCTGAAGAAATGGCTTGATAGCAAAGACTGTTTAGTTCTTAATGGGGATATGTTCCAAATGAGGTGTAGTAATCATGTATTACACTTGATTGTAGGGTGTGGAATGAGAGTGGATGCTCCATTTATAGATGCAGTTAGAGAGTGTGTAAAATATGTCAAAGCAAGTCAGGCTAGAAAAGAGAGATTTGAATTTTCTATTGCTCAAGTTAAGCTTCCTTCTTCAAGGTCTGTGGGTTTAGATGTGGATACCAGGTGGAACTCCACCTATAAGATGCTAAAGGATGCAATCTTTCTGAGACAAGCTTTTGTTAGGCTAGCTGATTTAGATAATGACTTCAAGATACTACCAACCTCTAAGGAGTGGGAACAAGGAGTACACATATGTGAATGTTTGGAATTGTTTGATGTCATTTCAACCAAATTTGCTGGGATTAAGTATCCCACAACAAATTTATATTATAATGGGGTGCAAGAAGTTAACAGATGCATTAAGATATGGGAATCAAGTCAGCATGAGTACATCAGAGACATGGCCAATAATATGAGGATGAAATTTGATAGCTACTGGAAAGAAAGTAACACTTTGATGGGCATTGGGGTTGTTTTAGATCCTAGGTACAAAGCTAAATGGGTGGAGTTTGTTATGAAGAGAGTATATGGTGTGGATCACTATAAAAGTCACTATAACAAATTTGAGCTTGCACTCAATGCTCTTTTCTGTGCTTATGAAACAAACACTACAGCTCCAGATTATTTTGATACTGCAATGCATTCAACTGCATTTGAGAGCTGTGCAGGTACAAGTACAACAACACCATATGGATTTGGTTATGATGATTTCATTATGGAAAACAATATGTTTGAGGTTGAGAAGTCAGAATTGGAGACATACTTAGCAGAACCAGTTCTTCCTAAAGGCACAGCTGCTGAAGAAATGAGGTTTGATATCTTAAGTTGGTGGAAGAATCATTCTGCTAAGTACCCAATTCTCTCAAGGATTGCAAGATATGTATTGGATGTTCCAGTGACAAGTGTAGCATCAGAATCCATGTTTAGTATTGGTGGCAGAGTTCTCACATCTCACAGGAGTTCATTAGCTCCAGATCTTGTTGAAGCTTTGCTTTGTTTGGGTGATTGGTTGCCAGATCTCACTCCCAGTGAGAGCAATAGTTGTGTTACTGGTAAGTTTCCTTATATCTTAATATTTTACTAGCTTTTACTGATAGTTGTGACTGCACTGACATTGCCACTTTTATTGGCTTATTGCACTGACATTGCCACTTTTATTGGCTTATTGCACTGACATTGCCACTTTGCCAACTTAAGTTGCTTCACTGACATCACTGTCTAACACTTTTCATTTTCCTTTCAAAATGCAGAAGTTGAGGACTAAGGAGGAATGCAGTTGGCATTGGCAGTGGAGAATTTGGAGATGGAGGAATGCATTTGCAGTTGCAGATGCAGTTGGCATCCCTTTGTCTTTTCTTTTGAAAAAACTTGGTTTTTTTCTTTTGATAGAACATGTGATGATCTGAACATGTAATTTGGTTTAGAACATGAACATCTATATGTTTTTTTTTCTGTGTGTCATGGATCTAGAACTTGTTTGCTTGGATTTAGAACTATTCTATGTAATTGGTTTGTGTTTTAAACCTGCTTTTGTGTTGTCCTGTGACATACCGGTTAATACCGGAAAATTAACCGTTAGCCGATAAGTCCGACGTAACGGCAATGGTTTTGGATTTTACAATTCCGTCGGCATTTAACGGATAACGGTTAACCTCTAATTTAAACGGCAAAGGTAGCGGCAGAGCCATTATTTGTTACGTTAAGTGCCGTTGACAGGCCTATAGCAACTCTTGGTTGTGGGTGAGATCAGCTAAGGGAATCAAGTGCGTAGAGTCCTTCTGGGATTCAGAGGCGTAAGGAACGCGACTGTACCTTAATTGGTGTGAGACTTGGTTAGGACTCAACTACATTCCAGTCCAAAGTTAACTTGTAGTAGGCTAGAGTCTATAACGACTTAATACAGTGTGATGTTCAAATATGGACTAGGTCCCAGAGTTTTTCTGCATTTGCGGTTTCCTCGTTAACAAAACTTCTGGTGTCTGTGTTATTTCTTTTCCGTATTATATTTGTTTATATAATTGAAATATCGCAGTTTGTGCGTAGTTTAATCAATTGGTAAATCCAACCTTTGGTTATTGATTGAAATTGACTGACACTTGAATATTGGTCTTTGGTACCGTTCAAGTTGTTTCTCATAATAATCAGGCTCACGGATTCTATCTGTTTGATTTGCTGATTACATTGAGAAACAAAGATATAACTCTTGGATATATTTCCTTGATTGAGTCTTACTGTCTAGTTAATTCTCTCGGAATTATATTGGAGTTAGTCCATACAGATTGCCTAAAGAAATATTGGTTGTGGTTGTTAGACCCCGCTTTTTCATAAATCCTAATCCAATACACCCATGTAAAGCCTAGACTCATAGCTAAACAAAAAAAAGGCATTGTACAAGATGATCTATTATTAAATCCCTAAAGACCACTAATATGATTACTAGTCAAATTTATATACAACAAAATATAGGCTATAAAGATGATATGAGTCTCAGATACCGTCGACCGTTTTTTAAACCTAACAAGATTTTAAGATTAATCTAAGAATTATAGCCCATAAGAATCAGAGTACAATTTAAAACAAACAAGACTTAAGTAGCAATAAACAGAATAAACAAGGTCAGCAGAAGAAAAAAACCCTACCAAAGGTCCATTAAACCTTAACAAGTTTCCAACTATTTAACAAGATTATCAAAAGACCACAGATTATAACTAACCAATACTAACTAAAAGGATACCAGTCCGGATATAAATTAAATAACAAACAAACAAAAAGGAGAACAAGATAGTATTTAAAATTCGTCTTTGTAACCAGTGATATAATTTTCAAAGTGTAACCATGCAAGTGAACTTGATAAGTACTCATCAAAGATAGTAAAATTAATAGAAGCTAAAATTCGAAATTTGTTAAGAAGAAAGTTAAAGATAGTAAAATTAATAGAAGCTAAAATTCGAAATTTGTTAAGAGGAAAGTTAAATAATTGGCCCATGTATATCCAACCACTTGATATGTCAGGACCTGCTCTCTTTGCTTTCAGAAAAAACTCACACTAGTGAGAACAAAACTCCCTTGATTCACCAGACAATAATACAAAAGAGTTTGAAATCCAAAATAAAAGAATACACGAAAAGAAGTTTGTTAAGGATAATAAGTTTTATATATCTAGAAAGGTCTCGACGAGATCTACACAACGAGTACCTATTGTATTATGTTTCAATTTTTTTTCTCCGGTATAATGGTAGTTCATATCCAAGAATGGAGATTATTTCAGAGCAAGGTAGTTCATTCTAGTTCTAACAGTTCATTTTGTAAAATGAACTCGTACATGATAATTAATTATAGCAGCATATAAATAGTTCATTCCGAAGAATGAAATCGTTGGTAGTTCATTATCGTAGTTCATATTGTAGAGTGAACTAGTGATAGATATATTGTAGAATGAACTCATAATGGTAGTCCCACATTATAAGAATGGTAATCAATTCTGTAGGATGAACTCGCAATTATAATTAATTATGGTAGTTTATATTGTAGACAGAACCCGTAGTTAGTGTTCATATTGTAGAAAGAACTCATAATGGTAGTTCATTATACTAGTTCATTTTGTATAATTGACTCGTATGGTAGGCTATATTATAGAATAAAATCGTATGTTAGTTCATCCCAGGAGTTAAGTTTGTAAAATGAACTCATATGATAGTTCATTCAAGCAGTTCACTTTCTAAAATGAATTAGCTAGTATGGTAGTTTATTCAAGTAGTTCATTTTGTAGAATTAACTCGTATGGTGGTTTATTTTGTATGCTAAAATCTAAGGTAAAAGTTAAAAGCTTCGAAATATAGTTGGATAGATCTCGTCGAGGGCTTTCCGAATACATAAAATTCATTAGTTTTTGACTTATGATCCAAAAGATGATTAATTAACAACGCCATTCCGCATGGGTAATGTACACTCTAGGACGAAATAATAATTTTTTGGACCAAATTAAAAATATATTTTTGAAAAGGACCTTAGAGAAAATTGACTAAGTCAACAGGATCAAATAGACACACTTATTCTAATATTAGGACTATTTGATAGTTTCCACGTGTAATAATATCAACAAAATTTTAGCCAATCAGAATTAAGGATTCTGTCAACCAACCAATATAAAGGGGGGTGAATGTTATCGATCAACATGGAGCAAAAAATCGAATCAATTTTGTTAAAAATTAACAGTCGCGAATGAAAGGGCGCTAACTTGTTTTTAAGCCAATCAAAGGCGAGGGTTTCGTTTACCGACCAATGAGAGGAGAGGTTTAACGCAACTCTCAACATGGAGTGAGATAATAGTCTATCCCTCATTATAAACAGAATATCCCTCGGGGAGATCTATGCTTCCTTCTTATCAATGGCACTACTGAAATATTTTTCTTAGAAGAGAGAGACCTTGGGCATGGATGCCTTCTTTTGCCTTATATTTTCATCAGTTGCTCTCAAGGTCTTACTGGGTTGATAAAAAAAAGTTTAATCGTAAGGCCTCTATAATTTAACCCTCTATAATGTTTCCCACCTTATGTCCTTGGATGATCTGCTTCTTATGGGTGTACCAAATGATCAAATTTTGAATAATTTACATGATATTCTTGCTGTATACTCAAGATGGACTGGACAACAGGTCAATTATGGTTAGTCATCCATTCTCTTTATCAAGTCAGTATGCGTATAAAGAAGAATTACCATTAGTGAGGTTTTGGGGGTTAAATCCGTGGATGTAAATGAGAAATACTTAGGTCATTACCTTCTTAAACAAGCTCATCAAGGAGATTCCTTTAACTCTATGGTGGAAAAATTTGACACTAAGCTAGTTGGATGAAAAAACATAATCTCAATCATGCTGGCTAGACTCAATTAATAACGGATGTTTTTTCTCTAATTCCTTTGTACTTCATGTCTCATTCTATTTTCCAAAATTAATCATGGATGTTCTTTCTCTAATTCCTTTGTACTTCATGTCTAATTCTATTTTTCAAAAGAAATTTTTCGATAAATTTACAAGGACAACGGAAGATTTCTGGTAAGGGATTTCCAGAAACTCAAGAAAGATGCCTTTCATAAATTGGATTTGGTTCAACTGTTCCAATGAGAAGTGAGGGTTGTGGATTAAATCTTTATCAAACGTAAACAAGACTCTAGCCAAGTTGGCTTTAAGATTATTAACTGAAAAAGTCTTTATGGAGCAAAATCTAGTGGGACAAGTATTTCAGGAATAAGGACTTTTGCACTGTTGAGACCCTCTAAAGCTTTTATTTCTTGGATTGTCATTATGTCTTTAAGGAAGCTACTTGGTAAATGGTGTGTTTGGAAGATTGGTAATGGAAAGAATACTAGGATATGGAGGGATCTATATGTCTTCTCTCTTCCCAATTTCAGACATGATTCTGACATTGCATTGCTTATTCTATTGTCAAAGGTCAAAAATATCATCATGCATGGAACTAATGAGTGGAATTCTCACCTAATTCACCTCATTTCCACCCTCAGTGACGTTGTGGAGGTTCCCATGCTTTACATTCCCATAGAGGATTCTGAAGACAAGATTACCTGGGGTCTTACCCTAAGTGGTAATTTTTCTTCTTAATCATTCCAAAAATTGTTGTCTGATGAACAAGGTGAGTCATCCTTCCTTGTGATTTCTGATTTTCCTTGGTCTAAATTTTGGAAAACTAAAAAGATGGCACCTATGGGAGAAACTTTTTAGTTTTATTATTAAACTCCATAGCCTAGAAACTTGTGCTAATTCAGAATAAAGCTAACCAATCTAAGTAGATGGAAACATCTTGGTTGTAGGAGTTGAGCGACCCAAACTAAAGAGTCTATTCATAAAAAGACAAAGTTCAGGTGTTAGAAATAACATGTAGTCGTCATCGTATCTCGAAGTCATCACCATCTCATGTTCTGTTTTTATTTTGGAAAATTTTAAATGTTGATGTCGCCGCTAGGATAAAGTAGAGTGATTAAGGTCAAGACCAATTTTTATTTTATTAAAAAAAAAGGCGGTGTGCTTGCATTTTCTACTCTAGGGGAATTAGGTGAAGATACAATTGCTTTTCTGAAAAGGTTAGGGAACGGCCTCTCCAGTCACTATGTGAACCACAAAATAGGCGGTGCCCTTTTCCATAGATTAAGAATTATTATTCAAAAGGGGGTTGGCGCCCAGTTTGTCTCCAGTCACTATCCACCGACTTGTAACTGTTTTAATTTTTACAAATTAATATTAAATAAAATCTAAATAAAATAATATAGATGAGTTTAAAAAATAAAATAAAATTGATTGACACTTTCCTATCTCCATTGCCTAAGAAAGTGTGGAAGCAGGATCTATGGGAATTACCATGTAATTTGCTGACAAGAAGTATGCGCCTAGATATGAAAGATCTAATTATGTTATCGGTTCTAAAAAAAAAGTAGAAAATAAGGCAAAATTATTCTTCAATAAATATATCGACCGTCGGGGCCCCTTGTATATACCAGCTGAGTTGATAGTAGAATTAGGATTAGGACCAGTACCTCAATCCATTAGGATTCATCTTGGTATTGACGTTTATCCGCAACCATCTATCTATATATCTATCTTCTTAGTTTATTCATGTTATTTGTTTGATTCCGGATATTAATGTTCATTGTGCGACTTTCTGAGTACAGATCTATTGACTTGTATATGAGTTTTAGTACGCTTAAGTGTGAACTCATGTACACCAATTTGATTCAAATCACGCTATTTCCTCTTATAGCTAATGAGAGCATGTAAACTAAAGAGATTGGTTTGTGTCATTCCTAGATTTTTCACAGGTAACTAGTATTTGGAGTAAGCTTTTGTGGGTACACCTCTTGAAACTCCCCCCCCCCCCCCCCCCCGAGACTGTAACTCGGCTTGTTGCACACGCTAAGTGCAATCTCGATGCCTACGACAATGAGTTAGATTTTTTATTTTCTAGATTAGGTTTGCTCGAGGACTAGAAAATAATAAGTTTGGGGGTATTTGATAGACACATTTTTGTATCTGAATAGTTCTCAACTTTCTGTATCGGTAGTGCTCGATTTGTACTTATTATGATGTTTTATGTGTGTAGATACTTTTGGGAAATAAACTTTTGCGGAAAAGTTTCTTAAGGCACCCTAGAATTTAATGAAAGCACCCAGGAATTTTACTAAGGGCGCCTCCCCAAAATTACTATTTGCACCCCAGCGCCAAAGGGACTCTGCAGACGGATAGGTGGCACCCTTCTTCTTCCCCTTTTAAAGAAGAATTTTGGCGGAAAATATTTTCAGATGTGTGATTTCATGATATTTTCTCGTTGTTTTAGATTGGTTTGGGCCTGTTATGGATAGACAGGACTGGTATTTTCTTTACAGTGAAAAAAAAACTGGATTTTGATTCATTCTTAACTAAACAGGGGAAGAGAGATATTCTCGGGATTTCATTCTAATTCTGAAAGTTGTTGAGAAGATAAACATCACAGGACTCATGTCTATCAGGTTAGGAAAGAGTTGGAAACAATTCTAGATACATTGGAGAAAAAGAGGAAATAATCCCGTGACTTGGGACGTAAGAAAACAAAGAATTAAACCAAAAATCCTCGGAGATTTTAGGACATGTGTGTATAAATACAAGTGGTGGGAGTCCCGAAAGGTTTACGGAGTGTTAGGAGGGTTTGATTGGAGCTTTGGTTTGAAGAAGAACAGTTGCAGAAAGAATACGCAGATGCAGGGAAGAAGAAAAAGTCGAGAAACTAACTAATTAAGCCGGTCGCAAACTGCATAGGAGAGTCGCATATATTGTTGTTTTCGGAAATGCTTGCAAAAGGCTTTCTGCAAGTGAAATAATCCTTTTTCAACAGTTTCACAAAAAGTTCTAGGTTGCATCTTAGTTGATTGCTTAAGGGTATCTTCTAAAGAAGGTTTACTCATTGTTGCAGTTCTTTCATTCGTGAAACCTACGTGCCATTATCAGTTAACCTCTTGAGAGAATCTTCTAGAGGAATAGAAAGATAATAAGAAGTATTAGGTTGCAAATATGGGGAACTAGTACTACAATATTCCTTATTTTCTTGCTTGTATGAATGGTGCGTGTGCGAATAGTAATTGGGCTGGTATGGGGTATAACTTTCAAAAGTTGGTGTTCGAAATCATTATTCACACTATTGTAAGAATAATGTCTATTTTTAAACTCAGTTGGATATTCATTGTATTAGATACTATAATACCAATTTGACATCCTAACTGCAAGGGAATTCTACGCAAGCGCAAACAAGGATGACTCAACCAAGCAAATCTACTGATTGTAGCAAACAAAAATCATGATAGCTCCACACAGATCGTTTTTAGACATCTTTTAATCTTCCGAAAGGAAACTAGTTTCAGTTTTAGCAAATCTCTTAGAACGATTTGAATTAAAGTAAGTCAAAGAAAAGAAGGAGAAACTCTAAGGATATTGAATAACCGGACCTGTGTGGGAACATTTCCCTGGGTTACAAGGCGGCGTGACTCAACTTACAGTAATCATCCCGAACTTTAATTTGAGCTAACAAAGTAACCAATACAGTCCTTTTGAACGACTTTCATATAAGCTCGTTACCTTATCGGTCTCGTTCTAGTCAATATTTTAAGATTGGGTTCGCGTTGGGAATGTTTTTCTAAGGCGGGCAAGAAGGAAACGATGATGAAATTTGAGTCTTTATCTTATTTTGGCCAGACCTTTCCCTTTACTAGAAATTAAAATCGTTTTCAGAGGCTCAACAAATATGCATTATAAAGGCGTCCAGAAAATCCCACTGACAGGGGATTCGTGGTGGTTAAAGTCTTACCTCCCGTATCAGACGGACGATGAACCGACTCGGGCCACCGAATCCTACGTCTATGTACGAACCCAAGGTGCAGAGACAATATCGTAATTTTCCTCCTTCTTTGTAGCAGTTTATATTTAGGGTTTTTAAAAAATAAATAACGTCCCAAAGTCCAAAAAGTGTCAAAAAAATTAATAATTACAACAAATAAAAGCAAACCCTAATACAATTTCTAAAAAAAAAAACTAAAAAAATCTAAAATAAAAATATAATCTAATTAATAAGATGATAGACACATTTCTATATCTAATTTTTCTCAATTCTCTATAATTGTTAGTGCTCAGTTTTATACTTATTATGGTATTTTATGTGTTTGTAGGTGTTTTTGGAGAAATAAACTTTTGTGGAAGAATTGGTTCGAAAAGTGATATTTGCATCCCCTAAGAGAAATTACTAAAGGCAACCCGGAAAAGTGCTAAAGGCACCCCGGAAATGTGTTATTGGCACCCCAAGGAAAACTTATAAAGACAACGGCATCCAGGATATTTTCTAAGGGGGACCCCAAAATTGATAGGGGAACCCCATTCTTCTTCCAAATTTTAGCAGGAAACTGGTTTTCCACCTGTGATATTTGTTGTTTTGGATTTGGAAGAATTTTGGAGAGATCCAATCGTTAATTTTTAGTGGGATGGCTGGACTATATTGAGCTAAACATGGATGGTAAATGTGGTTGTTTTAATTAGAATGGATCGGATCACCGGAGTTGGAGTAAAACGGGGTCTCAGATTTCTCAAGAAAAATATGCAAAAGATCTTGTTAAAAGGTTTGGTCTTGATAAAAGTACTCCCAAACTAACTCCTATGCCCACTATTGGGAAGTTGCATAAGTATGAGAATGGTATTGATGTTAATCAAAAACTTTACAGATCCATAATTGGAAGTCTTTTATATTTAACAACAACAAGACCACATATCGCCTTAGCATTGGTTGTTGTGCTAGATTTCAAGCTAAGATAAAAGTATCTCATCTTGCATATGCTAAACAGATCATAAGGTATGTACAACACATTATCGGATGTGGTCTTTCTTATACATTTGATACTAATACAGATCTCACAGTCACAGCGTATTCTGATTCAGATTGGGCAGGTTGTGTAAAAGATAGGAAAATTACATCAAGAGGATTCTACTATGTAGGACTAAATCTTGTTTCTTGGCATAGAAAGAAACAAAACTCACAATCTCTACCGATGTACGAAGCGGAATACATTACTGCAGGTTCGTGTTATACTCAACTTTTATAAAAGAAATAAATGCTTACTGATTATGCAATCGATATTGGAACAATGAAAATATTCTGTGATAACTTAAGTGCGACTCGAATTACTGAGAATCATGTTGACCACTCAAGAACTAACCACATTGACATAAGATATCACTAAAATGGTATTGTCAACATAGAGTTTGTGCCATCAGAACAACAATTGGATGATATTTTCAACAAACTTCTAGACACCGCAATGTTTCAACACCTTCGGAAGTCTGTTGGTGTTGTTTGGCATCATTAAATCAAGTTCTAACAATTGACCCTGAATTTATTCGTATCTTTTGGGCAATAAAACTTGAGTTCCAGGTAAGGAATTGTTATCATTGTACAAATCCTTGTTTTTATAAATCAAGGTCACTCATGTTGTTCTCTTTGGAATGACATCAAATGGGGGAGAGTTCTTAAATGAACTTGTGCTTAATTACTATATATTTGTGGGGAGTGTGGCTGTGGAATTTGAAAGGAGATACTTTTATCTTAAATCTCCTAGATGAGCGCTAAGTAATTTTTACTATGTGATGTCATCTAAATGAGGAGTTGCATTTTAACTATGTTATAATGTGGAATCTCAAAACTTCCTTAAAACTTGACATATCTTTTGATTGTGTTCATTATGATCCTACGATTTTCGTACCTTTGTTAATTTTATTGACAAAAGGGGGAGAATTATTTAATAGTTTCATACTACGTACATATGGTTTACAGATCATTATGTAAGGAGGGGTGAATCAATAATTTGTAGGTTTCACCTATTATGCAAAAGATGTAAGTATTGATTAAGGGGGAGAAACATATCACTGCAGTATTATACTTCAGAGTTGGGATATAATTGAACTTTGTAGAATGGAATAATACCATGTTTTTGTACAATGACGATTAAGAATATTTTGTTTCAAAAGTTATTATCGTCATGGAACAACAACGATGCTGAGTTGAACACGTTCAGAATCATTGCAACTTGAAATAACGAAAAATTCAAAGAGTTGAAGAAGCCAAGGAAATCAAGACATAATGGATTTGAGAAGTTTTCTAAGCTTTGTTTTTCTATTTATATGTATTAATAGTTTTGTCACTAAAATTGACAAAGGGGGAGATTGTTAGAGCATTGCTCGGTTGAACTGACAAGTGTTGTTATCTCAAGCTTGTTGTTAAATTTAATTGTCAAAACTATCTACAATCAGTTAAGTCTCGGACTAGGATAGAAATATAGCTGAGAAACAGTAGATCACGACAGTCATCAATGTGTTCTACCGTTTGAAGATGAAGATCAACCGAAGATTTTCGAGAATTTCGTCAACAAAGGGTAAGTGAAGACTGAACCACCTATTTATCAAGTTATATTCACTTTTCTATAACTGAGACGATGTCGCATAACTAATTATACTATTATGCATAGACAAGAATTTAGAGTCAAGTTTATCTTGATAATTAGTTGTCGAAATATAATGACTAGGCTTGATGAATTTCGGTTAAGGACAACTTATTGTTCGGAATCAAAATCATGATTCAAGTTTTATCTTTCCAAAATAGCCTGGAACAACGGTATGTGTCATTGATGTTAGTTAGGAATGTTTTGACTCGATTTAAAGAGAAATATAGAACTATTATAGATTCGGATACAAGACAGTTTTATCAGTCTTACAAACTGGGAAAACTGTTATATGTCTGAACCCGTATTATATGTACTCGTACACGTAGCGGAGTAGCTATATATCGACTTACAGATTTGTGGTACACATATTTCTATGTATATCATGTGAAAATTTATTCAAATCGTGAAACCATTTTTAAATTGTGATTGCGGAACCAGGGTTAGTTTCCAAACCTGTACGCAAACTAAGACAATTTTGTGTTCCTGAACTCGGAAGTGTATCCAAACCGGTACGCAAACCGATTTAGTTTTGTGAACTCCTGAACCGGTAACAGTCTTAAGGTTTCCAAACCGGTACGCAAACCTAAAAAGTTATGTTAACTCTGGAACTTGGTTTGCTTAAATATTTACAAACTGGTACATGTACTGTAACTGAACCGGCTCACGAACGAAAATGGTATTTGTACCTTGTACACCTACTAACCATGTCGATTATATTTTCAAGTGCGTTTAAATTGTTTCTACGAGATAATTAGCATTTAATTAATTCTATAAAAAACACTAGACTTATTTGATCACATGTTTGTAACTCAGAATTAATGTCTTATGTGTTCATGAAAATGAAGATTAAGCTTTTAAGTTCAAACAGGCTAATTTCGGCTAACCATGTTGAACATAGTCTTTGTACACGGTTCGGTTACGGTTTCACCTAACCAGAATGTATATCTTCCTCATGTAAATCAGATTCAAAGATTCATCTAATGGTGGATATTGATTGTTTGGTTCCAAAGTTATCTTAGCTTTTTCCATACAGATTGCCTAAAAAAAAATGGTGGTGTATTTTGGTACCCCAGTGTTTTCATTGTAAAGGACATCATCTAAGGGAATCAATTGCGTAGAATCTTGCGAGGTTCAAGAGACATAAGGAACACGACTGTAGCTGAATTTCATAGAGGATTAATTCGTTCTCAACTACATTCCAGTCTGAAGTATGATAGTAGAATAATGTCTATAATGGTTAGTGCCGTGGTTTTTCTGCTAGTGCAGCTTTCCTTGTTAACAAAATTCGGGTGCCTTATATTTTTCCTTTTCCAAATTGTTTAGTTTATCTTTATAATAAGAATAACACAAAGTAGTATGTAAATCAATTTAGATTTCTTAAGTCCTTATTGATTGAGATCAAACCAAGACTTGTTCTTATTGAATTAATATCTTGAAAGATAGATTGCAAGTTTCATACTTGTCAGAATTCGGATCTTGTATAATTCTGATACATACATATTGATCTTGAATATTGATTTTTGAGATCTCGAAGAACTCTTCTACACAATCAGGTTCACGAATCTTTGATCTATATATATATATTGATTGTGGAAGAGAAAGAGAAAAACTTTATATACAATCTTATTCAAAGGTCGTTACTTTGACCTATTTGTGATTATATTAGGATTTTTCCATACAGGTTACCAAACGAAAAAAATGGTGGTGTACTTCGTACTCTCTTCTTTTCACTAGTATCAGCGAAAAGTTAGTTTAACCAAAATAAGACCAGTTGGACAAGAAGGTGTAGTGAGATTGATGTTATTATCTCTTAACCGTTTATCTTCCTACATGTTCGCTTTTATACTTCCTGATTGTAAGATTTATCAGTCACCCATCGATCGACATATCTATCTTGAAGAATTTAAAATGTTTCTCACCATCCAAATAATAGAAACAAAATAAATAAATCAAGTAGGAAATACCAATTAGTCTTAAGAATAATATATTAGAGTTAGTTTGGTCCAGTTGACCCATTCAACTTTCTGTTTGGTCATTTTTCAAAATATATATCATTGTTTGGTCCCAAAAGAGTATTTCTCTTTCGGTAACCCTTTTGGGACCACATATATAGGAAAAGTTAAGAGAAAATATCTCAGGCGAAAAAAACAATGAGAATTTTTTCAAGGGTTTTTATGAAGATGATGAAGATCGATTATGGAACTTAATGAGATTTCTTTCTGATGTTGAAGACGATGAAGATTTATTATGAAGATTGTTTATAAAGATGATGAAGATTGATTTATGAAGAATTTCTTTCTGTTGTTGTTGAAGACGATGATATTTGTGTGTGTTTCTCTTCTTCTGCTGTTAAAGATGATGAAGACGGTAACGATGATGAACATGAACTTATGTTTGAAGATTTGATCTGTTATTATTAAAGAATGAACTGATTTCGTGTAGATCTATGTTTGTTTTCATCATTTTTTTCTTTCTTTTGGATCTTATTTTGATGATCTAGGTTTTGTTTGTGTGTTCATTTTTACGAATGAAATATATCTTTTTGTTCAAATAATGAACTTTGATTAGATGTTCATTTGAAAGAATAAACTCTGATTTTTGTTCATTATTATGAACTTTGATTAGGTGTTCATTCGAAAGAATGAACTCTGTTTTTGTTCATAATTGTAGAATTTTTGTTGTGTGTTCATTTGAAAAAATGAACTTTGTTTTCTTCCAGGTTTTATTAGGTGTTCATTTGAAAGAATGAACTCTTGTTTTTGGTCATAATAGTGAAGTTTTTGTTGTGTGTTCATTTGAAAGAATGAACTCTGTTTCCATATAGGTTTTATTAGGTGTTCATTTGAAAGAATGAACTCTTGTTTTTTGTTTCATAATAGTGGAGTTTTTGTTGTGTGTTCATTTGAAAAAATGAACTCGATTTTTTCTTCTTAATAACGAATTTTTTACAGAGTGTAATGAAGTTCATTGGATATAATGAAGTGTAGAGTTTTCATGAAACATAATGATCTCAAATCTACAAAAGACCTGATAGTTCATCAAACAGAATGAACTGCTACAAGAAAATAAGTAGGAATTAACACGGAAGGGTATTTTTGTCTGTTTCATATTTTCAAATAATTATGGACTAAATAGGAAACAAGTTTCCCAAAGGACCAAACAGATTTGACACCACTTAAAAAAGGACCAAACAATTATTTCCCATCAATCAATATAATACACGTCAAAGTTAGGAGGATGTGGGGGAAAATAAGAAAACATAGTCTAAACACCACTCGGTTGACACAAACCCTTTCCTATATTATGACCCTAGTCTCCCTATGTGGTAAAAAGGCCTGCAACTTGAGATTAATAGTCGCTGCAGCCTGGAGATTAACGGGAGAGTTCTAGCGACATGCATCCATTGTTTAGAAAAGAAAGTTAAGGTTTGCTCACATTTTAGGTGTGTGTAAGCATAATCTTTTGCGTCACTTTTTCCTCAATTATGGACATAAAAAAAAATACATGGCTGCTGTTAATAGAGGTGCCAATTTGCATGGAGGGTTTACCACTCCAAATGTGAAAGATGCTTTTTCTTATAGAATCCTATTATTGGGGCCGCATGAGGGATGAGTTTTTGGGGGCTTAATGAAAAAGAAGAATGATTTTGATGAATTTTTTTGAAAATTTTGAAGAAAAACTGATGAAACCCATCCTGAAACTAGTCTAGAAAACCGTGTAATCAATCCCCATTAGAAATTTTGATTGATTCAAATCTGTTAGAAATTGGAAAAAGTCTGAAATTTTTTAAAGGTTACGGCTGGGAAAATGTTGTCGTCCCAGCCGTTATAAGGCTTTACGGTACGTAATTTAAGGACTCCAGGCTGTAATAGACATTCACGACTAGGTTAGTAATAACTGCTGGCCGTAATTCACATTTACGGATGGGTTAGTATAAACTTCTGGCCGAATACTTATCCAGAGTCACCTGTGTCTCAATCACTGCTGCAAACCCAACCGTAAATGGTATTCACCCAGCCGTTTTTAGGCCTGAACACTCTCAACCAATGCAATAAATGCATTGGTTGACTTCTATTTTTAAACTAAACGGCTAGTTTTCAAAAAAAAAAAAAAATTGTTATGTTATTAAACCCTATAAAAGGAGACCATTCTATCATCTCTTTCTCACCCAAATCCTAGTCATAAGCTCTCATATTCATTCTCAGCTATTTCTCATCCCAATAAAGAAGAAAAATCATTATGGTGACTCCCTACACCAATGAAGAAGATTTTGCGATTGTTAGAGTGATCACTCTTTTCAGAGTATAAGGATGATTTTTGTTAAAGGGAGAGCAAAAAGTGATGCGAGGAGAGCAATATGACTTGCAAATTAGGACCTATCCAAAATATTTTTCTAACTCGGACCAAAAAAACTCTACTAAATACACCCACAAAGTACACCCCTATTTTTCGATCACATCCACCATAATTTTCAAATCTTTGAATATAAATAAATAATTTTTTAATTGATTTCATAATTATATTAACCTCGCGTTTTTAGGGGCCACTCAAAAGGATTTAGGGGCCAACAATAAAACAAAAAAGGTCACCCAAAGGGAAAATGTAGCCAGCCCTTATCTCGCGTAATTCGTAATGGCGAAATTACCCTTATATATTCGGAGGATATGATAACATTATTATCCTCCGATTGTAATCGGAAGCCAAAATATTACCCAGACTTCCGATTGTAGTCGGTGCAGTATTAGAATGATCTTTGTTTCATTTTTTCCATTTCTTTTTCATTTTTGAGTTGTTAGAGTTATAGAGAAGAATGTGAAGGAAAAAAGGGAAAACCCATTTTATCACTACAAAAATAGATGGATATGAAGAAGAAGGTGAGAATCATGGCGAAGAACAAAATGTTGAGGGTTCACGACCGTTTAGAGAAGACGATTTGGGGTATATGTTGAATGATCCAAACTTTTGTGGAGAGGAAAACCTAGACGACCCTTTCATGGAAGAAAATGGAGAATCGCCTGATATTGAAGCTAACGATGCATGTAAAACACAAGTATTGTGTTAAGAAACTCAAATACTCGATTTGCATGCGTTTGTGTGCTTTTGTAAACAAGAAAAATCGATTATTGCATGCATTGAATGCCATGAACTATCCAGATTCGGTAGATAATTTCTCGAATAAACTTACGAATATAACACACTGAGTACCAAATATGTATATTCGGTAGTTCCAAGATAATAGTTTACTGCCGAATATGAGAAAAAACCCCAAACTGGTTTTCCAAAAAAATCTTCATTTGGTAGTTATGTAGAGTTATTTACCCCCGAATGGCCCCAAAAAAGAATTCCCCAAAAAATTTCAAAACTCAGTATTCTTATCCTTTACAATCGGTAATAGTTTAACATTATTTGACTGCCGAATATAACAGTGGCCTCAAAATAAAATTTCTGAAAACTTGAAAATCGGATGTTTATCGATTAAAGTTATCTCCCGGTTATTTATATTCAGATGTTTTACTATATATTTTAGCTTCCGATTATATCATTTTTTGCACTCAGTAAACTGTGTACATTCATTTGCATAAATCGGGTGTTTTGGGTAATCGATAGGATTCTGAATATAGTATATTCGGCAGTTTGACTTATTTAATAACCTCCGATTATTGTATAATAATTTGTTGCTTTCATATGCAGGCCATTGCAGAGTTTGTTGATGATTTCTATTTGAGGCCCGACACTTGCCTATGGCCCAAAAATCAGAATTTGGGAAAAACTGATACTTTTCAAATTTTGAACTTCAAATAATCGGAAGTTAACTCAGTTACCAAAACTTTCGAATATGGGGTGTCTAACCTTCTATATTGGCCCTTGGAACCACCTAGAGCCATGGCATGGTTTGTTTTGAACTTGTAATATTCGGAGGATAATCTTTTTTGTAAAGTTCCGAATGTACGATGGCCCAAAAATCAGAATTTAGGGAAAAACTGATACTTTTCAAATTTTGAACTTCAAATAATCAGAAGTTAACTCAGTTACCAAAACTTCTGAATATGGGGTGTCTAACCTTCTATATTGGCCCTTGGAACCACCTAGAGCCATGGCATGGTTTGTTTTGAACTTGTAATATTCGGAGGATAATCTTTTTTGTAAAGTTCTGAATGTACGATGGCCCAAAAATCAGAATTTGGGAAAAACTGATACTTTTCAAATTTTGAACTTCAAATAATCGGAAGTTAACTCAGTTACCAAAACTTCCGAATATGGGGTGTCTAACCTTTTATATTGGCCCTTGGAACCACCTAGAGCCATGGCATGATTTGTTTTGAACTTGTAATATTCGGAGGATAATCATTTTTGTAAAGTTCCGAATGTACGATGGCCCAAAAATCAGAATTCGGGAAAAACTGATACTTTTCAAATTTTGAACTTCAAATAATCGGAAGTTAACTCAGTTACCAAAACTTCCGAATATGGGGTGTCTAACCTTCTATATTGGCCCTTGGAACCACCTAGAGCCATGCCATGGTTTGTTTTGAACTTGTAATATTCGGAGGATAATCTTTTTTGTAAAGTTCTGAATGTACGATGGCCCAAAAATCAGAATTTGGGAAAAACTGATACTTTTCAAATTTTGAACTTCAAATAATCGGAAGTTAACTCAGTTACCAAAACTTCCGAATATGGGGTGTCTAACCTTTTATATTGGCCCTTGGAACCACCTAGAGCCATGGCATGATTTGTTTTGAACTTGTAATATTCGGAGGATAATCATTTTTGTAAAGTTCCGAATGTACGATGGCCCAAAAATCAGAATTCGGGAAAAACTGATACTTTTCAAATTTTGAACTTCAAATAATCGGAAGTTAACTCAGTTACCAAAACTTCCGAATATGGGGTGTCTAACCTTCTATATTGGCCCTTGGAACCACCTAGAGCCATGCCATGGTTTGTTTTGAACTTGTAATATTCGGAGGATAATCTTTTTTGTAAAGTTCTGAATGTACGATGGCCCAAAAATCAGAATTTGGGAAAAACTGATACTTTTCAAATTTTGAACTTCAAATAATCGGAAGTTAACTCAGTTACCAAAACTTCCGAATATGGGGTGTCTAACCTTCTATATTGGCCCTTGGAACCACCTAGGGCCATGGCATGGTTTGTTTTGAACTTGTAATATTCGGAGGATAATCTTTTTTGTAAAGTTCCGAATGTACGATGGCCCAAAAATCAGAATTCGGGAAAAACTGATACTTTTCAAATTTTGAACTTCAAATAATCGGAAGTTAACTCAGTTACCAAAACTTCCGAATATGTGGTGTCTAACCTTCTATATTGGCCCTTGGAACCACCTAGAGCCATGCCATGGTTTGTTTTGAACTTGTAATATTCGAAGGATAATCTTTTTTGTAAACTTCTGAATGTACGATGGCCCAAAAATCAGAATTTGGGAAAAACTGATACTTTTCAAATTTTGAACTTCAAATAATCGGAAGTTAACTCAGTTACCAAAACTTCCGAATATGGGGTGTCTAACCTTCTATATTGGCCCTTGCAACCACCTAGAGCCATGGCATGGTTTGTTTTGAACTTGTAATATTCGGAGGATAATCTTTTTTGTAAAGTTCCGAATGTACGATGGCCCAAAAATCAGAATTTGGGAAAAACTGATACTTTTCAAATTTTGAACTTCAAATAATCGGAAGTTAACTTAGTTACCAAAATTTTCGAATGTACCACACAAATCATTGTCATTTGAACTTGTCTAACTTAGTTACCCAAACTTCCGAATGTACAACACAAATCATTGTTATTTATCTGCTCTTCTTTACTTTATGACCGTGACTACCTCCCAGTCCTGCACGACCACGGGTTTGAGTACCTTCAGTTGGAGCAGCTTCAGTTGGAGCAGCTTCAGTTGGAGCAGCTTCAGTGCTCGATGAAGCTCGAGTTCTTTTACCCGTCTTTGATACTGCCACCTTGGGCTGATGCCTCTTCGTGACTTTCTCCCCAAACTTGGCAGCATAATCTTCGTTATCCATATTATCAACTAGATCTCTAGCCTCTTTGATCTTCTCAGCTGGCATGGGATCTCCGCTCTTCAGGCATGCAGTTAACATTTTGGAAACACGCTTGAACCTATTCACCTGTTATTTATACGTAATGACATAACATCAAACGGTAATTACCTAAGATTTATAGGAATAATATAAAATGAAAAAAAATATAAGAACACGCACCAGTCTATCATAACCAGCTGGTTTGTCTTTGATGATACAATTATAACTTGAACCCGCCGCAGTAGTGTTGGATTTGATTTCACGGATAACCAAAGGATGTGATACCTTGTTATACCAACTCATATAGTCTGGAGAATTTTCATCACCTCGGGTGGTTCGTCTACCAATATCGATAATGAATTCATTCCTCTTATCCCAGTTATCAAGAACAGTAGGTGGGCCTGTGTGAACAATCGTGAGATTATCACCACTAGAAGAGCAAAACTCCAACTCCAATTTGTAGTAATCCCTCATTTTCTCCACAGGTTGCTGTTGTATATACCCGTGTTGTCGCATCACCCTAGAGGGGTTATACATCACGTATCCTGTGAGGTGCCACAATGGTCCAAAATAAAGAGACAAGTCCGACTGAACATTTATATGCCCACTGGCTCGATCTTCCTTGTATGGATCAAAGCATACGTCTGAGGTCTTCAATTGGTCCAAAATCTCCCTCATGCGAATCAACTGCTGCTCTTTTGTCCTAGAACGGTTGTCTTCAAATATATACTTTGTTCCTCTAGGAGTACCTTTGCACCACCCCGGGTTCTCTCCGGCCAACTTCAGGATAGGGAAGTGGTCATAGATCCATGCCTATATACATAAGAAATCAAGTTTTAGTAAATAAATTGTGTATATTCGGTAGTAATTTCCAAACATTATTTCCGATTATATATAATCGGAAATACAACTGAGTACCTATCCACCGAATACCAAACATTCGGAAATAGAGATGGATCATTTCCTACCGAATATGCGTCATTTGGAGTTCAGTAACCTAGAGTTTTTCTGTCCTGTATATTCGGTACTAATATCAAAAGAATATTTCCGATTGTATATAATCGGAAAACAAAGTAAGTACCTAACCACCGAATAACCAACATTCGGGGAAAGAGATGGATAATGTCCTACCGAATATGCGTCATTTGGAGTTCAGTAACCTATAGCTTTTCTGGCCTGTATATTCGGTTCTAATATCAAAAGAATATTTCCGATTGTATATAATCGGAAAACAAAGTAAGTACCTAACCATCGAATAACCAACATTCGGGAAAAGAGATGGATAATGTCCTACCGAACATGCGTCATTTGGAGTTCAGTAACCTATAGCTTTTCTGGCCTGTATATTCGGTTCTAATATCAAAAGAATATTTCCGATTATATATAATCGGAAAACAAAATAAGTACCTAACCACCGAATAACCAACATTCGGAAAAAGAGATTGATCATTTCCTACCGAATATGCGTCATTTGGAGTTATGGATATGCATCATATGTATTGTCTACCGAATAACTATAGAGTGAGTTATAGAGTTAAAGAAAAAACCTGCAATAGAGCCACGTTCCCGGCAACTTGGCAGGTTCCTAGCCTCGAAGCCTTTCTCAACTCTTCCATCAAGAATGCTAGGCATGCCGTGCCCCAAGAATAGTCACCGACTTCATGGAGAGGATCCAAAAGTTGTATAAGGTTGGCGTCGATCTGGTTGCCATAAGTATTGGGGAATATGACACATCCCAATACACAAAGGAGATATGCGGTGGCAGCGTGGTTCACTTTCTCATCAGTTAACGTTCCATTCTTTTCCTTCTCCAAGGTGCCTCGAAACATATTCATCAAAGATGTAATGTTGATCTGTCTTGTTCTGTAACTTGCATGCCTCGTAAACTCTGCTGTTGTTGTCTCTTCATCCCAACCTAATCACTTTTTAGTTAGAGCATAAAGTTGTGTCCAACTTAAATACTTTGTGTATTTAAACTTCACAGATGTGCCTTGGTCGGGAAGGTTAATAATCTGCACAACATCATCCGGATTAATCGTCATCTCCCCAAACGGCATATGGAAAGTATCGGTCTCAGGATACATTCTCTCCATGAACGCCAATATGGCCACACGATCATGTTCCAACAATGAATTCTCGGCGGCATTAGCTAACCCCGAGTTGGAAACAATTGACTTGAACCTTTTACATTCACCGGATAAAGGCCACGCAAGCATTTTTGTTGGTGCGGCGGTAGGTTTGAGTAAACGGACCGCATCTTGATGATCCTATTAAAGTACATAAAAAAATCCTTAATACAAATATTACGATATAACACATAGACAATACATTAATAAAAAATAGTAATTTTATTACCTCGGTTTCGTATATTTCTCTGGACCATGAGTCTTTGTATCCAAATAGCAATTTTCCTCCATCCGCCGGAAGCCCAAGGATTGTGCCTGCTAGAATACCCTTCTTCTTCAAGTGCTGAGGGACAAGATGTGATGCTTTCTTAGCAATATCCTTCTTTACACCATCTTTTCCTTTTTTGGCTTTTTGGGTACCACTTGGTTGTCCTTCTTCTTCTACTCTTGGCACTGGATCAACTGGTTCAATTTCATGGTGGGGTGTAACTTGTGGAGCAGTTGGTTCTGCACTTTGTTGAGCGGCTTGTTCAACACTTGGTTGCACCCCTTGTTCACTTCCTTGTTGTTCTACACTTTGTTCAGCACTTGGTTGCACTCCTTGTTGACTGCTTTGTTCTTGTAAGCTTTGTTGGGCACTTGAATTATCTTTGGCACTCCTTTCCCTCCTAGCACTAGCTGTCACTTTTTTCCTCCTTTCTCGACTTTGTCTAAACAATAAAGAAAGGAACAATATTTACAAACTATACAATCGGAAGACAAAGTATGGAAATATAACCCAAATGTACACATTCGTACGTCAAAAGACACATACTGTTCCCGAATACAAAACAATCGAAAGCTAATTAAACATATTTACAACCGAATATGCATCAATTGGATTTCAGAAGCTCTAAATTTTTCATCCTACACAATCGGAAGAAAAAGTACAAAACTATCACCCGAATAAACAAATTCGGAAGTAAGAAGACACATATTTTTCCCGAATGAAAAACAATCGGAATATAACTAAACATGTTTACAACCGAATATTCATCAACTGGAGTTCAGAAACTCTAAAATTTTATCCTACACAATCGGAGGTATAAAACATTATATTGTCTTCCGAATAAATACTGGCCCCAAAATGGGATTTTTCCTATATCAGAAATTTTGAGATTTTTTCAATATATATATTCGGTAGTGAGTGTACTTCCGAATACTGTGTGTCTACTTAAATATATTTGGAAGCCAAAAAATTCATCAAACTACCGATTATTACCAGTTTTTATCCAGGAAGATATGGCCAACAATATTCGGCAGATAACCAACAAATATATCTCCCGAATACTGTCGATGTTCTTGAGAAACGAAGAACACGACTACATTCGGAAGTAAATAAGCATGAATATCGCCCGAATCTGGATAAAAAACCGAAAACCCTAGAAATTTTTTTTCTCGATTCGTCGAATTAAAGCGAAATAAACACCAAAAATGATAGATTCTTACCTAATTGGGGCCATTTGAAGTTGACGAAGTGTTTGACTATCGGAATCGCCACCACCGACTACATTGCCGGGTACTTGTTCTTCGCGTTCTTCGCTTTCTTCTTCATTTGCAGCAAGAATTTCTTTATTTCTTGCTAAAATCCCAATCTTTGGATCGATACCCCGAGCAACATTTTTGGTTCTAGGTCTGTGGGTTTCATTTCCCTTATCCATTTTTTTATAAACGAATCGACGATGTTTTGATTTTACGATTCGCGGCGATGTTTCGGTTGAACGAGGGAAAGTTTTTTTCTTCCACAATCGGAAGATATGAAACTGGAAGAAGAAGAGTTGAAATGAGTAGAATTTTTTTTGATTTGGTTTTTATACGGTTTACCAGAAGGGCATTTATGTAACTTCAATATCATATAGGGTACCCCTTGACTAGAGTCTTTGGATGGGTATAAATTGATGGCCCCTAAATCCTTTTGAATGGCCCCTAAAAAGGCGAGGTATATTAAGAACAAAAAGGATTACATATAGTCGTATCGCTCCCATTATACAAAAACTATGGCGGAAAAATCATACGGTGTTCTTCCCCAATATTGAAATATCAATGATTCAGCATGTTAGCCATTCCTGAATCGTCATCTAAAAGAGATTTAAATATATTATTGTGATCATTGAAGACCAAATGGACACCTACCATCAACCAATGCAAAGTCACGAACCCTAGATTGGAAAATATATCTTTTACATGCTTATTTCTCATCGAATGCAGTTCCCATAACTTATCCTCCAATTGCTTATCTACTTGCTGCAGATCGTAAACCCTTAGCCGCTATTGAAAATGTATCCAATTCCTAACCAGTCAATCACTATTATTCACATCAACATCTCCAAGTCGAACTATTCCACTTTCAAGTCCTGCATACATTGATCTCAGAGTCTACTTCTGATTTACGTTGGCAGTGGTGGTGAAGTTGAATATTATGGGGTTTGTGGGTGCATTTAGTAGGTGTAGTTTTGTCCTGGTCTAGAACATATACTGAATAGGTCCTAGTTTGCGAGTCGATCACGATTTTTACGCTTCTCGGATCATTTTTGGCTCTCCCTTTAACAAAAATTATCAAAGATAAAGAAGTATAACATAGTCGAGTTCGAACCACAGAGACTGTTGGTGGTCAAAAGAGTTTTTTAGCAAAGCAATAATACAAAGTTGAATTGTAATTGAGTTGTGAAATGCAGTAAATGATAATTGTAAAAGAAAAAAAATAAATGATTGTAGTATCTACCAAGACTTTGAGTTTTCACATAATGTATTCAAGTTGTATGTGATCAAATTATAACTCAAATAGAAACGAATAATGATTCGTTCTATCCGGCAGACATAGCAAGTTAGGATCTTAATGTAACTAACACAAATACCATTTCATGACGATTGATTATATTTCTAAAATAAATATCAATTGAGAAATATCACAGGGATTCCCTAGCATTCAATGTATCCGGAAATCATAATGAATCTAAGAAGTTTGCAGATATTATCAACACGAAATTGCAATCAAACATAGACAAAGAAGTGGATTAAAACATGGAATTTATTTATGATCACTGTAAAGAACACTTAGACACATTAGGCTTCCTCTCTTGTCTTGGTAGAGAGGGGTTTTAGCTTCTCATTGTTGTAGTGGAACCGATTAGAGAATACTATCAAAACAACCAAAGAGAAAACTACCACAAGCTCTAGCTAGAAAACCAAAGAAAAGAAATATATGAAAAGTGATATTCCGGCCTACCATTCTTGATTGATTAAGCTCATCCTTTATACAGCAACAACTTGACTTCTTCTCTAACTACTTGATTCAAATACTTCCTGGATTTGGGGAAAACATTCCATATAACTATAACGTCTTCCACATATTTCTGCTAACACCAGCTGAAATCAGTTGTTGATTACCTGTATTTGACTATATATCATCACGAATAACATTAGGGAAAACCCATTCAAGCAGAATCTGAATTCGATGTTCCCTTAATTTCGGCCTCATTCCATTCCATGTAATCCACCAACATCCAACATCCAACAGATAAACCACAACTTACTTCTTAGCCGAGATACAAGAGTCGCAATCTTAATTCACTCGTCTCTCACTGGTTGCACAAGCTAAACCAACACACCAGCATCTTAGCACCACTTGTCACGACCTTTTCAGACTCACTCTCCAGTCTGTTCAACCAACAGACCCTATCTTCTTCTCCATGTTATTGTTATTGCAAACGAGACTCACTTTGTTGGTGATGTCGACCTGCAGAGACCCCATTGATGTTGCAGTCAAACCATCACCAGTGCCTTATTCATAGAAACACATTCCTTTCTCCCTGATGCCGCAGATGTTGTTTCCTACATCCAGCTATCTCGTGCACACACCATCAGATTAAACCTCATTAAGCACTTTCCTCCGATTACAGTCATCTCACCAGTAAACCCTAGCTTTTCTTCCAATCACTCATATCAGCACCTTCATCGACTTCTCAATTAAACCCAGTCAAGATCCATATCGAAAACCCTCAAATTCAACTGTTGTTGTTGAGAATATTTGAAGCAACTGGCTTGATTCTCGATCCCACGACACCACAGATCCATTTTCGATGTTGCGGAATATCACCTTAATTCCCTTGAATCTCCATCTTGTTGGCAGCACAGCTTGAAGAAGAAATAAAGTTCAGATCCCATGTTCATTGATAAGAGCAGCACTTGATGATTTTTTTGCAGTTAATGCCATTTTTTCCTTGCTCTTCTCACTGATTCTTCGCTGAATCCAGTACCTACCCCTACATCTCTGTTGACGTTTCCTATCCATACAACACAATTCAATCAATACCACCGCGTGTACTAGCAGATTCAATCTACCAAGATGACCAATTTCCTAATTCGAACCAACTACCCCATTCTTACTATAACATTTACATTCAATGGGAGCTTGAATCCCCTCCCGTGTCTTAGACTGGGTCCTATGGGCATGCCCAACCCCTTCTCAAGCAAGAAAACCGTGGCTATATGTGCCTCTTCCCGCAAGGCTTCCCCATTATGTAGGAATCCCAGCAGGAAGACTCCAAAAACGGGCAATGGTTAGCTGTTCCCAAAAAGTGAAAAACGGATAGCCATCAACCGTTTCAAACTTAAAAACCATGTAACTTGGTAGGGTCAGGTAGAAAAATTACGTAAAATTCGTGTATCTTAGTTGAAACCGGATAATGATTAACTGTTTTTTTGTTAAAAATTGGGTAACTTTGATTAAAACACGTATGACTTTGAATAGGTGGACCCAATAAATTAAATAACAGACAACAAGTGGCCCTTTTTCTACCTAAAACGGATGTTCATTATCCGTTTCCCATATAAGTAGGGAATGACCACTAGGGCAAGCCTCTTCCCAAACTGACGTGGAAAGGTAATTGGGAAGAGCCATAGGACCCGGTCTTAGTAACACAAAAATCAACAACACCCATCTCATAAACGAGTAGCATCCACCTCCATTTGCTGTTGCAGTGAGAATCAACTATATTCACCTCTCCATATTGTCTCGATCTCATGCTTAGATCCCCTTTCTTTTGATAAGAAAGAAATGAAAATGTTGAAGAGAATACCACAAAAGGAATGTAGTGGAAGAGCTGCCACGTATCCCACTTTCTTTATTCCACCATTCGCTCTGTCCGTGAAATGAAAAAGCCAAGCAAGTGGCTCGAGTGGTGAGCAGCATGGGCGTACAAGGCATACCACCACATGCTCGGCCTCTTTTGTTGCCTTGAGATTTATTGTCGCAAACGCCATTCAGCTCATCGTTTAGCCATTTATTTTCTGGGTGAACGGGTTTCATTCGTAATTCCTATAAATGACTTAAAACAATATTATTAGCTAGCTAACGAGACCTAGCTAGTGTGAATGCAGGTATAAAAGTATCGCACTTACGGTCTTATCATAGAACATGGGCGATGGTCAGACAACATGATGAAGATCTAGACATTGACGCAGATCAAACATCCTTGTCTTTTTGAACCGTATTTTCATAATTTTTGTTGCACTAAACGGAAATCATAATGGAAGAATTTTGGCAAGCGTTAAGGAGAGATTCGAGAAAGTCTTTAAAAAATGCGAAGATTTCAAAAAGGAAATGAAAGCCCAAAAGGAAGCCAATCCCACAATGCCAAGTGCGATAAGAGTAAGTCTTTTAATAAGTTGTTTCATTAGAAATCGTTTTGAATAACATTATCTAACACATCGTATTTGTTTTTATAGTGGTCGAGGGCTCGCCGACATTATGAGGCAGTTCATGGAAAATAGTTTCAACAAAATGATAGCTATTGCATCTTAGAAAATACTACCTATGATCTTGACCGATACAAATAAGGGTTTATTTCAAATGTTATGATCTATCTTATCGATTTAATGAAAGATGTATGCTTTTCCGATTCAATGAATGAAAAACCGTTTTGATCTATTGAATTTTATGTTTTTTCCATTTCTCAAAAGAAAAAACGAATAGTTTCATAACTTTTTAAGTATTTTCGTCCAGGTTTTTAATCTCAAACGACCTAGCCGTTTTGACCACAGAAACTGAAAATTCAAATTTATGATTTGGATAGCGGACCACGACCAAACTGTAAACACCATATTGGCCGGGTTCCTATGATTTCCAACCGTACTTTTGGTATCAGTTTGGAAGCTGGTTTTTCGGCTGGGATTTAACAGGTTACGGCAGGACATTCTGGCCGTTAGTTGTGATTCCCATAATTACGGATACTTACGGCTGGTATACCCAGCCGTTACTTTGGTTGCTTTTATAAATTTTATTGTCGTATTCCATCAAATTTTTCAACTTACATTCATCAATTCATAATGTTACCATTACATAATTTTGGTAGGCCCCGTTACACTCAATAGTTATACCCAAATGCAAAAAATAAAACACGCAGTAATACATTTAAATAGTCAAGCTTGGTTGTAAATCTCAATAAACTCTCTCTTGATCCAGTAGCATTTCTTATGCTCGAATTATTTGCGACGAATAGCTAGGTAACAGGCAAAAGCCCAGGAGATCTAGAAAACAAATCAAGATAAAGTAGTATTTTATTCAGAACTTACTTGATTAGAAAACATTTGCACATACTGACTATATTGAAAAAGAACATTTCTGGACTCATTGCCTTCACCCGTGCCAATTGCACCCTAAAAAATTCCATTTCTAGGTAGATCTCCTTGAACCTATTCTTTATTTGGTTCATCGATCTTCCATTTTCATTACCATCTATGGACACAAGGACCATAAATATACGGCTCCATAGAGAATCATCACTTTCTCCCGCGTTAATGCCTTGATTTTCATCATGCTCTCTCACTGTGAGCGTCACTATAACGATTGTCATATCTTCTTCGGTAGTGTACGGAATAACCATTTTTTTTTTTTTTTTTGCAACTATTGTGTGTGTGTGTGAGAGAGAGAGAGAGCGCTTTTGCACAAATTCTTAGTTAGAGAAGGATCATTTATAGCAAAAAATGACCCAACGGCTCCTCAAAAAACTCAACGCATTAACTCAATGTAGTTGGATATTTACAGCCAGGAAACATAAAATCATCTGGCAGATATGCTGGTTACGGCTGGGTCTTTCCATGTTTCCTGGTCGTAATCTATTTCACGGCTTGGTTGTTACCCTGACCAAGCCGTAAATCTGAAATTTTCCAGAACTTTCCCAGCCGTTTGCAATGCGTCCCAAACCTGAACAGAGGTATCACGGATGAATTTGCGTCTGTGACACATGGAAAACGACCAGGAAACATGGAAAGACCAAGCCGTAACCAGCATATCGGCCAGATGATTTCCTGGCCGTAAATCTCCAACTGCATTGAGTTCATACGTTGAGTTTTTTGAGGAGCCGTTGAGTCATTTTTTGCTATAAAATGACCCTTCTCCAACTAAGAATTTGTGCAAAAAAACTCTCTCTCTCTCTCGTTGCAAAAAAAGAAACATGGTTACTCCGTACACCACCGAAGAGAATATTGCAATCGTCAGGGCCTGGCTCACAGTAGTAAAGCATCACGAAGATGTTAACATTTACATAGATGAGACCTCCGATTCTTTCTGGAATCGTGTGCGTATTGTTTTTGTGGCGTTAGACGGAAATTGTAATGGAACATCGATGAAACTCATCAGGAAAAGATTCAAGCAGATCTTTCCACAATTGGAAGCCTTCAAAAACGAAATGGAATCCGTAAAGGAAAACAATCCCAATATGCCACGTGCACAAGGAGTAAGTTTTTCAATAATTGACCCATCAAAAATTGTTTTATATAAAACCAACTTAAAATTGTTTTGTTTTTCAGTGGGAGATGGCCGAAGATGATTATGAGGATGTCCATGAAAAGAAGTTTGACCTTCATGGTTGCTATCATGTCTTGGAAGAAAGTGTCTACGCTGACTTCTTCCACTATTATTAAGATCCATGTTTCCAATGTAATGATATTTTTCTTTAAAGTTTATGCTATGAAATATGTATTCCTTTTCGTTTCAGTGAAAAATGTATGGTCTTTCCCTTTCCTTGGTTCCTAAAAATGACAAAATTATATAAGAATAGAGAAATACTAAAATTTCATTCAGACCATTACGGTTAGGAAGCAATACAAAACCCATTCTTTTGTCACTTGACGTCTGGGAAAACTTTCCAACCCAACCGACACAACACTTCACGGCTGAGAAATCCAGAAGACCTTGCCATGAATCCATAAAATGGTCGGGAAACTAGTATAACGGCTAGGAACCTAGAGTTACGGTGTGTAGTTCCTAGTCGATCCATAAAACGGCATGGAAACTAATATAACGGCTAGGAACCTAGAGTTACAGTGAGGAATTCCTAGCCGATACAAAGGAAAATACTACAGATACAGAACATTTAACGGCTAGAAAAGTCCCAACCGTAATTTCTACTTCACGGTTGGGAGTTCTTTGAGTCTCAAGCTTTTCGACCTATGTACGGCTGGGTCGAAATGAGCTCCTAGCCGTAATATGCCCAGATCCAGTTTTCCTAAATTCTTCAATCTTACCTATTAAACCAATTTAAAAACAAAATAAATTGTGGTTTTTTGAATTCTTAGCATTCTGGAGGATTTAATGGTGTTTGGACAGATTCATTTTCACTGAATTTTCAATCTTCAATTTGTGGTTCAACACCTTCATAAACATCAGAATCATAACATGTCTATGATAATCCAAATCGTCCTGATCTTTTCATATTGAGAATAAATCTTAATAAACATTTTCTAAAATCAATGGAGATTCAATAAAAAAACAATTCAAGGTTTTGTTTGATTTTGAGAAGAATAAGAAGAAAATGGGTGTTACTATTGAATGTTGCAGGTAGAACAGTTGTTACTAAACATGTGCTTTCTAGTTTAGCAGTTTATCATATGGCTTGTTTTCCTCTCCCGAAAAAAATTACTTCTAAAATTTATTATATTCAAAGAACTTTCTGGTGGTCAAAAAAAAATCCTAAACATGCAGCTTATTTTCGTTCTTGGGGTGACATAGGTAGATCTAAAATTTGTGGTGGTTTAGGTATTAGGAACACATGTGCCACTAATAGGGTTTTCATATGCAATCTAGGTTGGAGAGTTATTAATAATCCGAATATTTTGCTTACTATGTTCTTCAAAGATAAATATTTTCCTAACCAGAATTTGTTGGAAGTAGATAAAGCTGCTGATTCTTCTTCTTGGATTTGGAAAGATATAGTTAATGGGTTAAACTTTATTAGAGCTAATACAATAATAAAAATAAATAATGGTTCTTCTTCTAGAATTTGGAGTTCTAATTGGATTCCGGGTTGTATTAGTCCTATGGTATCTACTCATCCTAATTATGGTGATTACACTTTTTTTAATGAGCTTATCGATGTACAAAACAATTGTTGGAATGTTAGTCTGTTATCTACTTGTAGATGGGGAAAAACGATTTGCTGGTTTTTACGGAATTGAGGAGATGACCGTGCGGAGGAGTCTCCTTGAACCGAGCGAAATATTTATCCTCACACAGATGCATTGCAAGAAGGGAGTGCTTTAAGTTCGGGAGATCAATCTGTAGGACTCCGACCTAAACCAAGACAATGGTCGTTCCAGATTTAATTTGGTCACAAGAGAAGATGGGTCGATCTGTAGGAGGGAGCTTAGAAATGTGTGAGATCAATGGTGATCAAGTATTGTTGGTGTGTTGTGTATTTTGCGTGAAAATAGTTTCTGAATGATTGAGTTTACTTAGTTGAGAGTAATTGCTAAGACGATGAGTTCGTGTAGACGAAAGACTGTCTATCGATAATTGTTTGTTGGTTCAATCATGATTCAAAGACTTATTTATATTGCTATAATTGTAAACACCTTGATCCCATGAAGTGTGACAGTTGCTGGAGTCAAAGAGTGGGGAAGTGGAAATCGTGTTTAAAACCAGTTGCTCATTGTGCGGAGACTTGGTTGATTTTCTACCCACTACTTTGCTAACTCCTTCAGCTGATTGCACGACTTGCTCATATTCTCATCGTGGATGAACACACGTGTCGTAGACCGCCAAACCAAAACCCTAGTTAATATCCCCCATGTGACACGATTGATGTCTCGTGATTGTGGAGCCTGCAAGGCAGACGTGTATTTAGTTAGTCAGTTGTTGACTTCATAGGACGATGATTCCTTGTATTGTTAAATCGAACGTGATTTGCAAATGTTCAAAGACTCATGAATTGAACGTGTCTGTTGAGATAGAGGTATAATTCTCAAGTAAACATTGATAGCTAAGGTGAGCAAATGCTGCTCATTCGATGGATTGTTGAATATTGATAGTTGAACCAATATTCCTTAGTCTGAGAAAATATTGCTCATCTGAGCAAATGTTGCTCGTTTGATGAATTATTGGTAGCAGGACCAAAATAAAATATTAATTTAAAATACTAGTTACTGAACCGAGTATAATAATTAGGATGTTGATCACGGGATCAACATAAAATTATTAGCGTTTGAATCTGGAGTCATAAACCTTGGATTCGAAACCCTAATTTCGATCAATTGCTGATCATTTGATGATTTATTGAAATCAACCATAGAGTGAAGGAGGCACCGGCTTTATGGGATGATGAATCGACCATGAAGCGCCCAGACGCTCGAGTGAGCAAAAATACCAAAGTCTCTTGAAGACCAGTTGGTGAAAGAATGATTAAATGCTGGTTTAATCCTTCATTAAAATAATGTTCGTCTGAACCTTATGTGATAAAACCTAATAAATTATGAAGAGATGAAGGACCGACCAAGGGGTCATGAAACCGGCCCTGGTTGATCACGGGATCGATTGACAATGATTTGATGATATTCCAAGTTGTTTGGAAGAGTTCTGGACCTAATACGTGCAATTGCGCAAATTAGGTCAAATTGTGAAAATGCGTGGGACCGGATCCTTGCAAGCCAAATAGCCAACCTTGGTCGGTCAAGGTAACATGCTCATGTCGCCAAAGTGTCCGTGTCTCAGTCCTGAGAATCTTGATATTTTCTGATGTGCGTTTGAGCAACATTTTGAGAAAATATGAATAAATCAAGGATTTTGCTGAAACTGAGAAAACTTCATAAGATGAAGGAAATAATAATAAAATGGAGGAATCATGAAGTGTGGGACCGGCTTATGGCCAAGGCATGGCCGTCCGGCCAATGAGCCCGGTGGCACTTTTCCTAATTTTTTGTTATTTTCTTGATTTTAGAGAAATATCATGAAATCAAGGAGTTTGTTGAAATCAAGAAATTTCCTTGAAGTGAAGGAGTTTCCAAGAGATGAGGAAAACAAATAATATTAATAATAATAAAATAAGGGCGTGTGGGACCGGCTAGGGCCCGGTCCCGTGAGTCTCCTCTAATTTTATATTATTTTCATGATTTGAAGGAAATATCATGAAATTAAGGGATTTCCATCAGATGATGGAAATAATTAATAAAATAAGGAATTATGAGGTGTGGGACCGGTCCCGGCTAAGATATGGCCGACCGGCTAGTGATCACGGTCCCGTGAAACCTTTCCTAATTTTTGTATAATTTTCTTAATGTGAAGAAAATACTATGAAACAAAGGAGTTTCATCAATTGAAGAGATTTTCATGGGATCAAGGAAAATAATAAAATATGATGAAATAAAGGGAGAAGCATGGGACCTACCACGGCGGCATGACCGGCCGGCCCGTGGGCTTGGTCCCCTTAGACGCCTCCTTTAAATATTTTATTATTATTATTTTCTCCATGGTTTGATCGTTCCTCTGTGTTATTGAATGTTCGTTCATGCGTTCAGGTGCTCGTTAGTGCATTTATTGCTGAATACACTTGCACCATTTCCTTGGGGCTTACTCGATGGTGGCTCAGATGCTCGTACATTGAATATTTATTACTAACCCATGGAATTCTGCTGGGAAAATCCATAAATTGAAGTAACGAAATACTATACAGAACGTAGAATATTTTCTAGGAATTCAATTGATGAATCTTGCGACTAGAAATAGTTAATTGATGGCTCTATACTAGCAGGCATGTTGTCTAAGAGCATTATAATTATTCGAAAATCGAGGTATGAGCTAGTTGAAGCATAACGCTCGACTTGAATGTTTATTCTGTAAAGTCAGGGAACATTGCGACGTCTTGAAGACGTTAGTGCTCTATACTAGTGAGTAATACATCTACGAGCCGTCCAATCATTTCGATTCCTTACAGAAGTGATTACTGAAATTGCTCAGTATTTATGAGATATGTCGTTGCCTCAGCTGAGAGACTACACATCTACATATACTCTGAGAGACAGCATTCTCAGTAAGAGATTCTTGTGGCATGAGATTTCATGCTTCAATGAGAGACATGAGCCTCAATACTCATCTGATTGCTGGATCAAGAGCATGTATAATTATGGTTTTATGATTTTATCCCTTGTCGAAAATACACCATCTACATTAAGTCCCCTGCTTGGTGAGGGACAGTCATATTCCTTAGTCAGCCCTGAATGGTGATTTTATTGTTGCAGTTACCGACGAAAATAAGTAGTTGAACTTAGTCGTAAAATAAGATGTTACCGGATTTTCGATTGCATGAACGGACCATGGCTTGAACGAAGATCCCAGTGGCATGACAGAGCGTCGTCTAATGAGCCTAAATTGATGTAGAACCGCTAGTTTGGTGATAGAACCTTGGTCGGTTTTGGATTCACGGGTCTGGGCCAAAAAAGGGAATCCTTATGGAATTAGGTTTTGGAAACAAAATATGGTACAAAAGGAATAAACACCCCCCCCCCTTTTTTGTTTCTCCTTCACACGACCACCATCTTCACCCCTCCACTACCTTCACGTCAGAAGCAGGAGGAGTATGAGAAAATTCCACCGGAGCTTCACCGTCCAGCCGGAGTCGCCACCGTCCGGCCAACTTTCGGCCGACGCCGACAGTTACATGAACTTCTTTACTTTTTTTTGAAAAGTTTGTTGTTTGTTCATGAGTTGTTCATTATAAAAAATCATATCTGTGTACATATTTTTTGGATGTGAGTTTTATGGAAAACCCTTGTTTTAGGAATGTATGTTCGTTCAATCGTTAGTTTAAGAAAGTAGCAGTAATCCAATATTTAGAAGAGATTTTTTTTATATATATAGACCTGTGTATAGTGATAAATTTTTTTTTATGAGCTTTCATGTAAACCAAAACTTTATCTTAAAAGGTGTGAGTTTTCACAAAATTAGCATGAACCTTCGTTTCGAAGACAGACGATCGTAAGAAGGAAAAAAAAAGTTTTTTTTTTAATGAAACCGTAACATATTCCATGAAAAATATATGGCATATATTTCTTACGTGAGTTTGCTCACGTCTTTTTTACAAAAATTTGAAAATTTTACGTGAATAATTTCACGTTTTTATTATTTTGTTAAAATCAAAATACAGGCTTTGAGCAACCCTTGATGTTAGAAAATTTATTTATGATGAAATATTTCCTTGGTGTGAGTTTCATAACTCGGTTGTGGCTATTCACACTATGAAAATTATGTTCATGATTTTATGGAAAATCAAGTTTCAATAATAAGGCTTTGTTCGTTTTCGCAGGTTTCAAGGAACGAGCAATTTTGGGGTGTTAGCTCTTATATCACAATCACCGCGCTAGTGGAATTGTAAAGAGGTAAGAATTAATAATTACCATTTTGTAGATGTTTTTTCGTGTGCATGATTCCATCATCTTGTCGAAGTTTGCATCTTGTATGGATGATATACTGAAGTAGAGTATCGTGTGCATGTTACAGCTACTTCGCAAGGATGTCTGACTCTCACGAAAATGATGTCTCCAGAAATGATACATGCATGGATGAGGCTTCCATTGGTGAAGAAGAAGATGAAACACCTGGAATCAAGAATGTTCCAAACATAGAGGATGCGTTCTTTGTGGCTCAAGGACCTGAAAAGCGCCTCAGAACTTCAGCATTTCATCTTCTGATAAATCCTAGAGAGGTTACTCAGAAAAAATTTGTGACTCCTCAGGCAGCCATTCGGTTCTGTCTTGAACGAGGATATTTTTCTGCGTCAATCATTGAATTCAAGCTTTCTCGACGGCCTCTAGAAAAGTTTTCTGAATGGGCGATGTATATGTTGGGTTTTCCTCGTGTTCGAGCCATGTTGCATGATGCAAAAATAACACGGGTTATCCAAGCCTCTGGAGACTTGTTCATTTTTCATGATGTGTGAGGTATGGTAGCTCTACTTGCTCGTTGGTGTATGCCAACTCACACTTTCATATGCAGATGGAGAGAATTTACCATCACCTTAGAGGATGTAGTTGCTTTGTTGCATCTTCCAATCACGGGTAACCTTCATGAAGGTCTTTCTTCCTTAGAGGAAACAACAATGTCTAACATCTTGCCAGCTGCAATGGAGGAGATCAATAAGGTATCCGACAGCAAAGGTTGTTACGCTCATTGGTTAATACATTGGTGGCCGAGAGATACTCCTTTTGACTGGCATGTTGACAGTACGTTATCTATTGCTGCTTTCTTGTGTTTATGGATGTCCACAGATGTATTTGAAGATGCTGGAAATCTGTTGAAGTCGTTCGTGATTCCTTTTGCCATTAAGATGGCTCAGGATGAGCAACTGCCAATAGGTGGTCTGTTCTTGGGTTCTTTGTACTCTAAATTAGACTCCTTGATTATAGACTCCAGCGTCTCGAATGGCTTTATGAAGATTGAATGCTACGCCACTACGATGTTTCTTCAAGATTTGATGTGGTAAAGTTTCAAGTATTATGCACCCATTCCACGCTCTATCTTGCAAGGACTGAACGCCGATGCTCGCCATGTTTTCTCTGAGAGGGATAATGCCAGGATCATGTGTTGGTATACAAAGCAACCCCGACTCAAGACTCGTTTCGTTGATGTGTTAGACCGTGAGTCTGAATTCAACTTCTGTCCATGGGTGTCAATCCCTCCTCATATTTCTCAGTTGACAACTTTCACTGCTGAAGAGAGTATGACTTTCAAACCTGGTGATGATTTGAGCGATGGGGAGAGGTCTTTTATGTTGAGTTGCACTCCTGGTCACCTGATATCAACAATACATGGAGAATTATCGGTGGAAGAATACAATATTGATAGGGCAGCTCGGCGAACGAATATGGATCAGTGTGTTCCAACTTCTCGGAGAAGGAAACCATCAATTGAACATCTCATGACCCGTTTAGACCGCACACATGTGGAAAGAAGTGAATACTGGTTCCCTAGCTCCGAGCGAGATACATATGTAACTCCGGGTTACATAAACTTTTGGGATCAACAACTCAGGCGTTTACTCGATTTCGTGACGGTGGATCATCCTTTGGTGAAGGTGCCTCCTTCTGTTGAGATGATTGATACTCGACCAAGATTGAAGTATTTCCCTGGTGGTGATAAACGAAAAACATCTCCAGGATGTTCACAAGTGAGTATTCTTTGCATAATCTTCATAAAATTATGATAATTGTGTTCTGATTATTGCATCAAAAAATTTCACAGGACGGTCGTAATGTAAGACCTCGAATCGGCGTAGACCTCTCAGAGACTGAAGCAATTGTTCATGGTGGAGAAGGCAGGAGCAATAATTATAAATTTTGGTCCAATACTGTAAAGTCCCCGGTTGTTTCTTTGGTAAGTTGTCAGCACTTCTCTTGTTGTGACTTTTCCTCATCCATATTATTAGGATTATAAAACCAATATTTGTTATTTCGTTGCAGAACTTCACTCCATTGATTATTGACGGTATTCAGTTCTCTGCTGCTGGGAAGACAGCTTCTGACTTGAGTGATAAAGAAGAGGCCGTGAGTATCTCTTCGTATAACCAATTATGATGCTTTATAGACAAAATACTAATTGTAGAGAATATATCCAAGAGGATGTCGCCGTGGAAGTAGGGAATACCGATGATGTTCGTTCATCTTCGAAGAACGACGATAAAGAAAATTCCTAAAGCCCAACACTGAACGAAAGCCATGGTGCTCTTGATGTTGATACGGGCAATTCAGGTTCTTTGAACGCTTCAGAGACTATCCAAGTAAGTATTTCTTTTTAATTCTATCCATAGAAGTATAAATTTCTTGATTTATGAATGAATGAATGGGAATTCATGTGAATATAGGAAAAGTTTTGCCGACATACGTCACCAGAAATTCCAGAATTCAGCCCTTTAGCAAAAACGCCATAAAATCTTCATCCGATGTGGGATTTTTGCGATCTAACAATGTATATTCATTCTCAGAAAATTTCCAAGATTTATAAGAGAAGATTTTTAAGTTTTGAGCACGTGTAGGGGTCAAAATCGACGAAACAGTAAACTTCCAGGAGACTTTCAGAAGATTTTCAGCTGTCATGCAGTCCAATGTTTCGATCACATATTTTTACTCGTTCATCCAATTGCTATGAAATTTTGATATGTTGTAGATAACATCCATACGAAGAGAATGGTATATAACTAGATCTATATTCTTCATCAATTGCTCCCAGTTAGTCGTTTTGTACTGGGCAGTGTAAAATCCTCTCAGACGAGCTCGTTGTAAAACGTGTTTTTATGACTTTCGCGCTATTTGCTCGTGTCTTGAATGCATAAGGATGAAATTTGATGATTTTAGACCACTTGTATGCTGTAGTTTATGATTCCATTTGGTTTCCATGTTTAGATTGTTGTAATCTCATGTAATCTTCGTATTAGGTACTAAATGCCGAAGTTGAGAATAATGGAACCAGTAATGATGATTCGAACAATCCTGTGGTTATTGGTAAAGGGAAAACCACCTATGCACTTCAATACCATGAGGGGATTGCTACTGAAACCATTAAGGAAACTGATACTTCAATTGTTGTTGCTCCAGTGGCGGAAAAAGCCGAACCACGAGTGGAAGAAACTGTCGCCCTGACTGTAGAATTTCCTCCATTAATTGAGAACCGTATAGTGGTGCATGAATACCCGAGTACAGAGATTGCTTTTGATCCTCCATTTGACGCATCACTCCCATACAACGAACTAGTTGGTGGATTCAGTGTTCCTATTGGATATGTCGACTTGTACGAGAAGATATGGAGGAAATTTGGTCACATCATCGTTACCAGAGATCCCAAGCGTGCTTATTCTTTAACCATGCAAGTAAGTGTTATCTTGCGTGTTGTAAGTGATATATGCGCTAGGTCCAGAAATACTGTTACTCCAGATGTACTCTTTGATTGGAAGTTCAACTTGGAGAATTCTGAGAGACTTGGCTTCAATGTGAAGTGGCTTCGTAAGAAGATAAATGCCATTAAGGATTCATGTGAGAAGAACTACCCTTTCCCAACGCTGCTGTGATGGAGAAGGAAGACAAGATTGCTAGGCTGACTGAAGAGCTGAATACGGAGAAGGCGTCCTTACAAGTCTTGAAGGAAGCAGAGGAGCGAAAATCTTTCTTTGTTGATTTTCTTTGATTTCCTTTTCAAAATCTCCTGAACTTCTGATAGATGTGAGGTTTTATTTTGGTTTTGATTTTTTTGATTGGTTTTGGACTGGTAGATGATTGAGGATTTTCTTTTGGATTTGATAGAGATTTTCTTTAAGTAAAATGAACTGAATTTTGATAAATTGCTGAATTCAAATACTGAATGCAAGTATTGGAAACATTTTGGAAAAATTGAAATACAATGAAAGAAAATTCTAAATGCCAAATCCAGACGTCATGAATGTTCAAACGCCTAGTACCTCAAATGCCCAATAATTTCAGGCGTCAAATGTTTTAAGCCAATTCTCGTGTATCCTTGGCACGGACCTGTCATCCGTGTTGATCATCCTGTAGTACCCTCCAACTATGGATTTAGAAACCACGAAAGGTCTTTCCCAATTGGAGTTTCTTGCAGAATGAAGGTTGCGCTTAGTTGCTTTGAGAACTAGGTCTCCTTCATGGAATTTGTTAGATTTGGTCGTCCGCGCCTTGACTATATTCTGTTGATTCGGAATTCCTCGTGCTTTGGGATTCCATGGATGTGGCACATACGGACACTCATGCAAAGGGGAGTATCCAGAGTACTATCTGTCATGCTGAGCCATGTCTTCAGCAATAAACCTTTTGATAGAATGCTCAGTTTGAAGAAACTCTGTGTTCAACTATTTGGTGTAATATTGCCTCGGTGAGGCAATCCACTCATAGCACTTTGCGACGGCTAAGTTTTTAGTGGGAAGAAGTCCCCGGACCAGGGCAACATGCTTAAACATTGGTAGTATAGGTGCATGAAGGGGAATCAGACTTGCCTGAGTACGGAACCTTTTGATGAACAAGTGTGCACTTTCTCCAGGTTTCTGTGCTAATTCCACCAAGGATTTAACTTCCTCCAGATGCTAGAATGATGGAGTATCTTCTATTTCCTCTGAATCAGATCTTTCTTCAACCGAAGGCATTAGGTTCACCAATCCAGCATGAATCCAAGGTCGTCCAAGAATCATGTCATACCATGGATCTTCCCAGATTATATAAAACTTGGTCTCAGTGCAGACCGATTTTTCTCTGACCTTAAGGGTGATGTAACCGTATGCATCTCTGAGTGTCCCTTCATGATCTCTGATTGACATGGGAGCATGCATAGCTTCCTGTCGAGTAATGCCAGCGGCTTTGAAAATTTTCAAAGGAATGATGTTGATGGCAGTGCCAACATCAATGAACACCCTTCTGAATTCATTTCCTTTGACATACACTGTGGTGAGCAATCCCGAATCATACATTTCTTTGTCAGTGGTTGGAGGCTCAGGAGGTGCTTCTGAGATCAGTAGACGTTTACCAGATACTATATGATTCAAAGTTGTGAACATGTCACCCTTTTGAGCCTTCGACAGATAAAGCAATTCGCAGACATGTTCGATCAACGACTGAACCGCTTCTTTGACTGGTTGTTCATAGATAGAGAAAGTCTGACTAGAAGAGGGTCTCTGTGTACTCCTTCAGTCCCCAAGTTAAGTGTAGCGCCCCCTAAGCTAGCAACTGACTAATCCAAGAGATTAGCTAAATAAAGAGGCACTACGAATCTAATTCAAATACTTAAACATTCAATTAAGAAATCTGCTACAAAATTTATCCCAAAACTAACCCCGCTCAGAATATATATACATGAACTTCTCTCAAATGATACATATACAATAGTCAATCGGTTTACAGATACAATAAACAACATAATAAACATAACAGAAGTTAACTAATTAATGGAGTCAACACTTGTGGATTTCGCTGCGCAACTCTGATCTGTCTCTGAAAACTGAAAGTGGGAATAATTAACATTTAACTTCCAAGTAATCATAAACAAGATTAAAAAAAACAATTATGTTTTTCTCAGACATTAAATAGTGACCAAGTCACTGAGATACACAAACACGAATATGGACAAGCTCTTTCTTCAAACAATGTATACTATGGTTGTGCAATTCCGAACTCGCAAATCCACACCTAATCGTAAATATGGATGTCGACAATTCCGAGATCGCAAACTGTCGACCGATATAAGCATAAAATCTGAATTCATGTAGATATAAATGCGAAAGAGCATATCCTCGCAGAAGTAAACAAACATGTATATGGACAAACTCCTTCTTCAAACAATGTATACTATGGTTGTGCAATTCCGAACTCGCAAATCCACACCTAATCATAAATATTGATGTCGACCATTCCGAACTCGCAAACTGTCGAGCGATATAAGCATAAAAGTTGAATTCATGTAGATGTAAATGTGAAGGAGCGTATCCTATATACCACAAGTGGAAATTCGTATTTCCAATAACAATTCATATGACAAACAAACATTACAAGTCATTTCCAAACCATGGAAAGATTCAAAGAATCAACAGAATTATCATAATGCAATTTAAATAAAGCATGGACTGCATAGACAGACAATGCATGGTTTGTTAAATATAAACTTTTTTAAAAGAAACAACAATGGTTACAAAAGAGTCAAATGTATTCCCACCTCTTTTGATGACAAGCCACGCCTACCTCGAGATCCACGATCCACTGGTTCATCCTTTGAATCGATCGTTTTTAATATAGACTAACTGTTAATCACACAAGAAGTCTAAGAAACTAGCCAAAACGGCTCATACAAGAATCATACAAGTGTAACTAATGGTTCTAAGTCCATTTATGACTTTACATCCTTTCATTCTCCATCTTTAGCAACACTAAGGTTTACTAATTGTATTAGGTTGATTCTATAGTCCATTAGCTAAGCCAAATGAATATCTACAACTTTGTAGAAGAAGTCAAAGTCTAATTCAGACCATAAGGGTCTAATACATCAAAATAAGAAAACTATACCTAAGCCCAAATTCATTAAACAAGCCCATTACACAAGGCCTGGTTCACCAAGGTCAACTAATGGTCACTAACAGTCCACGAGGTCAACTGATGGTTAACGTCTAAAAGTCAGGTCAACAGGTCAAGGTCAGGTCCTGGTCAAAGGTCGAAGACTAAAGCAGCCAATTGAGTCATCTCAGGTCAAGACAGGTAACTCAGTGAGTCAACAGATCCGACTCAGTCAGATTAACTGAGTCAGCTAAACAAGACTGAATAATCTCAGTCAGTCAGGCCAAGGGTTCTACTTCCACAACTGCAACTCTAACTCTACAACTCTACTCAAGTTGAACTTCAATGTAATCATTGCATCAATTCATTCATTCTAAATGAACTTCAAAATCAGATTACAAATACAACAATAGTTTACCTGCAAAAATAGAGTTCCAAGCTTTCACAGAGATCACTATGCCCAATTCTATAATCACCCTTCAACTCTATCTCAATCCTAATTCAGCAGACAACCTTAACTCGTTCCCGTTACAGTTTACATTTCCACCTGCAACAACTGTTATTCACCTCTAACTCAATTCATAAACTTGTTCCAGAACCATCACTTGTATCTCCATCTCATCTTACTTGTACAACTCAACTGCGACTCATCCAATAGTTCATCCTCAACTCATCTCTTCTCTGCAAGTTCTGCCATTTCACTTTCCTTACCACCTGCAACTCCAATACCCTCAGCTCCCACATCATACTGAGTTCATCTCAAAACATGCACTGTCTACACCACTATCCAATATCAACTTCACTAACTCAACATCTTCATTAACTCATACATGTTCAAAAACAACTTCACCACAGCCATACTGCACCAGTCCATATCTTACCCAGCACATTCACCTAATCCAACTCATCATATTACAGCTTCATTCCTAATTACACATGTTGTAGCATCTCATGACTTAATATCATCTCAGCTTATAATCACTCTGCGCCTCCACTAGTACAACAATACCAAAGACAGTTGAGTCTAGCTCAAATACACAACATTCAATTAACACCATTCACCTTATTACCAATCCAGCTCCATTACTATACACTGAACACTAACAGTACACTCATAATCTTCACCTGCATCAATTCACATTCATCTCTAAACACAACCATGTTCTCTAAATCAATTTATTCCATTAAGTTAACTCAACACCCTTCTTCCATTACCTTAAACTCCATTCAACACAATCTAAACCTGAACTCAATTTCTGCACAACTCTCACAGCACCAACACCAACTCCATTTAAATCATACACACACATATACACATAATTGATCAATCTCAGTTCTATCACCTCAATTTCAGTTAAAACACAAACATATAAACTTAACAAATCTTAGCAATTCAACTCTAAATACCAAAATTAAGTAATTAAAGACTTACCCAAGCAATAACACCTTCTAAATTGTTGATCCATCAAAACAGTTATGCTGAAACACTAATTCATATTTCTTGAAGAACATAAACCCTAATTATCTTTTCCTTTCAATTCAACTTCAGAACAATTCATCTCAGCCAATTCCCAAAATCTTCACTCAAACAGAATCAAAACCCTAATTATTAATCTTAATCAATTCTTCAACATCTACCCTGGGTTACTCTTACAAACCCTAATTCTCCATTTCTTCATGAACAGCTATGTAATAACCAATTAACTTCAATTCATCCGACTATACTTCTATTAAGAGAAAACCCCTCATTAATTCAATCCCCTTTATATCGATTTCATCTTTTAATTCTTCCTTGAGCTTTTTACAAAACCCTAACTTCTTCAATCATCATTGAATCAACAACAAAACTTCAACTCAACTACAACCCTTTTGCTCTTCATCTACAGCAACTCGATTCATCTCTCAAATCACCTAAGAACTCGAATTCAATCAACCGATTCATCTTTAACCCACAGAAACCCTAATTGTTTCTCTCAGTCTGTCACCACAAACGAAATCCCTTAATTGTTCTTCATCATGATCTACAGCAGCAACATCTCTTATTTTCTTAATTGATTTATCAGTCGATTCTCTCAATCAACACTCATCTCTCAGAGCAGCAACAGGGAAAGAAAAAGAAAGGGCGAGAAGAACAGAGAAGAAGAAAGAGAAGAAAAGAATAAAATGAATCTTGTCTCGATCAGTTTCTAGAGATAAGACCAAAGAAAATATTAGGACACCCACTTGCTTCGATAAGGCATCCACAACGTATATAAGTTACATTAAAAGTGTTTATCCATGAAATGATAATTTTACCCTCTGTACTAATCTAGAAATATCTTCTTTGTCCGGTATCTGAATGACACGGTCAAGAAGATCTATCCAATGGTGCTAGTTTCGTATCTAAATCGTTGTTAATTAATCTATTAATTAACATTCGTGTTAAACTAATCGAATTATTATCAGATAATAGTCTCTTGACTAGTCTAATAGCGTTGACGAGCTTGAGGGTCCTTACATTTTCCCCACCTTATATCATTTTCGTCCTCGAAAATCTAACCATCCTTCTGGTCTTCAAAAACTCCCCACCTTATAGAGATGACCTTATCTCCCATCTAAGCGCAAACAACAAGATAGAAAACACAACCCTATATGGCTTCTACTACTAAAATTTGTGGCTCTAGGTTCAACTACACGGATTTAACTTCTATCCAAGAAGGAAGTCTAAATTTCTTACATGAAACTCTATAACGGAAACTATGACTTTTAAATTTAAATTCTCTACACTAACTTCTATTCAGTAAGTTACTGGTTCTAATTACAAGGGGAAATATTCCATAAGCTTCTAAATAAAATTCTGGATCTATAAGTTCACTATCAGAAGCAAGCTTTCCTTCTATGCCTAGTGATACAAGAATGCAATTTCCCTGTCTAGGTTAGCGATACCTGACAATGCCTACCTACGTAACAAGTATCACATGAACACATAAGAATTACCAACCTCACTATTCCCCAGTGCTGGATTAACTAAGTATTAATTTATTAATTAGGTTCTTAATTAGTCTCTAAACTTTTACCGTAATTGGTGTAAGTCTGATAAATTTACTTCGTAAAATATATAAATAGTTTACATCATTTTAAACAATTTTGTCATCTGAATTTATTTATTTTACAATATAAGTAATCTCAATTCGATTTTACGTCAATTTATAACAATTTGATAATTTTAACTTTACAATAATACCACATATAAAATTTTCAAATATTACCTATTATAATTTTAACTCGAATACTATTATCAATTGTGTTATTATTCTCATTATTCTTAAGTTGATAGTCTGGTTGGTACGCTAAGCCTTAATCTTGTAAATATTATTTTATTTTCACGTAAAGATTGATATAACAGATTTTACTTATTCATATTGAATTCGTATACTACATCTTGCTAAATATTGACATTGGTAATTTGATATGATTTGAATATGAGTCTACATAAAATTATAATATATCCTAATGGTCTTTAGATTTTGCTATTTGTAAAGTATCCTATTAATATATGAATTTATTTTCTTTTAATTCTATTATTAATATAAACATCCGAAATATTGTTATTACTTCATGTATATTTGTTTCATTATAAAGATTTACTGGATCATTTTGTTAGACTAAAGATAATTTCGATACAAGAATTCTAACAAGTGTCTTTTTATTTTATACATTTTAAGTATTATCTTAACCGTCTAGTTCAAATACAAACAGCTATTCCTAATTTGTCATTAGTTTAATTTATAAAACTTGACCATATGTAAGTGTTAACAATTTTTCGTAGCGATTTAATCATAATCATTATTTTTCTTTATCGTTAAATACCCCCATTGACAATTTAGTTAAGTTAAACTCAATATGATACTAATTGATAAATGCTAACTACTTTATTAAAATTATTATTACTTTGATTATCATCTGTAATTACTATTATAATATTTTCTTATTAACATGGATGGTCGAACTATTATTCTAACTACTCTTACAAATATTATTGAGTCCCAAAAATATTATTAACATTTATGTGATTATAAATTATTGTCCCTACGTATAAGTCAAGGTGCTTAATAAGTTTATACGTGACTTCCGAGATTTATAAATAATACTAATCTCACTATTTTTATAGTATTATATTGTCTACGTGTTCATACTATTTAGATCAATTACTCTCAAATCCTTATCAGCTAAATTTATTGGTGTACCCTACAATTTTTACTTCATTACAAACAAATCAATCAATCAAATTATTCTTTTAATTATAAATAGTTTTTAGTGATTAAGATTTATCTCACAACCCAACCCAGTTCTAAACTAATCTATTTCACTAACTGGCACTGGATATTTCTATCTTTTCCCATGTAAGATCTAATAGTGAGCTCTGATACCAACACTGTAGCGCCTCCTAACCTAGCAGCTGACTAATCCAAGAGATTAGCTAAATAAAGAGGCACTACAAATCTAATTCAAATACTTAAACATTCAATTAAGAAATCTGCTACAAAACTTATCCCAAAACTAACCCCGCTCAGAATATAGATACATGAACTTCTCTCAAATAATAAATATACAATAGTCAATTGGTTTACAGATACAATAAACAACATCATAAACATAGCAGAAGTTAACTAATTAACGGAGTCAACACTTGTGGCTTTCGCTGCGCAACTCTGATCTGTCTCTGAAAACTGAAAGTGGGAATAATTAACATTTAACTTCTAAGTATCATAAACAAGATTAAGAAAAACAATTATGTTTTTCTCAGACATTAAATAGTGACCAAGTCACTGAGATACACAAACACGAATATGGACAAGCTCTTTCTTCAAACAATGTACATTATGGTTGTGCAATTCCGAACTCGCAAATTCACCTAATCGTAAATATGGATGTCGACAATTCCGAACTCGCAAACTGTCAACCGATATAAGCATAAAAGTTGAATTCATGTAGACATAAATGCGAAAGAGCATATCCTCACAGAAGTAAACAAACACGTATATGGACAAACTCCTTCTTTAAACAATGTATATTATGGTTGTGCAATTCTGAACTCGCAAATCCACACCTAATCGTAAATATGGATGTTGACACTTCCGAACTCGCAAACTGTCAACCGATATAAGCATAAAAGCTGAATTCATGTAGATATAAATGTGAAGGAGCGTATCCTATATACCACAAGTGGAAATTCGTATTTCCCATAACAATTCATATGACAAACAAACATTACAAGTCCTTTCCAAACCATGGAAAGATTCAAAGAATCAACAGAATTATCATAATGCAATTTAAATAAAGCATGAAATGCATAGACAGACAATGCATGGTTTGTTAAATATAAACTTTTGTAAAAGAAAAAACAATGGTTACAAAAGAGTCAAATGTATTCCCACCTCTTTTGATGACAAGCCACGCCTACCTCGAGATCCACGATCCACTGGTTCATCCTTTGAATCGATCATTGTTAATATAGACTAACTGTTAATCACACAAGAAGTCTAATAAACTAGCCAAAATGACTCATACAAGAATCATACAAGTGTAACTAATGGTTCTAAGTCCATTTTTGACTTTACATCCTTTCATTCTCTATCTTTAGCAAAACTAAGGTTTATTAATTGTATTAGGTTGATTCTATAGTCCATTAGCTAAGCCAAATGAATATCTACAACCTTGTAGAAGAAGTTAAAGTCTAATTCAGACCATAAGGGTCTAATACATCAAAATAAGAAAACTATACCTAAGCCCAAATTCATTAAACAAGCCCATTACACAAGGACTGGTTCACCAAGGTCAACTAATGGTCACTAACAGTCCACAGGGTCAACTGATGGTCAACGTCTAAAAGACAGGTCAAGGTCAGGTCCTGGTCAAAGGTCGAAGACTAAAGCAGTAAATTGAGTCATCTCAGGTCAAGACAGGTAACTCAGTGAGTCAACAGATCCGACTCAGTCAGATTAACTAAGTCATATAAACAAGACTGAATAATCTCAGTCAGTCAGGCCAAGGGTTCTACTTACACAACTACAAATCTAACTCTACAACTCTACTCAAGTTGAACTTCAATGTAATCATTGCATCAATCCATTCATTCTAAATGAACTTCAAAATCAGATTACAAATACAATAATAGTTTACCTGCAAAAATGTAGTTCCAAGCTTTCACAGGGATCATTATGCCCAATTCTATAATCACCCTTCAACTCTATCTCAATCCTAATTCAGCAGACAACCTTAACTCGTTCCCGTTACAGTTTACATTTCCGCCTGCAACAACTTTTATTCACCTCTAACTCAATTCATAAACTTGTTCCGGAACCATCACTTGTATCTCCATCTCATCTTACTTGTACAACTCAACTGCGACTCATCCAATAGTTCATCCTCAACTCATCTCTTCTCTGCAAGTTCTGCCATTTCACTTTCCTTACCACCTGCAACTCCAATACCCTCAGCTCCCAAATCATACTGAGTTCATCTCAAAACATACACTGTCTACACCACTATCCAATCTCAACTTCACTAACTCAACATCTCCATCAACTCATACATGTTCAAAAACAACTTCACCATAGCCATACTGCACCAGTCCATATCTTACCCAGCACATTCACCTAATCCAACTCATCATCTTACAGCTTCATTCCTAATTACACCTGTTGTAGCATCTCATGACTCAATATCATCTCAGCTTATAATCACTCTGCGCCTCCACCAGTTCAACAATACCAACAAAAGTTGAGTCTAGCTCAAATACACAACATTCAATTAACACCATTCACCTTATTACCAATCCATCTCCATTACTATACACTGAACACTAACAGTACACTCATAATCTTCACCTGCATCAATTCACATTCATCTCTAAACACGCCCATGTTCTCTAACTCAATTTATTCCATTAAGTTAACTTAACACCCTTCTTCCATTACCTTAAACTTCATTCAACACAATCTAAACCTGAACTCAATCTCTGTACAATTCTCACAGCACTACACCAACTCCATTTCAACTATACACACACATATACACATAATTGATCAATCTCAGTTCTATCACCTCAATTTCAGTTAAAACACAAATATATAAACTTAACAAATCTTAGCAATTCAACTCTAAATACCAAAATTAAGTAATTAAATACTTACCCAAGCAATAACACCTTCTAAATTGCTGATCCATCAAAACAATTATGCCGAAACACTAATCATATTTCTTGAAGAACATAAACCCTAATTATCTTTTCCTTTCAATTCAACTTCAGAACAATTCATCTCAGCCAATTCCCAAAATCTTCACTCAAACAGAATCAAAACCCTAATTATTAATCTTAATCAATTCTTCAACATCTACCCTGAATTACTCTTACAAACCCTAATTCTCCATTTTTTCATGAACATCTCTGTAATAACCAATTAACTTCAATTCATATGACTATACTTCGATTAAGAGAAAACCCCTCATTAATTCAATCTCGTTTATATCGATTTCATCTTCTAATTCGTCCTTGAGCTTCTTACAAAACCCTAACTTCTTCAATCATCATTGAATCAATAATAGAACTTCAATTCAACTACAACCCTTATGCTCTTCATCTACATCAACTCGATTCATCTCCCAAATCATCTAAGAACTCGAATTCAATCAACCGGTTCATCTTCAACCCACAGAAACCCTAATTGTTTCTCTCAGTCTGTCACCACAGACGAAATCCCTTAATTGTTCTTCATCATTATCTAAAACATCAACATCTCTTATTCTCTTAATTGATTTATCAGTCGATTCTCTCAATCAACAATCATCTTTCAGAGCAGCAACAGGGAAAGAAAAAGAATGGGCGAGAACAACAGAGAAGAAGAAAGAGAAGAAAAGAATAAAATGAATCTTCTCTCGATCAGTTTCTAGAGATAAGACCAAAGAAAATATTAGGACACCCACTTGCTTCGATAAGGCATCCACAACGTGTCTAAGTTGCATTAAATGTGTTTATCCGTGAAATGATGATTTTACCCTTTGTACTAATCCAGAGATATCTTCTTTGTCCGGTATCTGAATGACACGTTCAAGTAATCCATCTTGCATAACTTTTCGAGATCTATCCAATGGTACTAGTTTCGTATCTAAATAGTTATTAGATTAATCTATTAATTAACGTTCGTGTTAAACTAATCGAATTATTATCAGATAATAGTCTCTTGACTAGTCTAATAGCGTTGACGAGCTTGAGGGTCCTTACATTCAGTTCTCCTGATTCGACCTTTTCGTTGAATATGCGCTTCAATACCGTGCAGTCGCTTGTGGGACGATTGACGAACTTATAGAAACGGCAGTAGCGAGGGTTCTCCATTTCCTCTTCAGTTGGTTCTTTTCTGACATAGAGAAACTTGATTGCACCGACTTGGATCCAGGAATCCAGTAGTTCAATGATCTCTTCAATGGAGAGAGAGAAGTCAAGTTCCGCTGGATCTGTGTTTTGGGTTGTAGCTTGTGCGCCCCGGGTTTGATTACCCTTTCTTAGTGCCTTTGGAGGAGCTGAAGATGCAGGCTTGCGCTGCGGTTCGTCCTTCCGTTTGTTCCCTTCTGCAACAAAATTTGTGGAAGGCTGGAGGTTGTACTGTTTGTTGATAATACGCCTGCTACCTCGAGTCTCTCGCGGTTCTTCAGCTTTTGTAATTTTTGCTCTTTCCAGTAAAGCAGGTGCAGTAGTCGTTGACCTTTTAGCCGCTTCATGAAATTCTGAAAAGGTCTGGAAACGAAGATTTTCCAAACAAGCTATGTAGACCGGGATCATGCCGTTAATGCACAAGTCTACAAGTTGTTGCTCCGTGACGTTTGGATCATGACTGTCCAAGGCTTGAACCCTGAATTTTTTCACATAGTCATTCGGGTGTTCATTGCTTCTCTGAAATATTCTTCCCAGATCAGAGAGAGTAATTTGCTCTGACACGAAGAAGTACTTTCTATAGAAGGCGTTAATCATTTCTCCCCAACTAGTGATACTTCCTGGCGTGATGTTGTTGTACCAGGTATACGCCCTGCCTTTCAGGGATTTTGAAAATTCCTTCAGACAGACGACATGATTGTGCTCATGTTCACCCAACGCTTCAAGAAACCGAGAGACATGCTCTCGAGAGTTGCCTAATCCATTATACAAAGTGAAGGTTGGAGAGGTATAACCCTTTGGAAGAGGAATTCTTTGCATAGCAGCAGGGTAGGAGGCTGGTGACGATGGACATGTGGTGTCTTGTCTTTTCCAGGGCTCTCCAAAAGACGTTCCAAATCTTCCCCAGTAATGAAATTTGATGATTCCTTCGCTGATAGATCGTATGCAGCTTTGCGGACTTCATTTTCATCCACCGTATGAACTGGAACGACTTCAGGATCAGCATCCAAAGATGTTTCTTTTCCTTTTCCCTTTTCTTGAGTTTTCTCTGACATCTTGTGAGTGAGAGTTTTGAGATAATTGCACAGCTCCTTTTGTGTTGCATCCATGTCAGTCTGATTCTTGGCAATAGTCTCTTGCACCTTCATGAAATCGCCTATGGTAGGAGGATTTTCTCTGACTTCTTCAGCATGCCGGTCAAAGAGGGGATGACTTCCAGTGTTGGGCTGAGGAGGAGTAATGTCACCACCATTGTTGGAAGAAGGAATGGTTTATGGAATACCATCATTGTTATTGTTGCTAGTGCTAGCGTCGTTTGCATTTGTAACTAACCTAGACCTAAGATCGACCATCTTTGTGAGAATTGAGATTGCAACCGAGAGAATGATCTCCCATTGTGGTCGCCAATCTGTAGATGGGGAAAAACGATTTGCTGGTTTTTACGGAATTGAGGAGACGACCATGCGGAGGAGTCTCTTTGAACCGAGAAAAGTGTTTAACCTCACACAGATGCACTGCAAGAAAGGAGTGCTTTAAATTCGAGAGATCAATTTGTAGGACTCCGTCCTAAACCAAGACAATGGTTATTCCAGAGTCAATTCGGTCACAAGATAGGATGGGTCGATCTGTAGGAGGGAAGATGAGAAGTGTGTGAGATCAAAGGTGATCAAGGATTGTTGGTGTGTTGTGTATTTTGCGTGAAAATAGTTTCTGAATGATTGAGTTTACTCAGTTGAGAGTAATTGCTAAGACGATGAGTTTGTGTAGAAGAAAGATTGTCTATCGAGAATTGTATGTTGTTTTAATCATGATTCAGAGACTTATTTATATTGTTAGAATTGTAAACACCTTGATCCCATGAAGCGTGACAGTTGCTGGAGTCAAAGAGTGGGGAAGTGGAAATCGCGTTTAAAACCAGTTGCTCATCGTGCGGAGACTTGGTTGAATTTCTACCCACTACTTTGCTAACTCCTTCAACTGATTGCACGACTTACTCATATTGTCATCGTGGATGAACACACGTGTCATAGACGCCAGACCAAAACCCTAGTAAATATCCCCCCATGTGACACGATTGATGTCTCGTGATTGTGGAGCCTGCAAGGCAGACATGTATTTATTCAGTTGCTGACTTCATGGGACGATGAGTCCTTGTATTGCTGAGTCGAACGTGATTTGCAAATGTTCTAAGACTCATGAATTGAACGTGTCTATTGAGACAGAGGTATAATTCTCGAGTGAACGTTGATATCTAATTAAGGTGAGCAAATGTTGATCATTCGATGGATTGTTGAATATTGATAGTTGAACCAATATTCCTTAGTCTGAGCAAATATTGCTCATCTGAGCAAATGTTGCTCGTTTGATGAATTATTGGTAGCAGGAACAAAATAAAATATTAATTTAAAATACTGGTTACTGAACCGAGTATAATAATTAGGATGTTGATCACGGGATCAACATAAAATTATTAGCGTTTGAATCTGGAGTCATGAACCTTGGATTCGAAACCCTAATTTCGATCAATTGCTGATCATTTGATGATTTGTTGAAATCAACCACAGAATGAAGGAGGGACCGGCTTTATGGGATGATGAATCGACCATGAAGCGCTCAGACGCTCGAGTGAGCAAAAATACCAAAGTCTCTTGAAGACCAGTTGGTGAAAGAATGATTAAATGTTGGTTTAATCTTTCATTAAAATAATATTCTTCTGAACCTTAGGTGATAAACCTAATAAATTATGAAGAGATGAAGGACCTACCAAGGGGTCATGAAACCGGTCCTGGTTGATCACGGGATCGACTGACGATCATTTGATGATATTCCAAGTTGTTTGGAAGAGTTCTGGACCTAATACGTGCAATTGCGCAAATTAGGTCAAATAGTGAAAATGCGTGGGACCGGCTCCTTTCAAGCCAAAGAGCCAACCTTGGTCGGTCAAGGTAACATGCTAACGTCGCCAAAGTGTCTGTGTCTCAGTCCTGAGAATCTTGATATTTTCTGATGTGTGTTTGAGCAACATTTTGAGAAAATATGAAGAAATCAAGGATTTTGCTGAAACTGAGAAAACTTCATAAGATGAAGGAAATAATAATAAAATGGAGGAATCATGAAGTGTGGGACCCTCTTATGGCCAAGGCATGGCCGGCCGGTCAATGACCCCGTTCCCATGGCACTTTTCCTAATTTTATGTTATTTTCATGATTTTAGGGAAATATCATGAAATCAAGGAGTTTGTTGAAATCAAGGAATTTCCTTGAAGTGAAGGAGTTTCCATGAGATGAGGGAAAAAATAATATTAATAATACTAAAATAAGGGTGTGTGAGACCGACTTGGGCATGGTCGGCCGGCTAGGGCCCGGTCCCGTGAGTCTCCCTAATTTTATATTATTTTCATGATTTGAAGGAAATATCATCAAATTAAGGGATTTCCATGAGATGATGGAAATAATTAATAAAATAAGGAATTATAAGGTGTGGGACCGGTCACGGCTAGGGAATGGCCGTCCGGTTAGTGACTGCGGTCCCGTGACACCTTTCCTAATTTTATGTAATTTTTGTATAATTTCCTTAATGTGAAGGAAATACCATGAAACGAAGTAGTTTCATAAGATTAAGGAATTTCCATGAGACGATTTAAATAATTAATAAAACTAAGGAATTACAAGGTGTGGGACCGGTCACGGCTAAGGCATGGTCGGCCGGCTAGTAACCACGGTCTCGTGACACCTTTCCTAATTTTATGTAATTTTTGTATAATTTCCTTAATGTGAAGAAAATACTATGAAACGAAGGAGTTTCATCAATTGAAGGTAGTTTCATGGGATCAAGGAAAATAATAAAATATGATGAAATAAAGGGAGAAACGTGGGATCGACCATGGCGGCATGACCGTCCGGTCGATGGGCTTGGTCCCCTTAGACGCCTCCTTTAAATATTTTACTATTATTATTATTTTCTCCATGGTTTGATCGTTCCTCTGTGTTATTGAATGTTCGTTCATGCGTTCAGGTGCTCGTTAGTGCATTTATTGCTGAATACACTTGCACCATTTCCTTGGGGCTTACTCGATGGTGGCTCAGATCCCCGTACGTTGAATATTTATTACTAACTCATGGAATTCTGCTGGGAAAAGCCACAAATTGAAGTAACGAAATACTATACAGAACGTAGAATATTTTCCAGGAATTCAATTGATGAATCTTGCGACTAGAAATTTAATTGATGGCTCTATACTAGCAGGCATGCAGTCTAGGAGCATTATAATTATTCGAAACTCGAGGTATGAGCTAGTTGAAGCATAACGCTCGACTTGAATGTTTATTCTGTAAAGTCAGGGAACATTGCGACGTCCTGAATACGTTAGTGCTCTATACTAGTGAGTAATACATCTACGAGCCGTCCAATCATTTCGATTCCTTACAGAAGTGATTACTGAAATTGCTCAGTATTTATGAGATATGTCGTTGCCTCAGCTGAGAGACTACACATCTACATATACACTGAGAGACAGTATTCTCAATCAGATATTCTTGTGGCATGAGCATTCATGCTTCAATGAGAGACATGAGCCACAATACTCATCTGATTGCTGGATCAGGAGCATGTATAATTATTGTTTTACGATTTTAGCCTTTGTCGAAAATACACCATCTACATTAAGTCCCATGCTTAGTGAGGGACAGTCATGTTCCTCAGTCATCACTGAATGGTGATTTTCTTGTTGCAGTTACAGACGAAAATAAGTAGTTGAACTTAGTCGTAAAATAAGATTTTACCGGATTTTTGATTGCATGAACAGATCATGGCTTGAACGAAGATCCCAGTAGCATGACAGAGCGTTGTCTAATGAGCCTAAGTTGATGTAGAACCGATGTTTTGGTGATGGAACCTTGGTCGGTTTAGGATTCACGGGCCCGGGCCCAAAAAGGGAATCCTTATGAAATTAGGTTTTGGAAAAAAAATATGGTACAAAAGGAATAAACACCCTTTTTTTTCTCCTTCAAACGACCACTATCTTCACCCCTTCACCACCTTCATGTCAGCAGCAGGAGGAGTAGCATAAAATTCCACCGGAGCTTCACCGTCCAGCCGGAGCCGCCACCGTCCGGCCGACGCCGACAGGTAGCTGAAATTTTTTTTTTAAAGTTTGTTGTTTGTTCATGAGTCGTTCATCATAAAAAATCATATGTGTGTACATATGTTTTGGATGTGAGTTTTATGAAAAAACCCTTGTTTTAGGAACGTATGTTCGTTCAATCGTTAGTTTAAGAAACTAGCAATAATCCCTGATTTAGAAGAGATTTTTTTTACATATAGACCTGTGTCTAGTGATAAAATTTTGTTTATGAGATTTTATGGAAACCAAAACTTTATCTTAAAAGGTGTGAGTTTTCACAAAATTAGCACGAACTTCGTTTCCAAGACAGACGATCGTACGAAGGAAAAAAAAGTTTATTTTTTTAATGAAGCCGTGACATATTCCATGAAAAATATATGGCATATATTTCTTACGTGAGTTTGCTCACGTCTTTTTTTAAAAAAATTGAAAATTTTACGTGAATAATTTCACGTTTTTATTATTTTGTTAAAATCAAAATACAGGTTTTGAGCAACCCTTGAAGTTAGACAATTTATTTATAATGAAATATTGCCTTGGTGTGAGTTTCATAACTCGGTTGTGGTTGTTCACACTATGAAAATTATGTTCATGATTTTATGGAAAATCAAGTTTCAATTTTCAAATAATAAGGCTTTGTTCGTTTTCGCAGGTTTCAAGGAACGAGCAAATTTTGGGGTGCTAAATCTTATATCACAATCACAGCGCTAGTGGTATTGTAAAGAGGTAAGAGTTAATAATTACCATTTTGTAGATGTTTTGTCGTGTGCATGATTCCATCATCTTGTCGAAGTTTGCATCTTGTATGGATGATATACTGAAGTAGAGTATCGTGTGCATGTTACAGCTACTTTGCAAGGATGTCTGACTCTCAAGAAAATGATGTCTCCAGAGATGATACATGCATGGATGAGGCTTCCATTGGTGAAGAATAAGATGAAACACCTGGAATCAAGAATGTTCCAAACATAGAGGATGCGTTCTTTGTGGCTCAAGGACCTGAAAAGCGCCTCAGAACTCCAGCATTTCATCTTCTGATAAATCCTATAGAGGTTACTCAGAAAAAATTGGTGACTCCTTAGGCAGCCATTCGGTTCTGTCTTGAACGAGGATATTTTTCTGCGTCAATCATTGAATTCAAGCTTTCTCGACGGCCTCTAGAAAAGTTTTCTGGATGGGCGAGGTATATGCTGGGTTTTCCTCGTGTTCGAGACATGATGCGTGATGCACAAATAACACGGGCTATCCAAGCCTCTGGAGACTTGTTCATTTTTCATGATGTGCGAGGTATGGTAGCTCTACTTGCTTGTTAGTGTATTCCAACTCACACTTTCATATGCAGATGGGGAGATTTTACCATCACCTTAGAGGATGTAGTTGCTTTGTTGCATCTTCCAATCACGGGTAACCTTCCTGAAGGTCTTTCTTCCTTAGAGGAAACATCAATGTCTAACATCTTGAAAACTGCAATGAAGGAGATCAATAAGGTATCCGGCAGCAAAGGTTGTTACACTCATTGGTTAATACATTGGTGGCCGAGAGATACTCCTCTTGACTTGCATGTTGACGGTACGTTATCTATTGCTGGTTTCTTGTGTTTATGGCTGTCCAAAGATGCTGGAAATCTGTTGAAGTCGTTCGTGATTCCTTTTTCCATTAAGATGGCTCAGGGTGAGCAACTCCCAATAGGTAGTCTGTTCTTGGGTTCTTTGTACTCTTACTTAGACTCATTGATTATAGACTCCAGCGTCTCGAATGGCTTTATGAAGATTGAATGCTATGCCAATACGATGTTTCTTCAATCTTTGATGTGGGAACGTTTCAAGAATTATACACCCATTACACATACTATCTTGCAAGGACTGAACTCCGATGCTCGTCATATTTATCTGAGAGGGACAATTCCAGGATCATGCGCTGGTTTACAAAGCATCCCCGGCGCAAGACTCGTTTCGTTGATGTGTTAAATCGTGAGTCTGAATTCAACTTTCGTCCATGGGTGTCAATCCCTTCTCATATTTCTCAGTTGACAACTTTCAATGCTGAAGAGAGTATGACTTTGAAATATGGTGTTGATTTGAGCGATGGGGAGAGGTCTTTTATGCTGAGTTGCACTCCTGGTCACCTGATATCAACAATACATGGAGAATTCTCGGTGGAGGAATATAATATTGATAGGGCAGCTCGGCAAATAGGTATGGATCAGTGTGTTCCAACTTATCGGAGAAGGAAACCATCAGTTGAACAGCTTATGACCCATTTAGACCTCACACATGTGGAAGGAAGTGAATACTGGTTCCCTAGCTCCGAGCGAGTTACATATGCAACTCCGGGTTACATAAAATTTTGGTATCAACAACTCAGGCGTTTACTCGATTTCGTGACGGTGGATCAGTATTTGGTGAAGGAGCCTCCTTCTGCTGAGATGATTGCTACTCGACCAAGATTGAAGTATTTCCTTGGTGGTGATAAACGGAAAACATCTCCAGGATGTTCACAAGTGAGTATTCTTTGCATAATCTTCATAAAATTATGATAATTGTGTTTTGATTATTGCAATAAAAAATTTCACAGGACGGTCGTAACGTAAGACCTCGAATCGACGTAGACCTCTCAGAAACTGAAACAATTGTTCATGGCGGAGAAGGAAGGAGCAAGAATTATAAATTGGGTCCAATACCATAAAGTTCCTGGTTGTTTCTTTAGTGAGTTGTCAGTACTTCTCTTGTTGTGACTTCTTCTCATCCGTATTATTAGGATTAGAAAACCAATATTTGTTATTCCATTGCAGAACTTCACTCCATCGAGTATTGAGGGTCTTCAGTTCTCTACTGCTGGGCAGACAGCTTCTGACTTGACTGATAAATAAGAGGCCGTGAGTATCTCTTCGTATAACCAATTATGATGCTTTATAGACAAAATGCTAATTGTTGAGAATATATCCAGGAGGATTTCACCATGGAAGTAGGGAACACCGACTATGTTCGTTCATCTTCGAAGAACGGCGACAAAGAAAATTCACAAAGCCCAACACCGAATAAAATCCATGGTGCTCTTGATGTTGGTACGGGCAATTCAGGGTCTTTGAACGCTTCAGAGACCACCCAAGTAAGTATTTCTCTTGCATTATATCCATAGAAGTATAAATTTCTTGATTTATGAATGAATTAATGGGAATTCATGCGAATATAGGAAAAATTTTGCCGAAATACGTCACCAGAAATTCCAGAATTCAGCTCTTTAGCAAAAACGCCATAAAATCTTCATCCGATGTCGGATTTTTGCGATTTAACAATGTATCTTCATTCTCAGAAAATTTCCAATCTTTATAAAAGAAGATTTTTAAGTTTTGAGCACGTTTAGGGGTCGAAATCGACGAAACAGTAAACCTCCAGGAGACTTTCAGAAGATTTTCAGCTGTCATGTAGTCCAATGTTTCGATCACATCTTTTTACTCGTTCATCCAAATTATATGAAATTTTGATATGTTGTAGATAACATACATACGAAGATAAGGGTATATAACACGATCTTAGATTCTTCACAAACTGCTCCCAGTATTTCGTTTTGTACAGGGAAGTGTAAAATCCTCTCAGACGAGCTCGTTGTAAAACGTGTTTTTATGACTTTCACGCTATTTTCTCGTGTATTGAATGCATAATGATGAAATTTGATGATTTTAGACCACTTGTATGTTGTAGTTTATGATTCCATTTGGTTTCTATGTTTAGATTGCTCTAATCTCATGTAATTTTCGTATTAGGTACTAAATGCCGAAGTTGAGAATAATGGAACCAGTAATGATGATACGAACAACCCTGTGGTTATTGATAAAGGTAAAACCACCTCTGCACTTCAAGGCCATGAGGGGATTTCTACTGAAACCATTAAGGAAACTGAGACTTCAATTGTTGTTGCTCCAGTGTCGGAAGAAGTCGAACCACGAGTGGAAGAAACTGTTGCCCTGACTGTAGAATTTCCTCCAGTAATTGAGAATCGTATAGTGGTGCATGAATACCCGAGTGCAGAGATTTCTTTTGATCCTCCATTTGATGCATCACTCCCATACCACGAACTAGTTGGTGGATTCAGTGTTCCTATTAGATATGCCGACTTGTACGAGAAGATATGGAGGAAATTTGGTCACATCATCGTTACCAGAGATCCCAAGCGTGCTTATTCTTTAACCATGCAAGTAAGTGTTATCTTATGTGTTGTAAGTGATATATGCGTTAGGGCCAGAAATACTGTTATTCCATATGTACTCTTTGATTGGGAGTTCAACTTGGAGAATTCTGAGAGACTTGGCTTCAACGTGAAGTGGCTTCGTAAGAAGATAAATGCCATTAAGGATTCATGTGAGAAGAACTACCCTTTCCCAACGCTGCTGTGATGGAGAAGGAAGACAAGATTGCTAGGATGACTGAAGAGCTGAATATGGAGAAGGCGGCCTTACATGTCTTGAAGGATGCAGAGGAGAGAAAATCTTTCTGCTGATTTTCTTTGATTTCCTTTTCAAAATCTCTTGAACTTCTGAGAGGTGTGAGGTTTTATTTTGGTTTTGATTTTTTTGATTGGTTTTGGACTGGTAGATGATTGGGGATTTTCTTTTGGATTTGATAGAGATTTTTTTTAAGTAAAATGAACTAAATTTTGATAAATTGCTGAATTCAAATGCTGCATGCAAGTATTGCAAACGTTTTGTTGAAATTGAAATACAATGAAAGAAAATCCTAAATGCCAAATCCAGACGTCATGAATGTTCAAACGCCTAGTACCTCAAATAACCAATAATTTCAGGCATCAATTGTTTTAAGCCAATTCTCGTGTATCATTGGCACAGACTTGTCATCCGTGTTGATCAGCTTGTAGTACCCTCCAATTATGGATTTAGCAACCACGAAAGGTCCTTCCCAATTCAATTTTCTTGCAGAATGAAGGTTGCGCTTAGTTGCTTTAAGAACTAAGCATACTTCATGGAATTTTTTAGGTTTGATCGTCCGCGCCTTGACTATCTTCTCTTGATTCGTAATTCCTCGTGCGGTGGGATTCCATGGTTGTGGCACATATGGACACTCATACAAAGGGGAGTATCCAGAGTACTGTCTGTCATGCTGAGCCATGTCTTCAGCAATAAACCTTTTGATTGAATGCTCAGTTTGAAGAAACTCTATGTTCAACCCTTTGGTGTAATATTTCCGCGGTGAGGCTGTCCACTCATAGCACTTTGCGACGGCTAAGTTTTTAGTGGGAAGAAGTCCCCGGACCAGGGCAACATGATTAAACATTGGTAGTATAGGTGCATGAAGGGGAATTAGACTTGCCTGAGTACGGAACCTTTTGATGAAAGAGTCTGCACTTTCTCCAGGTTTATGTGCTAATTCCACCAAGGCTTTAAGTTCTTCCAGATGCTCGAATGATGGAGTATCTTCTATGTCTTCTGAATCAGAGCTTTATTCAACCGAAGGCATTAGAGTCACCAATCCAGCATGAATCCAAAGTCGTCCAAGAATCATGTCATACCCTGGATCTTCCCGGTTATATAAAACTTGGTCTCAGTACAGACCGAGTTTTCTCTGACCTTGAGGGTGATGTAACCGTATGCATCTTTGAGTGTCCCTTCATGATCTCTGATTGACATGGGAGCATGCGTAGCTTCCTGTCGAGTAATGCCAGCATCTCTGAGAGTTTTCAAAGGAATGATGTTCATGGCAATGCCAACATCCACGAACACCCTTATGAATTAATTTCCTTTGAGATATACTGTGGTGAGCAGTCCCCAGTCATACATTTCTTTGTCAGTGGTTGGAGGCTCATGAGGTGCTTCTGAGATCAGTAGACGTTTCCCAGATACTATATGATTAAAATTTGTGAACATGTCTCCCCTTTGAGCCTTCGACAGATAAAGAAATTCGCAGACATGTTCGATCAACGACTGAACCGCTTCTTTGACTGGTTGTTCAGAGATAGAGAAAGTCCTGACTGGAATAGGGTCTTTGTGTACTCCTTCAGTCCCCAAGTTAAGTTCCCCTGATTCGAACTTTTCGTTGAATATGCGCTTCAAGACCGTGCAGTCGCTGGTGGGATGATTGACGAACCTATGGAAACGGCAGTAGCGAGGGTTCTCCATTTACTCTTTAGTTGGTTCTTTTATGACATATGGCAACTTGATTGCACCGTCTTGGATCCAGGAATTCAACAGTTCAATGACCTCTTCAATGGAGAGAGGGAAGTCAGGTTCCGCTGGATCTGTGTTTTGGGTTGTAGCTTGTGCGTCTCGGGTTTGACTTTCCGTTTTCTCCCTTTCTTGGTGCCTTTGAAGGAGCTGAAGATGCAGGCTTGCGCTGCGGTTCGACTTTCCGTTTTCTCCCTTATGCAACAGAATTTGTGGAAGGCTGTAGGTTGTATTGTTTGTTGATCAGATGCCTGCTACCTCGAGTCTCTCGCGGTTCCTCGGATTTTTTAGCTTTTGCTCTTTCCAGTAAAGCAGGTGCAGTAGTCGCTGACCTCTTCACCGCTTCATGAAGTTCTGAAAAGTTCTGGAAACGAAGATTTTCCAATAAAGCTCTGTATACCGGTATCAGGCCGTTGATGCACAAGTCTACAAGTTGTTGCTACGTGACGTTTTGATCATGACGGTCCAAGGCTTGAACCCCGAATCTTTTCACATAGTCATTGGGGTGTTCATTGCTTTTCTGAAGCATTCTTCCCAGATTAGATAGAGTAATTTGCTCTGACATGAAGAAGTACTTTCTGTAGGCGTTAATCATTTCTCCCCAACTGGTGATACTTCCTGGCGTGATGTTTTTGTACCAGGTATACGTCCTTCCTTTCAGGGATTTTGAAAATTCCTTCAGACGGACAACATGATTGTGCTCATGTTCACCCAACGCTTTAAGAAACCGACAGACATGCTCTCGAGCATTTCCTGTTCCATCATACAAAGTGAAGGTTGGAGAGCCCTTTGGAAGAGGAATTCTTTACGTAGCAGCAGGCTACGGAGGCTGGTGACGATGGACATGTGGTGTCTTGTCTTTTCCACGGTTCTCCAAAAGGCGTTACAAATCTTCTCCAGTAATGAAATTTGATGATTCCTTTGCTGATGGATCATCTGCAGCTTTGCGGACTTCATTTTCATCCACCGTATGAACTGGAACAACTTCAAGATCAACATCCAAAGATGTTTCTTTTCCTTTTCTCTTTTCTTGAGTTTTCTCTGACATCTTTTGAGTGAGAGTTTTGAGATAATTGCACATCTCCTTTTGTGTTGTATCCATGTCAGTCTGATTCTTGGCAAGAGTCTCTTGCACCTTCATGAGATCTCCTATGGTAGGCGGATTTTCTCTGACTTCTTCAGTATGCCGGTCAAAGAGGGGATGACTTCCAGTGTTGGTATGAGGAGGAGTAATGTCACCACCATTGTTGGAAACATGAATGGTTTCTGGAATACCATCTTTGTTATTGTTGCTAGTGCTAGCGTCGTTTGCATTTGTAACTAACCTAGACCTAAGATCGACCATCTTTGTGACAATTGAGATTGCAACCGAGAGAATGATATCCCACTGTGGTCGTCAATCTATAGATGGGGAAAAATGATTTGCTGGTTTTTACGGAATTTAGGAGACGACCGTGCGGAGGAGTCTCCTTGAACCAAGCGAAATTTTTAACCTCACACAGATGCATTGCAAGAAGGGAGTGCTTTAAGTTCGGGAGATCAATCTGTAGGACTCCGGCCTAAACCAAGACAATGGTCGTTCCAGTGTCAATTCGGTCACAAGAGAAGATGGGTCGACCTGTAGGAGAGAGATGAGAAATGTGTGAGATCAATGGTGATCAAAGATTGTTGGTGTGTTGTGTATTTTGCGTGAAAATAGTTTCTGAATGATTGAGTTTACTCAGTTGAGAGTAATTTCTAAGACGATGAGTTCGTGTAGACGAAAGACTGTCTATCGAGAATTGTCTGTTGTTTCAATCATGATTCAGAGTTTTATTTATATTGCTAGATTCAAAGAGTGGGGAAGTGGAAATCGTGTTTAAAACCAGTTTCTTATCGTGCGGAGACTTAGTTGATTTTCTACCCACTACTTTGTTAACTCCTTCAACTGATTGCACGACTTGGTCATATTCTCATTGTGGATGAACACACGTGTCGTAGACCGCCATACCAAAACCCTAGTTAATATACCCCATGTGACGCAATTGATGTCTCGTGATTGTGGAGCCTGCAAGGATGGCGTGTATTTAGTTAGTCAGATACTGACTTCATGGGACGATGAGTCCTTGTATTGCTGAGTCGAACGTGATTTGCAAATGTTCTAAGACTCATGAATTGAACGTGTCTATTGAGACAGAGGTTTAATTCTCGAGTGAACGTTGATAGCTAATCAAGGTGAGCAAATGTTGCTCATTCGATGGATTGTTGAATATTGATAGTTGAACCAATATTCCTTAGTCCGAGCAAATATTCCTCATCTGAGCAAATGTTGCTCGTTTGATGAATTATTGGTAGCAGTACCAAAATAAAATATTAATTCAAAAAACTGGTTACTGACCCGAGTATAATAATTAGGATATTGATCACGGGATCAACATAAAAATTATTAGCGTTCGAATCTCGAGTCATGAACCTTGGACAATTGTTGATCATTTGATGATTTATTGAAATCAACCACGGAGTGAAGGAGGGACCGGCTTTATGGGATGATGAATCGACCATGAAGCGCTCATATGCTCGAGTGAGCAAAAATACTAAAGTCTCTTGAAGACTAGTTGGTGAAAGAATGATTAAATGCTGGTTTAATCCTTCATTAAAATAATATTCGTCTGAACCTTAGGTGATAAACCTAATAAATTATGAAGAGATGAAGGATCGACCAAGGGGTCATGAAACCGGTCCTGGTTGATCACGGGATCGACTGACGATCATTTGATGATATTCCAAGTTGTTTGGAAGAGTTCTGGACCTAATACGTGCAATTGCGCAAATTAGGTCAAATTGTGAAGGGATTTTCATGGGATCAAGGAAAATAATAAAATATGATGAAATAAAGGGAGAAGTGTGGGACTGACCACGGCGGCATGACCGGCAGGCCGGTGGGCTTGGTCCCCTTAGACGCCTCCTTAAAATATTTTACTATTATTATTTTCTCCATGGTTTGATCATTCCTCCGTGTTATTGAATGTTCGTTCATGCGTTCAGGTGCTCGTTAGTGCATTTATTGTTGAATACACTTGCACCATTTCCTTGGGGCTTACTCGATGTTGTCTCAGATGCCCGTACGTTGAATATTTATTACGAACCCATGGAATTCTGCTGGGAAAAGCCACAAATTGAAGTAACGAAATACTATACAGAACGTAGAATATTTTCTAGGAATTCAATTGATGAATCTTACGACTAGAAATAGTTAATTGATGGCTCTATACTAGAAGGCATGTTGTCTATGAGCATTATAATTATTCGAAAATCGAGGTATGAGCTAGTTGAAGAATAACGCTAGACTTGAATGTTTATTCTGTAAAGTCAGGGAACATTGCGACGTCCTGAAGACGTTAGTGCTCTATTCTAGTGAGTAAGACATATAGGAGCCGTCCAATCATTTCGATTCCTTACAGAAGTGATTAATGAAATTGCTCAGTATTTATGAGATATGTCACTGCCTCAACTGAGAGACTACACATCTACATATACTCTGAGAGACAGTATTCTCAGTCAGAGATTCTTGTGGCATGAGCTTCCATGCTTCAATGAGAGACATGAGCCTCAATACTCATCCGATTGCTGGATCAGGAGCATGTATAATTATGGTTTTATGATTTTATCCCTTGTCGAAAATCCACCATCTACACTACTTTATTTTCCCCTGATGAAGTGATCAGAATTAGGTCAATTATATTAAATCTTAATCAGTGTGGAAAAATAATGTGGGCTCATACGAGAAATGGTAAGTTCACGATTAAATCTGCTTATAAAATTTATATGAATGATATTAGCTTCTCAGAAGATTCTTCTTTTTTGAGGAAAGTTTGGGGTATTGATTGTTTGCTGAAACTTAATATCTTTATGTTGAAAATATTTGCTCAGATGTTACCAGTCAATTCTCTGCTACAACTTTATAACCCTTATGTGGATGTGAATTGTCATTTATGTCATAATCATGATGAGACTGTTCTGCACTTGTTTGTCCAATTGCTGCTCATATTTGGTTTGGAGTCTCTTTACAACACTTAATTTCCACATATTTGGAATGGATTGATGATATTTTTCTGTATTGGCATGATTTTGTGCTTTGGGTATCTCCATTTAAAGTTTCTTGGCCAAGCATTGGTGCTATAATGATGTGGTGTATCTGGAAGTTAAGATGTGATGTGCATTTTAGGAATACTACTGTTGATTTGAATAAAGTTACTGTGGAAACTAGAAGAATGATTAATACTTATATAGCTCCCCTATTATTCACTGGCAGTTTAAATAGAGATGTTAAAGTTCCTAGATCTGGAGCTGATCATTTTATGTTTGTTGATGGGTCTTTTTAAAATTTTAATATGGGATTGGGGGTTATCTGGTGTGATGTTGCAGGAAGTTTAATAAGTATTTGCCCGAACTTTGGATTGATTCTAGATGCAGTAGGTGCTGAAGCGGCTTCTCTAATTTTGGTGATCTCTTGGGCTAAAGAGATGAATATTTCCAAAGTCATTTTCGTTAGTGATTGTCTCCAACTGGTGGATTTTGTGAATGGAGTCAGCACTAATATAACGTGGAGAAGTAGTGATCTTCTTGAACATAGTCGGAGTTTAATTTCTAGTTCTCTTTCCTTTAAAATTATGTATATAAAGCGTGTGAAAAACCATCTAGCTGACCGGCTTGCATGTCGGATTAGAAAACTCAGTATCAAAGGTTTTTAGGTCTCTTATCCTTCTTTTTTGGATTCTCTTGTTAGGAAGGAGACCTTAACTGTTGTTTGTAATTCTCTCCTTAGTTATTTCCATGGTGTGTTTCTTAGCAAAAAAAAATGGGTGTGGTAAATTAATTTTTGTTTTGAAATTTGATTTAGTTTTGATTTTAGGTATAATAATGATCAAGGGTATATTCGACTTTTCACAATAATTGAAATCTTTTTTTTTTGGTTCACCAAACGGAAAATGGTTAACCAAAAACGGATTAGGGACTAAAATGTTAAGCAAAATAGGGACTGTTTAGTTAAGAAATATAAATAAGGACTGAAATGCTTAAGAGAATATGAACTTAAAAATAATAATATATGAAATCGTTTATTTACAGAAATGCCATTTTTATAAAAATAAAGATAAATATTTTAAAATTTCCTCTCAGTTTTGGTGAATGGTTCTTCTACGGAAAATATTAAGCCATCTAAAGGTCTGCGTCAAGGGGATTCCTTGTCTCCATTTCTGTTTTTATTAGTGGTGGAGGTTTTATCTAAGTTGATAGTGGATGCTACTGAGAGGGGTCAACTGAATGGCTTTCAAGTAGTAGAGAATGGTGTTATGATCTCTCATTTAAAATTCGCAGATGACACAATCATCTTCATGGATGCTTCTGTAGAGGAGGTTAGGAGATTATTTCTCATTTTATCTACTTTTGAGTTGTTGACATGTATGAAGCTTAACTGGGAGAAAAGCTCCATGATAAGTGTTGGTGCTGATGAGGTGGTAAAGGACTTAGCCATGGATTTGGGATGCAAGGTCGAGAAGCTGCCAATCAAATATGTAGGGTTGCCATTAGGTGCTACTTCAAGGAGTGAATCTGTGTGGGATGAGGTCATTAGAAGAATGGAGGTCAAGCTAGCTTCATGGAAGAAGAGGTTCTTAAACAAAACAGGGAGGTTGGTTCTTATTAAAAGTTGTTTATCTAGTCTTCCCATTTATTTCTTGTCTCTGATTCATATGTCGGTAAGTGTGGAGATGAAGATAACTAAATTGATGAGAGATTTATTATGGGATTCGACCGATTTTAAAAGGAAGATGTGTTGGCTTTCTTGGACTAAAATCTGCAAACCGAAGAGAATGGGTGGACTGGGGGTGAAGAACTTAAGGTGTACTAGTAAGGCCTTAAAAGCTAAGTGCATTTGGAGGTACTCAAGAGAAAAGGCAGCACTGTGGAGAAGGCTGGTTCAGCAAAAGTTCAAGAATAATGTATATGTTTTCATTCCTACGGATGATACAACTCCTAAAGGAAGAAGTTTCTGGAAGCATATTCTGAACTCATCTGTTTTTTTGAATGATCATATAACTTATGTTCTTAATAATGGGAGAGCAACAAGATTTTGGTTAGATAAATGGACTACATCAGGGCCTTTAAAAAACATATTCCCAGCAGTATATAAGGGTTGTAGTAATAAACAAGCTTTTGTGGAAGAAATGGTGATTGATGGTAGATTGCAATGTCAAACAAGGAGAGGGATGTATGCCAATGAACAACTGGAGTGGGATCTATTATGTAATGAATTAGGACCGGTGAATAACTTGAAGGAAGAGGAAGATACTGTGAACATAATGGAGGGGTTTACAGTTAACAAATGTTATGAAATTCAAGTGAATGAACAGGTGGATTGCGACTTCGCAAGGTTCCTATGACAGAAAGGTATACCACCAAAGGTAAGCATACTATTATGGGCTCACTTTCATGAATCTATACCTACTTACGATATGTTAATACACGGAGGAGTGGATGTAGAGGGGGATTTATGTCTTTATTGCAAAAAGGAGCTGGAAACTGGTGATCATATTTTGATAGGATGCGCATATGAAGTTTGGTCTCATTTTATTAAAGATTTTAAGGTTTGTTGGGTGTTCCCTGATACGGTGAAGAAGCATTTTCAAGCTTGGAAGATGAATAATTTGAGGGGGAAATGCAAGAAGATCTGGTGGAAGTTGAGTTATGTTGTGATGTGGCATCTTTGGACGGAAAGGAACAGAAGAGCATTTGGAGAGAGAGCGATGGAAATTGATGAGGTCATTTTGCTTATTAAGTAGACTATTTATCTTTGGTTTGTTGATAGTGGTGTGTTTTTAGGAACAATACTGTAAATCAAGTTTTATTTCAGCGGGACACAATTATTCACTTGTAGTACGGTGAAATTATGTTCTTAGGTCTGTAAATATTTTTTCTTTAATATAACCTTTCTCTTTTCAAAAAAAAAAATTGTATTTTCCAAATAGTACGTAGGATCTTTGTGAATTTTATTTATTTGGAAAGCTCTTTCAATCACCTACGCAACGAGTATAAACAATCATATCAAATTTTTACTTTTTAATATATTTATAGTTCTCCGAAAATATAGATATAATTTAAAAGTAAATTGAAAGAGCTTATTTACTTTTTATATGTTGCCTATATAATGCTCATATACTTCACTTGATATATTACTTTGAATAATCTACAGATTTTAGTTTCGATACGAAAGATTACCTCCATTTCATTAAAAGTGATACTTTAATATATTTTTTTTCGTTTCCATTTTTACCTAATATTAGGCTAAATTGAAAAGTAAAATGAAGGTACCACATTTCAGAAATGGAATAAAAAATTGATGTTACCGACGTGCATCGCACGTGTTCACTACTTATCCCCTTAAGGATGTTAGATATCATATAAAGCCCCCAAATTCCAAAAGATTCAAGCCGTGATAATATGATTCTTCGGTACATTAATTATATACCCCTAGTTTTCATGACCAACAAATATACCCATACTCCATAATAAATATACTCCTCATCTTATCCACTTAAAGGTACTCTATTATATAATTTTTACTTATTTTATCATACAAACAGATTTCTTTAATTAAAACAAATAAATTTCTCTCATTTCACCACCAGCACTCCACCACAAGTCTACCACCGCCACCTCAAACTCCAGCACCACCATCACCACTACTGTCGCCGCCACCACTAGTCCACCGCCGCCACCACTAATCCACCACCGCGCCACCACTGTCACCACCTCCGCCGCCACTAGTCCACCACCGCCACCACCAGTCCGCCACCGCCACAGCCGCCACCAGCCCGCCGCCGTCATTGCCACCACCGACGCCACCAATCAACCGACAATCCACCAAAACCACCACCACCAGTCCACCACCACCAGCACCACCACTGTCACCGCCGCTAGTCCACCACTGCCTCCGCCACAGCTGTCGATGGTGTCAACAACCAAAGTTGATTAAGAAAAAGTCAGAAAATAATAAAAATTAGTGTCAACAACCGAAGTTGATTCCAACAACAAAAATTACAAAATAATAAGAAAAAAATGGTGTCAACAACCAAAATTGATACCAAAATAAAAAAATTAGAAAATTTTAAGGATCAACAACCGACGTTGATCCCAAAATATGGTATCAATAACCAAAATTGATCTCAAAAATATATTTAGGTTTAGATTAAAATGATAAAAAAATAAATAAAGTGAATGCTTGTGCAAGAACTCTTATAAAGTGCTACCACGACTTTTCAAACGTAAATGAGTATTTTTTTCCCGTAGTGATCATGAGTCTGTTTGTAAAATTGTCTAACCAGTTTGTACCTAGCATCATTCATATAGAAAGCATGAGTAGTCTCAAGAAGCCATTGAGCCTCCTTGTCAGTGAGCGTGCTGACAAGCACCATACCCATGGTCTCTGCAAATTTTGCGAAATAGGGTGCTACTTGGGTTCTTTTATCATTGTAATCTTCAAGACCAGTGAAAATTGAAAAACATTTTTTTCATTAAAAAATACAAGGAAAAATGTATCAAGCACAAAAAATCTGATGCGGTATTACAAAGAACAAAAAATAATTGCATTTTTAAGAGATAACATCTTGTATTTACTCTGAGGCATGGCATAGGCTTCAGCTCATCAAGAGTTAAGAAATGATAGAGAAATAAATTGGATTCAATTACCAGGTCAAGAAAAGCTAAAACAAGGATACATTTTCGAGGTTTAACAAATAATTGGTGAAAAAGATTCCCATTCTAGGTTAGTGCCGCTGTACACTATAGACAGTGAATATGAATTTGGCAAAGAGTGACTGATGCACAACCATATAAGCGAGAAATGATAATTGATTCAATGAGAACCATTAGGTCCATTACAGTAGGCATCAAAAGGCTCTTGATTTGGCTTGTTTTGTGTCACCATGAAATAAACTGAACTACGCATGGTAATGCATCAACTCTAAGTTTACTGGAGGTCCCAAAGCAACAAGAACACGTGGTAATTATACCAGTGAATTAGTTGGCTAAAACTTTACACTTCATCCAATAAGACCTATTTATCACATTCATATATTTCTCGTATCCACATTCACTATCTAAATCACCCACCACCGGTGTCCTTTTAGCTTCCTATTAGTGAATCAATGATAACCAACTATCACAAATAAAAAAGAGGCCAGTAATGCAGTTTCTCTCTGAACTTGTAATATGTATTAAAATACTTGATTTAGCCAAAAGTTCTTTACAATACATACAGTTAGAAGATAGGTTATCGGTGAATGCTTCCACACATTCAGTGTGCAGAGAGCAGTTCTATTTATATTAAAACAATTTCAATATTCTGTTACAGATTTTGGTAAAAGATACAGAGACTGATCATGCCAATATTGTAGGCTTTAGACTCTGACACAGTACTTGGTCAAGAGACTTGGTGTAGAGACTTTTTAGCAGAGTCTTCAGGAGTTTGCTTAACACCTCCCCTCAAGTTGTACTGCAGCTGGCGAAGTTGCAACTTGCTACGTAATATGAAATCTAGGTGATGGAAGCCCCTTAGTAAAGATGTCGGCGATCTGATCTCTTGAACTGATGAACCTGACATGAAGTAGACTAGCAGCCACACGTTCACGGACAAAATGATAGTCTATTTCAATGTGCTTTGTACGAGCATGGAATATGGATTTGAAATTAGGTACGTGGCTCCTAAATTATCACACCAGAGTATTGGTGGTGAGATTTGGACACCAAGCTCTTGCAGCAAGGATTGGATCCATATTATCTCCGAAGTGGCTATTGAAATGCCACGGTATTCTGCTTCTGTACTGGACTTTGATACCGTTTTCTGCTTGCGTGCACTCCATGAGATCAAGTTGCCTCCGAAATATATACAGTAGCCACTCGTTGAGCGCCTGTCATCCAAACTTCCAGCCCAGTCTGCATCGGAGTAGGCTTGCAAAGAGAAGTCTGAGGAAGAACGAATATGCAGACCATAGTCTACTGTATTCTTAAGATAACAAATAATTCTTTTGACTAGTTCCCAATGCTCTTCATATGGGTCATGCATGTATTGACAGACCTTGTTAACTGCCACAGAGATATCAGGTCGCGTTAAGTGCAGATATTGCAGTGCACCCACTACACTGCGATACAATGTCGAATCATGAAACCTTTTGGTACCTTGCTTCTGAATTTTCACATTTACTGACAGAGGTGTGTTTACTGGCTTTACCCCATCTAGCTTTGTCTTGCGCAGAAGGTCTGTAACATACTTACGCTGTGTGAGAATTAGTTATGTCCCCTTTCTAAGCACTTAGATCCCCAAAAAGAAAGAAAGATCTCCTAAATCTTTTAGTGCAAACACAGCACTAAGATCTTCAATCAATCCAGAGATCTCAACTGGATGTGAACCGGTCACTATTATGTCATCTACGTACACTAAAACGTACAATGTGGATCCCTGTGTTTGACGAATGAAGAGAGAACTGTCAGCTATTGAACCCTTGAACCCCAACTGGACTAGGTAGGTGCTCAGTTTTGAAAACCATGCTCTAGGCGCCTGTTTAAGGACATAGAGTGATTTGTGCAGTTTGCAGACATGGGTTGGATGCAGCTCATCTACATACCCCTGAGGCTGCTGCATATATACATCCTCTTCCAAGTCTTCATGAAGAAAGGCGTTCTCTACATCCAACTATTTTATATCCCAGTTGCGCATTACAGCAATTGACAGCACAAGGCGAATAGTGCATGGCTTAACCACTGGTGAAAAGGTTTCACCATAGTCAATTCCCAGCTGTTGGTTATATCCCTTGGCAACTAGACGTGCCTTTCTCTTGTTGATTGAACCATCTGGATTCTGTTTAACTCGATACACCCATTTGGATCCCACCACATTCATTCCTTTTTCATGTTTCACCAGAGAGTATGTGCCATTCCTAATTAATGCATTGATCTGGACATCCATTGCATCCCGCCATTCTGGAATTTTCCTTGCTGCCGAGAAACATGTTGGCTCCATGAAATCTTCATCATGTAGAAGATGTTTGGATGCAGTCAAGCACATTTTTTGAATAGGCTTGTGTATACCAGCTTTTGCCCTTGTGACCATGGGATGTGATAAAGTTGTACTTTGGACTTCGTCATGTATAGGTGCTGATGAAGCTGGCAGAGCAGAAGCAGTTGCAGACGCTGAAGTAGCTGGACTTGATGCAGGGGAGATGGTTGCCTCAGAGTAAGCCAAACTTTCTGAGGCCGATTCTGAATGATTCACGTTGTCTGATGTATGTGTGGCAGGAGACTGTGAAGCATTACCCTGTATTACAGTAGCATTTCCATTTCCAAATGGTTTCTTAGAGAAAATACTTGTGCTGTATTGTACAATACCTGGATTTGGCACTGGGGATTGTTGCTTGAGAGGCAAGAATGGGAATGTAGTTTCCTCAAAGCGCACATGCCTAGAGATATAAATTCTATTTGTTTCTCTGTTTAAACACATATACCCCTTATGTGCGTTGCTGTAGCCTATAAAGACACATTGAATTGACCTAGGTTCAATTTTATCTTTGTTATATTGCCTTAAGCAAGGATAAGCTAGACAGCCAAAAACTTTCAAGAAGGAATAGTCTGGAAGTTTGTGGAACAACAGTTCAAGTGGTGTTTTTGTGCTTGACACAGAAGCTGGTAGCCGGTTTATAAGATAACATGCAGTAACAAAAGCATCTGCCCAAAAAGACCTAGGCATATGAGCATGAAAAAGTAAGGCCAAACCAGACTCTGTCACATGTCTGATTCGTCGCTCTGCCAAACCATTTTGAGGTGATGTGTGAGGACACGAAAAACGATGCTGAATGCCAGACTCATTTAAATAGGAAGTAAATTTTTTATATTCTAGTGCATTATCAGATTGGAAAATTTTGATCTTATGACCAGTGAGATTCTCAACTTGTTTGCAAAAGAGAATGAATGTCTGTAATGCATCAGACCGTAGAACAAGGGGAAAGATCCATGTATAGTGGGAATAGACATCCATAAACAAAATGTAATATCGAAAACCTGTTCTTGATAAGGAGGGTGAGACCCATATATCTGAAACAACTAAGCTCAATGGCTTATTATAAACTGTTTTACTTAGAGAAAAAGATAACTTCTTGCTTTTACTCACATGGCAAGAATGACAGAAGTCAAAGTTTTTATTTGTTACTGGAAGTGAAAACTGATGACAGATTTTTGACACAGTGCTAAGCATTGGATGTCCTAGTCGCTGGTGCCAAATAGGAAGTGTAGAGGACACCAGAGCTTCAGGTTTTATTGAGTGCTGAATCAAATCTACCCCTTCAAACATATAAAGGCCATTCTTATTAAACTCTCTCAGCAGCATTATCCCCGTGCGCTTGTCCTTTACAACAAAGAAACCAGCATGAGACTTAAAATAAACATTATTGTCTCTACAGAATTTTGAGACGGACAACAAGTTTGTCTTGATTTTAGGAACATGATATATATGATTCATTGCAAAAGTGCGGGAATTAAACGTAAAAGATGCATTACCAACATTGGATATCTCCAGTGCATTACCATTGCCCACATGAACCTGCTCAGTGCCATTGTATTCATGAGGAATGGACAGATTTCTCATATCAGATGTGAGATGGTGAGTTGCACCCGTGTCTGTCACCCACTGATTGCCAAACTGGTCACCAGGTAAAGCCATATAGGCCTGTGCTGAACGCTGGTTGTTTCTTGTGGTTTTGTCATAGCGAAACCAACATCTATCTCCAAGATGACCCTTCTTTTACAGATCTGGCACTTGTCAATGAACTGAGGAGGTCTCTGATTCTGCTGCTGACGAGCATTCATGTTATTGTTGGAATATGGATATTTTTGTTGGACTGGATTCTTCCGTTGATCACCTCTGCTTGTCGAGGGAAAGTTTGGGACAACTACATTGGCTAATGGAGACTGCAGCAACGACAACTGAGACTCTTGGCGCATGTCATAGGTGATCAGATGAGAGTAAAAGGTATCGATAGGCATATCCTCAACAGTGCTTAACACAGTGACAATAGGGTCATAGCTTTGGTTAAGGCCATTACTAATGACTTGTTTCTTTTCATTTGTTGTTACAGCACAGCCAGATTCTGCCAACTGAGCTAACAAAGATTTAACATCATTCAAATAGGTTTTGAGAGTTTTGTTACCTTTTGACATGTTGTGCAGCTGCTTTTTCAGATTCATCTGATGATGAAAGGTTTTTGGTGCATATTCAAATAGGTTATCGGTGAATGCTTCCACACATTCAGTGTGCAGAGAGCATTTCTATTTATATTAAAACAGTTTCAATATTCTGTTACAGATTTTGGTAAAAGATACAGAGACTGATCATGCCAATATTGTAGGCTTTAGACTCTGACACAGTACTTGGTCAAGAGACTTGGTGTAGAGACTTTTTAGCAGAGTCTTCAGGAGTTTTCTTAACACATACCTTGTACATTTTAAAAATGTCATCTAATTTGGATATGCATTCAGTAGAAGAAAGTGCTCCTACCCATTGAAACTGTGCATTTAAGGATTTTCTCGCCAGGAAACTCTGTCAAAGAAATGCAGACATTACATAGTAAATACTGCTATGTTAAAGAAGATGCACCAATAAATACAAAATCTACAAAGCTATCAGTAACCAAAAAATCCAACCACAACCATGAAAGAAATATATAACTCATAAATTCTTAATTCTCAAACCTGTTTCGGTAACTTCTACATTTGACGGAGAAGTGATACAACAATTTATACCTTTATCATTCCAACCTCACCACCAAAAACAACAAATCAGTCCATCACACCCAATTCAGTATTATCAATTCACGAGCTCACCCATAAGATTAATCTGAAAATCAAAGATTATACATTAAAAATCAAAAATATCTATAAATATCATGAAATTACTAAATCATATATACAAACAAATTACTTGTAAATAGGGTTCTTGTTTGTAGATTATATGAAACCAAATTGATCACTAAATCCATTCTCATAAGATTTTCGAACCCAAATGAGTAACATCGACGAATAATGAAAGAAAAAGAATAAAGATACCTTGAAGAAAACCTAATTTTATGAGACCTAATTTCGGTCGGTATTTTATGAGACCTAATTTGCTGCTAATAATGAATTCAAAGTTTGATTTCTGAACCTGTTGATGATTACTGAAACCTAATTTCGATTGGAACGAAAAAACCAATCGAAAAAGGAATATGAAAAACATCTATAGATCTGAAATCTCATGAAAATCTCCCTGAAATGAATATGATGGGATTTGGATTTTTGTTCGTTGTGAAGATAAAGAAGGTGATGATGGCGATGGAGATGATTGTGGTACTGGAGTTGTTGGAGTTGGTTGTGGTGGTGACGAAGATGTGATGGTGGTGGAAGCAATGGAGATGGCGGGGAGTTCGCTTGATTTGAGTGAGAAATAAAGAAACAAGTCCAAGATTGCTAACAGGGGTACCAGATTAGGTGGGGTTGTACCAAAACCATAATAAGACAAAACATCATTCTTACAAAAACAAATAGTTTTTGTCTAATATGACGGTTACACACAAGCCTTTTTAAGAGATCAATGGTAGCAGTTGCTTTCAAAATGGGAAGGATAAATCGTGGCTCAGAACTAACCCCCTTTTAAAGCCCCCATCCGACGTCTGTGATCTCTTATGGCTGGAAATCAACATTTTCCGTTACATAACAATAAAACCCTTTAACACCACCATTCAATTCGTTTGATTCATACCTTATGAAAACACCATTACGTTCCCTTGAAATATTCGACTATATAAAGCCCCTAAAAAGTTTTCCGGCACAGATTCTCAATGCTTACCAATCGCCTTTTTCCTATCAAGATGCATGTAAGTTTCTGTCATTTTAGTACTCTTCCGGGGAAAATTTTATGATTTTGGTAGCATTGCATGTTTTTGTTGTTGCAGATTTTGGAGCACCACAGAATTATAGTTCAGAGTGAAGCGTCAATCTCAGGTAAGTGTCAATTGAATTCCATTCTGTTTGAATTGAATTATTCAACTTTCAACTGTTTGTTATAATGCACATTCAGTTTTGGATTATGGGAACCCATTTTAATCAAAAATGAATGGTCACATACCAAGGTAATAATGCTTACCAATCCCTTTTTTCCTATCATCAGCTGACCTTATGATGATATAGGAACCCATTTTCATAGGGACCTTCAAACTCATTCTTTTCAAGCATTTGTATAACTTATTAATCTCTTTTATGTCAACCATACATTTTGTCTACATAGCCATTCTATCGAGAAGTTTGTTCTGTCTTTCTTCAACCATAATTAAAATGGTAAATATAAATCTAAAGTGAAAACCATAAATGTAATACTGTAATACAATCAGCTTTCCGGATAAAGCTAAACCATGAAAGGAGAAGAAGTCTCAACTAAAGCTAAACCAAACTACGAGTACAGTTTGTTGTTAAAATGGTCAGAGGAACTGATGTTGAGCATTGATCTTAGTATCTTAGTCTAACTTATTACATTTTAATATTCTTTTGATTTTATAGATTGTTATTATTCATCTTTTGGTCTCATATGCTTTTTCAAAAGATTTGATTTGATTTTCCTATACATGCCTTTTCTGTTTTCCCACCACGCAAGCAAGAAATTTCAGGTACCCATTTCTCTTTGTCTCTCTCATACTCGCAACTGCAATTACGTTTCCATGCGTCATCTGTTAGTGTCAATCTTTGTTAATATTGTTTTGGTCTTTGTTGGTTGTTTTCTTTTAGTTTTTTCCTACACTCACAATGGCTTTTGTATTTGAAGTTTGTTGACTGAATCCATGAATTTGTTCTTTTTGATTGGAGTTTTCAATTTTGTAAGGCCAGTTGGAAGTATTTTTATTGAATTTTTGAGATGAATTTTGAATGGCCATTTGAAAGCCTTAACAAGAGTACGGAAGAATATAACCAAATTAATGACATTGTATATCCATGTCTCCACCAATTTCTAGCTAACCAGTTTAAGTTAGTTAAATTTTAACCAGTTAGAGGGTGTGTAAAAGGAATAAAACCAAAAATCCATTTGTGGTTAGCTTTATAACAGCAACTTCAGTGTGTTTTTTTTAGCTTTTGGAAAGCAAAAAACATAAGGCAAGGTCAAAGAAAGATACAACAGGCAATGTGTGTTCTCAACTCCCATTTAGTTGATTTATGGCTACTTTCTTGCTCGTAGTGTTCATTTCTCTTAAATTTTATTCTTATGCCCGTTTCTTTTTTCTTTCATCAATAATACGACCAATTTGAGCGAAATGTTGGGTAAATTTCATACGAACGATGCTCTTTCAACTTTTGGAAAGATAGACGAAAAATATCATTGTAATTCTTTTTCAGTTATGTGGGCATCTCACCTCATGACCCAACTATGAAATTAATTATGTGGTAATGTACCTTATGTGCGGCGGTGCAGCATTTGGACGTTTTTTTTTCTTTCTTCTAATTGATTCTGAGTTTTGAAAAACATATGATTCTTCCTTTTGACAGCGATGATGATGGATTCTTAGGATAATGGATTTAATATGCCAACCACAGGTGATTTTGAAGTAAAGGTACTTTTTTTCTTCCATCTTTTCCACCATCACCCCAGTAATAACCATTTCGTGTTTGTCTGCAACGAATCCATGTCTCCATTAATGTATGTTAACCAATTAGTGTGTGTAAAAGGAATAAAATCAAAAATACATTTGAAGTTATTGGATGTACCTAACAAGTGAGTGTCTGTCATTAAATCTTTACCAACAGTTCAACCACTTCACTGTATCCATATAGACCTCCATTTTGTGTTTGAAACCATTACTTTGATAGACATGTGGATTGAGTCCCTTATAAGTTCCTATTGCTAAGCACAAATAATAACGTGCATAAATCTAGAAGTTCATGTTATAATCGTTATGCTTGACCTCTTCATGTCTAATTTAGGTGGTGCAAAAATCAGAAAGATAAGTAGGTTCAACACATAGTTGCAAACTTACTACAGGTGTTAACACTGCACAACAGTTCTTTAACATTGGTTTGTTCTGAATTGGTATCTGAATAGTGAGTACCTTTCTATTTGAAGAAGAGTGTTGTGGCTAGGGTCTTGGGAGATTTTATGCCAAGAGAACCAACTTCGCAAAATTTGCATTTTGGTGTGATTGGTTTCCTAATATAACTTTTCCCAGCAAAAGAAGAAAAAAATATGCTATCTTATGAGTACCAAGTCTCTTTATCCTTAACAGTGGTAGCAGATTCAACTTAAAGTACAGAAAAGCAATTATGTACATCACTACTCTATTACCTAACCAAAAAATAATAATTATGGTTTCCGATTATTGTAAGAAGTCTTTCACTCATCCAATTTAATTGTTGGCTAACCATCCATGGCAAAGAAAGTATAACAATACTCTTCGAATTATTGGATTATTAGGATCTCAAACCAATATTGATGGTGCTGTTTTTTACTTATTAAACTAGGTTTATGATGTGACCAAATTTGTGGAAGAACATCAAGAGAAGATATTTTGTTAGTGTTTTTAGGTATATGATTTTTGTAGTGGTTTAAGGATACTGTTAAGATGTTTTAGAGATGGCCAGATATGCCTCTTTAGGTGTGTGGTTTTTGTAATGGTTTGATGACCTAATTAACCTTCACTTTTGTTGATTTTTAGGATATGATGTTCTTAATCTGTTATGACCATTGTCATCTTTGCGAACCAAACTTGGTTTTTTCATGGGATTTTTCTTCTTCGAAATCGTTTCTTCGTCTTACTCTCTGCATTTCTAAGTTTATTGTTGTTGTAATTTTGCATATATTCAGGTGTTTTGGTACAACATCTTTGTGATTGTCTATTTGTCTAAGGTTTTGCAAGATTTTTGAAAAACATATATAGGTATATTATCAGTCAAGGAGCACTTTGATATGAGGTATTACTTGGTGAAGCTATCTATTTATCGACCTTTTGAATAGAGAGTGCATGAATGAATAGAGAGTGCTTCATTGGAGGCTACCTCGCATTTCATTTCCTTTTAAAATTAACTAAATAAGGTTTTATGTTGAATTCACAACCGTCCATTTTTAAAAATAGGTTTTACATGGATTTTTGTTCCTTTCCGGTCTCATCAATGATCAATCCAATTTTTTGTTGTGCAGTGAGGCGAGTTTTGGTGAGCCTGGTGACAGATTTTCAATGCCCTTGCATTTGCCGTCAGGTAGTGCTTCCTCGTTGTTTGTGGCGATTTATTAATCTTTCGCCCTTATAGTGGATTTCCCGGAAATAATCCCACAATGTTTTTAAATTTCAGGGTAAGAACTGTTGGAGGTTGTTCTTACAGGGTGTTACAAGATTTATGTTGTATGATCCTTTTTTGCAGTCGATTATGTGATTGTACTACATGGACAAATTCACTTTATATTTCATAAATAGATGTTCTAAATTGTGTCCGTCCATCTGCGAATAATTTGGGGTGGCCATTGTGGGAACACAAATTGATTTGTGTGTGATTGTTCACGGTTTCTTTATGGACCCTTAATAAGTTCTGGAATTCCACCGGTCAATGAAGAAACACCACCGCTTAATAGTCTTTACACTGTGAACAAATACTACCTATAAAATTTATTCATTTTGAGTTGTTTTCGTTAATACAATTTGAGTAGTTTATGTGGTGGCAATGTGGGAACATAAATGAATCAATATGCTATGGTCGACGACGGGGTAAGTAGGGAATCAGGAGCCATATAGGCCTCAACCGAACTCTTCAACTATTGGCATAGAAGCTCCAGTTTCGAAAATTACTAAAAGATGGATTCATAGTCAAAATGACCTGTATATAATATGTATGCTTGGTAATTTACTTTGTGGCTGACAAAGTCAGATCATCCCCTTATGTGCAAGCATTAAGTATGACTAGCATCATTTCCAATTGGATGTATCTCTTTTTCAATTGATTTCGAAATGATGATTGGATTACATTGAAAGAACAAACAAATGCTGGTCATTCTAATGGATTTACCGAATCTTTCTATGGAGAACAAAAAAAAAGTCTTGCCAGAGGTACTATCAAGCCTAAACGGGCCTTGAAAGCCTAATTTTGTAAAAAAAAAAAAACAAAAAAAAAACATAAATTTAAGCTTGCACATCATGCTCCTAGCTGCCTCCCCCTATGCAACATGCAGACAGAGATTGTCTTAGTCGAATGTAATACAAAGAGTATATACTGCGATCGCAAGGTATACCATTGGGTTGGTGGTCAATGAATGAGTTCGTAAGGTCACACCAATCAATAACAACAACAACCCAGAGTAATGAATGAGTTAGTAAGGCCACATGAATTAACAATCCAAAACCCGGACCGTTACGTCACGGGCCATACACTAGTATTTTCATATAGGACAAAACAGTTTTTGCCTTGGCCTGATACACCCCCACCAAACCTGGCACACCCCGTTAGCAGCCTTGCTTAAGAAGTCGATGTATAAGATACGGAGGTTTAAAATGGAAGTCCGAAATAAATTATTTCTTGTCGAAAATTCCAATCATACCATAAGGGTATTTGTAAAGACTGTTAAGGCCAAGTCCTATGGTCTTCTAACCTCCTAAGTTTTATGGGATGGCTAATCTAACAGCTAGATTAGGCTAACTCCTATGGGCTAGATTGAACTGGAAGATTGGCCAAAAAGTGTTGCAAATCAAGAAAAAAGTGTGGGAAAAAGTTAACACTACTTCTGGATACTTCTCTCTCCTATCAACTTCTCTCAGTTCAACTAGCAGCGAGATTGAAACGCTGAATCGTTCAGCGCTGAAAAAGTGACATAAACGCTAAACCATTCAGCGCTAGATAAATGTTTTTGGTAGAGAAAGAAAGTGTGACGTATTTGAGAGGGAAAAGGTGGAGAGAGAGAGGAAAAAGAGGAGATAGAGGGAAAAGAGGAAGAGAGAGGAAAAAGGTGGAGAGAGGAAAAGGGGGAGAGAGAGGAAAAAAATGGAGAGAAAAATGGTAATGATTAGTATAAAATCATGTGACGTTGTTTGGTTCAGCGTTCAGCGCTGTTTTATTCAGCGTTTCGCTGTTAGATTAGAAATACCATAGGACTTAGGAGGTTGCCCTAGCTGACGTGGATGGTCAATCTAGCTGCTAGATATCTAACCCATAGGGGTTAGCCCGAAGGAAATTATGAAGACCCATGGATAACAGGGGTGTTTATAACATTCCCACTGCCAAATTTTGGTGCACAGACATGACATACCAGTACTAGACAGCAAAAGCAGTCACTACTCACTGAACGCTAAGTCTAAAGTCTAAAAGCATATACGAAAGAAGAGTGAGTTTTCTAACTTTATCCTCGGAATTTTTCCTCAAGATTTTTGCAAAGGAAAAGGATGAGAAGACTTCTCTTGTATTCTTATTATAGCAGAGAGATAGGATAAGAAAAAAAAAAATTAAGATGGCAAAGAAGAGGAAGGATTCCCTTACACTTTTATTATCATATTATCTCACACGTCGGGCAATATTTTTGCGAATAAAAATCAATCCTTAACGGATTTGAAGTTAATATTTTAGGATATGTTCCTTTTACCAAGTTCTACATGCCTACCAAAAATGAGCGTATTCTGAAATATAAAACTTCACAATCTACCGGTTTTAATTTCGACGGCCAGAAATCTGTTGATTTTCAACGGCTCATTTTCAAAGTAGTTGTATGTACACCTTTCATCATCCTCCACGTGTACAGAAAGAGACACGTGGGAGGCATGCGAAGCGAGACATCAAAACATGATAGCAAGCATTTCATCAGAAGATGTCGTCGGTCAGCAGATCTGACGATCAGGGACAGAGGACCACAGAGGTATGATAGCTCAGAGGAGCACCAGATAATACCCTTTGGGTATTAACGCACCCAATCCCGAGGAAGATCCCAGATCAACGGCCGAGAGGAAGTTTGGCTGACACAGATATGACCAGACAAAGAGGCACTTGTCTGACACGAGCAGACATCCATCTACCCGCATTAAATACCAAAGAGATAAACACGTGTCGATCGGCTCATGGAAGAAGCGGGGATAACCCTTCGTGTTCAAGCTCAGGCCGCGGCATATACCGAAGACCTCTGCGTAATGGGAACAAAGCACAAGAAGATAAGATTACAACGGCACTTCAGAGATGGGACCCACGTTCCTTCCCTATAAATACCCCTCTCCACTAAGAGAAGGGGGGCAGACCAATTTGGAGAGCAATTAGAGGAGAACCTAGGAGAGAGAAATAGGAAGAGTAAGTAATCCATCTACTTCCGCAGACCTATGGATATTCTAAAGTCATTTGACTATCTTTGTAACCATTCAGTACATAGTGAAACACCAAATCCCGTGGACGTAGGCCTTAGTGCCGAACCACGTAAATCTGTCTCATTTACATTTCGGCACCTTACATTCCGCGTTAAACTTCGTATGCTTTATATTTATACTGATTTCTTGATTTATTTCCTTATACGAATATTATTTATGATAATATTCGACTAGACAATGACAAGCCCGAAGGCTTTGAGTCGATGAATCGATATAATCATCCCATTACGTACACGATGTACGATTCTAGAATTAGGACGTATGCGAATATTGTTTGTGAACACTTGTATGGCCTCGTGATTTATGTGTTCACAATTTGGCGCTAGAAACAGGGACTTTGTCCCGGTAAAAGATTTATCTTATCCTGTGATTTCACCTTAAAACGCGCATTATGGTTGTGCCCTTTTTTGGGTTCAGCGTACTTTCAAAACCTTTTTCATTCTGGGTTCATGTTCTTCATCTTCGCAAACACCATTTCAAAACAGACAAACCCGCGGCTATCTATCACAGATTTGCACGGGAGGTGTTTTCTTCAAACTAAGATTTAATAATCCAGATTCATGAGTCCTCGCGACGGATCTGCCTTTTCAAGAGTTCTTTTTCGAAAAGTAGTCTGAAAACAAGATTCATGATCGTTTATTAGAGAATTTGTATTTCAAAAACTAGACCAATGAAGTCTTTACATTTCTCTTATATTAGGGCCCTTGGGCAACTCATTTCCTTCTATTCCAATAGTCTTGCGGGTACGAGTGGCGCTAACCCGATCCTCGTGGATATCTTTGTTTCTCCTTATTTATTCCCCTATGCAGGAAAGGATTAAAAATGGAGAAGATACTAGAGGCAGGAAAAACCAAAGCCCCATCAAAGGAGACACCGAGGGTTACCTCGGTCATGACCCGAAGCAAGCAGAAAGGAGACAAAGCTAAAACAACTACTCAGAGGCAGGATGCTGCGGAAATCACTTCACCTGTGAACACTAACACCATTGCAGCCGCGACTCTCAAAGCAGCAGCCATGAAGACTGTTGCGGCCCCCCCAGGCTACAGAAGCTAACAAAACTTTGGTTTCAATCCAAATCCATCAACAAAAAGAAGGGGTAGCAGAATCTATGACACATCAGCCCGCAGATCCACCAATCTTCAGAATACCGTCAACTAACGGTCAGAATCAAACCATACCAGTGGTTTTAGTTCCACGGGTGGAAGCTCAACCGAGGGGACCAAACTTGGAGATACCAACGATTGAAGCTGATCCACGGCCACCCTTAATACACACTGTAGACGAAGGGGGAACTATGGCCGTAGGGGTACCAGCCGGAACTCCCAATCAGGGATCAAACCAATCCCACCAACTGATGGTAGAGCCCGAAGAATTGAAAAAGAGCTAGCAGGTCTATGCAGATGCTATAGATCTTCTGGCCAGGGAGAACCAAGACTTGAAAGATAAGATTTCCCAAAGCACGAAGACTAGCCAACAACTGGACGAAGCAAATTCTAAAGCACCAGAGCCTAATCGAGACCGAAGAATCATCCTAGCAAATGACGCCAGGGGAAGCAGTGCATCCGATTCGGAATATGCCACCGAAGATTTAGACTATTATGACAGCGAAGATCGAAGAAAGAAACGCTCAACTGAGCATGAGAACGTGGGATATTACCGCGCAATGGAGGAGCTGCGTGATGAGATGATGGCTGAGATCAAACAGTTAAAAGCCAGACAAGGCGGAGGAAGGCTTGAAGAGGTGATGAAAGAAGCTAACTCCACGCCCCTAACTCATCGCCTGGAAAATACCCCCATTCCGTTAAAGTTCCCTGTCCCAACTTTTGAATGCTACGACGGATCCAGTGATCCCGCGGCACATATCTGGTATTATAACCGTGTCTTAGCCCGATGGAGTCAGAACGACGCCGTCCTCTGTAGATATTTCCCATTAAGTCTGAAGGGATCGGCTTTGTCTTGGTTTGACAACCTGCCACCTGATTCCATCAACTCCTACGATCAACTCGCAGAGAAATTTCTGAGGACATACATGTACAACAAAGCTGTCAACACCGGAATGGATAAACTTTTTTCTCTGGCAATTGGTTACAAGGAAAACACGAGGGAATACACCAACAGATGGCACAAGATCTGCCAAGCCATAGGGAGTGTGGACCCAGTAGTAAGTATCAACTGCTACAAGTGGGGATTAGACCGAATGAGTCCACTATTTGTTGAGATTCATGGAAGCGTGCCTAAGACAGAAGGAGATCTTCGAATAATTATTGAAAAGTACGCTCGTCTTGAAGAAATCCAGCGTGAAAACCCGAGGGCACACACGCAGAGGTTTCACCGTACCAATTCCGCAGAACAAACCAGCGGGGCCAAAAGAAATAGCTCAGTAGAACGGCCTCACGAAGATAGGAAGGAACGAAGGGATGAACGACGAAAAGACGATCGAAAATTCGAAGATCAGGTTTACACGAAGCTTAATGCTAGCTACGCTCGTATCTTGCGAGAGATCAAAGGAAGGGAAAATTTGGAGTGGCCGTGGTCTAAGGGAAAACAGCCCCCAAGAACCAAGAAGTCTAAAGACTACTGTGAGTATCACTGCTTCAATGGACACCAGACTGAGAAATGCAAAAACCTCAAAATAATGATCCAAAAATTAATTGATGCTGGCGAACTCAAACATTACATACGAAAGGAGGTCGCCGAGGATAGATCCAAACGGACCAAGCAAGTCCAACTTCCAGAGGGAAACCGCACAATCAACACCATCTCGTATTCCGAAGCCGCGGGGCCCTCCCTTACAGCGCAGATAGGAAAGAGGCTACAGAAGCAATTCGAAGACCACTGCTAATTATATAAGATTGATGGCGTAGAGGTGGACGAACACGAAGAGTGGATGGACGCACCTATTATCTTCGATACTGAAGATATCAAAGAAGATATGGAAGATCATAACGATCCCTTGGTTCTCACCCTACCAGTGGTTGGATGTAACCTCAAAAAGATCCTCATAGACGTGGGAAGCTCAGTGAACGTTCTATTCTACGACGCATTCAAACGGATGAAGCTCCATGATGAACAGCTAATGACCTCTTATTACACCATCTACGGATTCAATGGAGCACCCACAAAGCCATTGGGAGACATCGTGTTGCAGGTGAACGCCGGACCCATGAAAGTAGAAACACGATTCAGCGTGGTTGACGCCCCATCCCCCTATAACGCCATTATTGGACGAAAGTGGTTACATAAACTCAAGGGAGTGGCTGCAACTTACTACCAATATCTCAGATTCCCTACACCCGAGGGAGTGATGGAAATCAAGGGAGATCGGGTCTCTGCAAAAGAGTGCCAGACCACTCAGGATTGTATCAACAACGAGCAAGAAGAGCAGCGAAAAACCCGAAGGATTAAAAATAAAGAAGCTGCGAAAGAAAAGGCCATAGACCTGTTCCTCAAGGAAACCACAGGGAGGGGTTTGACAAAAGATGATAATGTCCTTAACACAGAGACATGTACTTCAGCAGCCAACGAAGGACATAAACATACCAAATAGCAATCAAAGAACGTCCCAATCCTCGGGGACCCGGAGCCGGTGTTCACACCAGTAGAGCCCGTAAAAGAAATCAACATAGGAACGGAAGAAAACCCGAAGATGATCAAAGTAGGGACCATAATGGACGAAAGCAGAGAAGATTCCTTAACCAAATTACTTAAAGAATACGCGGATGTATTCTCCTGGAAGCTAGGAGATATGTCGGGGATTGATCCAAAAATAATCTAACACGAGCTGCGCATCAAACCAGGAACGCCACCTTTCAGGCAGAAAATAAGAAAAGTTGCACCAGAGTATCATAAGGCAGTAGAAAAAGAACTTCGGAAACTACTAGAAGCAGGGTTCATCAAGGAAGTCAAATACCCTACATGGATCTCCAACATGGTCGTCGTTCCTAAGAAAAATGGAGGGGTTAGGATATGCATCGACTTTACTAACCTCAACAAGGCATGTCCAAAGGACAGCTATCCCCTCCCAAGCATAGATCAGCTGGTTGAAGCAGTGGAAGGATATGAAGAGCTGTCATTTATGGATGGATATTCTGGTTACAACCAAGTAGCCCTGGCAGAAGAAGATCAACTACACACAGCATTCTACACCCCGCATGGCCTTTATTGCTACACTAGAATGCCCTTTGGACTTCGAAACGCAGGGGCAACGTACCAAAGAATGGTCGATGCTATCTTCAGGCCATGGATTGGTAGTACCTTAGAATTCTATGTTGATGACATGCTCGTCAAAAGCAAGCTTCGCAAAGATCACCACCAGGACCTGAGAGATATTTTTGAAGCAATGAGGAAACATCACATGAAATTAAATCCAGAAAAATGCACTTTCGGTGTCACCTCAGGGAAATTCCTCGTATATCTGGTAACAAAAAGGGGCATTGAGGTAGACCCAGCAAAGATTCAGGCCATAGTGGAGATGTCATCTTCGAAGAATTCAAAAGAAGTGCAGAATCTCAATGGGTCCATAGCAGCCTTGGGCATATTTATTGCCCGATCCTCGGACAAATGCAAACATTTTTTTAATATTCTCAAAAAAGGGAGTAAGTTTGAATGGACCGCAGAATGCGAAGAATCCTTCCAAAGAATCAAGGAACACCTGGCTTCAATTCCAATCCTGCAGAAGCCTGATCCTGATGAGGTTTTGGCATTGTACATAGCGGCGACATAACACGCAGTTAGCGCAGTGTTGGTCAAAACCAATACGAAGATAGAACAGCCTATCTATTATGTCAGTAAGACCCTAAATTCTGCGGAAAGGAACTACACAAAGATCGAACAACTTATCCTGGCATTAGTATGGGCTACTCAAAAGCTGAGAACCTATTTCCTAACTCACTTCATCCGCGTCCCATGCAAAGCACCATTGGAAGCAGTCCTCAAAAGCGCGGGAAAAGTAGGCAGAATAGCCAAGTGGAACACCCACCTGGACCAATTCAACATCATTCATGAAATTCAACATTCCCAAAAATCCCAAGTTTTGGCGGATTTCTTAGCAGACCTCCCTCTGGACAACGACGAAGAGATTAGGGGAATACCAAAAGCCGACGAAGAAAACAAGGATCCAGTTGATGTCCTCGAACCCGCGAGTCAAAGACAATGGGAAGTCTTCGTTGATGGTTCCAAAAATAAGGAAGGGGCAGGAATAGGCATTGTCATCACCACCCCAACTGGAGAAAGGATCGTACAGGCACTCAGGTTAGAATTCAAAGAGCATACTAATAACACCGTCGAATACGAGGCAGTCGTACATGCCCTCCGCTTAATAATAGAGATGGAGGTAACCGATGTAAGACTGACAAGTGATTCGCAGCTTGTCATACGACAAATAGGGCTCGAATACAATGTGTACGACGACACCCTCTCAGCTTACATGGCCTTGGTCCAAACATTGGCATCACAAATTCCGAACATTAAGTTCCGGCACTTATGCAGAAGGGATCTCAGGAACGTGGATGCCCTAGCATATATATCATCCATGCTGAAGGACAAGAGTATCGAAGATATCAAAATCACAAGGGTATATGAACCCTCGATTGCAACACAATTTTCCTTTGCTACAAATCAGGATACATCGGAAGAAAATATCGAAGATCAGGTGGGAGAAGACATCCGTGACGATTTTGACGAAGAAGATATCCTGTCAAGAGCAAATCAAGACGAAGATTTCAGCAACGAAGATGATTGGAGAATGATGATCCATGCGTTTCTCAAGGATGGAACCTTACCCGCGGATCACAAACAAAACAGGAAAATACTCTCCAAAGTAGGAAGATATGACCTTCGGGATGGAATCTTGTACAAGAAATCTTTCCTTGGACCATTACTACGTTGCTTATCCAGGAAAGAGGGGCATCGAATTCTAAACGACATCCATTATGGTGACGTAGGAAATCATAGCGGCATGAGATCACTAGCCGACAAAGCAAAAATGCAAGGATATTACTGGCCCACAATGGTACAAGATGCCGCAAGAATGTCCCGACGATGAGAAGAATGTCAGCGTTTCGCCAAAAAGATACATGCACCAGCAACAACGTTGAATTATGTGGATAGTCCGTGGCCATTCACTAAATGGGGCATAGATATCGTGGGGCCTTTCATCGAAGGATCAGGGAAAAGACGATTTTTAATAGTAGCCACGGACTACTTCAGTAAATGGGTGGAAGCCAAAGCCCTGGCCAGGATCAGAGACGTGGACGTGTTTACTTTCATATTCCAAAACATTATTTGCAGGTTCGGCATACCAGCGGAAATCGTGTCCGATAATGGTAAACAATTACAGGGGAAAAATATAGACATGCTCTTCGACACTTTCAAAATAAGGAAGAACAAGTCCACCCCCATATACCCTCAGAGCAATGGACAAGCGGAAGCTACTAACAAGACCCTCGCCCTTATCCTCAAAAAGCAATTAGACGAACATAAGGGGCGGTGGTGTGAGCAGCTACACAATGTATTATGGGCATACATGACAACACGAAGATCTGCCACCGGGGAATCCCCGTTTCTCCTCACTTATGGAGCTGAAGCAGTCATCCCAACAGAGATCCTCATGCCAACCACAAAGACCGAAGCATGGGAGAAAAACCTCACAACAGACATGATGTTAGAGACATTGAACGACCTGGAAGGAAGGAGGGAAACAACATTGCAGAAGATGGAAAATTATCAACGGAGACTAGCGAGGGAGTACAATAAAAAGGTAAAGCTTTGAAATTTTGTAGAGGGGCAGTATGTGCTAAGAACAATCCCGCAGTATTAACGACAGAAGAAATGGGGAAAGTTAGCACCTACGTGGGGAGGACCTTTTATAATACACGACATTGCGGGAAACGGTTCCTACTATCTTCGCAATCTGAAAGGCGAGGTCCTCCGGAACCCTTGGAATGCCAAATGGCTCAAACCGTACTACCCATAGGAGCAGCGCAGCTTTGCATCTGCGTGGTGAATACCAGAAGAAGAAGGCAGCGTAACCGCTTTACATGTTTCTATCTCTGGACGAGGAGTAGCAGGCCTCAACCTATCAATCAAACAAGATTTTTGGGAAATCTTCAAGTAAACAAAATTTATTAACAATATTGGGGAAAGTAGTTAATCTACAATCTCTCAGGGTTCCCCTATCAGTGTCTATGAGTGTAAGACCAGGGGGAAGGCACCCAGCAGAAAGAGAGACACAACCAATTTTAAGGCAGTGGGTCGACGGAATGGGTGCACGTAAATATTTTCAATTAAGCATTCCATATCCTAGAACACTGCCTCGGCCCCCACCGTTCGGGAATCCTCTGGCCCAGGATTCTCCAGCGGGGTGACAGATCTCAAGACGATCACGAAGGTATTTACCTTCGGTGTCGCACTCAAACACTCTCAACTTTTTACAAAACCAGTTATTTTTAGTTTAACACTTCACAATACTTTAAAATAAAAAGATGAATTGACAACGCATGTACACCAAAAGGATGATCCATTTCATAAAGAGTTGATTACAAGACTCGGCAAATAAAGTAAAACAGGAAACAAATCAAAATGATCTGAAATTATATAATCAACGAGGATCAACTTCCTATGACTAATAAAAGAAATCTACTTGGACGACACAGCTCCATCAACGGGGTTGTATCTGCGAGATGAGGGTACGTTACCACCAGAAGAAGGCCCAGAAGAACCAGGCAAAGGCGCGGGAAGGGGACGACGCGGATAGTTCTTGACAAAACCATGTTCGACTTTAAGGCCAAGTTCAATCTTATCCAGGACTTTGTTGGTCTCTTCAGCCAACTGACATCGAGCCTTATAAGTGATAACAGCGGTCCGCTGGTTGGCTTGAGACAGCAATACAGATAGACGTTCCGCCTCTTTGGAGGCAATCTCCGCTGCTTCCTCACGAGACGCGGCCAACCCTTTGAAATAATTGGTTTGTCCTTCCTGCTGCACTAAGGCAGATTGAGCTTTTTTAAGCTCATCATTTGCCGCGTGAAGCTGTCCCTCGAGTGCTGAAACAAAAAACACCAAGGGGTTAAAACGAAGAAATAACAGAATCACACTCGATAAAACGAGGTTATACCTTCGACATTAGACAAATCCTCCTCATACTCATTGACAACTGCGTCCCGAGCCTCATCAAGAAAGTCATATTCGGTGGATAGTTTCTTATAATCCGTTTGAAGGTTCGTAAGAGCAAATTGACTGGCGTCTAAATCTACCTGCTTCATCGAATCCAAGTGACGAAGATGGTTGACTTCATCATTCACCTCCCCCATCCTTTTATGAATTCGATACATATTCATCTTAAGATCTCTTTCAGACTCCACTTGGCGAGCAACATCCGCCCGAGACGCTGCTAGGGCTTTACTAAGTGCACCAACCTCGGCCTTAGCATTATCTCTTTCCTCGGAAAGACGCAGCATACTATCCCTAACCTCAGGGCCTAAGAAAGAACGAGCCTGTTGTAACTCTCCTTCTAAAAAGCGCACTCTAGCCTCTAAGTCTGAAGCATGTTCTCGAGCATCACGCAGGTTGTCACGCATCCATAGCAGCGTACCATTAAACAAGCAACGGTCATGATTGTAATTATTTTGCATATCAACCATCAGTATTCGCTTTTCACGCCACTCAGCTGTTAAAGAGTTGTGCTCATCATCACGAGCATTCCACTTTACGGCTTCACTCTTCAACTTACCCACCAACTCTGCAATACGGGATTTCTGTCGTTCCCTTTCTTTCCGAAGCCATATCAACTCGGAGACTCCACCCATTGAAGATAGGGTGGGGAGACTCAGACAAAACACCAAAATACAGATAGGGAATCACAAAGAGTGAAAAATCCGTAAAATACAAACCTGTGAAGGACGAGACACTTCTACGAGTCTTCTCCAATTCATTGCGGACTACAGCAAGCTCTGAACGAAGACTCTCCTCAGCATTACCCAGCTGTTCTTTTTCCTTCAGACGGCCCCTCAGTTCATTTATTTCCGCTTCAGCCGCAGACAGTTCCTCTTCCCTATGACGAAGCTTGGCCTCCAACTTTAGAGACTTTGCTTTAAAGAACTGGTATAGAACATGGCTACAATGTTTGCTCCTCATCATCTACGTCACAAACAACAAACATTATTATACCAAAGGAATCAGATATCACGAAGAACACAATGCGCGGATATCATAAAAAGAGTACAAGGATTTACCTCTAAAACACGCTGCTGGGGAAAACCGTACTGGTACCCATCAGCTATGGCCATCATATCAGCAACAGATGAGGGAGGGTCAACCACTAAATTAGCTTCCAAAGCTCTAAGATCCTTCTCCCACATCTCAGCAACGCGGGCTTCAGAAGACAGTTGCATCATTCGACGAGTATAAGCGTTGGAATTCTTCTCACCAGTGACCACGGGGGCAGGGTTGGGGACGAACATCAGGTCTTCTTCCTTAGCCAAGCCAAAATGGCATCTTCACCTTCAGGCATTAGCGAGAAAGGAAAATCCTCGGAAGGAGACTCAACCGTAGACTTCCCCTTGGCGGTTATCTCCTCACCCGCGCAAGCCTCGACATTACCACCCTCAGCACAACCACCTGCGTTCTCAGCTTGCCGATCAGTGGTACATTCTTTTCCAAGGTCCCCAAGCACATCCCAATCATCATGTGGGGAAAGCAATGAGAAGTCCTCGGCAAGACCCATGGAAGCAGTCACATCGAAGGATTCCCCCGCGGAATATATCCTACCGAAAGAGAATTCTGGGGAAATTACGGGCAAAGTACCCACACCAATAATGTCATCACCAACAGGGGCAGATCCACTCCCACTAGTACCACAGACGGTAACATTACCCTCAGCCTCACCATCACCACCCGCGGCAAATTCTTCTTCAAGATCACCACCCGCGGCAACTTCAGCCTCACCATCACCACCCGCGGCAACCTCTTCTTCATTACCGCCTTCTTCATCAGGGTAAGAAGTGTCGGTACGCTCTTCTCCGATGGACATTTCTTCATCCTCACCATACCCTTGGTTTACGGGACTCGTAACCTCCTCATTACCCTCAGCCTCACTGATAATCGCAGTAGAAGATTTCTTGGGTCCAAGTTTCTTCTTCTTTGACACCTATAAACCAGTATACATCCCACAAAGGCTCATTTTTTCCCTCACTTCAAAAATGAAAATTATTTCAAGCAAGGAAAAAGGGGCAAAAAGATAGAGAATATAAGAAGAAACTATATCTTGGCAGCAGCAACACTCTTTGATGAATGGATAGCACCAGAACCCTCCTCCTCATCTCCATCAACGACATCCAGAGCATAAGGAAAGTTCATGCCCGCGAAATTAGGACGCCAAGGACAGAAATCTCCATAACGAGCAGGAGGAGTTTCACGAGGCTTGCTATTGTCAGAAGGACGCCAACCACGTGGACCCGGAATCCATCCGTAAGCCCAAGGACCAACTACCTCAATAACAGTAGCATGCCATTCATAATCATGGTCACGCTTAATCCTTTCACGAGCAGGAAAGAGTTTCCGTTTAGCAGATCCCTCAGTACCAGGAACATACTTCAGCTTGGCGTCACTCACCTCACTCAAGAGACGAATTTCACCACGGGGAGAAGCAATGTTACGAAGACTAACACTCCACGGCTTACGGTTCCTGCTGTTGACATAATCCGCAAAAGAACTGTTAAAATTCTGAGGAGTGTACCACTCCCCCTCAGCAGGATTTGGAACATAGCAGGTCATCATAGTCTCTCCCTTGCTCCGCAGATAACATTCCTTCAGCGAACGAAGATAATTCCCAGATAGTTGTGATACGGAACGATTATGAGTGTTCGTAGAAGAGCCTTCGCGATTAGCCAACACGTCATAATAAAAGGAGTCACCCGACTTATATAAGGGCAACATAAGACCCACCTCGAAGACTCCAACCGTAGTCAACAGATGAAACTCGTCAATAATTAGCAAGGAGCTCGTAGGTGATATCATCGTCAGGAGCATAGAAGCGAACCTCAAAAGCTTGGAGTTCATGTTTTTCCTTGAACATATCAAGATCAATATGCTTGAAAGTGACCTTCTTCTTACCAAATGAAATATTGCGGATCACGGGGACAGTTTCTTCCTCGTCTGCGGAATCAGAAGTAGGACCCAATTCCGAAGCTTTCCCTTTAGAAGGAAGATTTGTAGACGGATCATCTCTCGATATGGTACCCTTGGAGTACTTCCCTTTGGAAGAAACCGCGAGAGGAGGCGGCAGAAATTTATGCGGAGGCACTGAAGGAGGAGCCATTGAACGAAGGGGCGGAGCATCCACTACTTCATTACGAGGAGGAGGAGCCCGCGTACTCCTAGAGTCATCACGAGGAGGAGCCTGCGTACTCCTAGAATTTTCACGAGGACGAGAAGGGGCGCGGTTAACGGCATACCTAGACCCAGAGGGACCCTTCGGCATATCCCCTTTTTTAGAAGGCATAATCTTCACACCGGAGGAAGACGAAACCCTATGACCCCGAGGATCTGATTGCGAAGATTTATAAGGACCTTCCCTAAGTGGAGATCTGTCAGGATCTCTACACGGAGGGGATCTTGGCGGACTAGACGGCGGAGTTTGGTAAGGAGCCCGCGGACGGTCAGACATATCTACAAGGAAACACAAAAACAGTTTAGAGAAGAATACGAGGAGATCACTAAAAATCAAAAAACCCATAATTGATGGTTCATCTGGATAAACATGAAAACCCTAAGAAACTAAAAAATACTCCATCCGACTCCAGGGATAATACTCATATGCAGACTCACAGACGTTGTAACACAGAACAGGGGCGGCAAGCATATATGCTTCGACATGTATGATCTTCATCACAAAACCAAAAACACAGCAGCAGGAGACAAATGGATAGATACACAGATAAAACAATGATGAACAACTGATGAAAAATCCCATACCTGTATAAAAGAGGACGACAAGCACCAACTGCAGTGGAAGAAAGGAGGATCGGAGATATCGACAGATACAGGGGCAGCAACAATCAAGAACGGAAGAAGCAGAAGAAAGAAACAGAAAATTGAATGTTATATTCCTCACAAGAACGGTGATAGTAAATGACTAAAGAACAAGAATAAGAGAACAAGAAGAGAATGAACACTGACAAGAAGAGGATAAAAGTTTTTTTCACATTCTCTTTCCTATTTATGAAGCTAGAGAAGACAACAATTGTTCCTCGTACCAAGGAGCAGTTACGGGAGAAGTTAATGCAAAGTGGGAAACGTATAGGACTACCTTTCTTCTTCAAAATTGCGAAATACGCCCAAGTTAGATGATAGCAAGCATTTCATCAGAAGATGCCATCGGTCAGCAGATCTGACGGTCAGGGACAGAGGACCACAGAGGTATGATAGCTCAGAGGAGCACCAGATAATACCCTTTGGGTATTAACGCACCCAATCCCGAGGAAGATCCCAGATCAACGGCCGAGAGGAAGTTTGGCTGACACGGATATGACCAGACAAAGAGGCACTTGTCTGACACGAGCAGACATCCATCTACCCGCATTAAATACCAAAGAGATAAACACGTGTCGATCAGCTCATGGAAGAAGCGGGGATAACCCTTCGTGTTCAAGCTCAGGCCGCGGCATATACCGAAGACCTCTGCGTAATGGGCACAAAGCACAAGAAGATAAGATTACAACGGCACTTCAGAGATGGGACCCACGTTCCTTCCCTATAAATACCCCTCTCCACTAAGAGAAGGGGGGCAGACCAATTTGGAGAGCAATTAGAGGAGAACCTATGAGAGAGAAATAGGAAGAGTAAGTAATCCATCTACTTCCGCAGACCTATGGATATTCTAAAGTCATTTGACTATCTTTGTAACCATTCAGTACATAGTGAAACACCAAACCCCGTGGACGTAGGCCTTAGTGCCGAACCACGTAAATCTGTCTCATTTACATTTCGGCACCTTACATTCCGCGTTAAACTTCGTATGCTTTATATTTATACTGATTTCTTGATTTATTTCCTTATACGAATATTATTTATGATAATATTCGACTAGACAATGACAAGCCCGAAGGCTTTGAGTCGATGAATCGATATAATCATCCCATTACGTATACGATGTACGATTCTAGAATTAGGACGTATGCGAATATTATTTGTGAACACTTGGATGGCCTCGTGATTTATGTGTTCACAGTAGTAGATGATGGTGTTATATGTCTCGGAATACGCTCATTTTTGGTCATTATGTAGAACTTGGTAAGAGGAACATATCCCCAAAATATTAGCTTCAAATCCGTTACGGTTTGGTTTTTATTTGCAAAAATGACGCCCAATGTGTGAGATAGTGTGATAATAAAAGTGTGAGGGAATCCCTCTCCTTGATGCAACTACCAAGGAACAAAAGCAGAACCGAAAGGATGCATTAATGATGTGAAAAGGATGTATCAATCACAAATATGGATTTGCAGAAGAAGATATCACTGTTTTGATTGATACTGATGATTCTTATATTCAACCAACTGGTAAGAACATAGAAAGGCAATATCAGATCTGATTAGATCTGGTGAACCTGGGGATGTTTTATTCTTCCATTACAGTGGTCATGGAACACGTCTCCCTGCTGAAACTGGTGAAGATAATGACACTGGTTATGATGAATGTATTGTCCCAACTGATATGAATCTTATCACTGGTAATAATCAATACAAACACAACCCCCAATCCCCACCCTTTTTTTTTTTTTTACGGAAATGCTATTCTGAGTCCGGCTCCAAGCCCTACTCTGTGCCCAATCACGTGGGTGCAGTTACCTTTTGTTCCGTGTACATTCGTGCTACTTCTGTTCTCCATTATTAACAACTCTCGTCACTCTTCTTTCCACCATTGAAATCAGATCTGCCCATATTGAAAAATCAGTATATCTTGTCTATCTCGCTCTTAAAATCCTAATTGAGATTAGTTAGAAGACTGAATTGAAGGAATCGAAAAAACTGAGTAATAAAGACAATAACACTTTTAGGTCACTGTTTCTGGAAATCCAATTTTGATTTCGGAATTGCTTGTCTGTGTTTGTTATTCTGTACAGCATAACAAATATTGAATTCTTAAGAATTTTAAGATGTAACTAGAGTCAAAAAATCAAATAGATTATCACCCCTTCGATTTAAGTTTCCATGATTGAGATTTATTTTTTTTTGAGTGAAACATAAGGTTGATTAATGGAATAGTATCACTGATTTGAAATAGGGGTTTGTTAGAAAAAATGATATAGAAGGTGATTTTTGGACATTTCATGGTAAAACCAGTTTGAATTTATGAGGTTTGATAATTTCTTATTTTCACCATAATTATGTGCTGAGAATTTCTCTGTCTAGGGTTGGTGGTTCATGGTGTTACTGATTCACATTCGGGTCTATACTTGTTCAGACCTGATAATCATGTTTGATAAAAGGTGCGAAGAACAGCAACATAGATTAAGAGAGATATTTTTCTCAAGCGAAAGAAGACTGAGAAAACAGAGAAAATCACGTGATAACGAAATTATGTGGAACATGATTTTTCGTCAAAATCTTGTACAGTTGGTAGCCACGTTGGATTGGGCGTAGAATGGGGCGTAGAGGAGGACTTAGAATAGCATTTCCGTTTTTTTTAATGTTGTTTTATTTTTTTGATCATTTTATACGATAGCTTGTATGATTCTTGTTGTGTTTTCCTCAATAGTGTTGTTCTTGATTACATCTTTCAGTAGGTATAATAATTCTTGGTCAATTCTATTTGTATATGTGTTTGCAGATGATGATTTCAGGGAGTATGTGGATCAAGTCCAAGAAGGCTGTAGGATAACGATTGTATCGGATTCGTGTCATAGTGGAGGTTTGCTTGATGAAGCTAAAGAATAAATTGGAGAGAGTACTAACTACTAAGAGTCAAGGTGAAGAGCAGAGTTCTGGATTTGGGTTCAAGCATTTCTTGCACCGGAAAGTCAATGATGCTTTGGAATCTCGTGGCATTCATTTACCTAGTGGACACTGCCGTGGGGACGAAGAAGAAGAGCTAGAAGAGGATGGACCTGTAAAGAACAGATCACTACCTATATCAACTTTGATTGAAATCCTGAAACAGAAAACAGGCAACGATGACATTGATGTTGGAAAAATTCTCCCACATTGTTCGATGTGTTCGGAGAAGATTCAAGCCCTAAGGTGAAGAAATTCATGAAGGTTATATTGGACAAACTCCAAACTGGAGGTGGCAATGGTGGAAGTGGTGGACTTTTGGGAATGGTTGGATGTTTAGCTCAAGAATTTTTAAAGCACAAACTAGACGAAAATGATGACAATTACGCCAAACCTGCAATGGAAACACAAGTTGGCAGCAAACAAGAAGTTTATGCTGGATCAAGTCAGCGATCACTACCTGATAACGGGATCCTGGACAGTGGATGCCAGATTGATCAGACTTCGGCGGATGCAAACCCTAATGCTGATGATGCTTATGGAGCTCTCAGTAATGCTATTCAAACCATAATCGCAGAGAGTGATGGTTCAGTTACTATTCATGTATTGGTGTCAAAAGCAAGAGAGATTCTTAAACGCCAAGGGTTCACTCAGCGCCCTGGACTCTACTGTTCTGATGAACATGCCGATGCTCCCTTCATTCGTTGAAAGCACCCGGATAAGAGAACATCTTAACAGGCATTTCAGATATATAGAAGCCTGCAAGTGTTCTGTCTTTATGCATGTTAGCTTTTGTTTTGGCATTCTGAGTTATTTGGTGTGTGGTGTGTGAAGGAATAAGGTTTTCATTTTAATCACAAACCTTTGATTTCAACTGTTGATGAAAATGTGCGGCGCTTTCAATTGATGCTTAGCATTTGATATTGAAAGAAAAAAAGTAGAATACACAGAAAACGGTTGTACTTCCATAATCTGCACATATGATGATAATATATACAATATTTTAGGATAGAGACCAATACTTAACAAAAATGATAACCTAGTAGTATCTTCTATATAGAACGTTGGCAATGTATATTTTGCTCTTCCTGGTTTCCGCCGTAATGGAAGATGTAATGGAACATTCAGTCATTGTTTCGTCCAAGTAATGCCTCTTTATCTGTAGATTGGGGACTACTGGCCCAAAAATGAAAACTGTAAATTATACAAAACATGTTGTTTGCGGTTTCAATCATCAACTTCTTGCACCCATGCTAAATCTACACAAGAAAAGCAGATGTGAAAATGACACCCGAGCAGATTCTGCACGTGACTGCCAGGAGAAGCAAGCATTAAATCAGAACTAGCAACAATATCAGAAAAGGTTGATCAACTGCTAGTTCTGAGTTACAAAAAGCAACAGGAAACAAACCATGAAAAAGAGAAAGGAAAAAGCTTACCTTGAAGCACGGATCCAACAGCAGAACTGGGAACAAGGAGCCCGACGATTCGCTGGTTATCTGTTGTGGTCTCTATACGTACAACACGTAGCCGTTTATGACTATTACGAGCCTGTTTATATCGCTCATTATTTATAAGAGAAAATACATTGCTGATACATATGTAAAATTTATACAAACAATGGCCTTCAGTCAGGCAACATAGTCAAGTGAGTTATGTCCGTCATTTTTATACATATCATATTGTCCACTTTATAACAAAGGTGAGGAATCCTTCAAAAAATTGGTAGATGGATGATGCAAGTTACCTGTTTAGCGAGGGCCTTCTCTATAGTGCCCCAAACAGGAAGAATAAGTCCACCCAACACGTTGACTTCCTGTAGTCTTTTACCCACAGAACAGAAGTTTGCCATCTTACAGTTGGGGCCATGCATACACTGCATTTTAATCAAGTTCAAAACAAGAAAGAGAAGACGATGAATATTTTACATCCTAACAAACTTAATAACTTTAAGGAACCTTTACCTGTTTAGAAGAAATTTCATACTCATCTTCCCAGCCTTTACGTGCCTTCTCTAGTGACAATAATTTTCTGTACTTGCTATTTAACTCCTTCAGGGGCATTTCTCTAGTAATGAAAAGGTTAACCAATTTGTCACAAGATTTAGAGAAGCAACCAGTAGATTCTGATGTGACAACTTAAATTTATTTAAATACCTCAATGCCTCTCTAACAGCAGGGCGGAATATTTTATAAGCTTCTGATGTGGAACTGAAACGACAGACCAACAGAAAAAATGTTAAGACAAAATATAGCATTTCAAGCACTTAAAAATGGTATGACTTGGCCAAAATTAGAATGCATTGTGGAAGGACTTAAAGGTAAGTATGGCCACTGGAATGGTTTCTGGAAGAAGACACATCTAAGACCCTTCCAATTTCAGCCACAAGATTTTCTTTTTCTTTTCTGCCTGTCTGTAGGAAATAAGATGCTGGAGAATTTCAAACTCGGCTATGGGTTGGTATCAACACTCAACAACGCTACCAAAAACAAGAGACATCTGCTTCGGCCATTATAAATATTAAAAGCAACACTTACAGTAACCCTGATCCCTAGTAACTTTTCCGCCAGTTCAATTATCAAGTGAAGGTACTGGTCTATCATACTACAACCATACATGTTGAAAAAAGAGAAACAATAACCATCATACCCTTCAATTGCTAATAGAAAATGTCTTCTTCCTAACCATTCTCTCTTAGACTCATAGAATCCATCATCACTTGAATCGAGCTCACCCTTTTGCTTCTCGGCAAGCAAGGATTTTGCAAACTATAAACAGTATAATTAAGGATGGTTAGTGCAGATAGTCAAAAAGCTTTTCATGTTTATCGTACTATCTATATGAAGAGGAAACTTGTTTGTACCTCCCATGTGATTCCACGATCTAAAGTGAAGGTGAACAGTACAGTGGATGCCCCAGACATCCGATCCACATGAACAGTCTACAACAAAAGGAAATCATACGCCCAACAAGCACAATTGGTGTTGTTAACATAATAGAAATAACAATCAGACGATAATCTTGCATGAAACTAACCTTTGGTGTTTCCTGTAGCTCAACAACATTAGCTTTAATGTCAACTATTCCCGAGTCAAATTGTCCTTCAGAGCGCGCGTTCTGAACAAGAAGATCAAGGATGCTGATGAATAATTCAAATAGCCTGTGTTTAGAAGCAGTCGTCAGTTACCATTAGTGTCAAGAGTAGTTGGACAAAACAAGCACAGCAGTAATAAACATAACAAATTTTTAAGTACGGACCTATTTTGAATATCAGGAGGCAAGCCCAAGAGTCTATTAAGGAAACGACCAACATCGTGCATGTCTGAATCTACGATTTTTCCAGAGACCTTTCCATTACCTAATGCAAATCATTAGAACTTGAAACTCAGTAATCTAACCATCAGGCAAATACAAAAATTTGAAAACCACAAATTTAATCATTAGACAGGTTTAGATTAGAAACCACAAAATTACAGCAGCATTAATAGAAAAAGGATGCTCAGTGGTCTATGGTAGACTTGGTAAAGGATAATTTGAAAAGATCTTGAGTAGAGATCCTGTGAAATGATAGATATTTACACCCTACGCCACTCATCAAAGAGAAATTCACACCCCCGAGTAAATAATACCAAGAATTGTGTCTCTAACTATTCCCACGGATACAAGAGCAGCTTTCGCCTTGATAATAAAATCTTGAACCATATATGGCTTCAAAGGAGAACACCCAGGAGGTAAAACTGGTAAAGCTTCCTGAAACAATGTGTACAGTGTTAGGCAGAACTCAGAGTTGTTTTACCAATCCAATATAGAAGAAGATACACGGGATGTTGAACCTGTTCCATTATTCCTTTGTACATCATCATAAGGGCCCTTTTCCCGTAACCACTGTCATAATTGTAAGCACTCAGCGACGGTCCAGCCCTATAAATTATGCAGCTACATGGTGAGCACATAATGGACAAAACAGTAACCTCTGCTAAAAATGCACCAAATTAAGTAAGGACATTGCTAAGTTAGCACCAATTAACAAGTTTACCGGCGGTCTCCCTGAGTTAAAGCTCCAAGAGACTCCAACCTCTTCGCAACGATAGATGCAAACCTACGTTCGCCTCCTAGATTTGTGAACAAAAGCCTGAAGGGAAAAAAAAACTATGTATGAATCAAGAGAATCTAGCCAAATAACCTTTCCTCACCCAAAACAATAGAGAATGTACCATCTGAAAGATCCACATCTATTTCCCCTTTCATTTCATTTTATTGGGAACCTTGAGATATTAACAATGTATAGGCAAAAGTATATCATTTACTTAAGAAAAGTGTAGAATAGATACAAGTATTTCAATGTGTAGCTCTTTCTTTTGCCTCCTAAAAAAGTGTCTTCATACAATGACAGTACATCAGGTGACTTGCCTAAAAGGCCAGAGACCTCAGATCAGAAGACTTTTCTTTATAATATATATGTATATTATAATATCTAACATGGAAAATAGACGACTTAGGGTCCTCTTGACTAATATAAAATTCTGATAGATTATATAATTTAATGCTTTCTCGTTTCTTCATTGATTTGGAACTGTTTCATCTAGTTGCGATGAGACTACTGATACACAAGGGAGAAGAAATGTCCAATAGTCCGTCCTAATTCTGAAGTCCAAAAAATGAGTTTCTATAATAATCAACCTACTTGTGATAACCTCATACTAAGATGTCATTACATCACTCGCCATAAAATCAAACTGTAGTGATAATAATTGATCGGCAAAAAAAAAAAAAAAAAAAAGAACTGCAGTAATAATGGTAAAGGATATCATATAGCTGTAGCAGAACTATTAATAGTGAATCTCCAACCTATATTCTGGAGCAGAAGCTTGATTTGACCGATGTGTTCTTCCAAACTGCTGTATTGCACGGTCTGCACTCCAAGGTAGCTCCAGAGTAAGATGAACTCTTCTTTTCTGGCATGAATGCATTACATAGCACTCAGTGGAATTCACAATGCAACTTGAGCACCAAATCTAGTCTAAGTATTAAGACTTTTGCCACCACGGTAAGGAAAATAGAACGTGTTGGTGTGAACCTGATTAGTTACCCTTCTGTCTGCCTGTAAAGAAACACCAGCAGACCCAGCTTCAGAAATAATGGCAACCAGTTTTTTGCCTTCCATGAAAAGTTGCTTCTCGTGCATATTCACCATTTCCATGGCTACTTCCTTTCTGGAGCAAGAAAATGAGGACATCATTCAGAAACCTAGGAGATCTAAAATCAAGGAAATATAATGAGAAACCATCCTCACGTGTTCCGAGCCTGATAGACGACACCTTTGCCATTGGAAGCCCTGACAAGCATGCCACGTCTGCCTGTGATCTCTGACACATTATCAGGACCTCCTAGCTGCACATAATATGGAAGTATTGATCGGCTGATACAGAATAGTAGATGAATTGAAGCAGAGGGTAGCTCATAGTAGCATTGAAGAAGAAAATTTACAGGGGTAAACATTCAAGCAGCAAATGAGTAGTTTTTATAATCATTTGATGCCTTCAGATATTTGTTTCGCTACAATGTCTTGTTTCATTGACTTAAAGCAGAAGTCCACAGTTGGCTTTTCCTGCGAAGGATGCGAACTCACCCTTTACTTATTTGTTTATATCTTATCTTTGAATATTTAGCTACACCATGACTTTCCTTTAAAAAAACTCCTAGTAAAACACCATTCTGATATGAAAGCCAAGAGAAGCTAGGAAATCCTGATTGCTCTAGTAACTATTCACAAGGCCAATGTTTGCTCGAGCATATCCAAGTATTTGTAACTCGACCACCACATTTACATCGAAATCACATTTTTGTTCGTAGGACTCACATGAAGATCATCGAAGCACTTACTTTCGTGATAATAAATGATATTGTCATTAGAATATCTCACCAAAAAAATCAGTCCATTCTGAAACTTGCAATCCAATCATCCATTAACTGGACGGTCCGGTTAACTTGATAGTGTTCATTTTACCATCAATGGGAATCGATGGATGATATTTACAAATTTAGGATAAAACGATTTCAGGGATGATAATCTAGACTACCAAAAAAAATCCCTTGGTAATCCCAATGCTGTCCCAACATCCAAATGCATATTTGCTGACCAAGTAATATGATGTATGAGGATCTTCACTCTATTTCAGAAATACTATTAATACAACTTAATCCGCTAGAATCTTTTTTGACCAATAAAATAAAGCTCTAATTTTAAAAAGTCTGCTCAGCTGACCAGTACCTTGGTCAGCAAAATATGTAATGACAAAAATAAACAATTGGGTTAGATGACCAGTACCTGATCAATTATATCGTCCAGCGGATTGTTTGGAAGACTTAAAGAACGAATAATATCCAATATTTTTGACTTGCGGTCAGAAGCAGCTTCGTACCTAAAAATATCAGATCATATAACTCATACTTCTCTGGTGATGAGGACTGCAAATGATAGAAGGACCGTACCTCTTCCGCATTTCAGCTAGATAAACATCTCGTGCAAGAAGATACTCGTCTGTCCTTTGCTTGCATAGAAAATATATTAAAACTACAAGTACAATAAATGCATACATATTTTGTCACTGCTTCCTCAGTCCGTGCTTCTCCAGTACTTTGAAGTCCAATCACCACACACTTATTTTCTAGGAGCGCTTGCTTAGCCAGCCGTACAGCAGCAGGTACCTTCGCTGACATACAGATGTGTCTAAAGAAACGCTGCACGCAGCAGAAGCATAAACAGCCATTTATAAATAAGAGAACTTCGAAATTCCAGAGGTAAACATCAGTAAGTACTGAAGTAACAAGGACGCGTCACTTTCTAGATAGTGCCATGTCAGACACAGACAACATGACCCTCGACGGTCACTTCAATGATCTGACTGCACATAATGATGTCAAGTGTGTCCTTGAAAGATTTTTGTTTAAACATAATATTGAGATGCAAGCAACGGTCTGTTTATGTAGTCACTACGATTTCAGATCTTACAGAATTGTTGACTGAAAAATGAAACATGGTATTACTGAGAACTAGATATGCATGTGTATGGCCAAGCAAAATGATTATTGAGACAATTACATCCGTACGTGTATGTATGGCCAAGTCAGCATTTCGGGATTTTCTAGCTCAACGCATCCAAGATCTATTACATTACCAGTGTATGAGACATGTAATCTATCATAAATACGTAGGTTAACATACTAAGTGCATAATTACCTGATGACTAGCCCAGTACAAACGCCACAATTGACTTGAATTAGGTTTTTCATCACAAAGAACTGCACTTGCTGACAGTAACTCCACCCGCAGTTCTGCCCAAAATTCTGCAGCCTTTTTGTACAAATTCTGGAATTAAAGAAGCATTAACATGATTAGCAGAAAATAAATGGAGAGACGATGAAAATTTCGACTCCATTGCAGAATCTGTTCATCTTTGTGAGTGCTTCTAAATCCCAAGAACTATTGAATCCACAAAGTGGCCAACTTGGTTGTTCAGATTGCAGTCAACTCAATCTGGAAATAACAATAATGAAAAGTGATCGGGGATACATGTATACAAATTGTGATCAAAAAATATAAAACTTCTAAATTTTTAGATTTCTTGTCCTGGCCAAAACAAAGACTACGACACAAGGTGCAGTGCACCTCACACTGGAGAAAATAGAATCACAAAGCTGAACAAAAAACGACGGCGCATAAAAAAGAATAACTGCACAGAACGAAAAAGCAGGAGACAAAAAAATAAGGAAAAGAACCAATACAGAAAGTAAAATAATGGAAAGAAAAAAGGGTATTCGTTCATCTGGCAAGTAAAAATCATTACTTAAAATTACTGTATGTAACTAGAAATATTTAGAATACAAGTAGGTCTACATCAGTACAAGTTGATCATTACTGCTGAAATATTTAATCAGCATGATAGAGTAACCCAATTAATCTCTTTTCACTAGCCACCATACAGTGCAAACTAATTAATGAAATACATATTTGCCGTCAAATCTCATAACGGTATTGCCTTTTTTCCAGGTTACAGGCAGAACAGATTGGAGGCCTGGACATCGGTAGCTTTGCTACATGCCATATGGTCCAGATAATAAAAATGAAAACATGTTTTCTTCAACATGTTGTTTCGTCCGTATCATATTTGGCCAATATTTGTTGACAACAACTAAAATACGAGATAAACTGGATACAAGCAATACACTGAGCTCTGTCAGTACATATACATTTCGAGAAACTGTACCTGACAGCTGATACAGAAGCAAGAATTTTCTTTATTTTATTGCAGAGAGCTCTTGTATCACAAAGCTCAATAATGTTCCCACAGTACTCAAATGGGCATGTTTTAAGCTAACAGGGAAAACTATGTAAATTATTTCCTTAATTCCTTGTAAATGCACAAACTAGCTGTAATTAGTAAGTCTGGGATAAACCATATTCAAAAACAAAACAATAGTTCTGTATGTTACATAAACTAATCTGTTTAGGCACTTACCATCATTTCTACATCTAGCGGGGCTTCAACAACTTCAAACTCAGAACCCTTGTAGCTGAGTGTGCGACAAACATACATACCCCTGAAGAGCAAACGCAATTACAGTTAGGTAGTATTAGTACCAATAAAGTGATATACATCACTCGAACATACTGATCAAAGGAAAACCCTTCTAACCTGGCCTTCATGTCCATGGCAACAAGTTCTAGTGCTCCAACACCACCTTTATCGAGAGCCCCTGGAAACAGTACACCAAAAACACTTAACAGCTCAGTAAACAAAAAAAAGGAAGAACTGTGATGAAGAAAGTCTAGAGCATGGCAGAAAGCAGAAGAGAACACAAAATCAGGAATAGAAGTTGAAACTGAACTAAAAATAAAATGAGGCCCCCTCCATATGTTTAATTTTAGCAGTAGATGGAAAGAATACTATAAACACGTGTTATCTGCCACCAACTCGAAATTTGTATTGGTGCTATTAAAAGAAGATATTGGATGAACTTTGCAAATTCACCCTATACTCATCCCCCGCACCTATATAGTAAGGATTAAGATCCAATTTTTTGTAAATGTGGGTAAGCAAGACCAGTGGCACACAAGAAGCTGGATAACGGAAACCTGCAAGATAAATAGCATATTTGCATGTGCCATATAGAAAGAAGGTATAGAGTTCTACTAGCCATCCTCATTTCAGTTTGAATTAATCATAAGCAAAACCTTGGTAGCATATCCAAGGTTGAAAAACACATATAGAAACCTCAGTAAGTCCAAAAATGCTTATCAGCAATAAAAACTAAACAGAACCAATGAGATGGACTTCAAGACTAGTAAAGAATATGCACAAACATTAACAAGTACAGCAAGACCTCTATCTTTGGAAGAGTACAATGGGTTTTCTTTTTTTCATAATATTTATGTTTTCGGGTTCTATCCCTAGATTGTAAAGTTCATCGAAGAACACGGAATGCATGAAAAAATTATTATGAATGAGAATATGCACAAACATTAACAAGTATAGTAAGACCTCTAACTTTGGAAGAATTTATCCATGTGCTACCCTTTTCCAATACCAAAGAGTATTAAAAACTAAGTTCCCCCACATAAGACAACAAGTTGTTTTTGATATAAGTAAGGTTTTTAGCCAAATATCAATTTAGGTAAAACTTAAGCTTTAAACATATGAAATACAAGACTCCATACATATTACAGAGTAACCCAAAACAGAACAGATGGTAATCATAGGCTTCAAAGACCAACCTAAAAAATCACGAAAGTTAGGGAAACATGTTCCCACCCCCCAAAGCCCAAGTCTGACCATGTAACCCATATTTCGAGGTTCTGATGCACCAGTGGCTGAGCAATAAACTACTCGAGCTCCCGGAAGTTTATCCTGTTACATCAAATGGAAATTAACAGCAAGAAAAATTCTCTTAAATAACAAAAGAAATTGCAATATACATAAGCCAGGCTCCAATAATATCGCATCAACCTGAAGCTCAAGAACTGCTTCTCCTGTTCGAGTTGGTTGTGATCCAGCTTCAGGAATTAAATTCTTAGCTTTGTGGCACTGTAGGAAATCGGATATATAAGACCACAATAGCAGAAGGATATTTAAAATATATTACAATGGAGATTATAGATTATGTAAGATGTTTAATTCAGAAGGATGAGTTACCAAAGATGGGTTGGCAACTATCCTCATACAAAAATTAGATATAGTTCTTGTACCTCGTCAAACACCACCAGACTATCATATTCCGACCCACACCACTGCAAAAGCTGCTGGAGACGAGAACGTCCTTTCTCAGATGATGCTATGAGGCTGCTGTATGTCAGGAAAACAACTCCCTCCTTTATGCCAACGGACTTCGAATCAAGCTTAGAGTAAGGAAGCTTGTTCAATGCATGCACTATTGTAGCATAATATGACTAGCTGGATCAGAATTAGATTATAATCTATAAAGCGTATAATATATTCACGGAGTGCAAAACCAAAAGAATCAAATAATAGATTATTTAATTATTTAATTATTTGGGGTTTATGATTCCAGCTTATTTGAGCATGCTAGTTTAAAGCCAAATAATGTTAGAATAGCTCCCTAGCCAAATTAAGATTATGAGAAAGCCAAGATATGAAGCTTCATCTTAAGAACCACTCAAGTTAAACACACTTTCCGACCTGAACTAATATGGTTCAGAAATATAGCACATAAGAGACTACCTTGAATACATGTGGCACCAACATCATCCAAATCTCTCCGTGCATCAAACTTCAGGTCTGACCCCACGGAGATCCACCTGTAAGAGTATTGCCACAAATAAGCCTAAATAGAAGAAGAGACACGTATCAAAATAACAAACTGTGGGTGAAGAGTTTTCTTTTCTTCCTAACCATGGGCAAAGGTCAAGCAGGCGAAACAATAATAACTTCACTGTTTTTTTTCTTGTTTCCCTAATCAGCCATAAACTGATATGTTCTAGAAACATGCGAAGATTCACTCACTTATCTCTGCCAGTCCATCTGCCATTTACAAGACTTCAGAATTCAAAAGTCAAAAAGATACAATTCCCGTCTTGTTTAAGTAAAGCTAGTCATGCTCTTGTGGACTATTAATAATGACTATTATAACTGGCATATGAACTTTGTATAATCAAACGTTATAAACCGCCAAACCCATAAATAGCTAATGAGCAAACACATGCAATGACTAAACTCGTGCTGATTAACGTAAGTGAAGTTTCTTCCTTTCTCTTGCCGACTAACGTAAGTGAAGTTTCTTCCTTTCTAAATAAGAAACACACACACACACCAAAAAAAAATAGAATGAGGAATACTTACAATGATTTTTTCCTCCCATGATGCCAATTCTCCCATATCAATCCAGCAATTGTTCGACCTTTACCCACACCAGCTCCATCGCCGATAAAAAATCCTGCCCTAGCACCACCTTCTAGGTGCTGAAGGTGTCTCTTTAGGTTCAGATAGATAATTCCATTAGTTTAAGGCTGATATTAGAATTAGATTAGAAATATATAATATTAAGTTATACATGTTAATGGATATTTGACATTGAAGATTTGAGCTATAAGAGAAAAATAGTTCTTATAACTAGGCAGCAACCTGAGAAGCATACACTAATGTCTCAATCTGCAAGCAAGATAATGATTTTGAACTCTCCAAGTTCTCCCTGGTTTCTAGGTCATATGTAGGTTCTGGTGGCTGCACTGCTGACAGAGATGATGTTTCCACAACATGATCTGGATGAGGAGGACCAATTGATACCTTGGGAGGACGCTGCATAAAAAACCCACACAGTAAACATATCATCTGAACTGACAACCAAGTGGCAAAGAGAGAAAAAAAATAGATTGCAGAGGTGCATCAAAAAAGAGCATATGGGATTAACTTACATAATCTGTAAATGTTTCTCCAGCCAAGCCACCTTCGTCTTCTTCTCGCTCCACATCTACAGCCACCTGGCATTTTCATAATGGCATAAGACCTTCTACCGAGGGCTGCGACCCTTATCTTACTAATAATGCATAAATTTAAAGTAGTTGAGAACAGTTGAAGAATCTCTATGGATTTATGAAAGTCTCAACTGTTAACTAAGAAATTGTAGTACAGAGTTGCATCACTGAGTATTTGAGTAATCAAGAATGATTAGCTAATGTCTTCTTCTCTCGAACCCATATAGGCTTTTGGAGAGTTTCACTAGGCTAGCTGATTGAACATTAACAAGTAATCAACACCTACTGATCGTTACACACTTAAGTATCGTGTCAGTTGGATGGACCGTCTACATTATCTTATCCTCCCACAAGGCACGATTCATTTATCTTTAGATCACAAACCCACAATATGAGTTGAAAAGGGGGCCTTTTTAAAATAATTACTCATGCAATTTATCATGCAGAGATTAACTAATCAATACTATTATTAGCATTTAAGAAGCCCTGGTTTCTGAAACCAAAACCCCAATAATAAAACTAGGGTTATTTCTCAAATGAATACAAGTGAAGAAATGCAAACCTCGTTAACGTCTTCAAGTTGATGTGGAAGAGGAAGTTGATTAAGGTGTTTGATCTTAGTAAGATCAACAGCAAGATCAATACCACATTGTGGACAAGAAAACCTGGACAAACCATGTGGTACATTAAGTATAGCTTTACAATGAGCACAAGGAAGTTGAATCTTAGTTGGATCAACCCCATGAGTTTGAATTGGTGGTAGTTGTTGTAAATGATTATTATTACTACTATTTCTCATAAGAAGAAGTTGAGGTGGTAATCTTTGTGGTAATTGACAACTTGGACATATAAATTCAACCATTCCTGATGCTACTGATAATATCATTTTACATCCTGCACATCTTACTTGCGACCCTCCTCCACCTCCTACAGCTACCTGCTCCGCTGGTTTCACCATTATTTTTTCACTTAAAAAGAGAAAATGAGAGATTCCTAGACAGAGACGGAGAGATTTATACAGAGAGAGAAAGTAAAAATGGGGATTATAAAGAGAGAAGAGTAAGAGATGTTGAGAGAGAGAAATTCGGGATTTTAGAGCGCCAAAATGTGGTCGACAGGGTTAAAATTGGCGCCCTAATTTTGTTTCTCTCTCTGCCTCTCTACTTTCCTTATTTTTCTGCTCTTTGCTGTGATTTCCAAAACCTTTCCAAACACGATGACGATGGGATGAAAAAAAGGAATTTTGCTATACCCTAGTCAGTAATTCTCCGAATCATTACCGAATGATTCAGGAACGTATCCGAATTGACCGAATCCGAATGATATTTCCGAACTATTTGAACTCCGAACCTAGTTCCCGGATTATAAGGACCTCACGAATGATTCGCGAACGTATCCGAACTAACCGAATCTGAATGATATTTCCGAACTAGAACTTCGAACCTAGTTTGCGGCCAACCTCGCTCACCCATAGGTAATTCTCTGACTAGAGTCATGTTAATTGGTTTTTGTTTGATTTTGTATATACTTTATATTTAAATACAATTATTCAGTTAAAATTTTCTATTGGTAGTTATTTAACCAGTGTTTTATGTGTTAATTTTTGTTTAAAAGTCTATAAACTCGTTTTATAATATATTTATGCGATTAAATTGTTTACTTCATGTTAAATAATCACGCTAAAATGTTTTTTCCATCTTATAAATCATATACAAATAAAATTAGTCTCGTAATAAGGTAATAATACTTATCAATTTATCATATATGTAAGCCGAATTTTAAGTGCCGAATTCACATTTATAAGACGAATATGCACGTACGTATGCCGTTCCGAACTACTGTCCGAACGACGAACCGTTGACCGGATTTTTGACCAAATCCGACCTACCCGAATCCGTAAAATTCCCGTACATATGCCCTCCCGAACTACTACCCGTATCCCGAATTGCTAACTAGGTTTTGTACATGTATCATTTTAGGTGTTGGGAATTTATCAATAGTGACGCGTGTACTCTAGTCTTACCGGCGGGCTTGGTTAGGGGTGACCTTAAATTTTTCAAAGTGAAAAATACTAGAACCCCCATACTATGTGGGTTCAATATATAGAAGCCCCACAAAATGGGTCCTTCACTATCAACTCCATACTTTCATTTTTTGATATTTCTAAGCCCAAAATTTTAATTTTGGGGCCAGATTTTGAATTCTTCCGGATTGCTGACATCATCAATTTTTTTAATAAATCTAAAAATACCAAAAATAATCTCCACTATTTATAGTAGACTTATACAGGAACAGAAACAAAAAATCAAAAAAGATTTTTTTTTTTACTTTCTCATCTCTCTGCTCTCCGACGATTTTCTCTTCATGATATCAAATCTTCTGAATTTGAATTGTTTCTTCACAAAGTCGCTGCATTGAAGAACAACAAACAGGTGTGCTGATCTTTGATTCTTTGTATTGAAGACGAGAGGAAGAACAACACGTTATTTCTCAGCAAATCGTTGAATTGATTCAGTTGTTTTCAGATTTGACGAGAGAAAGACGCTGCATTGAAGAACAACGGATAGGTTTGTATCAATTTTTATTTTCTGTTTGTATAAAATAGGTTTGATTCATTAGTTTTTCTGATCTATTTTTTTATTTCGATTTTCTACTGATTTTCGTTTTTTTTTTTTTTTGCTTGGATTTTGTTGAGTCTGAGAAAAGGAAGAAGACAGGTTGGAATAGAGAAATCAACATAGGTGTGTTTTCGATCTAGTCTTGAATTCTATTGATTTCGATTTTTATTATTTGGATCTTTCCTATTTTCGTTTTTTTTTTAATTTGGTTGATACTGAGAACAGGATTTGGTTGATACTGAGAACAAGAGAAATAACATTGTTTCAGAAGAAGGAAAACAACAAATCTATGTACGAATTTTATTTGGTTTGATTTCAAAACTTTTTTCAATTTTTTTTTCCGATAATTTGTTGTTCTTGCATGTCCGATCCGAGAATTTGTTGTGAATTTGTTGTTTATATTTTGTTGATACTGAGAGGAGGATGAAGAGACAATTTTGTTTCAGAAGAACAACTTCAAATTGATGAAGATATGTTGTTTTTTGTTACAGTATGTGTAACTTGAGGTTACACATATATATCATGTTGTATATTTAGCATGAAATTTGTATTTTTCTGTTTGTGAATTTGTGAATTTCTTGTGAGTTTTTTGTTTGATACTGAGAAGAGGATGAAGAAACAATGTTGTTTCTGAAGAACAACTTCAAATTGACGATGTAAACATGTTGTTTTTTGTTACAGTATGTGTAACTTAAGGTTACACATATATATCTTGTTATATTTTTAGTGTGTATAGCTTAAAGTTACACATATATATCCTGTTGCATGTGTATTTGTAAACATTTGTAGCATTTGTATCTTTAAGACACACCGTATCTATTGCTTTCTGCATATGATATATTTCTCCTGTTGAGTATGGCTCATTTTATGTTTAGCTTGCCGCATAGGATATAATTTTCACGAGGGGGCAACACCCACGAGTGAATTACGTTCGTTTGTTTTTTGATATTTTTATTGTATGCTTGTATTTTTCAGGTTGTCATGGCTGTTGTGAGTTGCATGGAACATGGGACACGAAAACTTCCAATAATGGTTTGTTTTGGTTTGGAGCATGGAAATTTCCAATAAATCTACCAGGGTTCAAAGATGCAGTTGATCTTCGTTTTTGTTATACAGTCATCACAAGTCTTTTTGGCTCTTTTTTTTGCATTAATTTGTTATTGCTTTAATAGGCAAGAACGAGTAATTAGATTTGTGACCCAAATTCAAATTTTTGTTCATACAATTTGTACTTGAGAATATTCTGATTGTTATTGTTGTGAAAGACTTTAAAATGAGAGTTGTAATGAATAAGAAAAAACAGACTCGGAATGGAACAAGTTATTTTATGTGTAACTGCGAGATACACATGCTAATTGGATGTGTAGATGCAAGTTACACATGCTTACTGGGTGTGTAGACATAAGTTACACATGCTAAGTAGATATGTAGACGAAAGTTATACATGCTAATTGGATGTGTAGACGAAAGTTACACATCCTAATTGGAAAAAAATAAATTCAAAGATGTAAAAACCCTGAATGAAATACACAAGCTATATGGATGTGTAGATGAAGGTCACACGTCACACATGTTGATTGGATGTGTAGCTGCAAGTTACGCATGCTAATTAAAAAGATAAAAAAAACAAACTTAGACTTGGAAAATCCCTGAATCAAGTACATAAGCTACATGGATGTGTAAATGCAAGTTACACATGCTAATTGAAAGAAAAAACATACTCAAATATGGAACAAACAATATCTATGTGTAACTGCGAGTTACACATGTTAATTGGATGTGTAGATTCAAGTTACATATGCTTATTGGGTGTGTAGATACAAGTTACACATGCTAAGCGGATGCGTAGACGAAAGTTACACATGCTAATTGGATTTGTAGACGAAAGTTACGCATGTTGTACATCAGTACATAAACATTAACAAAATTTTAGTTACAGACAAAGACAACAAATATCTAGAACAAAATTGCATTTGATTGAACAAGATCATTAATAATACATACAAATTTAAGCATGATATTCCATGTAGACAAGATAATCAATCAATGTAGACAAAAAAAACACACCAAACATTACTCTTAAATCAAAATTTATAGGCGGATCACTCAATGTTGATCTTCGTTCTTCGCTTTCAACAATTGATTTCTCTCCAACCTTACTTTCACTACATCTTCTACCACCACTACCACCGACACCATCAATACTCTTGTAACCACCACCACTACTGTAAGAAGAGTGCCATAACCAGAAATGCAAGCTAATTAATATAAAAATTATCATATAACAATCACCAGCATAACCACTATATCAATATCATTTCAGCTACATACTTTTAGCGCCATCCAAGATCATATATACCTACTCTCAATATCATGCATATGTAATCTGAATAATTTAACTATAAACACAGTTTTGTGAGTATAACCTACAGATCAAGGCATTTCAATACAACTTTGTAAGAGAAACTCATATTCATCTAATTGTATGAATGTGTAACTTTGAGTTACACATGCTAATTGGATGTGTAGACGCGAGTTACACATGCAAATTGGATGTGTAGACGTCAGATACACATGTTGTACCTCATCACATAACAAAAGTCATCTTACAACATGAACGAGAACATCAACATGAACTTGATAACCCAATATACATGTGTACTTGTATCAACATGAACTAGAACATCAACTACAATATCTATCAACAACGAATTTTAGGTTGTAAATAAACCCTAAATTTATACATAAAAACTACATGTATTCAAAGGAAAAATCATTTGATTCAAAAGCAAATACTGTTTTGTTCGTGTTTCTTGGATCTGTAATAAAAAAATCAAATTAACAAATCGATTGATTCAATAACAAAAAAAATGAAACTTAAAAATCAAATTAACTAAAGAGAATAAGAACGACGAATCATTATCTGAAATAGCTTCAAAATCAACTGAGTAAACCTAGATTAACAAAAACTTAAATCAATTGATAAACTATAGTCAATTGAAGCTCGGTTGAAGATTGGTTGAATATTTACTAAACAATGATCAGATTTCAGAATTAAAATATATATTGGAGGAAGAAGAAGAAAAACCAAATGTTACCTCTGTCGATTTTGGTTGATTTTTGTCTCTATTTCGTTTATTTTTCTTTTGAAACTTCAAGGAAACGAATTAAACATACAGTTTCCTTTAATTTGCATCTTCTTGTTCTTGATTTCTTTTGCAAAACTCGTTTTTCTCTCGGATTCATTGATTTTTGGTTTTTGATTTTCTAGATCTAGTTTTTCTAGTTTTCTCGATCTGGTTTCTCTCTCCAACAAGAAGAAATGTCGGTTGGTTTTGAGAGAAACCTAAATTTAGATACACAGGGTAACGTGGTCATTTCACTTTTATTGTTAATTCGGGGCCTGATTATAAACTTCTTTTAATTAAGGTCTTGATATTATGGATAATCCATGGGTGGGGCCTTAGCAAATAATTCCCATTTCCAAAACCCTTTCATTTATTTTGCCTGGCTAATTTGGGGCCTACCCCACTTAATTTGTCCCTACTACTAAATGACAAAAAAAGGTCATTAGAAATAACTTTGACATCATCCCTTATCCACCAATTACTTAAGTACCTAATTTACCCCTATTTAATTAGCACTAATTAATCGTATTAGATGTTAATTATATTTTAGAGGTTAGATCAACTAATGTTAAAGAGTTCTTCAAAACATCAAACAACTCAATTTTTTTGATTTTTTTTTTCGTAAACAGTACCCAGAATCGATTTATGTTAATGCACTTGTAAACCGATTCTGGGGTGATGTTCCAAAATTAACAAAGGACTTCAAAAATTGGTTGAAGTTGGCATATGTATAATCTGATTATGTCAAAATCGGTGTTTTACTTGACATATATAAACCGATTATTGTCTTTCATAAGAAAACTTTTTTCATTCATTTCATTATTGTAGGATTTAGCACATGCATCAAGACTTTAAACCCCTAGGCGACCCTAGAGGACGAGTTATAGTCTCGCGAGGTTTACATAGAGATCTACCCACAAAACCTACACAAAAAAACTTTTAAAACCATCAATCTTCGTCGGAGGAATCCGAGTACCACTCACTCGACATGAAGTCCGGGGCATACTCCGAGATTTTGGATACCATGAATTGATAGCTTGCATCGAATGCGAATGCTTTCCCCTTTTCCTCCAAGTAGCGCGCTTTGACGACTTCTTGCTACAAAAACACAAACACAAACTTACTTTGTTAGTGGTGTTTAGTAGGAAGATCAAACAACATGGATCACGTAAAATAAATCACAAGAATGCTTACAAGTTGTTCAATGGAGTAGCTAAAGTGGGTGGCGTTCAAAAACCGTTTTTGGATAGCTAAAAAAACAAGTATCGCATTTTTTATGACTAGGTGCCTATCATGCACTTGTTGAACACTTCTTCCATTAGGATTCCGAAACTCTTGCCTATATTTGTTATGCACCTTTGTCCAAAAGATTTCGGCATCTACCCTTACGGAGGACTGATTTTTTATTCGAGTTTTGGCGTACCATGCTTTGGTGATGGATATATCTTCATTTGAATCAAACGAAGCCATTGTGGAGGTATGAAATGAGTAGTTGTGGAGTATATGGAGTGAGAGGGAATAAAATGAACAATTTTGGGACAAATGGGGTCCAAGGATGAGGTCTCCATGTATAGAGAAAGTCCATAACGATTATTATTTTTTTTGGAAAAAGTGAAATAATCGATCTTCTCGAATGTATGTAAAATCCGATTGTGTTTTTGTGCCACAAGGAATCGGTCCTTTTTGTGACCAACATAAACCGATTACAAACATGTAAAAAATTTGAATTTTCAGAGACATTAACCGGATTATCTAGATGCATATGTGATCCGATTGTGGCTTGAAAAACATACAGGAAAAACAACATTTCCAAGGCATGAAGAATTAGATTATATTTATCCCACACATAAACCGATTTTCTGATGGACCTCGACAATCGGATTATGTGCACATATCGAGTAGACCGATTGTGGGCATGTGTTTTGGCAACAACAGAATTGTTGAGCATGCATAAACTTGTTTGATACACATAATTATAATTAAAACTTGAAATGCATTAAGTTCAACACCATGATCATCCAAAATATAAATCTTAACCATCCAAAGTCTAAAGTTTTAAAAACCAAAAACTTAAACAACCAAGTCTTAATAAACTTAAACAATCAAGTCTTAAAAACTTAAACAACCAAAGTCTTAAAAACTTAAACTAAAATCATGGAGCACCAGCATCAGGAGCAGCAACACCAGGAGCATTTTCAGCAGCGGGAGCATTTTCAGCAGCAGCAGCAGCATCTTCTGCTTCATCCATGGCTTGAAATTGAGCCATTTCTTCCCACAAACCTTCCATAAATCCATGGCGATCCCTCTCAGCTTAAATCATGTTTCTCTTCATCCTAGTGAACCTCATGACCTCATGAAGCTCCTCCAGTGCAAGCTTGTCAATCAATGTGAGGGATTTTTCAAGACGGGTCTCACCTCTATAAGCAAACTTATAGAGGCTTCTTTTTGGCACTCGTTGTGGTTTCCTAAGAATATCCTCCAAGGTGAGCTCTCGAGTGCAAAACGCTAGGTGTCTGAAGTCCATATCTACATAAAAAAAAAATCAAGTTAACAATCGGTACGTAACCAAACATATGTAATTCGATTCTCAACAATAAAACACACAAGAATATCAAACACAAACAATCGGTTTATGTGATACATATATAAACACCGATTGTTGAATGGAATCTGAAGAAACAATCTTAATCGGTAAATTAACAAGCACATAAAACCCGATTATGGGGTCGCATAGTTTAATAAAAAAAATTGTATCCATAATCGGATTATTATAAAGCACTTATAAACCGATTTTGGTGATGTATTTTCATATTTCATGTTTAAACCTAGAATCAGTTGATGTTTTTAAGGACCCTTAAGCTCGTCAACACTATTAGACCGGTCAAGTGACGAATTAGTCGATAACTACTCGATTAGTGTAACTCGAACGTTAATTATTAGAAATTAATCTAACAACGAACTAGATGCGAAATTAGTACCGATGAATATATCTCAAAGAGTGACACAGAGTTGACTACTCGAACGTGTCATTCAGATATCATACGAAGAAGATATCTTCAGACAAGTATGAAGGGTATAGTCATCATTTATATCCTAACCGCCTGGCTTCCCTTATTAGTTCGGGTGCCTTTATCAATCTTGGCCGACCTTATCTCAATGAGAAGATAAACTCGTTATTCTTTTCTTCTTTTTCCCTGTTCCTCGTCTCTCGTTCTTCAGTGATAAGATTTTTAGTTTTTAGATCGGAAAACTTAAGAGAAACACTAAAGTTTGGTTGTTGGTGCTCGTGTTGTTTTTGGTTTGGCAAGGAAAGCAGAAGAAAGGGTAGATTGGTTAGAATCTGGAGTTAGGGTTCTGAGATTTGGTTTTGATTGAAGTTTGTGTAAATTGAGGATGAAGTCGAGTAATTCATGGATGGGTTGAATGAATTGAAGGTTTAGATCGATGTTTGGAGATCGAAATGTAGCAGAGAAGTTTGGGAATGAAATTAGGGTTTCTCAGAGAACCGAATTAGAATTCGATTAAAGGTGAATAAGGAGAAGTCGGTAGATGGGTTTCTGAAATTCTTTGAAGATGTGATTTGAGATGGTTAAGGAGAAATTAATGGATGGGTTTTGATGAACATGAAGTAAAGAGGAAGATTATGATATTAATTTATAGATCATGTTAATAAGAAGAAGAATTGGAATTCAATTCTCGATTCCCAGTAAAGAAAAGATTGGTGTTGAGCAATTAAAGGAAGAAGAAGACTCTCGGTTATGTATTTGAGGTAAATTGTTCTTCTTAGTTTACTGAGTAATGTTTGTCTACTTTCATTACTAAGTTTTTTAGTTTGTTGATTGAACTAAGAACTGAGATGGATGTATGTGCATGTTTGTTATAGATGAAATGAGTTGAATTGTCATAAGTTTACAGTGAGGCTTGAGCCACTGTTGAAGTAATTAACAGTAAGAAGTAGTTATGTTGGTCTGGAAAATTATGGAATCGTATATTGGTGGTAGTGGTTGTCTTAATACTGGATTAAGATGAAGTGTAGTTGTATTTGATGGTGGTGATTGAGAAAAGAATGTGCTTGGTGTTGAAGTGGTATATAGGGATGGTGGTGTTGTTTGCACAATTGGATTTGCTGGTGATGGTGGTTTATGAGTAACAGGGCTTTAGAAATGAGACTGTTAGTATTGTGTTCACAAGTGCAGGGCTAGCTGGAGTTGCAGTTATTGGAGCCTTGGGATGCTTGTGTTAGTGAGATGGAAATGGAAACAAAAATGGTGGTAGAGATGAAAGTGCAGGCAATGTATGAAATGATGAAGGTATTGTCTGAATTGAAGTCAGTAAATGCAGATGGTGTTATGATTGTAGCTTAGTCTTGTGATTGAGTTGCAAGAGTTTTAGTATATGATTAGATGATACAGATTGTGGGTGAGAATGAAGTATCAGATTGTATTTAGTTGTTGAAGGTAGTAATATTACTGTTGGTGCTGAGATAGTGGTGTAGGTGGTGGTTCTGTAGTTGGTTGTGAGTTGCAAGGAAGTGTTGTTGTTATTGTAGTTATGGCTTGATGGCAGTCTCTATGAAGGCTTGCTTCTGCTCTTGTAGGTAAGCTGTATTGTCTTTGTAAATCAATTTAGAGATATAAATTGAAATTGTATTTGAGCTGATGTTAGAATGGTAGTTGAGTAAGAACCTTTGGTTTGTCTGACTGAATTTATTCAGTATGACTCGTCTTGCTTAACTAACTCAGTTAATCTGACTGAGTCGAATTGGGTTTGACCCACTGAGTCACTAGTCTTGACTAGTTGACCATTGACCCTGGACTTTGACCTGACATTGACTCTGTTGACCGACGTTTACTGTTAGTTGACCCTTGACCGTCACTTTGACCGTTAGTTGACTTAGTTGGACTGGGCCTTAGATTAAGGGGTTAGTTTAGTGGACTTGGGCTTAGACCTAATATTCATATTTTGAATATTTGGACCCTTATGGTCCGAATTAACCTTTAGCTTCTTATACAAAGTTGTGGATATTCACAAGACTTATCTCATAGACTATAGAACCAACCCAATTCAATTAGTAAACCTTAGCTATGCTAAAGATAGATAAATAAAAGTTGTAGAACCTTAAATGGGCCTAGAATCATTAGAAAGACTTGTATAATTCTTGTATGAGCCTTGTATGATCCTTTTGGATAAATTCTTAGAGTTCTTGTATGACTAACAGTTAGTTATTAACAACGATCGATTCAAGGACGAAACAGCGGATCGTGGATCTTGAGGTAGGCGTGGCTTGTCATCAAAATAGGTGGGAATACATTTGACTCTTTTGTAACCATTGTTGTTTCTTTTACAAAAGTTTATATTTAACAAATCATGCATTGTATGTCTATCCGTTCCATGCTTTATTTAAATTGCATTATGATAATTTTGTTGATTGTGTTAATCTTTCCATGGTTTGGAAAGGACTTGAATTGTTTGTTTGTTATATGAATTGTTATGGGAAATGGGAATTTCCACATGAGGTATATAGGGTACGCTCCTTCACATTTATATCTACATGAATTCATCTTTTATGCTTATATCGATCGACAGTTTGCGAGTTCGGAATTGTCGACATCCATATTTATGATTAGGTGTGGATTTGTGAGTTCGGAATTGCACAACCATAGTATACATTGTTTGAAGAAGGAGTTTGTCCATATACATGTTTGTTTACTTCTGTGAGGATATGCTCTTTCACATTTATATCTACATGAATTCAGCTTTTATGCTTATATCGGTCGACAGTTTGCGAGTTCGGAATTGTCGACATCCATATTTATGATTAGGTGTGGATTTGCGAGTTCGGAATTGCACAACCATAGTATACATTGTTTGAAGAAAGAGCTTGTCCATATTCGTGTTTGTGTATCTCAGTGACTTGGTCACTATTTAATGTTTGGGAAGAACATTATTGTTTTTATTAATTTTGTTTATGATTACTTAGAAGTTCAATGTTAATTATTCCCACTTTCAGTTTTCAGAGACAGATCAGAGTTGCGCAGCGAAAGCCACAAGTGTTGACTCCGTTAATTAGTTAAGTTCTGCTATGTTTATTATGTTGTTTATTGTATATGTAAACCAATTGACTATTGTATATGTATGATTTGAGAGAAGTTCATGTATATATATTCTGAGCGGGGTTAGTTTTGGGATAAGTTTTGTAGAAGATTTCTTAATTGAATGTTTAAGTATTTGAATTAGATTCGCAGTGCCTCTTTATTTAGTTAATCTCTTGGATTAGTCAGTTGCTAGTTTAGGGGGCGCTACAATGTTAATCATCATATAAACCGATTACTCTGCATGTTCTTCATGGCCGAAGAACAAAACCCAGAATCGGTTTATTCGATATGTCAACATATACCGATTATGGGTGTAATCAAAGATTTTGATGGAAGATAATCGAAGATTTAAACATGTAAATCAATGAAGAAATGCGAATCATAGAATGGGTTGATGGAGATTTACTTTTTTCTTGGTTGGATCGAAGATCTTGGAGAAGAGGATGAAAAAAAATTGATTGGGGTTTTGAGAATTTGGAAACATTATGATGAAAATAGAAAGTTTTTAGGTTTAGGTTTTTTATGTTTTTGGATTTACTGAAAATGGAAAGATTGGTATTTATATGAGATTGTTTTAGGAATTAATGTGGGGGTAAATTAGGATTTTTGAGAAGTTTGGTAGCCCATAGCAATTTGGTGGAGTGTGAAGGGAAATTTGATAGGCCCAAATTAAGTGGAGTAGGCCCCAATTTAGCAAGGTTATTTTGAGGATTTCCAATAAAAGAAAGTGTGATTGGGGGATATGACAATAAAACAAAATAGGGACATTACTGTAAATCCGTGGAATCCTCTATCTAAAATCTTCTCAACAACCGTTTTTTCTAAAAAAATATCCAAAATCTAGTTTATTCAAAACCTTTTTCTTCAAACCTAGACTTAGTAGGATTAAATCTGATATATCATATTTTCCAAGTAAATTTTGGTTTGTAATTTTACAGTTAACTTTTCTTTCTTTCAATAAAAATTACTTTGAGATTTAGGTTTTAGAATTTTCTTTTATGTTATTTTTTCTTGGTTATTTCATGCCTCATAATAATTCCAATTCTAATCGCCATTAGTGCGTTTTATTATAGCATCTGGGCTCTTATACGAGAGATTCAAGCATATATTTGAAGACGATCAATTACGATGTGACGATGATCAAGATTTTTACAAAGAAGATCTGTATTTTTTGATAATTTCCATTCATTAAAAAATTATTTTAAAAAAATGACATTATTTTTTCATCAAGTTTTAATCTTTTCTTTTAAGAAAAGTTATTTAAAAAAAATATTAATTTTTTTGAAAAGAAATAAAAAAAGTATATTTAATAATACTTAAAAGTGGTAACTTGGACATTTTACACTTTTAAGACACCCCTTAGCAAGATATTATGGATGAGAATGGTTTTTCACATTCTCCAATTAATATGAATATCCACCAGTGGCGCGTTCAAATAAAATGAAGAGATTTTATTTTCTAAATGTACATGGGATTTTAGACCCTCCACTTGAAAAAAATAATTCCAATAATAGGTCCTACAAAATAGAAAGAATGTCATATTAAATAAGAAGGTTTTATAGAAAGTCTTATCTAGACTTTCTGTTAGATCTCTGTATAATTTTTTAAATATTTTTCTTAATTATTACTTGTAAATAAAAAAAAATTTAACCAATAGGAAAATTTTATTTTATTTTTCGAAATAAATTTTTCTAAACTAATAGGAAAAAAGAAGAACCCGCAATTGGGGGATACTCAAAAAGAGAACAAAAAAGACAATATGAAGTAATTTGAAAATCCCCTTATCCGAGAAAAAATGGTAATGACTAAGTCACGCTTTTGAGTATACCGCAAATGTGTTAAGATTAAACTTTAGATTTAGATTTTATCTTGTTAGTAATTAGAATAGAATAGAGAGATAAGAAGAAGAAGAAAAAGGAGGAGGAGGAATTTGAGAGATTCGAGTGAGGATTTTGATGTCGGGGAATCCTCATCTCACCAACAAGAAGGTGCTTATATTGATTTTGACGATTCTCAATTGCAACCTTTAGTAGAGATGAAACTTTCATCCATGAAAAAACCCCAAAACAAACCCTAAGTGAAGTTTCAAATGAGGGAACAAGTGTAAAGCCATAACACAAGGGAAACGAAGAAACTAATAACACAAGTTCCCCAAACATTCAGGTATTTGTGTATTTGAGATGATTGATGTGATTTTTGTGTATTTGAGTCGGTATTGGATTCATCCAATACAATGCTGACAGTTAGTTTTATTTCACTAATCATCGACAGTCGGCATTGTCGGGGATGTAAATTCCAATGTCGACTAACAACTTCATTGTCGGTCTTGTTTGAATCTACAACATCCGACTGTTGTAGGAAATTGGACAGAAACTCTTTTTTTTATAATGCCGGTCGGCATTGTGTCATTCATTATGCCGATTGAACAGTCGGCATAGGTATTTGTTATTCGACAATGCCGACAGTTCTGTCGGCATCGCATATGCTTTGCTTTCCAATACTGATTCTAATCATTTGATGGGCATATTTTCTGTTTTTTTTTGTTAGATGATATCACACTCTTGGCCTGTGGGATATTTGGGTCCAGATACTTCGAGTATGCGACTAATTTGGAATTTGTGAGTAAATAAGAGGCAATTGGGCTAAAGAAAAGACTCTCAAGAATAAGTGTGTGTTAGTGAGATAGTTGGGTCGTATGCTAGGAACAACCACAAGAAAAAATATTATGTATATGAAAACAACACTAATATGGTATACAAGACAATACGAGGAAAGGATGAATGCCCCTTCAAGCTTGTGTTCAATTTGAAGTGAAATGTATGGAAAAGTAAATGTAGAACGGTCACCATAACCATTTGGATCCAGACTCTTTTGTTGGGCAATCCTTAGTCCTTAGTTGCAAAGCTTAAACCTCATGAATTCGAGGATGTAAAGATATTGACTAAAACACGCACCGCACCAAGTCAAATGCTCGTCAGCATCAAGGCCAAGAATCCAAGGAATGTGTCTTCCTTAAGTACAATTTATAATGCGCAAGCCACTATAAGAAGAGAACGTTGGCAAGGTAAGAAGGTTATGCAAGAATTTTTAAAGTCAGCAACCGACCACAACTGTACACACAAGGAAAAACTTGGTGCGGACTGTAAGGAGGTTCTTCAAATATTCATTGCTCATTTGTTGATGGCACAATTGGCTCAATCATTCTTCCCGGTTTTTATGATGGATTGTAATTACAAGAAAAACAAATATCATATGTCGTTGTTCAACATTGTGAGCATACATCGTACAGGGTAACATTCATGTTAGCTTGGTGTTTTATAAGAAGAATATAATTATATTTGGGCATCAAACCGATTGAACTTACTCTTCCGAGGAAATGATCTTCCAGGGTCATAATATCTGATAATGATGACGAATTAATGTCCACGATTTCCGAAGTTTTCCCGAATGCACAAAAATTTCGTTGCACATTCCACATTGTGAACATGAGGAAAAATTGTCATGCGGTTATTGAACCACCAAGGGTGGATATTAAGAAATCAAAGAAAAAAACACTTGAGGAAGAAGTTCACTTTAACCATCACCGGAAGAACAAGACGGGAAGAGAAAAAAGTTTCAAGAGCAAATGGACGAAGTACATAAAGCCAATCACGAAAAATGGTTGAGTTTTCTAAAAGATTGGGATTCTTTGGTTTGGTCCATCACCAAGACTAGATATGAAGAAAATTTGAAATTTTTTATTGATTGGTGGAGTGACAGGTACCTAAGTGTGGTCTCTTATTGTATAAAAATTTGGTTGGTTCCGTACAAACACAAATTGTGCGAGCATGGATGAACCGATATAGACACTATGTCAATCAGTACATTAGTATTGCGGAGTCCTCTCACAGTCGCTTGAAGAAACTTGTTAATTATCATCAAGGAAATATTCTTACGGTGACGGAAGCAATAGAACAATATTTCAAGAATGATATTGATAGAATTAACAAATCCTTTCATATAAAGCTCAATGGAGAGGATGACGGCATATTTAAAACACGAAAAGTTGCTTCAGGGATTAGAATATAATGTGACAAAATGAGGGTACCCAAATACACCACATTCTTTTATTTATCCACTTATAAGTCCTCTACCGAATGTGATCGTCTATGGACAGAGTCGAGATAATACAAAAAATTCGGTTCACACTTTGTGTGATCGTCTATGGATACGATATCAAGACAATACAACAACAAGGTCACTTGTGTGATTGACTACGGATACAAGATCGATACGATACTACAACAAAATGTGCACTTGATAATAGGTACGGTAATAACTGAAGCCCTATAGGATCAATATCAAGTATTACGGAATTAATGTACGTGTGTAATTTACTTAATTATAATAACAATTATAATGCGGAAAAAAAATTAAATGACACAACAAGATTTTGTTAACGAGGAAACCACAAATGCAGAAAAACCTTGGGACCTAATCCAGTTTTGAATACTCTCAGAATTAAGCCGCTATATAAAATCTAATACCAACTTCGTATAGTTGAGACAAAACAGACTACCCCTAGCTACTTAGTTCCCTCAGTATCCCTGTACCTTCGACTTCTAGAGTCACACATGTGATAGCATCCTTTGGATCGTATTCCAAACAACAAAGGAAGAATCTGTTTGGTAACCGCTCTAATTAATCTTGCTAAAGATATTGATGAGTTGCTTACAAAGGCTCTTATATTTAATCTAATAAACTCATTTGTCTGGTTCGATCAATCTAACTATTGATTACAGAAATAATCAAGTTTTAGACTCGTAACAAATCAATATAGATATCAAAGAGGAACTATAAAGCGATGCCTATCTCACGCAACTAATCAATCAAGTCTATCAAAGATAAACCGATTCTAGTTGGATCCCAGTCGATCAAGGTTTGTGCACTAAATCCACAAGATACGAAAACTATAAAGAATTCTTCTTCATCTTCAAATCTTCTATTGCCTTCAAATACATGCACAACAACACTTGAATCCTCTTGTGATTAATTACGCACAGAACGAAGTTTGTTAACAATGGATTATCACAAGATGTCTTTAGATCCGAAGATGGTTCTAAAGATCTCGTCGATACTTTGATCTAGTTTGAGTGAATCTTATATCAGAAGTGAAGATTCTCATGAATATACAAACTAGGTGCAATCAAAGTTACAACAACCGTTAGTCAATCAAATCAAAAAAAAAAAAACTAATAATATTGCAATCATCTAGTTTCCCACCAATGGTACTCCTAAAGCTTCTTGATCCCGAAGTCTTTAGACGAGCGATCGAAAGAGATTTCTCCTAATTAGGGTACTTTCCTCTCCGAATAGACGACTCCACCAGAAACTACAAGAAATGAAGTTTGCCTGGCTCTTAGGATAGTTTGCAAGAAATGCAAACTCAAGTATTTATAGACCAAGGTTTGTTTGGACAACAAGGAAATTCCAAAACCGAAAATATATTCTCAAGATATGCATTAAAGTGCCTAGATTCAGTTTTCCTATTTCCAATTAATGTTAACCAATATTTCCAAAAACTCTCATGGAAAAACTTCTATTATTAGTCTAACACATTAACTGATAATATTTTCCAGAGGATATACTTTAATTGCTGGTAATTAAAACATATATGATGAAAATGATAATTAAATGCTTTTCACTTTTTTGGACCAGGGATAAACTTGAGTATCAAGGAATATCTTTGAACAATAAATGATAAGATTTATGTACATGTTCAAATATGTCGGCATCTGGAAGCTTCTCAACTTGACAAACCCAAAACCCTAATTCACACGCACCATGAAGAAATATGTGAACCATGTTTATTGGTTTTGTACATGGGACCGATTAAACCGTCACTCCAAAATATGTTTTGACTAGTTATAACATGATTCCCAATACAGGCCGTAATCGGTTGCACCTTGCTCACAAAGTAGCTTGTGACTGGTTACACCTTGCTTCCTGAGTTAGCTTGTGATCGGTTACAACTTGCTTCGCAAAGGGAGCTTGTGATCGATTACAACCAACTTCCCAATTCATCTTGTGACCCGTTATACCTTGGTTCCAAAAGTAACTTATGGCCTGTTACAACTTGAATTTCAATATAGCTTGTGATCGTTTATACCTTGATTTACAATGTATCTCATGACCGATCACAACTAGCTATATTATATAGGCTATGACAGGTTATACCTCAAGTCTCAACAAAGTTAAGATAGGTTCTACCAAAGTCATCTTCCATTGGTCATCCAAAATATATTAAAAAAATAGTAAGACCAATCATGATTTCCTTTTTGATTATGAAAACAAGTTCATACATCTACTTCCTTAAACTAATGTAAAGATACATAGTTTTCTAGGATGAAATCATACCTATATAATGCACACGTAATCATATAAATATATACAATAAATTATGTCGATATCGTATTTACGAAGTTCCAAAAGATAAGCATTTATACTTCGTAATATGTTTTCCTTGACACTTTGATTATACCATTATGACCAAGTCTCACCACTAGAGCATCACATACAAACACACAATATATACAGCTTCGCATGTTATGTTTTCAATATAGCACGACTTGAAAGAGACATTAGGAATAGAAACAAGATCAAGTCAATATTACTAACCTCAAGTGGAATGATGATGTCATTGTTGTAGTCGTTACTTCTTTTCATTCTCCAGGTCTTCGGAGTAATACTTGTGTTTCTCAATATTCCTAGACTTTCTAGTCTAACCTAAACGAAGTTGACTCTATTATTTAATCAAGCGACTCTAGATGAGTTTTGATACTAAAATATGACAACCAAACTTGACATATCAACGCTTGGTGGGTTCAACCGAGCTATGCTCTAATAATCTCCCCTTTTGTCAATTTTAATGACAAAACTTTTATTAAATATGGAGCTAAATGAATTACAAAATAACTCATTCTTCATACGCTTGATTCCGAGTTTCAACAGCACAATAACCTGCATATATTCAATAATAAATGTCGTTATTGGCATTTGAATAAAAAAATCGTTTACTCCCCTTAAAATCAATCTAGGTAGATATTCAATCTGAACATCTATGTTATTCCCCTTTTATAGTCAGAAATACTACACAACATGATGATATGTTTCACCCCCTTAGTCTATGCTTTACTCTTTCGTTAGATATAACGTTTAAGAACAATTGTCCTTTCCTAGTGATTAAAAATCACTTGTTTACTCCCTATATTTCTCCCCCTTTTTGTCACAAAATGACAAAGGTTCGAGCAAATAAAGGACAAACCGAAAGGATCTTACAAATCTATAAGACTTGTACAGTCTATAAGAGTTAAGCACGAAGGTTTCACATACCATTTTAGATAACCAGTATTAAAACTGAAACTACAAAAGTAATTTAGTTTCAATATGTTATCAAGAAAACAATTTCCCGAAGCAATTTTCCGTATAGTCCAACAAACCAACTAAGATATTTAATTCTATTGTTCAACCGATTGCATATGTACAATCACTTGTTTCGACAAGACCAAAATAAAGATCAGAATTAACTATATTTTTCTCATCAGGCTCTAATTATTCAGAAAATAACTTAGATCTTTCCCTTTAGATAAGACAAACACTAGGTTAGTTAACTAGTTTTTCTTGTCAAGACTTTCGATTAGACTTGAATAACTGAATCCTCCAATTGATAAGTCTAACTAAGATCAGAATTAACTTAGTTTCTCTTATCCAGAATCAAATGGACTAAACAAATGACCCCGTAATTTTGTTAAGACAAAAACAATAGATACAAACCAAAATAAATTGACCTGCAATTATTTTTCTTAAACAAAAGCAATTGAAACAAGTATATACATTACAACACTACAATTGCATCGAATTTCTTTAAGCAAAAACACTTGATACCCAACAATAAAAAAGATACCAAATCATAAGCCAATAAATCGACACAGTTCTTCTTAACCAGAAACAATTGAATCATATAAAGCAATCCATACACAACAATGGAACATATCAATTGTATCGAAATTTTGTTAAGAAAAAGCAAAATATATGCAATATAAACTGGCTTTTCTTAAACAGGAAAAAAGATTAACTAACAAATAAAATTGTTACTTCAATTTCCGCAGCCACTTCTCCCCAAAAATATATATCATTAAGCGCAAGTTCAAATAAGAACTCTCCTCGTGTTTGTTGTCATCCTCTCGCTGGAACAAAAGAACAACAACAAAAGCAACATTTACAAGAGAAAGGTTGAATCAATTTTGACAAATGCGTGCCAATAACAAAAATCTAAACCCGAATATGTTATGTTAAACACAAATTGAAAAAGCGAGGGTATAACAACCACACCCAATAATTCGTTCAACAATCTGTATGGACTAACTCCAATATAATTCCGAGAGCACCAGCTTATAAAGTGAGCTCAATCAAGAAAGATATAAAAGAGTTATATCTCAATTTCTCAATCCAATACACAATCGAATAGATAGAAATTTGTGAGCCCGATTGATATGAGAAATAACTTGGACGGTACCAAAGACCAATGCCCAAGTGAAAATAAATTCATATCCAACAATCAAGGTCGGATTTATCAATTGTTTGAACTATGCACAACCTGTGATATTTCAATTGTATAACAAAAACAATGCGGAAAAGAAATAACATAGACACCAGAAGTTTTGTTAACGAGGAAACTGCAAATGCAGAAAAACCCCGGGACCTAGTCCAGATTTGAACATCACACTGTATTAAGACGCCACAAACACTAGCCTACTACAAGTTAACTTCAAACTGGAATGTAGTTGAGCCCTAACCAAGTCTCACACCGATTAAGGTACAGTTGCGTTCCTTACGCCTCTGTAACCACGCCGGATTCTGCTCACTTGATTCCCTTAACTGATCTCATCTTACCCACAACTAAGAGTTGCTACGACCCAAAGTCGAAGACTTATAAAAAAAAATGTATCTCACAGATAAGTCTATTCTGATATATAAATCTGTCTCCCACAGAAGTACCTATGAATTTTTTGTTCCGTATTTTGATAAATCAAGGTGAATAGGAACCAATTGATAATATGGTCTTATACTCCCGAAAAGCAGCCTAGAAATATCAATCACCTCACAATAACTTAACTATATGGTAGTACAAGAAGTTATTGTGGAATCACAAAGAATGATACGAAGAGCTTTGTGATTATTTTTTATTATCTTATAGAGAAGATAATATTCAATACGATAGAACAAGTAAGATCAGAACACGCAACTACAGAGAAAAATACTTGGGTCTGGCTTCACGAATCCCAAATGAAGTCTTCAAGTCGTTAACCTATAATGGTTTTGGAAAAACCTAGGTTAAAGGAGAATCGACTCTAGTCGCAACTAGGACACAAGAAAATGTCGGGATTAGGTTTTCCAGTTGCTAGAGTTCTCCCTTATATAGTCTTTCAAATCAGGGTTTGCTTTCAATCAAAGCTAAGATAAAGCATTCAATATTAACCATTAGATGAAAACCTGGTTTAAGATTCAATCTAAGTCTGCTTAAAACTAAAGCAATATCTCTCCACCGTTAGATGGTATTATCTTGTTATGCACAAATGAAATATACCTTTATTTAGATATGGGTAACCGTGCCTAAACGTGTATATTGAGTTGGCTCAATAACAGTTAACCGAAGTTATCCATATGAACACTTTTTTCTTAACCACGTTCATCTAACACATCTAGATCAACTATGATGATCAATCAATCATGAAAGATAATCAAATGAATCTAATTGTGTTCCACATAGTGTTGTTCAGTTGTTCACTATCTCATAGAAATATATATGATCCAATTGAAACAAAATCGGATTTATTCATAAGAATCAATTCATGGACATTAAGCCACGGTTTCCAAAGATTGCATTCCTTAATTCATAAATGTATTTGTTCATGAGTATGAAAAACATACTTAACCGATTTTAGAACTTAAACCACTAAGTTTGCAAACAGGTACGCAAACTATAGCTTCCGGACTTTGGTCTTTTCCATCCATTTGCAAACGGGTATGCAAACATCAGTCCCGGACCTAACTCGGGTTGAACCGTTCGCATACTAGTATGCAAACAAGGTTCCCGGACCTGAATCATACCAAAACAGTTTGCATACTAGGTACACATACCGTGATGTATCCTCGACAAAGGTTTTTGTTCTAAACTCACATGTCAATCATTGATACATGCTTAGAAGACGACAACAACGGTCTCACACAAACTATTAGCTTATAAGTAATTTTCAAGTGATTGAATGATCAATACGAAACTTTCCGAGTCGACATCAAATGATTGTCTCACACAAATCATGTAAGTTGTTTCAAGGCAATTTCCACATGATCATCTTTTGACTTATTATTTAGTTTCCAACAAATAAATTGTTTCCAACTAAACTCGTCAAGAACATGATGAACGTAGCTAAAGCAAAAAGCTTCCAACACATATTTCGAGAAATAGATAAGCGAGATAAACTCGGCACTGTGTATAACATAAAATTCTATATAGTTATACGACTTAGTCTCATTAGGAGATAGAATAGAATAGACTTATGAGTGATAGATAAGTTTTAGTCTCTACATAGGTTTCGTTTATGAAGTTCCTCCAAGATCTACTCAGTAGATCTTCGTCTTAAATCGATGAACGATGTAAAGTCTAAATCTCAACTACACATTCTATCCTAATCCGAGACATAGCTATAAGTAGACTAGAAATCAAGACTATAGTTTTGATCAACTAAATTTTACAAACAAGCTTGAGATAGCAACGCTTGCGAGTTCGACCGAGCAGTGCTCTAACAATCCCCCCCTTTGTCAATTTTAGTGACAAAACTATCAATATATATAGATTACAAAATAAATAAACTTTGTAGCTTCTCATCCATCATGCTTGATTTCCCTGGCTCTTCAACATTACTTGAATTCTTCGCCACTCCAAGTACTTAATTGATTCTAAACGTGTTTAACTCAGCATCATTGATGTTGAATATTCATAGCCATAACAATAAGAAAACATATGAAAAACATGTGTTCTGAATCATTGTTATACAGTGTCAAAGTATTATTACACAACATCAAAGTCCAATCGTATCACAACTTTGACAATAATACTACGGTGATATTGTCACTCCCCCTTAGTCAATACTTCCATCTCACAAAGAAAACCACTCCCCCTTACATAATGATCCATAAACCATATGTATGTAGTGTGAACTACCAAATAATTCTCTCCCTTTTTGTTAATATAAATTGGCAAAGGTACGAAAATTACAGGATCATAATGAAATTCTCAAAGAGATAATTATGACTAAAAGAAAACCTATCAACTTTGTGTCGCTGATTTCACATAGTCGAAACTTAGTGTATTTATCAAGGAGTTTATAAAGATACAAGATAACTCCTATAATATTCCACGGCCGCACTCCCCCACAAAGATTTGGTAATTAAGCACAAATTCAATTAAAAACTCTCCCCCATAAAATGTCATTCCCGAAAGAACAACAAGGGCGACCTTACTTTTACAAGAAAAGAAGGATTTCTTTGGACATTAACAAATTACATGACACATGAATTCATATCCAGAAAACTCGAATAAATTAGTCACAAGAAGACCTTATAGATTAATTTAGTCGGATATGCTCAACATAAGAAAACTTATGGAGCCATACAGTACTTTCACATAAAAGTGGATCAGGAAAAGATCAATACTGCGAAATATCTTAAAAGTTCATTCTAGCTTTTATCAATATTTGCATAAAGACATAATAGACTTAATTTTTGAGCATATATGAGATAATCATATATCACGGACGTAAACACACATATCCCATAAAATATTTTTTGCAATATATAAAACCAATAAAGATTAATACTGCAAAATCATCTTCCAAATAACTTAGAATTTAAATAAATAAATCTAAAACATTGCAAGATGAAAATCGTTGGCAATAGCTATGTGAAATCACCATATTTGTTATTCCAAACCCTAGTTATCCTTCTTAAACACAAGAATAAATTCTCATAAGAAGTTTCCTAGAAAAAATAAAAAAAAAGATAAGATGTAGAAAAATTAATCATTTATCTTCATCATCAGAATCCATCCAAGAGGCCTGAACTTTTTCCATTTCTTCCTTGATTTCGGGGAACTTTGTAGCAATCACACATAATTGTTTTTGTACACATTTTACCTTGGAATTGATCTTACGAACACCCTTGCGAATTTGATGGAGAATACTCAAGGTGGTAGGATCACAAGAACCGTCGGGAGACTCACATCTTTGTCTTTTGTAGAGATTCATCTTCATACGTTTGAAGGTACAAGGATGAACAAGTTTGGAGTTCCGATAAAGTTGCCAATAAGAGCAGTGGAATGTGCACTACGTATTTTCCCAATCAAGCATGGAAATCCCAACTTCTTATTGGATGACATCATTGAGACCATTTGAAGAATGACAAATCCACAAATATCAAGAATTTGAGCACCCAATTCAAGGAAATATACCAACTCCGCAAATTCACGACTCCACCGAGAGTTCTCAATTGTGGAGGGACAAAGATTAGAAATGCCAAGTTTTCCGAAAACCATCAAAGCAAGACTAAGAACATGGGTAGAAATTTCCCTTCTATCCAATCAACATTCTTGCCACAAAGACCATTGGAAATGGTTTCACACGATGGTCTTTCTCCTCTTGGTCTAGGAAGGCGAAGATTACCCAATGAAATTTTGGTAATTTTTTAAATAAACTTTCTATCAACTGGAATCCTTTTCCTATTTATCATAGTCTTGAAGTCTAAGAAATAAATATTAATATCATGGATGTTACCATAAAAGATTCTTGTGAGAGTGTCAAATCCTTCACCAAGTCCATTAAAGATGTTACCAAGATTATACTTCTAAAAACACACCAAATCTTCTTTATGACCACTTTCCTCAACCAATTTCTTCTCTAGTATGAATCCACTAGAAGAAATCTTTTCAAAAATCACATTACTAGAATTATTGATGAATCTAATTCTAATAGAGTCTTGGTCACTTGGTATATTCATACTCATAAGAGAAGATGAAACAATATTTTTTGATATCTTCTTTGAATTCTTATCCTCATTATTGATTTTCACCATAAAACCTAAAAATTGAGAAAAATAAGAGAAGGAAAATCTTACTTGATATGCTCCTTGTAGATGATGACAAGCCTTTTCCTCTTTTAAACCTCTAAAATTGGTTTTAATAGAGTTGATACATGAACCCTAAAAGCACCTCCAAAACAGGGGCTGGACAGCACTGTTAAGGTCAGTTCTTTACTTCTCAATAATGAATGGGTTATACCTGATTTGCATATGCATAATTTGATGCATGTTGGAGTTAATCTTGTTGAGTTTCCAAGGCCCTTGGGTGATGATGATTGCCGTGTTTGGATGCCTGATTTAAAGGGTATTTTTTCGGTTAGTTCAACTAAGCTTTTGATTCGTAAGAAGTATGTTCAGGCAGATATATGCTCTTTTGTGGAGAAAGGTGGTACACCCAAACTTGCTGCTCAGAATTGGAAGATTGAGCGTGGTGCTTGTGCAACCCTTGACAAAGTCCAACGCTGGTTCAAAATTATCCTAGTCAATAGATGCTACCTGTGTAGGTCGGAGGAGGAATCATAGGAACACATCTTATGGACGTGTGATTTTTCTCAGGTTTGGGATTGGATATCTGGCATTTTTTATTTAACTCCTCATTTCAATCTTATTGCTTCTTACAAGGCTGCCAAGGGAAGAAGTCGAATTATAAATATGGTTGATTGTAAATTTGATAGTAAGAGCGGAGCTGTGGTTAACTCGAAATAAAATTGTGCATCGCAAGAAAATAGCTAACTTGAATTTCTTCAAGCAGCGTGTTTTTCACTTTGTTCATGAGCATTTTGTTCGTATTCATAGTTATATGCATAATACGGTGGATGATTTGAGCATTCTAAATTTCTTTAGAGTGCGTCACAGGCTGCTGAAATTTATTGAGCCTAAGGAGAGTTTTTGGCAACCTCCACCAAGGAATTGTTTGCTTCTTTGTTGCGACAGCGCTGCAAAAGATAATCCGGGGTGTGCTGGTGTGGTTGCTAGGGACGCTGATTGTAATGTGGTTGGATCTATGAGTATTGGCCTTGGAATTACTAATAATTACATGGTAGAATTGTTTGGTATTTTGGTGGGGTTGGAATGGTCTATTAAATGGGGAGTGCGACACACTAAGGTTCGTTCAGATTCTATAAGTGTTGTCATGACTTTCAGTAGTTCGAATGTTCCTTGGTTGATAAAACAAAGGTGGATCCAAGTTCAGAATTCATATGATTCAATTAATTTTGAACATACTTATCGAGAGACAAAATTTTTTGCGGACGCTATGGATAAAAGAGGTTGTCTTTTAAGAAACGGTGAAGGATTGAATTATGATGAAAGACCCTTTTTTCTTTCATCCATAGAATTGCCTAATGTATCTTATTTTAGATTCAAGTAGTTTATGAGTTTTTTGAGGTCTCTTGGCCTTTTTTTCTTGTAATCTCTTTGTACATGTTGCTATTTATTAATACAATTTTGGATTTACCAGAAAAACAACTAAAAGCATCCTTGTTCAAGAACGCGGATAAAGAGATGAAGAAGAAGGGTATGAGTACTGTAACCCTTATATACCCGGTAGCGGCTTGGACCCGTCCATGTACCGTGACCCATAAAAGGAAACATGATTCCAACTCTAAATCATGAATCATAAGGTTCACACATTGAGGAAATTTTAGATAGTAAAAAACTACATGACGTTATTTAACCTCAGGTGGACAGATTTTTTTTTTTCAAAAGGAGCTTTTCCGGTAAAGAAGTATTTTACATTTCAAAAGAAAAGCTAACCCATAATACACATAAAAATCACAAAGTTAATCAAACGTTACTTGCCCCATATCAAGTTATATATAGATGGGGTGAAGCCTGTTAGAGCACTGCTCGGTCGAACTCGTAAGCATTGCTATTTCAAGCTTGTTTGTCAATGTTAGTGATCAAAACTATATGTCCTGATTTCTAGTCTACTTATAGTGATGTTTCAGACTAGGATAGATTGTGTAGTTGAGCATTAGATGATAGGTGTCTAAATCACCCAATTTTAATAACGTTCTTACACTTTTCTTTGTAGTTCTCTTGAAATTTTGTATAATACGCATCTTTCTTTGTTTTTAGGTACAATAGCTTGGAAGTTGCAAAAAGGAAGGAAAAGCACCACTAATATCTTAAATTCCCAAGACATTAACCCATCATAGTTTCAATTTGGTTACATCAAAATGGAACTTGTGTGGCGGTCATGTGGCCACTTCATGGAGTGCGTTTCATATAAAAAAAGAAAAAAAAATGATTCAAAACTGTTAGTGAACTTCACCTCAAGGGAGTCACACGTATGTACTGGTGGAGTGAAAATACAGAGAAGGGAAATTAGGTCTCATTGAGAAACCACTTTGAGAATTCAATTCACAGGCAGAGAGAGGAAAGTGAAGACCATTGCCGGAGTTTACTACAAGACTCGGTTGCCAAGGATTAAGGCCAAGTTCAGAGACAAAGAACAAGTGGTAAGAAGTAGCTCGAGTTATGGATTGATTGAGGATGAAATTGTGAGCAAAATATCAGCTGGAAAGGGGATCTGAGGCTATATAATTAGTCGGTTTTGTTTGATGTTCTCAGAAGCTATAGGGTAAATAAAGAGAGGCTGGAGTGTGCTGGTAGTATATGGTTCGATTTGGGTTGCACTTGGCAAGGTTTTGATCGAGATACTAGAATAGAGAATTGAAAGATTTCATTGATCAAGAAAGTGAATTACAGAGTTAAGATTTACAAAGTGTTTTCTTATTTAATACAATGTACTGTGTGTACAATATTTATAGTTGTCCGTACAACTCAATGAAATCCGTACGTTAAAATACACGTGCAAAGTATATGGTACAAGACCATGACATATATGTGTAGATAGTCTACACAGAAAGATATGTGAAGACTATCTACACAAATAGACTATAACACTTACTATGTCACTATCCCTCCTCAAACTGAAGAGGACTCAGAATCTTCAGTTTGTGTTGAAGAAATTCAAATCTTGGAGCTGAAAGACCTTTGGTGAAGATGTTTGCTGCCTGTTCCAAAGTAGAAATATAGATAACCTGCAATGATTTAGATTGAATAACCTCTCTTATAAAATGAAAATCAAGAGCTAAGTGTTTCATTCTACTATGAAAGACTGGATTTGAAGCAAGAGCAATTGAGCTCTTATTGTCACAGGCAATAGTTGGAGAAGTTGGCAGAAAAACATGTAGATCTTTGATAAGTTGACAGAGCCAAACAACTTCTGCAGCTGTTGATGCTAAGGCTCTATATTCAGCCTCGGTACTTGATCTTGCAACTGTGGCTTGTTGGTACTGTAGGGTTTAAGCCAAGGAAAACACAAACAACCAAAAGCTTTGAGAAAGAAATAATTTGGTTCCTTATTGAATAACTTTGTAAATGGAACATCAAAGGAGATGGATCTTGTTGGTAGCCTGTTAATGATATAGTTAGCAGTTGACAGTGCATCAAACCAAAACTCAAAAAATAACCCAGACTGAATTAAGAATGTTCTAGTAATCTCAAGTAAGTGTTTGTGTTTAGATTCTGCAACACCATTCTATTCAGGTGTATTGGGACAAGTAACCTCATGTGAAATACCAGTATCCACTAATATCTCTTCGAGTTTATTGTTAACAAATTCACCACCTCCATCTGTTCTAATGACTTTGATCTTTAAGTTCAGTAAGTTCTCAACATTATTCTTAAACTGAACAAAAACATTCTAAAAATGTGATTTCAAAGTTAAAGGATAGACCTAACAGAACTTTGAGAAATCATCTATGATATTAACATAGTAAGAAAATCCATTTACATAAGTTGTTGGTGCAGGATCCCAGACATCCATATGTAAAAGTTGAATTGGAAATTGAGAAGTAGACACAGATGTACTGAAGGGTTGCTTATGACATCTCCCTAGTTGACATTCAATACAATGATCTGATTATGACTATGGAAAGTCTATAAAAAGTATGAAAAGAAGGATGAGCTAGTCTTCTATGCCAAGTTGTTGAAGAAGCTTTAGCACAGTTTCAGGCAGTAGGTGTTGATGTAGTTGTTGAAGCGGGTAAAATGTCACATGTCAAGGGATATAAACCATTTTTACCGGGCCCTTGAAAGAGAGTCTTCTGAGACTAAATGTCGTTGACAGTAAAATCAGAGGCAGTAAAAGTAAGTGAACAATTGTTTCCCTAGTGAATTTATGCACTGAAATCAAATTTTGTGCATCTAGTGGAACATGAAGAATATTTTGCAGCTTAAATTGTTGATGAGGAACTGAAATATTAGTAGAACCACAATTCGTAATAGGCATACCTTGTCCATTAGCAGTATTAATAGACTCACCACCATGATAAGATGAAGTTGAAGCAATATTGGAGACATCAGAAGTAAGATGGTGTGTGGCTCCAGAATCAACATACCAAGGATTGTGGCCAAAAATATTTGCAGTAGCAATCATCGCTTGCAGATTTCTAGGAGGTTCTCTGCCTTGATATGCAAAATTCATGCGATTCCAACACTCATCTGCAGCATGACCATACTTGTGACAGATCTGACAAGTAGGTCTTTCCTTAGTGCCAAAAAATGCAGGTCTTGAAACAGAAGTAGGCTGAGAAGAAGATGTTGGTGTTGGTGTAGGTAAGATACCAGAAAATCTACCAGAATCCCTACCAGAAAAACGACCTCCTCTTTGAAAGGATTGATTAGAGCCTCTGCCTCCTCTACCAAAACCTCTACCAGCTGGGAAGAAGGCTCTATTTGTGGATTCAAGAGAATTAGCAGCAAGATTGCGTTGAATCATTGATTATTCACTTAGTAGAAGATTATGAAGTTCAATACTTGTGATAGGAGGAGTTCGAATACGAAAAGATGTAGAGAAATAACTATATTCAGAACCTAGACCAGCTAATGTAACAACAACAATCTCATCATCAGATATGACAGATCCACAAGCAGCAAGTTGATATGTGATAGTCTTGATCTCATTTGTATAACCAACGATTGTAGAATTGCCTTTCTTGATTGTAAGCAACTTAATACGAAGTTGTATGGAATGAGTTGAAGAAATACGAGCAAATCGATCACAGATTGCTTTCTACAATTCATATGAAGTGGAAGAATTAACAAAGTAAGAGATTACCTTATCAGAGATTGTAGAATTAATCCATATAATGGTAGTTGAATCTTCATCGATCCAATCTGAGTACAAAGGATTCTCAACACCGTTATTTGCATTAGTTAGAGTTGTAAATTGAACATGACATTCATGAGAACCATCAAGAAACTTCATAATCTTGAATTTGCGAATGACATGCAACATCAAAGATTTCCATGTTAAGAAATTAGAATCTGTAAGTTTAAGATTGATAATACTCATTAGTTGATTGACTGGAACTTTAGAGATAGAAAAAGATGTTGGATTTTCCATTGATTATGAGATCTAGAAATCAGTTCAGAAAGAAAAGAAAGATTTTCAAGAAATTGAGAGAGAAAGAGAAAGAAAAGATGAAGAATTTCAGAGATTATGAGAGCGGAAAAGATCGAACCAAGAGAAATCAGAATTTCTCATTTGATACCATAGTAGAATAGAGAATTGAAAGATTCCATTGATCAAGAAAGTGAATTACAGAGTTAAGATTTACACATAGTTTCTTAGTTAACACAATATACTGTGTGGACAGTATTTATAGTTGTCCGTACAACTCAATGACAGTCATACGTTAACACACACGTGCAAAGTATATGGTACAAGATCAGGACATATATGTGTAGATAGTCTACACATAAAGATATATGAAGACTATCTACACAGATAGACTATAACACTTACTATGTCACTACGAGAAAGCAACCATGAAGCTGCTGCTACTTGCATTGAGAAACGATGATGACTGAGTGGTGAAGATTATGAATGATTGAGCAGTTTACATTGAATGGAGTAATGGGTTTGTGTCAAATGTGTGAATGTTTGAAGGAAAGGAGATTACATGATCATGGAAATCAATGGGAACTTCATGTTTGTATCAGCAGCAGAAATGCACATTGAGTGCTTGATAAAAGTCTTGAACTGAAGCTCAAGTCTTGTAAAGAAGTGCAATTTTGTGAAGGAGATGTTGGCATGAAGCTGCAGTGGTGTTGGAATTCATGATGAAGCGAACTGAGGTTGGAGTTACAGGGATAGTGCAATTGAATCTGAAGGGGGGTTTGAACTGTGGATGCTTATTAAGGTTTGAAGTGTTGCTGCTGCGAGTAATGTGGTTGCTTACTGCGATGTACACGAGAAATGTTTTGAGAAGCTGAGAAAGAAGGTGAATTGAAGACGATGCTGCTATGGATTCGTTGGCTGTACAAGCAGCGATTTTGTCGCAGCTGAGATGGAACAGAATTGGTATATGATGTTGTTGTTGTGCAGTTCTGGCAGTGAGAGAATGAGACTGCAATTGGGAGTTGGTGCTGCTGTAGTGCATCTCGACATTTCTGGAGTGCGTGTAGGAGCTGAGACAAGGAATTGATGGTGCTAGTCGAAGTTGATAGGGAGGTTGGTACAAGCCAGTTAAGGCCAAGGGTTGCTATTGTAACCATGACTACAATGTTGTCATGTGTAAGGGTTTGGCTGAAGAGGTTGAGAATGGAGTTCGAATTTACACAGAGGTGGAAACAAGAGTTAACAAGGGTAAGTGAAAGAAGGTCAATCTGTAGCAGGTGTGTCGTGGGTATTATGGGATGTGTTCAAATGGGATTGTGTCACTAAGACAAGGCAAACAAGGTGATGGAGCTGTGGGTCGTTATAGAGATTCGTATGGTGTGTTGAGTATCCAGAAAGTGTGACCAGGCAACTGCAATTTTCCATGGTTCTGTCCAGTTCTTAGCCATGGTTGGATGTTGAGTACAAGGGGTGTTTGGCATTGGCTTGGACCTGATTTAGAAGCCTACATGGTAAGTTATGGAAAGAGTTTACTGCCGTGAATACATCCAACATGGTCTGTCTTTGCCGTCGGTTTTGAGTAGTGTGTGGCCGAGATTTGAAGCTCTGAGAGTTGGTAGTGAACAAGGATTGATGGGGATGTTAGGTTACGATATTTCAGGGAAGGAGAGCTACATAAGGGAGGCGCAGAAACTGAACAAGGACTAACTCCTTTTACACAGGAAACAACACATCAGGCATTTGACAGAAGTTCCCAACCAGTTCTTCATCACCAGCTCACCTGGATTTGCAAGTTCCAGGATTTTCTAAACCAAGTGTTTGATTTCCATCTTTTATTAAATTTTATGCCTTCCATGAACCTTGATATGAGTAGCTAATAATTTTATTGATTGGGGAGGATTTCAAAACTCCGAACATGTTTTATTAATCAATTCTTGCAAGTTATTCTTTCGATAAATATCTTTTGTTGATTACCTTTTACCGATCTTATGACCATGAGAAGTATGCTAGGTATCTAAGTACACAATTAGGTATTTTGTATGCAACTCTAATGATAGTATTGAAAACTTTAATCCGTAATTGTTAGAGTGATCTTTACATAAGTAGCGGTTCACTATTTGTCGCAAAGGGATTTTGTATGCAATAGTGTGTAAAAGATAATCCTAGGTTAACGTGTCGAGATTATGAACATGTGGCTAGGTGCAACTTGATTCACACATTTATCAATTGATTGAATTACACCTAGAGAGCTTATTTTAGGTGGTTCATCTGATTAGAATCCGCTAGAGAACTTATTCTATGCGGTGATTTAAGGAATCCAAAGATTAGTTGAGCTTATAACTTGTCTAAAAGTTGTTAACAATCGAAATCAATTGGGAGTAGAACTTGTATGATTAATAATATCTTGTTTGGTTGTGGCGAAAGAATCTCTAGTCAATTCCATCTCATAATTTGAATTACAATCTTCGCAATCCTGTAATTTGTGTCTTTCAACAAGAACAATTTGGCTTATATAATAGCTTAAAACTCACACCTCCCTGTGGATACGAACTCGACTTGCCTCACTACTTCTTTATAAATTTGTGTAGTAAAAGAGAATTATTATTGATAGATTGACAACCTCATCAAAATTGGCGCCGCTGCCGGGGAGGCAGTTGTAATATTAAGTTGTTATTTTTATTTTTTGTTATTCATTTTGCTTTTAGTTTCAATATTAATTTGCTAATAAATTTTTTGAGAATCCTATTTTCAGGTACTATTTCTTTGGTGAATGCTTAAAGAGGGCAGACCAAGTCCCATTGGTATCCGTCTTCGATCCGTCACTCAACTAAAGGACTTGTTTCGAGCGGTCAACACTCCGCTTCCTCCTTGTTCATCAAGTGAATTCGCAGATTCCGAAGAAGAGGAAGAACAAGTAGTTATGGAAACACTCAAGGATCTTGCATCACCATAATTGAACACTCAACCCTTGTGTATTCAATTGGACGAATAAATTGAGTTGAAACCAACCTTGCTCAACTCATTGCCCAAGTTCCATGGTTTAGCGGGGGAAGATCCAAATCGTCATCTTCAAGAATTCCACATGGTACTTGTAAGTGTGAAACCAAAGGACGTTGAAACCGATAACGCTATGCTTAGATCATTCCCCTTTTCTCTTGTGGATATGGACAATGAGTGGTTTTACAATCTCCCAGTAGGTAGCATTACTACACGGACCAGTATGAAGAAACATTTTCTTGAGAAGTACTTTCCCGCATCCAAGGTAGAAAAAATCAGGAAAGAGATACGCGGCATTGTTCAAAGGACAGGTGAAACTTTGTATGAGTATTGGGAGCGTTACAAGAGATTATGTCAAAGTTGTCCGCATAACCAAATCACGGAGCAACTTATCATCCAATATTTCTATGAAGGACTCTTATTAAATGATAGGACAATGATTGATGCTGCAAGTGGTGGAGCTTTAGTTGACAAGACACCCGCACAAGCAAGAGCTTTCCTTGAGAATATGGCATCCAATTCGCAGCAATTCTCCACCCGATCAGAAACTCTTTTCAAGAAGGTTAATGAAGTCGGTGACGTTTCTCATATGGAACAGAGGATGTGTAATATGGATAGGATGATGCAACAAATTTCTGCAGTGATTGTTCCATCGTATGAAGGCAATATGGAGCATGCAAATGCTATCTTCCAAAATCAGCAAACGCCGAGGTATGATCCGTACTCCAACACATACAATCCGGGTTGGTGAGATCACCCAAATTTCAGTTACACCAACAAGCAAGCTGCAGCATATCCTACTTTCAACCAACAAGGTGGCTACCAATTTATGCAAAGACGACATCAAGAATCTCAAGGCACAAGTGTGGATGAGAAATTCACTCTTATGATGCAAGGGATGCAAGAGATTTCGAAGTCAATGCAAGGTTTCAACCAATTCCAGCAGAAATACGAGATGGATATGAGAGATGTGCAAAACCAAGTTAGTCAATTGGATAATGATATTAATCTACTCAAGGCACAAGGATCTGGAAAGATTCCTTCGCAACCATTGAACCATAAGGAGAACGTCAATGCTATTGAGTTAAGAAGTGGGAAGCAAGTTAAGCAACCGGCAACATCACGGAAACTCATGGACTTGTTTTGGAGCAAGAAGAGGATGAAATAGCCCCGAACAAGGCTGATTTGATACCAAATTCTAACTCTAAACCTCTTGTTTCTACTAATGTCACTTCTCTTTTTCCTAGTAGGTTTGAAAAGTCCAAGAAGGAGACACTATACAAAGAGATTTATGAGATCTTCAAGAACACCCAAGTGAACATACCACTCATTGAAGCGATAAGGCAAGTTCCTCGCTATGCAAAGTTCTTAGAGGAATTGTGCACTAAGAAGCACAAATTGACCGGTAATGAAGTAATGAGTGTGGGGGAAAACGCTACGGCATATCTTCTAAAGAAACTCTCACCTAAATTAAAAGATCCCGGTAGTTTTACTGTACCTTGCACAATTGGTAAGACAAGGTTTACAAAATCTTTGCTAGATTTAGGTGCATCTATTAATGTCATGTGATAGACACATTTATGTGTCTAATATAGCTCATTTGTATATATTGTTAGTGCTCGATATCGTACTTATTTGGTTATTTTATTTATTTGTAGGTGTTTTTGGAAGAATAAGGCTTTGTGGCGAAATTGGCTAAAAATGCGGCATTTGGACCTCCGTTGATAACTACCAGAAGCACCCCAGAAGTATGTTGGAGACACCCCAGAAATACCCCGGAGGAACCCCGAAAAAGTGCGGAAAACATCCCAGAAGAATTGCTAAAGACATCCTTAAGTTGGATAAGGGGCACCCACTTGATAAGGGGTGACCACTTGTTGTTCGCACCCCATCAGAGGATAGGGGGACACCCTTTTTCTTCACGTTCAAAACAGAAAAATGGCGGGAAATTTGGAGTTCACAGCAGTAAATTAGAGTTTGGATTTTTGACGTGATTTTATGAGATTCAACACTGGATTTCGATTGGGCTGGACTCTAATAGACTTAACTGGGCTTCTATGGGCAATTTCCTCGATCCAATTGGGCTGGAATAGCCGGGAGAAGAGATCAAAGTCCAAACAGGATACCGCTTCTCTGTTTAGGGTTTGGGATTGGTCAGAGAGATTTATGGGATATTCTTGCGTGGATATATACCAATTCAGTTCATTCCAAGTCAGAGAATAGTTTGGATACGAGAGAATAGCCAACAGAACCACGTGAATCAACAGGAAAGTGATTTTTCTCCAAACTGCCCGAGAAGAATAATGAGATTATTCTCGGATTTGATCGAGTTTCTAGGGAATTGGGTAGTTATAAATAGCTGTGTTTTCATCATAGAAGGGTTAGAAAACCTGAGGAGAGAGCTTAGAGTCCAGGAGAGCCGAGGAGAAGCGATTACAAAGAGTTACAGTGCTGCTGCTGCTGTTCGAGGAGGAAGAAGAAGAGAAAGAACAGACCTGCTAAGGCAGTCGTTCTTCAACAGTCTTAAAACCAGAAACGAGTGTCGTTGTTTTACAGCAACAGAAAAGTACCGTTTAATTTTCAGCTCTTTCCCTTTTGTAACAGTGACACTGTAACACTATTACAGCGTTACAAACTTCAATTCTACATTATTTACATCAATAAAAACACCTATTAATCCATGGATACATCTTGTGAGTGTGTTTTTGGGATGAGGAGCTAAACCCATTAGCCAAGGCGACGGAGGAAGCCATTGTTCCACATTAATTGGTATAATTCTAATTTTACTATTTATTTGCAATATTATTATTTGATTATTTGCATGGAATTGAAATTGAAATTGAAATATTAGTTTTTATTGAATAGTTGTGAATTAATTTGATGAAGCATGCTGGGTTTTAATAACTTTTGATGTTTTATACTTTTTGATTACAATTATTACTTCAAAAACATATTTGAGGCAAATATTAGAATTGATTTTAAGGATAGAATTGCATAAAAACTATTTAGAGTTTACTATTTATTTGGTCAATGGTGGAATCCTAGTCTTGGTAATTTTCTCTAAAATTGAATTATTTTATTTATTTTCCTTTTTAAATTAAATCTAAAAAAATTGTTTTCTTCACAAGTCTGAAAAGACCCAGTTTTACCACTATTACTACAATCACTATTTGAAATCCACCAAATTTTTGGCGCCGCTGCCGGGGATTTGTGTTTAGGTAGCATTTTTTTTAGATTTATTATTTTATTTTTTTTGTTTATTTTTATTTGTTCCTTTTTACGTTCCTTTTTGTCTTTGATTTACAGGTTTGAAGTGAACACTAAGGACTTGGAGAAAAAAAAGCTTAAAACGTAAAGAGAAGACAAAAAGAAGAATTTTTTTTTAGGATTTAGTTTTATTATTATTTTTTAGAATTGTATTAGGAAATATTTTGTAATTTACTTTTTGTTTTTGCACTTTATTTTTGTGGACTGTGGACTTTAAACTTTGGACATTTTTATTTTTATTTTTATACCCTACGGAAGGGTAGTTTAAATACAAACTGTTTGCAGGGAAGGACGACGATTACGATATCGTCTCGGCCCCTCGGATTCGTACATGACATAGGAGTCGTGGCCCGAGTCGACTTCAACGGTTCATCCCCCGTCTGGTACGGGAGGTAAGTCCAATCGAAACACTCGCGAATCTCCTGTAAGCGAGTTATTGTATTCCTTAAGGTGATTCATTGATTGAGGACGAATTTGGACTGTTTTTAAATTCCTAGTAAAGGGCAAGGACTGGCCATACAAGATAAGGTTTCGGATTTCATCACCGTTCTCTTCTTGCCCGCCTTAGGAAAACGAATCCTAAAGCGAACCTAAGCCAAAAATTTGGACTAGAAAGAGACCTATAGGGTATCGAGATTAACAGGACAATCATTCGAAAAATATTGCTTACTCTTTTAAGCACACCTCGAAGTTCTTGACGGTTTCTGCGAGTTAAATGCGTGACTGCGCCGCATTGGATCGGTGAGGTTTTGGGTATCAAAGCTCCACTGAGCTTCCCTCGCCTCGATTCAACTTGCTTTAACTCGGATTGATTCCAGAGGGGTTTGCTTAAATTGTAACGAATTCCCTTTCGAAGGATTAGAAGCTGGTCTAGAAACAATCTAAGTGGAGCCATCATGCTTGTTGTTTGCTAGAAATCTTTAGGTTTGCTGTGGTAAAGTCGAGTCAGCCTGCTGTGTGATTGCTAGAACCTTCCTGTTAGGATTTTTATTTATTTTTGAATTCTTTTTAGTGTATGCCCGATTTTGTTAATAGGGCTTGGAAAAGAGATACTCTAGGTCGATTGATTAGCGAAAAACCTAGTAGTTCTTTTGATTTAAGCAGGGAGCTCGAAGACTCTTCTTTGGAGAGCCCTGTTTTTGGAAACTTCAGTTTTGAGAACCTATCTCTTCGTGAGGAAAGTACCCCTAGTACTTCTGTTGTGCCAGCGATGTCAACTTTGAAAGATTACATGTTCCCAACTAGGTCCACCTGAGCCTCTTGCATTAAATTGCTAGCCACTACGGCTAATTTCGAGATAAACCTAGTATTCTCCAGATGATCCCTATATTCTTAGGAAAAGATGATGAGAACCCTTATTTCCATATTAGGGACTTTGAGGAAATCCGTGGGACAATTAGAATAAAAGACCTTACCGATGAAGTCTTGAAACTTAAGATGTTTCCCTTTTCCTTGAGAGATAAAGCCAAGACTTGGCTGAACAACCTACCATCTGAATCCATTGAAACATGGCAGGAACTTATTGCTGCTTTCTATATGAAATTCTACCCTAAGCATAAAACTGCAGCTGTTAGGCAGAAAATTAGTGCTAGTGTGCAACAAGAGGGAGAGTCTCTTTATAAGTTTTTAGAGCGATTCAATGATCTCCTATCTCAGTGTCCTCACCATGGATTTGATAATATGAAACTCGTACAGATTATTTATGATGGTTTAGACTATTCGACCAAAGCCATGGTTGAGTCTATGTGCGCTGGTGAGTTCACTAGTAAAAATGCTGATGATGCTTTTACCTTCTTAGGAGCTATCGCTGAAAAATCCCAACAGTGGGAATCTTGTGTTGAACCCCCTAAAAGACTCTTGGTCAATAGAAGTAGCACTAATATGGTAGATACGAGTTTTGCGTCAGATGCTAAGTTTGCTGCTTTGTCCAGAAGGTTAGAAGCTTTGGAAATGGGTCAGTCTAAAAATAGGTCCCTTGTTGAACCTAATAGAGCCTCTCAAGTCTCTAGTTGTGGAATAGAGCCCGATAACTCATTTTGGGAAGGTCAGGTTAGTGAAGAATAAGCCCATGATGTCTATACCAATGCTAGGTTTGAGAACCGTCAGAAGTTTGACCCATACTCAGAAACCTACAACCCTGGTTGGAGAAACCATCCTAATTTCTCTTGGTCTAAGGGCCAGAGTCACGGCCAGTCTAGGAATTCTCAGCCTCCCCCAGGTTTTGGTTTTAAGAACTCTTCAGATCAAACCTAGTCTCAGAACACTTCCGAGAAAAAAATCTCTACCTTAGAAGAAACTCTCACTATGTTAGCAAATAACCATGACATGCTATCAAAGAACCACATGAGCTTTCAACAAGAAACTAGGCAAGAATTGAAGAATAATTCCCAGAGTCTTTCCAAATTAAAACTTCAAGTAGGACAAATAGCTAAGTTCATAAGTGAGAGAGAATATGGAAGGTTCCCTAGTCGTACTGATCCTAACCCCAAAGGAGAGAAATCTTACAATCATGTGAATGCTGTCACAACCCTTAGGAGTGGAAAGAAAGTTGACAATAAGGTTGCCATGCCTGATAGTGAACATGCTGTAGTTCACCCGTCTGATCCAGAGAATGAAGAGACTGACAGAGTCTCTAAAGAGACCAATGAGGGTCCTGATGAGCCCGGCTTTGTTCCCAGAGCCCCGTTTCCCCAGCTGCTAGTTCCGACTAAGAGGGAGTCCAACTTTAATGATATATTTGAGGTTTTTAAGCAGGTTAATATCAACCTTCCATTATTAGATGCAATTAGGCAGATTCCCTCTTATGCCAAGTTCCTTAAGGACTTGTGTACACGAAAGCGTAAGCTTAGTGTCCAGAAGAAAGCCTTCATAGCTAGTCATGTAAGTTCTATTATTCAGAATACCACTACTCCTAAGTATAAAGACCCAGGGTCCCCTACCATTGCTTGTACAATAGGTAAGTACCATGTTGAGAAAGCTTTGCTTGACTTAGGAGCCAGTGTGAATTTACTTCCATATCATGTGTACCTTAAGCTAGGACTTGGTGAGATGAAACCTACCCAGATGACACTTCAGTTAGCTGATAGGTCCGTTAAAATTCCTCGTGGTGTGATCGAGGATGTTCTCATAGAGGTTGACAAGTTTATTTATTCAGTGGATTTTGTTATCCTAGATACCCAACCTGTCCCTGACCCAGAGAACCAAATACCAGTGATTTTAGGTCGCCCATTTTTAGCTACATCCAATGTGATCATTAACTGTCGAAATGGTATTATGAATTTGTCTTTTGGTAATATGACTATTGAGCTGAACATTTTTAATATTAGTAAGACATGATAGGAACATTAGTCGAGGAGTCATTACCAAACACTTTGTTAGAAGATCCATTAGAGAAATGCCTAGCTCCCTTTGGGATTGATTTTGATGATGATAAGGTGATTAATGAGGTGAATGCTTTGTTAGATTCAACCCCTTTGTTAAATACTAGTAATGGATGGAAACCTAAGTTCGAACCACTACCAATTTCTAAGTATACCCTAGTTCCTTCTTTAGAAGAGCCTCCTAAGTTGGACCTAAAACCATTGCCAGATACCCTGAAGTATGTGTTTTTAGGCCCGTCTGAGACTTTACCTGTGATTGTTTATTCCGACTTGGATAGAGATCAGGAAAGTAGGCTAGTAACCGTCCTTCAAAACAACAAGGAAGCTTTAGGGTGGACCATAACAGACATTAAGGGTATAAGTCCTACTGTTTGTATGCATCAGATCTATTTAGAGGAAGACACCAAACCTTCTAGGGAGATGCAACGTCGACTAAACCCCAATATGAAAGAAGTAGTTCGAACTGAGGTTCTTAAGCTATTAGATGCATGCATTATCTACCCTATTTCAGACAGTAAGTGGGTCAGCCCCGTTCAGGTTGTTCCCAAGAAATCTGGTATTACTGTAGTCCAGAATGATAACAATGAGTTAATCCCGACCCGAGTGACCACAGGTTGGCGTGTTTGTATTGACTATAGGAAATTGAACAAGGTCACTAGGAAGGACCACTTTCCCCTTCCCTTCATCGACCAGATGCTAGAGAGATTAGCTGGACATAGTCACTATTGCTTTTTAGATGGATACTCTGGATATAATCAGATCGTTATTGCCCCAGAAGACCAGGAGAAAACCACTTTTACCTGTCTCTTTGGTACCTTTGCGTATAGAAGCATGCCTTTCGGGCTATGTAATGCCCCTGCGACTTTTCAACGTTGCATGATGAGCATATTTTCTGACATGGTAGAACGGTTCTTAGAGGTCTTTATGGATGATTTTTCAGTGTTTGGTTCGTCTTTCGATGAGTGCTTGCATCATTTGTCATTAGTTTTGACTAGGTGTAAGGAGAAAAATTTAGTGCTTAATTGGGAGAAATGTCACTTCATGGTTCGTTCAGGAATTGTTTTAGGGCATATCGTATCTTCTAAGGGTATAGAGGTAGATAAAGCCAAAGTTGATCTTATTAAGACTTTACAGGTCCCAAAAACCGTAAGAGATATTAGGTCATGCTTAGGGCATGCAGGTTTTTATCGTCGGTTCATTAAGGATTTTAGCTTAATTTCTAGACCTCTTTGCAATTTGCTTGCAAAAGATGTTAAGTTTGTCTTTGATGATGCTTTTTTAGAGGCTTTTGAGAAGCTTAAGTCATTACTCACTACCGCCCCCATAGTCCAGGCACCCAACTGGAACCTACCCTTTGAGATCATGTGTGATGCTTCAGATTATGCAATTGGTGTTGTGCTAGGTCAGCGAGAAAATAAGTTACTTCATGTGATTTACTATGCTAGCAAAACTCTGAATGAAGCCCAGTTGAACTATACCATTACTGAGAAAGAACTTTTAGCCATCGTGTTTGCTCTAGACAAGTTTAGACCCTATCTCTTAGGTTCTAAGATCATCATATACTGATCATGCTGCTTTAAAATATCTTTTGTCTAAGAAGGATACTAAACCTAGATTGATTAGGTGGATTCTGTTGTTGCAAGAGTTTTCTCCAGACATTAGAGACAAAAAGGGCCGAAAATGTTGTAGCAGATCACTTGTCTAGGCTAGTTGTTAGTTCCCCAGATGATTCCCTTCCTATAAGGGATAGCTTTCCTGATGAACAATTGTTCTTTGTTACCCAATTACCTTGGTATGCGAATATAGTGAACTATCTTGTTACTGGTCGAATGCCCCAACATTGGGGTAAACAAGATCGTTCTAGATTTTTAGCTGAGGTTAAGCACTTTTTTGGGATGATCCTTATTTGTTTAAGTATTGTCCAGACCAGATTATTAGGAGATGTATACCTGAGAGTGACCAGTCCAGTATTATTTCCTTTTGTCATGATCATGCTTGTGGGGGTCACTTTAGTGCTAAGAAAACTGCTGCTAAGATATTGCAGTGTGGATTCTATTGGCCTTCGTTGTTTAAAGACTCCCACAGTTACTGCGTTACTTGTGAACGATGCCAGAAATTAGGAACCATTTCCCGTAGGAACATGATGCCCTTGAACCCTATTTTAATTGTTGAGGTCTTTGATGTGTGGGGTATTGACTTTATGGGTCCGTTTCCTAATTCTTTTGGTAACCTATACATCCTTGTCGCCGTAGACTATGTCTCTAAGTGGATTGAGGCGGTTGCGTGTAAAAACCAATGACCATAGGGTTGTGATTGAGTTCTTGAAAATAATATACTTACACGTTTTGGTACACCGCGAGCTATAATTAGTGATGGAGGGTCGCACTTTTGTAATGGACCTTTTAGACTCTGATGAAGAAATATGGTATTACACATAAGGTAGCTACCCCGTATCATCCCCCAAACTAGTGGTCAGGGTAGCGGTTTCCAATCGGGAAATTACACGTATTTTAGAAAAACAGTTAATCCTAATAGGAAAGACTGGTCGTCGAGGCTTACTGATGCCTTATGGGCTTACCGTACTGCGTTTAAAACACCCATTGGAATGTCACCTTATCGTTTAGTATTTGGAAAGGCATGTCACCTGCCTGTTGAGTTAGAGCATAGAGCCTATTGGGCTATTAAGCAGTTAAGTTTTTCACTTGACAAGGCAGGATCCCATAGGAAACTCCAGCTCAATGAGTTGGAAGAGATTCGTAAAGATGCGTATGATAGTGCGAAGGAGTATAAGAACAAAATGAAACTTGTGCATGATAGGAATATCCTAAGAAAGACATTTTCTCCAGGTCAAAAAGTTCTTCTGTATGATACCCGCTTACATCTTTTCCCTGGGAAGTTGCGTTCTCGGTGGACGGGTCCTTTTATTGTTCGCACTGTTTTTCCTCATGGAGCTGTGGAAATTGAGTCACCGGATGGTAGTAGTTCTTTGAAGGTTAACGGTCAGAGATTGAAACCCTTTTTGGAGCCCTTGCCTACATGTGATGTTGTGGAGGTCCCTCTGGAGGACCCTGTTTACCCTTGATTGACCATCGAGGCAGTTTGTATGTTGTTTATTACTTTCTTCCTTAGTCTCTGTAGAAGGATTGTTACGCTTTACCAAGGTACTATCTTTCCAACTTCACTCTTTACCTTTGCCTCGTGTTATTATTCTTTTGGTATTGCTCTTTCATTAGAAACATTAAGGACAATGTTAGATTTAAGTTTGGGGGTGGGGAAGAAACTTTTTGTTAGTTTTAAGTTGTAATAAATAAACTCCAGAGCCTAGAAATTTATCGTTATTAAGGAGGGCACTATCCAATCTAAGTGGATGGAAGCATTTTGGTTTTAGGAGCTGAGGAACCAATCTGACTAGATGGAAACATCTATAGAGTCTATTCATAAAAGCACAGAGCTCGGGTGTTAAAAAAAAAAACATGGTAGTTTCGCCATATCCTCGTGATGGAAACATCGAAAGAATCCTGATCACTTCTTTTTGTTTTATTTTTACCATTACTATGGTGAAATAGAGTGACTGAGATTCAAAAAAAAAAAAAAAATTGAAAAATTGAGGCCAGAACACCAGACCAACCGGAATAAATACAATAAAGTCGACCACTGGTACCCTTGTATATCCCAGCTGAGTTGACCTAGAGTTAGGATTATCGACCACTGGTTCCCTTGTATATGCCAGTGTGTTGATATTAGTCAAGACCAATATCTCAGTCCATTAGGATAGGTTCACCTTAGTCAACATCATCCATGTACATCCACCTTCTTAATCTATCCATGTGATTGGTTGACTCCGGTTTATGATGTCCAGAAACTATCTGAGTAGAGCTCTGTCACTTTATATGAATTTTAGTATGCTTGAGTGCAAACTCGTGTACATCAATTGGAATTTCGCATCAGGGTACTTCCTCCAATAATCAATAAGTATGCCAACCAAGGAGGTTCTTTAGTGCTTTCCGAGGTTCTGCGTAGATAGCTAGGATCTGGAGTATTAAGATTTTGTGGGTATATCTCTGGTAAGCCCTCCCGAGACTATAACTCGTCCACTAGGGCCACCTAGGGTTTTAAAGGCTTATTGCACACGCTAAATGCAATCGACGATGCCTGCGACAGTGAGTTAGGATTTTATTTTGTAGTTTTGATTTGCTCGGGACTAGCAAATAATAAGTTTGGGGGTATTTGATAGACGCATTTATGTGTCTAATATAGCTCATTTGTATATATTGTTAGTGCTTGATATCGTACTTATTTGGTTATTTTATTTATTTGTAGGTGTTTTTGGAAGAATAAGGCTTTGTGGCGAAATTGGCTAAAAATGCGGCATTTGGACCTCCGTTGATAACTACCAGAAGCACCCCAGAAGTATGTTGGAGACACCCCAGAAATACCCCGGAGGAACCCTGAAAAAGTGCGGAAAACATCCCAGAAAAATTGCTAAAGGCATCCTTAAGTTGGATAAGGGGCACCCACTTGATAAGGGGTGACCACTTGTTGTTCGCACCCCATCAGAGGATAGGGGGACACCCTTCTTCTTCACGTTCAAAACAGAAAAATGGCGGGAAATTTGGAGTTCACAACAGTAAATTAGAGTTTGGATTTTTGACGTGATTTTATGAGATTCAACACTAGATTTCGATTGGGCTGGACTCTAATAGACTTAACTGGGCTTCTATGGGCAATTTCCTCGATCCAATTGGGCTGGAATAGCCGGGAGAAGAGATCAAAGTCCAAACAGGATACCGCTTCTCTGTTTAGGGTTTGGGATTGGTCAGAGAGATTTATGGGATATTCTTGCGTGGATATATACCAATTCAGTTCATTCCAAGTCAGAGAATAGTTTGGATACGAGAGAATAGCCAACAGAACCACGTGAATCAACAGGAAAGTGATTTTTCTCCAAACTGCCCGAGAAGAATAATGAGATTATTCTCGGATTTGATCGAGTTTCTAGGGAGTTGGATAGCTATAAATAGCTGTGTTTTCATCATAGAAGGGTTAGAAAACCTGAGGAGAGAGCTTAGAGTCCAGGAGAGCCGAGGAGAAGCGATTACAGAGAGTTACAGTGCTGCTGCTGCTGCTGTTCGGGGAGGAAGAAGAAGAGGAAGAACAGACCTGCTAAGGCAGTCGTTCTTCAACAGTCTTAAAACCAGAAACGAGTGTCGTTGTTTTACAGCAACAGAAAAGTATCGTTTAATTTTCAGCTCTTTCCCTTTTGTAACAGTGACACTGTAACACTATTACAGCGTTACAAACTTCAATTCTACATTATTTACATCAATAAAAACACCTATTAATCCATGGATACATCTTGTGAGTGTGTTTTTAGGATGAGGAGCTAAACCCATTAGCCAAGGCGACGGAGGAGCCATTGTTCCACATTAATTGGTATAATTCTAATTTTACTATTTATTTGCAATATTATTATTTGATTATTTGCATGGAATTGAAATTGAAATATTAGTTTTTATTGAATAGTTGTGAATTAATTTGATGAAGCATGCTGGGTTTTAATAACTTTTGATGTTTTATACTTTTTGATTACAATTATTACTTCAAAAACATATTTGAGGCAAATATTAGAATTGATTTTAAAGATAGAATTGCATAAAAACTGTTTAGAGTTTACTATTTATTTGGTCAATGGTGGAATCCTAGTCTTGGTAATTTTCTCTAAAATTGAATTATTTTATTTATTTTCCTTTTTAAATTAAATCTAAAAAAAATGTTTTCTTCACAAGTCTGAAAAGACCCAGTTTTACCACTATTACTACAATCACTATTTGAAATCCACCATCATGCCTGCTTCAATTTATGAATCCTTAAATCTTGGTCCTCTCAAAAGTACCGACATAGTTATAGAAATTGCCGATAGATCTAATGTTTACCCGAAAAGGGTTGTTGAGGATGTCTTGGTGCAGGTTAATGATGCCAAAGTCTTTGAACTTTACGAAGAACCCATCTCCATAGTTTGCTTTCAAGCAATTGATCATGAAAAAGATCTTCCAGTTTAAATGTCCGTTCAATTGGTTGGAAATCTTCTTCAAGATTTTGAGGTCGTTTGTGAACAACTTGAAATTGCATTGAAGAACATTGCGTTTCTAAAAAACGAGCTAAAGAAAGCATCTGACGAACTCGCCCTTGTCCGTTCCTTGGTTGCTGATCGTGTCTAAGTTTTTTTTATTATCTAGGGAACTTCTTATGAGAATTTATTCTTGTGTTTTTAAGAAGGATAACTAGGATTTGGAATAGCCATTATTGTGAGTACACATCGCTATTGCCAACGTTTTTATCTTGCAATGTTTTTAGATTTTTTATTTAAATTCTAAAGTTTATTTGGAAGATGATTTTGCAGTATTAATCTTTATAGTTTTATATATTGCAACTTGTTATGGGATATGTGTGTTTGCGTCTGTGAACTGTGATTGTCCCATATTTGCTCAAAAGTTAAGTCTATCATATGTCTTTATGCAAATATTCATGAAAGATAGAATGAACTTTTGACAACAATAATTAAGCTTATTATGTCATTATGCAAATATTGATGGAAGATAGGATGAACTTTTGTCTACAAAGATTAAATCTATTACATGTCTCTATGAAAATATTGATGAAAAATAGAATGAATCTTTGAATATTCCGCAGTATTTTTCTTTCCCTGATCCATATCTTTGTGTAAATATTGTGTGGCTCCATAAGTTCTCTTATGTTGAGCATTTCCGATTAAATTAATCATGGGTTCTCTTGTGGTTAATTTAATTGAGTATTTTGGATACAAATTCATGTTTCATGTGATTTGTTAATGTCCAAAGAAATCCTTTTTTTCTTGTGAAAGTAAGGTCGCTCTTGTTGTTCTTTCAGGAATGACATTTTATGGGGGAGAGTTCTTAACTGAACTTGTGCTTAATTGCCAAATCTTTATGGGGAGTGCGGCTGTGGAATATTGTAGGAGTTTTCTTGTATCTTTATAAACTCCTTGATGAATACACTAGTTTCGGCTATGTGAAATCATCGAAACAAAGTTGATATGTTTTTTTTGGTCATGAAACATATGGATTTTTTGGTCCATCGATATGGCTACGCCTGTAGTTACGAATTCTAGTAGACAAGCCATTACTATTGGAACAGAGGTGATATCCTTTGTTCATGCTAGTTGTTTCCAAGTTACGCGAAAAGGGTTATGACAGCAGCTTTCTTCGGTTGATAATAATACTCCGTGGTTAGTCATAGGGGATTTTAATTGTATTTTACGTAATGATGAAAAAAAAGGAGGCCGTCAACCTCGTACTTCAGTCATTAATGATTTCAGTGATTAAATGGATGACAACGATCTCTTTGAAGTTGATTTTTTGGGTTCTAAATACACTTGGGATAACGGCCAATCAGGTATTCATAGAATCCTTTGTAAGTTGGATATAGCTGTGATTAATGAGGCGTGGCTTAACAAGTTTGAGAATTGGCGGTGTAAAGCTCTTTCGCGTGAAGTTTCTGACCATTCTACACTTATTGGTTATCATGTTGTTCATTCAAGACCTAAACATGCTCCTTTTAGAGTGCTGAAGATGTGGTTCACTCATCCTGATTTCTTGCGCGTGGTTATTGAGAGTTGGAATCCTCCTATTTCTGGCTCTCCTGCTTTTATTTTTCCCTTCAATCTCAAGAGATTAAAGGCTTCCATGAAGGGACGAAATTTTCTTGTTTTTGGTAATGTTAATGATAGACTCAAGCAAGCCAAATTGACAACGGAAGTTGCTCTTCATATTTCGGATAAAGACCCTGAGGATATAACTAAGCCGAATTTTCCAAAGAAGCTTTTGTTATTCTTCAGGAGATTCGTACGCAGCAAGCCATTATGTTGAAACAAAAATCAAGAAATAAGTGGATTACGGAGGGGACTAGTAATACTTCTTTTTTTCATGCCAATATTCGAATTCGCAGGAGAAGTAATATGATTTTAGAGTTGGTGGATGATAATAGGAATGTTCTTACTAATTGTGACCAGATTAGAGATTACACAGTTTCTTTTTTTGAATCAAAATTTAATGGGGATGAAATGCCTATTGACAAGAACTTGTTTCATCATGATCATAATAATATTTCATTAGAGGAAAGTCAAAGAATGGATAAAATTCCTATTCTCGATGAGATAAAGGCTGTTGTTTTTGATCTTGGAGCTGACAATGCTCTGGGTCCTGGTGGGTTCTCTGGTTGCTTCTATAGGCATTGTTGGGATGTGATTCAACAAGACCTCTACAACGCTATTATTTTTTGCTGGCAACAACAAATGATTTCTTCTGGTACAAATTCTAGTCTTCTGATTTTATTGGCCAAGGTAAGAGGAGCCAACACTTTTCGTAATTTTCGGCCCATTGGTCTTAGTATTTTTTTTTTAAAATTTTTACTAAGATTCTAGCTACTAGACTGGGTAGTGTTCTTGATAACCTTGTTTCATAAGAACAAGTTGCGTTTATGAAGGGAAGAAACATTTATAAAAAAATTAGTGGCGTCGGAGATGGTTAATGATTTGAAAACTAAGCGTAAAGATGGCAATGTGGGTCTTAAGCTGGATATTTCTCAAGCTTTTGACACGGTTAGCTGGTCTTTTGTCTTAGAGGTTTTTCGAAGGTATGTTTTTTCTCAAAGTTGGTGTTCTTGGATCTATGCGATTCTTAGTTCGACTCGTATTTCTATTATTCTCAATGGTAGTCCAAAGGGATTCTTCAAGATTAATAGAGGCTTACGGCAGAGTTATCCTTTGTCCCCTCTTATTTTTGTTTTGATTGAGGATGTTCTTAGTAGAAATCTCACCCAGCTCTTTCTTGAGAAGAAAAGGATGCCAATGCTTTCGAAAAAGGTATTTCTCCCAATCATCTTTTTTTGCTGATGACCTCATGATTTTTTGCAAAGGCAACATGAAGAGTTCGCATAATCTTCTTGATTTGCTTAGTAAATATCAAACATCCTCGGGTCAAACAGTTTGTCGTCAAAAGAGTAAGGTTTGTTATGGTGGTGGATCCTTGAGTCGTTGTAGAATTATTACATATTTACTTGGCATGGAGGTCTCTACTTTCCCGGATAGGTAATTGGGAGTTCAAATTATGCCTGGAGCTGTTAAATATCATCACATTAGTAATGTGATTGATAAAATTAAGAAACAACTTTCAGTTTGGAAAGGTAAAATGCTTTCTTTTCAAGACCGTGTGGTTCTTATTAACTTTGTGATTGCTAGTTATGCCATTCACAATATGGCTGTTTACAAATGGCCAAAGAAGTTTATTATTCAATGTGAAAGGGTTATCCGCAATTTCCTTTTGTCAGGGGACTCTGAAGTTACTCGAAAATTTGTGGTTGGTTATGATAAAGTTTGTTGTCCTGTGAAGGAAGGTGGTTTGGGATTACAAGCATGGGGGTCACAAGTAAGTCTCTTCTCATGAAATTCTGGTGGTCTATTCGTTCCTCTAATAAGAAATGGGCTCGTTTCTTATGGGCGAAATATACTACTCGTAAAGATAGAGTAAAACAATATGTTGTGAACTCTTCGATTCATCCAGGAGTTAAGCTGATTCATTCTCTTTTGGACAGAAATACCAAAGTTTTGTTAGGTGATGGGAGGTCAACATCTCTTTATTTTGATGTTTGGTAAGGTAATGAAAGTATAGAAGATATCTTTGGAGACAATGAACTGGATAGTACAGTCATGGTTAGTTATATTTTGATTAATAATGAATGGCAACTGCAGGTAAATCACGTTGCTACGTGCTGGAGTGGACTTGCAAAACTTTCCTACGCCGCAATGAGGTTCTGATAGCAGAGTTTGGACGCCGGAGCTGAATGGAAACTTTACTATTCGTTCTGCAAAGCAACTTATTCGTAAAAAAATATGCAGTCTTGGAGGTGTATGGTATTTTATGGAGGAATGTCATAATCCGAACTTAGCCGCGCAGAACTGGAAACTAACCAGGGAGGCTTGTGCAACGTCATACAAGGTCAGGAATAGATTTAAGATCAGTCTTGCTAAAAAATGCTACCTCTGCAAAGCTGATGAAGAATCCCTGGAGCATATTTTGTGGAGCTGTTCTTTCTCGTCACAAATCTGGCAATGGATTTCTGGTATATTTTCTTTGCGAGCCCATACTGACCTTGTTGTTTCATATAAATCAGCTAAGGGCAGAAGTCGTATTATCAAAGATTCGTGGCTGTTGGAAAATATGGTTATTCGTGCAGAACTTTGGCACTCGATAAATAAGGCTTGTTTTCAAGGCAAGTCAGTAAGCATACACTTTTTCAAACAAAGAGTTCTCCACCAGATTCATGAATTTTCTGCCCGTTTGAAGAGCTTCGTGCACAACACTACAGCGGACTTAAATATTCTGAATTATTTTCGTGTTAGACATAGGCATGTTAAATTTGCACAACCGGTTGAATGCAGTTGGGATCCTCCGAATAGGGATGAATTATTGTTGTGTTGTGACGGTGCTGCCAAAGGCAACCCTAGTATAGATGGTGCGGGCGTAGTTGTTCTTGATGCTAATTGTAATTTTATTGGATCTATGAGTATTGGTTTAGGCAGAACTAATAAATTCTTAGTGGAGCTTTATGGTCTTATCGTGGGCTTGGAATAGGATATGAAATGGGAGGTTCAAAAAGACTCAGTGAGGTCTGATTCAATTGGGGCAGTCACGGATTTATCTACTTCTAAGGTTCCCTGGTTTGTTAGGCAACGGTGGAGAGATATCCAAAACAACTATGATTCAATTCGTTTTGTGAATACCTATCATGAAGCTAATTTTGCATCTGATGCTATGACAAAAAGAGGTTGTTTACTAAGAAATGGTGAAGGCATGAGTTATGATGAGAGACCTTATTTTCTAAAGTCTTTAGAATTTCCTAATGTCTCTTACTTCAGATTTAAGTAGTTTGTAAGTTTTTTGGGGTCTTTAGACCTCTTTTCTTGTTAACTCTTTGTACATATTTTCTATTCATTAATACAATTTTGGACTTACCAAAAAAAAAAAGAACACGTACGTTAATTCGTAACACTAGATATTGATCCTAGAGAGTTTCGGTTTAATACCGTACCTATTATCAAGTGAACACTTTATTGTCGTATCATTTCGATCTTGAATCCATACTGTTAAAGCATTGCTCGGTCGAACTCACAAGTGTTTCTATATCAAGCTTGTTGTCAAATTTAGTTGTCAAAACTATATCTTGATTTCTAGTCTACAATTAGTTAAGTCTCGGTCTAGGATAGAGGTAGTTGAGAAACGAACCAGTCATCATTTGCGTTCTACCGTTTGAAGGCGAAGATCAACTGAAGCTTTTGGAGAAATTCATCAACAAAAGGTAAGTGAAGATTGAACCACCTATTTCTCAAGATATATTCACCTTTATATCCTTGAGACGATTGTCGCATAATTAATTAGACTAGCTTGCATAGAAAATAATTTCGAGTCGAGAACTAATTATTTAGTTTACGAATTTCTCAAAATATAATGACTAGGATTAATGAACATTTGTTCATACTTGATCAATTTCAGTGGAGAAAAATTTATTATTAGGAACCAAATCATAATTCAAGTCTATCATTCGAAAATAGCCTGCAACAGCGATATGTGTCATTGATGTTATTTGAAAATGTTTCGGATTGATTTAGAAGAAATATAAAACTACTATATTTGGAATACAAGACAGTGTTATCAGTCTTACAAACTGAGATAACTGTTATATGTATGAAGTTGTATTACATGTACTCGTACACGTAGCGGAGTATCTATATATCGACTTACAGATTTGTGTGATACTCATATTCGTATGCACATCATGGGAAAATCTGTTAGTTTCGTGATATAGATAGGTATGCATTTTCGTATACAAACCATTTTGGAACTGTGGTAAGGGAACCAGGTTTAAGTATCCAAACCAGTATGCGAACCACTGCAGTTTTATGTTCTTGAACCAGTTTAGTACCCAAACCGGTACGCAAACTGAAAAGGTTCTGTGAACTCCGGAACTGATAAAGTCTTAATATTTCCAAACCCGTTCGCAAACTAAAAAATAACTGTGAACTCCGTACCTCAGTTTTTCACCTAAGTGTTTGAAAACCGGTACGTGAACTGAAAAAGTTCTGTCAACTCCGGAACTCGAGTTTGCTCATAAGTTTGCAAACAGGTCCGCATACCATGACTCAGCCGATTCACGAACGACTCTTGTATTTGTACTTTGTGCATTTACAAACTATATCGATTGTGTTCAAATGCGATTAAATTACTTCTATGAGATAATTTACATTTGATCAGTTCTCTAAAAATACTAGAATCATTTGATCACATGATTGTGACTCAAGACTAATATATTTTTGTTTATGAAAATGAGTGTTAAGCTTTTAAGTTCAAACCGACCAATTTCGGCTAACCATGTTGAATATAGTCTTTGTACACGGTTTGGTTACGGTTTACCTAAACAGAGTGTATATATTGTTTATGTGAATAAGATTCAAAGCTTTCATTTAACGATGAATAGTGTTTGCTTGGTTCCAAAGCCATCTTAGCTTAAACCTAAAACAACATATTCTTTGAAGTCTATATAAGGGGAATTCTTGGCAAAGGGGATCTCTGAATCCAGACACTACTTTTTGGTGTGTCCTAGTTGTATCTAAAGTCGTCCTCTCCAGAAACCCTTTTAGGGTTTAACGACTATCAATGACTTCATTTGGATTCGTGAATCCAAGTCCAGTTATCTTTTATCTTGATAACTTGAGTATCCTGATCTTGCTCGATTGTTGATTTATCACTTGAATAAGATAGATAGAAATCAAAAAATTCTCTTCGTCCCAACTTTCTGATTCCGCAAAGTTTTATATTTTTGAGGTGAATAATAATCTAGGCTGCACTTGAGGTTGCATAAGTCCGGATTTTGAGTATAGCTAGACTTCTGTCAAATTGCTATCGATTTCGATCACCATGATCCTACATTGGATTTGATAATCCATTTCCATCGTAAATCAGAAAATCAATTATATAGGCTTAATCTGGGGGAGGTAGATTTGATTTAAAGTCTTCAATTGAGTTGAAGCAACTCCTAGTTGATGTGACGTCATCTAAGGAATCAATTGCACGGAGTCCTGCTGGGATTCAAGAGGCGTAAGGAGCGCAACTGTACCTGAATCAGTGGGAGACTGAGTTCGGGCTCAACTACATTCCAGAACAAAGTTAATTGGAAGTAGGCTAGTGTTTGTAGCGGTTAATACAGTTTGGTGTTCAATCTGGACTAGGTCCCGGGGGTTTTTCTGACATTTGCGGTTTTCTCGTTCACAAAATTTCTGGTGTCTGTGTTATTTGTTTTTCCGCATTATATTTGAACGAGCGGGGGTCTAACAACCACACCCAATATTTCGCGTAGAAATCTGTATGAAAAAACTCCAATATACTTTCGAGAGAATCAACTAGACAGTCATACTCAATCTCAATAGAAGTATATCCAAGAGTTGTATCTTTGTTTCACAATGTAATCAGCAAATCAAACAGATAGAAATCCATAAGTCTGATTATTATGTGAAACAACTTGAACGATACCAAAGACTTAAAGTGTCAATCAATATAATCAACAACCAAAGGTTGGATTCTCTAATTGATTGAACCACGCACAACCTGTGATATTTCAATTATATAAACATATATAATGCAGAAAAGAAACAACACAGACACCAAAAAAATTGTTGACGAGGAAACCGCAAATGTAGAAAACCCCGTACCTAGTCCAGATTAGAACACCACACTGTATTAAGCCGCTACAGACACTAGCCTACTACCAAGCTAACTTTGGTCTGGAGTGTTGTAGGGACCTAATCAATCTAATACTGATCAAGGTACATTTGCGTTCCTTGCGCCTCTTGAGCCACGCCAGATTCTGCGCACTTGACTCCCTTAGCTGATCTTACCCACAACTAAGAGTTGCTACGACCTAAATTCGAAGACTTGATAAATAAATCTGTCTCACACAGAAAAGTGTATTGAATAGATAAATCTGTCTCCCAAAGATATACCTATGAGTTTTGTTCCGTCTTTGACAAATCAAGGTGAACAGAAACCAATTGATAACCAGACTTATATTCCCGAAGAATAACCTAGTATTATCAATCACCTCACAATAATCTTAATCGATTAACGAAACAAGATATTTTGGATTCACAAACGATGAGACAAAGATGTTTGTCACTACTTTTCAATCCTGCCTATCAGAGAACAAATCTCGAGAAAATCTTAAAGAAGATAGTACTCAACACGATAGAAAACAACAAGATCAGAACATGCAACTATAGAGAAATAGTTGGGTCTGGCTTCACAATCCCAATGAAGTCTTCAAGTCGTTAACCTACAGGGTTTCCTGAAAACCTAAGGTTAAAGGAGAATCGACTCTAGTCGCAACTAATATCACACAAGAGGTGTGGGGATTAGGTTTCCCAGTTGCTAGAGTTTTCCTTTATATAGTTTCCAAATCATGGTTTGCAATCAATGTTACCTTGGTAACAAAGAATTCAATATTTACCGTCAGATGAAAACCTGATTAGATTCAAGCCAATATATTTCAACCGTTAGATCGAACTTAGCTTGTTATACACAAATTAAATGTACCATCATTTAGATAAAGGTAACCGTACCTAAACGTGTACACTTAGTTGGTTCAACAATAGTTAACCAGTGGTTAGCCATATGAGCAATTTCCATGTTTTAAGATTCCCAAATGTGCAGGGAGATTTTATCATAACTAGTTCAAATGACTCAAATGAAACTAATTAGGGAGTTGTTCAATTGTTCATATTCTCATAGAAGTATACAAGACAAGATTGAAGCAAAATCGATATTGATTCACTCGAATCATTTCATGAACATTATAGCCACGGTTTGCAAAAGATTGCATTCCTTATTATATAAATGTATTAATTTGTGAACTAACCGATTTTAGAACATAACCTACTTAAGTATGCAAACATGTACGCATACCTAAGTAGCCAAACTGAGTTTGGTTACGCCAGTGCGCATACGGGTACAAATACCAATTTACACTTCCAAACTCTAGCAAAAATTCGCGGAACTTGAACTTCTGCCAGTATGCGTACGGGTACGCATACTTAGTTCCCGGACTTCCAACAACCAACCAGTACGGGTATGCAGACCATGGTTCCCGGTTTTGGACTTTACACAAATGTGAATACACATTATGTTTATATCCAATAATGGTTACTTGTTCTAAACCCTCATTTCAATCATTGAAACGTTCTTGGAAGACGACAATAGCCGTCTCACACAAACTAGTAGCTTCAAAGTAATTTTCAAGTGATCGAATGATCAATACGAAATATTCCGAGTCTACATCAAATGACTATCTCACAGAAATCGTGTAAGATGTTACAAGGCGATTTTCACATGATCATCTTTTGACTTTCGTCAAGAATAAAAGATGAACTTGGTTAAAGCGACATCTTACCAACACATATTTCGAGAAATAGATAAGCGGGATAAACTCGGCTCGAAATACCAAATGTGTATAATTGAAGTCTATATAGCAATATGACTTTTTGCCTAAAATAGGAGATAAAGTAGATAGACTTTTGAGTGATAGATGAGTTCAAGTCTCCATATACCTTTTGTTGATGAAGTTCCACAAGTTCCCTTGAGTAGTTCTTTATCTTCATTCGATGAACGCCGTGAAGTCTAAAGCTCAACTACACTTACTATCCTAATCCGAGACTTAGCTATAAGTAGACTAGAAATCAAGACTTATAGTTTTGGAAACTAAACTTCACAAACAGGATTGAGATAGCAACGCTCGTGAGTTCGAGCGAGCAGTGTTCTAACAATCTCCCCCTTTGTCAATTTTAGTGACAAAACTATCAATACATATGGATTACAAAATAAATAAACTTTGTAGCTTCTCATCCAAATGCTTGATCTCCTTGGTTCTTCAACATTACTTGAAATCTTCGTCACTTCCAAGTACTCTAATGATTCTAGATGTGTTTAACACAACATCATAGTTGTTGAAGATCCGTAGATATAACAATGAGAAAACAATAGCTCTCAATTATTGTTATACAATGTCATAGTATTATTACACAACATCAAAGTTCAATTGTATCATAACTTTGACAACAATGCTATGGTGATATGTATCACTCCCTCTTAGTCAATACTTCATCTCACATGAAAACCACTTCCCCTTACATAATGATCCGTAAAATATATGTATTTGTAGTGTAAAGTGCACATTAATTCTCCCCCTTTTTGCCAATATAAATTGGCAAATATATGAAAACTAGTGGGGATAGTAATGAAATTTTCATAGAGATACTTCATGACCAAAAGAGAAACACATATCAACTTCATAACCCCTATAATATTCCACAGCCGCACTCCCCATAAAGATATGGCAATTAAGAACAAATTCAAATAGAACTCTCCCCCATAATATGTCATTCCCGAAAGAACAACAAGAGCGACCTTACTTTCACAAGAAAGAAGGATTTCTTTGGACATTAACAAATCACATGAAATATGAATTTGTATCCAAAATACTCAATTAAATTAACCACAAGAGAACCCATGATTAATTTAATCGGAAATGCTTTCATAAGAAAACTTACGGAGCCGCACAGTATTTACACAAAGATGTGGATCAAGGAAGACCAATACCGCGGAATAAACAAAGATTCATTCTATCTTTTACCACTATTTGCATAGAGACATATAATAGACTTAATCTTTGTAAACAAAAGTCCATCCTATCTCCATCAACATTTGCATAATGATATAATAGGTTTAGCTTTTTTTGTCAAAAGTTCATTCAATCTTTTATCAATATTTGCATAACGACATATGAAAGACTTAACTTTTGACCACGTATGGGACAATCACAGTTCACGGACGCAAACACATATATCCCATAACAAGTTGCAATATATAAAACCATAAAGATTAATACTGCAAAAATCATCTTCCAAATAAACTTTAGAATTTAAATAAATAAATCTAAAAACTTCGCAAGATGAAAATCGTTGGAAATAGTTATATGTACTCACAGTAATGGCTATTCAAACCCTAGTTATCCTTCTTAAAATACAAGAATAGATTCTCTTAAGAAGTTTTGATTTCGGGAAAGTTAGTTGGAATCAAAAAAAATTGTTCTTGCACACATTTTACCCTTGAATTAATCTTACACACACCCTTGTGAATTTGTTGAAGAAGACTCAAGGTGGTAGGATGACAAGAATCTTCAAGGGAATCACATCTTTGTCTTTTGCACATATTCTCCTTCATACGTTTAAAAGTACAAGGGAGAACGAGTTTGGGTGTTCCAAGAGAGTTTCCAATTGGAGCAATAGAATGTGCATGTCAAATTTGTCCAATCAAGCAGGGAAAAGCCTAACTTCTTGTTGGGTGAAGTCATCGAGGCCATTTGAAAAATGATAAATCCACAAATATCGAGACTTGGGGTACCCAATTCAAGGAAATAGACCAACTCTGCAAACTCGCGAGTCCAACGAGAATTTTTAATTGTGGAGGGACAAAGATTAGAGATACCAAGCTTTCCAAACGACATCAAGGAAAGACTAAGATAATTAATAGGAAATTTTCCTTCATTCCAATCAAAAATCTTGCCATAAAGACCATGCGAGATGGTTTCATATGATGGTCTTTCATCACTTGGCCTAGGAAGGCGAAAATTACCTAAAGGAATTTTGGTAATCCTTGAAATCAACTCTCTATTAACAAAAATCTTTTTTCTATTTATCATGGTCTTGAATTCCATGTCCTGAAGATCAACACCATGGATGTTAGCATAGAAGATTCTTGTGAGAGTATCAAAACCTTCACCAAGACCATTAGCGATGTTTCCAAGATTAAATTCTCAAAACAAACCAAATCTTCTTTATGACCACTAACCATATGCAACTTGTTTTCTAGAATAAAACCACTAGAAGAAATTCTTTCAAAGATCTTACTATTAGAATCATTGACAAATCTAATTCTAATAGAGTCTTGATTTTGAGGTAAAGTCATGCTAGAAGATGATGAATCCAAAGTTTTTGAAACCTTCTTTGAAATCTTGAAATTTCCCATGAGACCTAGAAATTGAGAGTACAAGGAGAAGGAAGAACTTACTTGATTTGCTCATTGATGATGAATGAAACCCTTAGTTACTTATGAATCTCCAAAGCTGAATTTTAATGGAGATAATACATGAACCCTAGAAACGTTCAGGTACGCGGACAAGAGAAGGAAGAAGAAAGGTATGCGTACCATTATTTTTATAGACCCAAGAATGGGCTTGGACCTGTTCATGAACCGCGATCAACAAAAGGAAAGCAGGATTTATTAAAACGTTTACCAACCAAGGTTCGCACACTGAAGGGATCAGTACAGTGCAGTAAAAGAGTAGGAGAGAGACTACATCACTTTTAGCTAACCTTGGAAATAAAAGAAAAAGATTACAAAATAAATTAGCCCAGACAAAATAGTCAACCGTTACTTTCATCACTTCAAGTTATATACAAATAGGTTAAAGCCAAGGTTGTTACCAAGAGGCTAGAAGTGCAGAGTGATCCTTCTGCAACTTTTTCGGTTGATAGTTGTGACATGTGCCACGTGTATGATCATAGTAATGATGATACTCAGGGTTAATAGAATTTTTTAAATATTTTTTCTTATGACCAAGGAATGACGTTTTCCGACCATTAGAACCTACACAAAACTCACTAGAGATTTTTTTATCAATTTCACATGAGTTGGTAGGAACCATAGTTCGTACACATGAATTGTCAGGCACAGAACTTTTATCAGAACAATTCAATTCTTAATCGAATTAAGTTTTTCATGGTGATTTTGTCAATTGATCCATCACGATAGTATTCCTCAAAAAGATTAAGAGTTAATCTAGTGAGATCCCATATCTTTGAGCGTTGACTACGTTTTCTCGAACAATTTTTCTTACAAGAACTTTTAATTTTTTTCTTAGACTGTTCCTCATCATCCAAGTTTCCCAAAGTCTTGGATGGAGCGATATTATCTTGAGAGACCAGAGGTCTTATGGATAATAAGATTTGAACAATCTTTAAGAAATTCTGGCGTGCGTTACAGATGCCAAGAGAAAATTTCCCAACGGGATTTCCCAGAGGGACAAGCTTTAGGGATTAGTCAAACACAAACTTATTAGGTTTATAGTATTTTCCTGCTCTTATACTGATTGAAAAAGCGGGGGTCTAACAACCACACCCAATATTTCATTTAGAAATCTGTATGGATAAACTCCAATATACTTTCGAGAGAATCAACTAGACAGTTAGACTCAATCTCAATAGAAGTATATCCAAGAGTTGTATCTCTGTTTAACAATGTAATCAGCAAATCAAACAGATAGAAATCCGTGAGTCTGATTATTACGTGAAACAACTTGAACGGTACCAAAGACCAATGTTCAAGTGTCAATCAATATAATCAACAACCAAAGGTTGGATTCTCTAATTGATTGAACTACGCACAACCTGTGATATTTCAATTATATAAACAAAGAAAATACGGAAAATAAATAACACAGACACCATAAATTTTGTTAACGAGGAAACCGCAAATGCAGTAAAACCCCGGGACCTAGTCCAGATTTGAATACCACACTATATTAAGCCGATACAGACACTAGCCTACTATCAAGCTAACTTTGTCTGGAATGTAGTTGAGCCTTGATCAATCTCACACTGATCAAGGTATATTTTCATTCCTTACGCCTCTTGAACCACGCTGGATTCTGCGTACTTGATTCCCTTAGCTGATCTCACCCACAACTAAGAGTTTCTACGGCCCAAAGTCGAAGACTTAATAAACAAATTTGTCTCACACAAAAAATTCTATTGGATAGATATATTTGTCTCCCACAGATATACCTATGAGTTTTTTTTCCATCTTTTGATAAATCAAGGTGAACAGGAACCAAATGATAAAGCGGACTTATAGTCCCGAAGAATAACCTAGTATTATGAATCACTTCACAATAATCTTAATTTATTAATGAAACAAGATATTGTGGAATCACAAACGATGAGACGAAGATGTTTGCGACTACTTTTCAATCTTGCCTATCGGAGAATAAATCTCGCGCAAATCTTAAAGAAGATAATACTCAACAAGATAGAAAACAACAAGGTCAGAACACGCAACTACAGAGAAATAGTTGGGTCTGGCTTCACAATCCCAATGAAGTCTTCGAGTCGTTAAGCTACAGGGTTTCGTGAAAAACCTAAGGTTAAAGGAGAATCGAATCTAGTCGCAACTAGTATCACACATGAGGTGTGGAATTAGGTTTCCCAGTTGCTACAGTTCTCCTTTGTATAGTCTCCAAATCAGGGTTTGTAATCAATGTTACCTTGGTAACAAAGCTTTCAATATTCACCGTTAGATGAAAACCTGATTAGATTCAAGCTAATATATTTCAACCGTTAGATCGAACTTAGCTTGTTATACACAAATGAAATGTACCATCATTTAGATAAAGGTAACTGTACCTAAACGTGTACACTTAGTTAGTTCAACAATAGTTAAAAATGGTTAGCCATATGAGCACTTTCATATCAACCTTATTCATCTTTATCATAACTAGCTCAAATGATTCAAATGAAACTAGTTAGAGAGTTTTTCAATTGTTTATATTCTCATAGAAGTATACAAAACACAATTGAAGCAAAATCGATTTTGATTCACTCGAATCATTTCATGAACATTATAGCCACAGTTTGCAAAAGATTGCATTCCTTATTATATAAATGTATTAGTTCATGAATAAACCGATTTTAGAACATAACCTGCTTAAGTATGCAAACGGGTACGCATACCTAAGTAGCTGGACTGAGTTTGGTTACGCCAGTGCGCGTATGTGTACGCATACCCATTTACACTTCCAAACTCCAACAAAAATTCACGGAACTTGAACTTCCGCCAGTACACGTACGAGTACGCATACTTAGTTCCCGGACTTCCAATAACCAACCAGTACGCGTACGGGTACGCATATCATGGTTCCCGGTTTTGGACTTTACACAAATGTGAATACACACTATGTTTATATCCAATAATGGTTACATGTTCTAAAACCTCATTTCAATCATTCAAACATTCTTGGAAGACGACAATAGCTGTCTCACACAAACTAGTAGCTTCAAAGCAATTTTCAAGTGATCGAATGATCAATACGAAACATTACGAGTCTACATCAAATGGCTATCTCACACAAATCATGGAAGATATTACAAGGCGATTTTTACATGATCATATTTTGACTTTCGTCAAGAATAAAAGATGAACTTGGTTAAAGCGAAAGCTTACCAACACATATTTCGAGAAATAGATAAGCGAGATAAACTCGGCTCGAAATACCAAATGTTTGTAATTGAAGTCTATATATTAATATGAATTTTTTACTAAAATAGGAGATAAAGTAGATAGACTTTTGAGTGATAGATGAGTTCAAGTCTCCATATACCTTTTGTTGATGAAGTTCCACAAGTTCCCTTGAGTAGTTCTTTATCTTCATTCGATGAACGCTGTGAAGTATAAAGCTCAACTACACTTACTATCCTAATCTGAGACTTCGCTATAAGTAGACTAGAAATCAAGACTTATAGTTTTGGAAAGTAAACTTCACAAACAAGCTTGATATAACAACGCTTGAGAGTTCGACCGAGCAGTGCTCTAACAATATTGTTTATCTTTATAATTGAATATCACAGGTTGTGTGTTGATCAGTAAAAGTAGATACGTCTGACCTAGTTTTTGGATACGACTTGATTGATCCTTGGACATTGGTCTTTGGTACCGTCCAAGAACTCTCTTTGTGATTAGGTTCACAGATTCGATTTTGTACACGTTCTAACTACAAGAGAGATAGAGATATAACTCTAGACACTTTCCTTGATTGAGTTTGAACTCTCGGAGTTGTGCTGAGTTTGTCCATAAAGATTGCCTACGAAAAAGTTGGTGGTGTATTTTGGTACCCCTAGTGTTTTCACATAGTCAATCACATAAGTGATCTTGTTGCTGTATTGTCTCGATCTTGTATCCATAGAAAATCACACGAAGTGTGTACCAAAGTTGTTGTATTGTCTCGACTCTGTCCATAGACGACTACAGTTGGTAAATGACTCATAGGTTGATAAATCGAAAGATTGTGGTGTATTTTGGTACCCTCATCTTTTCAGTTCTATTGACTGTAAGCTTTCTAATAAACCATCATTTTTCTAGTTCTGACTTGAATTGAAGGTCTTCGGAGCAAAAACAAGTTTTGAATGAAATGCAAAGGCGGCGCGGTACACGCTTTGAATCCGCCAAAATGAGGTAAAGTTTTTTGTGTTTTTTTTTGTGTGATATTCTTTTATTGACTATAAGCTTTCTAATAAAGCAGAATTTCTCTAGTTCTGACTTGAATTGAACCTTTATGGAGCAAAAACGAAATGCAAAAACAGCAGTACACGCTTTCAGTCTGCAAAAATGATGCAAAATAATTTGTGGATGTTCTTATATCATATTATTCTATTGACTGTAAGCTTTCTAATAAGGAAAAATTTCTCTAGTTTTGACTTGAACTGAAGGTCTTTGGAGCAAAACGAATTTTTAAAGAAATACAAAAGCAGCGGTACACGCTTTAAATCAATTGTACCTAGGTTTTGTTAAGCAAAAGCAAAATATATGCAATAAAATCAAGGTTTTGTTAAACATGAAAAACGATTAACTAACAATAAAAAAATCGTTACCTCAATTTCTGCAACCACTTCTCCCCAGAAAGATATATCGTTTAAGCACTAGTTTAATAAGAACTTTCCCCCAGTTTGTTTTCATCCTCCCGCAATAACAAAAGAACAACAACAAAAGCAACCTTTACCAGAGAAAGGTTGAAACGGTTTTAACTAATGCGTGCCAATAGCAAAAGTTTAAACCTGAAACACATATGTTGTGTTAAACACATCTTTTATAAACATAAATTGATTATCAACATATTGTGACCTTTTACATATGAGTTTCAATCTGAACACCTTACGATCCTTTGATAAACCCAACCAACAAGGGATATAACTTAATCCCGATAAGTCAAAAAGCCACACAAACCATAGGGCTATCACCATATGAGATCGAAAATAAGATTAATAAAAATAAAAAATAATCATCTCATAAACCGAAAGCAAATAACATAAAATATAAGCATTCATACACATGCTATGAAATCGGAAACTATCAAATAGTGAAACAAAGATTATAACATAAGACTTTATTCATAAATAAATATTGTTAGTTTTATTGAAATAGACCTTACAAAATATCGAAATAAATCAACAAATTGATATCTATTTCCTGGATCAAATATCTTATCATATGACTTAATCCTTAGCGGTGCTCTGATTGTTCACTGAGGTTTCTTCAGTGTTCGAACTCTTGAAGCACTTCTCGAGAGACTTGTCAGCAACCACTTCTTGTTGTTCAAGTTTTTCAACTTGTTTCTTCATGTCTGCAAGATAAGCTATTGTTTCTTCAGTTCTATCCTTCAGCCAATCTTGATTTCTAACTGTTATTATGAAATTGTTCTTAGTTAATCAAAATCATTGATAAAGTTCACCATACTATCAGTAGGTATCCACTTGGTTTATTTTGGATCTTGAAAGTTGAAAACCAGAAGACATGATTCATCTTGTGTTCCAGTAGAACTATCATATTCATAATCAGGCATGACTTTAGAGATGTTTTTCTTCTTCCTTTCTGTATCGATTCCTTGACACTCCTTAACCCTTTGAGATTCCTCCTTATTGACTTTTGTAATGTTGCGAGTTATTGGAGGCATACTCAGAGGTTTAAATAAGAGTTTATCAGGGTTTTCAATACAAGTAAGAGGGGGTTTCTTTTTAGAAGAAAAACCTTTCGGACCGAAAATATCAAAGTAATTTTCGATAATATAAGAGTATAATTTTATTTTCATAGGGACTAATCCGAACTTCTCATATCGGGAAGAATATATTCTTCATAGGGTAATTAAAATCGAAGAGTAAATGAACCCTAATTACCAAAAACTGGTGTTGACATGAACTTTTTAGACAATATAGATTCAATTACCATGTTTAAATAAAAATTCTGATAAAAACACAATGCACGTGCTCTCGTTTTATGTGCTTCCTCACCCTGAAAATTATGAGCACAAGACTGGATGAGGGTGCACAAACTCTATACAACTAAGTTGTATCGGAATAAACCTTGTCATGCTCACAACGAGTATCAGAACCATGGTTCATGTTCCCTTTGGAGATTTCTGCTCAAAGTATTTTCTCCCAAGAAGTTGATCTTTCCTTTTGATGCAAGTTTAATTATAACGGGAAACTGAACTGATGTGAGAATCTTCAGAGATAGATAAATATCTTTTAATTCTGTTAATGAGATTTTCAAACGATCTTCTCATTTTAAGGATTTCCTTATTATGTCCTTCAGTTTGTTCATTAGAAACAATTACCGGATTTTTTCGAATCCGTTCCTGATTGTTTTTCTTAGCAGAAATTATCTCATTTCCCTTCTCCTGAAATTTTTTAATAGGTGAACTTCCTTCATGTAAGCAGAGACTGTTCCGACATGAGTGAGGCAAAACCTTTTTCCAGAAGTGATCATCAACTCTTTTATCTGATCCTTTTGAGTTTTGATTTTATCAGGTTGGGGTTTATTCTGTCTTTCTACTGAGGAATGATCTTTCAGTCTTTTAAGACAAGATACTTCTTTTCACACTTTTACAAGAGTATTTTGAAGAAGTATAAGTTTCTTGTTCAGTAACTGAAAGTTGTATTCCTTAAGATCTTTTTTACGGAACCGATTCATTCGTTTGATCATCAGTATTTGTAGAAGATGGTTTTTGATTCTCTTCTGACTTGATATAGTTAGACAGACTACCATCATCATGATATGTTTCAGATGTGATCAAAAAAGTCTTGTCATCATGATCTGTAAAATTCGAGCAAAGACTTTTGGTTTCTTCATAAGAAGAAGTTACAACAGAAACATTTTTCAGAGTCCTAGAATGATTCTCTTATTTTTGAGTAATTTTATCAAGAGATTCTACTTTGACAACAATATATGTATTCTCTTTGGATAGAATACTTAGTTGAATGTCTTTATCTCTGATCTCTTGCTTAAGAAGATTAGATTCTGTCTTTAATAGTAACATTCTAGTAGACAGAGATTTGATAGGATTTAGGAGTTTTACCAACTCCTTTTCAACATCTTCTTTAACATCAGAGATGGTCTCGGATGTACTATTGATTTCATTAACTCGTGAATCATGAGTTAATAATGTAGTAGCATCCTCAACTTTTGAGTATTTGCAATCTTGCATAATGTTAACTGATCCATTCATTAGATTCAAATCTTATAGGTTGGATCGCACCAAATATAAATTTTTAAATATTTTCATGTTTGCCTACCCTAATACCAATTGAAAATATGAGGGTACCCAAATACACCACAACTTTCGAATTTATCAACCTATAAGTCCTTTACCAAGTGTGATCGTCTATGGAAAGATTCGAGACAATACAATAACTTCGGTACACAGTTAGTGTGATCGTCTATGGATACGAGATCGACAGAATACAACAACAAGATCACTTGTGCGATTGACTATGGATTCAATATCGAGACGATACGAAAACGAAGTGTTCACTTGATAATAAGTATGGTATTAAACCAAAACTCTATAGGATCAATATCAAGTATTATGGATTAACGTACATGTGTAATTTATTTAATTATAATAACAATTATAATGCGGAAAACAGAGTAAATGACACAACAAGATTTTGTTAACGAGGAAACTGCAAATGCAGAAAAACCCCAGGACCTAGTCCAGTTTTGAATACTCCTAGAATTAAGCCGCTAATGCCAACTTCATATAGTTGAGACCAAGTAAACTACCCCTAGATACTTAATTTCCTCAGTATCCCTGCGCCTTCGATTTCGAGAGTCATGCACGTGAATAACAAGTCTTTTGGATCGTATTCCAAACAGCAAAGGAAGAATCTGTTTGGTAACCAACCACTATAGTCAATTTTTGTTATAAAGATATGTGAGTTGTTGACAAAGGCTCTCCCGTTCAAACTAATAAATTCATTTGTCTGGATAAATCAATCTAAAGTTTGTTTACCGAAATAATCAAACTCTAGATTTGTAATTAATCAATATAGATCTCAAAGAGAAACTATAAGGTGATGCCGATCTCACGCAACTAGTCAATCAAGTTTATAAAAGATAAACACGATTATAGTTGGATCCCAACTGATCAAGGTTTGTACACTAAATCCACAAGATACGAAAACTAATAAGAATTCTTCTTCGTCTTCAAATCTTCTATTTCCTTCAAAACCTGTAAAACACAACTTGAATCCTCTTGGGATAAATCACGCATATAGCGGAGTCTATCAACAATGGATTATCATGAGATGTCTTTAGATCCGAAAATGGTTCTAAAGATCCGTCGATAATTTGATCAGTGAGACTTATATCAGAAAAGAAGGTTCTCAAGAATAAAAAAACTAGGTGCAATCAAAGTTTCAACAACCGTTAGTCAATCAAATCAATAATCGAAAACTAAAATAGCAATGCAATAATCTAGTTTCCCACCAGCGATACTCGTAGAGATTCTTGATCCCACATAAGTCTTTAAGCGAGTGGTCATAAGAGATTTCGCCTAATTAGGGTACTTTCCTCTCCGAATAGACGGCTCCACCAGAAACTACATGAATGAATTTTTCCCGACTCTTAGGATAGTTTACTAGAAATGCAAACTCAACTATTTATAGACCAAGGTTGTTTGGACAACATGGAAATTCCAAAACCGAATATATTCTCAAGAAATTCACATTAAAGTACCTAATTTCGGTATTCCTATTTCCACTTAAATGCCAAACCATATTTCCGAAAACTCTCATAGAAAACTTCTATTAATAGTCTAGCACATTAACTAATAATATTTTCCAGAGGATATGCTTTGGTTGCTGGTAATTAAAACATATATATGAAAATCGTAATTAAAAGATTTTCACTTTTTCGGTATGGGATCACCTTGAGTATCAAGGAATATATTTGATCAATTAATGATAAGAGTTATGTATGTGTTCAAATAATGTCGACATGTAGAAGCTTCTCATCTTAGTAAACCCAAAACCCTAATTCACACATATCATGAAGAAATATGTGAACCATGGAAACTTGGGTTTTCTCATGGAACCGATTATACCATCACTCCAAAATATGTTGTGACCGGATATAACATGATTCCCAAGATAGGTTGTAAACGGTTACACCTTGCTTCCCAAAGTAGATTGTGACCGGTTACACCTTGCTTCCCAAAGTAGCTTGTGACCGGTTACACCTTGCTTCCCAAAGGTAGCTTGTGATCGATTACAATTAACTTCCCAATTCATCTCGTGACCGGTTGTACCTTGGATACCAAAGTAACTTATGACCGGTTAAAACTTGCATTCTAATATAGCTTGTGATTGTTTACACCATGATTTCCAAAGTATTCTGTGATGATTACAACTAGCTATATATTATATAGGCTATGACCGATTATACCACAACTCTCAACCAAAGTTAAGATTGGTTCTACCTAGTTATCATGTACTGATCAATCAAAATATTCTATGAAGAACCAGATCAACACATCATGATTTCCTTTTCGATTATGGAAAATGTTCATACTTCTACTTCCTTAAACTAATGTAATAATACATAGTTTTCTATGATAAAACCACACCTATATAATGCACACATAATTAAGTAACTATATACAATAGATTATGTCGAGGTCATATTTACGAAGTTCAAAAGATAAGCGTTACACTTCGTAATATAATTCCTTAATACTTTGATCGTAATATTATGACCATGCCTAACACTAGAGTTTCATATGTATATATCTTCGCATGTTATGTTTTTTAATCTAAAACGAATTGAAAGATACATTAGGAATGAAAACAAGATCAAGTCAATATTGCTAACCTCAAGAGGAAGGATGATTTCGTCGTTGCAGTCGTTACTTCTTCAGTTTCTTCAGGTCTTCTGAGTAATACTTATACGTCTTAACATTCCTAAACTTTCTAGTCTAACCTAAACGAAGTTGACTCTAGTATTTAATCAAGTGACTATAGATGAGTTTTGATACTAAAATATGACAACCAACCTTCACATATCAACGCCTGGTTGGATTAACCGAGCTATGCTCTAAAAAGAACTGTATCATATAATTGAATCCATAAAATATTTTTCCTCATTTTTACGGATTCAAAGCATGTACTGCCCACTTTGAATTTCGTTAAAAATTTATTTTCGTTCCGGATACCTTTAATTAAATTCAAAACCAGAGAAATGTTGACTTGTTAAAAAGCTTACAGTTAATAGAACAATATCATAAAAACAAATCCCCAAAATATTTAGCCTCATTTTTGCGGATTCAAAGCGTGTACGCCTCCTTTGAATTTCGTTAAAAGTTAGGTTTTGTTCCATAACCTTTAATTTTAGTCATAACTTGAAAAATGATGTCTTATTACAAAACTTACAATCAATAGAACAATATCATATAATAAAATCCCCAAAATATTTTGCATCATTTTTGCGGATGGAAAGTTGTACCGCCACCTTTGCATTTCGTTAAAAATTCGGTTTTGCTCCAGAGACCTTCAGTTCAAGTACAAACTGGGAAATAATGGCTTATTAGAAAGCTTACAGTCAACAGAAAAATATCATATATAAAAATACAAAAAATATTTTTCCTCATTTTTGCGGATTCAAAGCGTGTACAACCGAATTTGCATTACGAATTCATTTTTGTTCCATAGACCTTTAACTGAAGTCATAACTAGAAATTGATGCCTTGTTAGAAAGATTACATTCAACAAAATAATATCATATAAAAAATCCACGAAATACTTTTCCTCATTTTAGCGGATTCAAAGCTCGTACCTTTGCATTTCATTAAAAATTCGTTTTTGCTGCATGGACCTTCAATTCAAGCCAAAATTAGAGAAATTTTTCCTTATTAGAAAGCTTACAGTCAATAGAACAATATCAAATAAAAAAATGCACTAATATTTTGCACCATTTTTGCGGATTGAATGCGTGTACCGTCACCTTTGCATTTCGATAAAAAATCATTTTTGCTCCAGAGACGTTCAACTCAAGTCAGAACTAGAGAAATTTTGCCTTATTAGAAAGCTTACAGTCAATAGAAGAATATCATATAAAAATATCCACAAAATATTTTGCTTCATTTTAGCGGATTCAAAGCATATACGGCCTTTGAATTTTATTAAAAATTCGTTTTTGCTCCAAAGACCTTCAATTCAAGTCAGAACTAGAGAAATAATGGCTTATTAGAAAGCTTACAATCAATAGAACTGTATCATATAATAGAATCCATAAAATATTTTGCCTCATTTTTGCGGATTTAAAGAACGTACTGCACACTTTGAATTTCGTCGAAAATTCATTTTTGTTCCAGAGACCTTTAATTAAAGTCAGAACCAGAATCCCCAAAATATTTTTCCTCATTTTGTGGATTCGAAGCGTGTATGCCTGTCTTTGAATTTTGTTAAAAGTTCGTTTTATCTCCATATACCTTCAATTCAGAACTAGAGAAATGAGGCCTTATTAGAAAGATTGCAGACAATAGAGGAATATCATATAAAAAAACCCACAAATTTTTTTGCCCCATTTTCGTGTACTCGAAGTGTATACCGCCGCCTATGCATTTTGTTAAAAGTTCGTATTTGCTCTAGAGACCTTCAATTTAAGTCAAATTTAGAGAAATGATGCCTTATAAGAAAGCTTATAGTCAGAAGAACGTTATCAAATAAAAAAAAATCCTCAAAACATTTTCCTCATTTGTGCGGATTCAAAGAGTGTACCGCCGCCTTTGCATTTTGTTAAAAGTTCGTTTTTGCTCCATAGACCTTCAAACAAAGTCAGAACTAAAGAAATTTTGCCTTATTAGAAAGCTTGCAGTTAATAGAATAATATCATATAAAAATACACAAAATATATTTATCATTTTTTCGGATTGAAAGCGTGTACTGCCGCCTTTGCATTTTGTTAAAAAATCGTTTTTGCTCCAGAGACCTTCAATTCAAGTCGGAACGAGATAAATTTTTACTTATTATAAATCTTATAGTCAATATAAGAATATCATATTAAAATATCCACAAAGATAAACCGATTCTAGTTGGATCCCAGCCGATCAAGGTTTGTGCACATAATCCACAAGATACGAAAACTAATAAGAATTATTATTCGTATTTAAATCTTCTATTGCCTTCACATACCTTCACAACAATACTTGAATCCTCTTGTGACAAATCATGCACAATACGGAGTCTATTAACAATGGATTATTAATCGTTATCGTATGCGTCAAAAATAATTCAGTTTCTCACTTATCAGATGAGGATCTCGTTTTTCACATTCTTCAAGGATTACCTGCTGAATACAATGCTTTCAAAACCTCAGTCACAACTCAGCAATTGAAGAATGATAATTTGATTACCACTGCTGAATTATTAGGATTGTTGTTATCTGAAGAAGCTAGAGTTTGCTCAGAATCCAAAATAGACTAGCAACTGCTTCTGCAAACATATCCACTCAACAACATCATCCTAATTCTTCATTACCTACATTTGATCCACAATATCAACCTTATTCTCCACCCTCAGCTTATTATCAACATTACACATGACCTTCAACTCATTCACCTTCTCCACAATCTCAGTGGAATCCTCAGAGAGGTACCTTCAACAAATTTGGTGGTGGTTCTTATGGTAATCGATCTGGTGGTTTTAGAGGTGGAAGATGTGGTAATGGTGTTCATGGTTGTAACAGATCTGGAGGATATCCTACTAATTTCTTTCCTCCACAAAATCTTATCATATATAACTATTACATTGAATGTCATATTTGCATCAAACCTGGTCATTCAGCAAAGGAATGTAGATACAAATATGATACCAATGAAAACATGGCTCAAGCACATTACACTACTTCTTCATATCCTGGTGATGACTATGATGATTTCTGGTGTCCTGAATAAGAAGCCTTTGCTGTTTACAATGATAATTCTGCTTCCACTAGCTCTGGATGGGTACCTGGCTCAGGTGCTACTCATCACATCACCTCTGATCTGTCAAACTTGAATGTGCACTCAGAATATCAAGGACATGATCATGGCAGAGTTGGCAATGGCTCAGGTTTGAATATTTCTCATATTGGTACTTCAGTTATTAAACATGATGATTGCATATTTACACTCTCAAATGTTCTTCATGTTCCATCAATAACTAGAAATCTAATTTCAGTACACCGGTTTACAAAGAAAAATAACTACTTCTTTGAATTTCATCATGATAAATTCTATGTGAAGGATGTGAATACCAACAAGGTTCTGCTCACTGGTCCTGTTACAGATGGTTTATATCATTTGGACTTCACTTCTGCTCGGCTTAAACATGCTATTACTTCAACTGCTTCCTCATCATCCACATGGCATAATAAACTTGGACACCCAGCATACAAGACCTTGAAGAATGTTCTGTCTTCAGTTAATGAGGTACTTGATGATCATCTGCCTAAATCTCTTTGCTCAGCTTGTCAACTTGCAAAGAATCATGCTTTACCTTTCCATCTAGTTCAAATTATGTGTATGGTCCTCTGGATTTAATCCACTCAGATGTATGGGTTTCCCCTCTTTGTTCTATCAATGGATTCAAGTATTATGTTTTATTTATTGATTCATTTAGCAGATTTACTTGGTTATATCCGTTAGCATACAAATCAGAAGTACTTGACACCTTCATCAAGTTTAAAACTCATGTTGAAAATAAATTTCATAGAAAAATCAAATATGTTCAATTTGATTGGGAGGTGTATATGGGGAAAAAAGGTTTTCTGATTTTTCAATGAATTGAAGAGACGAGCGTGTTGTCGAGACTCCTCAACCGAGCAAACTGCTCAACCTCACACAGATGCACTGCAAAGGGAGTGCTTAGATTCGAGAGATCAATCTGTAGGACTCCGGCCTAAACCAATTCAATAGCCGTTCCAGAGTCAATTTGATCGCGACGAGGGAGATGGGTTTATCTGTAGGAGGCAAGCTGAGAATTGTGTGGGGTCAATGATGATCGAGGATTATGGATGTGTTGAAGGTTTCTGCAATAATGATGAACTGCTGGAGTTTTGAATAAGTTCTGATGGATTGATGAATTTCTGAGAGTAACTGCTCGAGAAATTCTATGTAAACGAATGTTGTTTCTTGTCCTCAATCATGGATTCAGAGACTTATTTATATTTTCAGAATGGTAAAAACATCTTGATCCCTATAAGTGTGATGGTTTCTTGAGTGAAAGAGTGGAGAGATGGGAGATCGTGGTGAAACCAGTTCCAGGTCGTGCGGAGACTTGGTTGATCATTCACCCACTACTTTGCTAACTCCTTCAACCGTTGACACGACTTACTCACATTTCTCATTGTGGATAAATCCACGTGCTGTAGGCCGCCAGACCAAAACCCTAATTGATATCCCCCAATGTGACGTGATTGATGTCCCACGAATCGTGGAGTCTGCATGACAGGCGTGTATTAATTAGTCAGTTGTTGACTGATTAAATGGTGAGTCTAGATTTATTGAATTGAGCATGAGTGATGAATACTCAATGGAACATGTTAGACATTGCTCGAATATTGTAAATTTTAGCAACTGAGCAAGTACTGCTCGACGAATTACTGAATATTGATAGTTAGATCACTATTAGAGCAATTGAGCAAGTATTGCTCAATTCGACGAATTACTGAATATTGGTAGTTGGATCAATATTCGAGAAATTGAGCAAGTATTGCTCAATTCGAAAAATTACTGATAAATTACTGAATATTGATAGTGGATCAATATTTGAGCAACTGAGCAAGTATTGCTCAATTCGACGAATTATTTATTTATTGGTGACGTGATCCAATAAAATATTAATTAAAATATTGGTAGATTACCGAATATTATATAATTAATCCGCGTGTTGTTTGCTGGATCAACATAAATTTATTTAGTGTTTGAACTTGCTCAGAATGATGATTTGTTGAGCGTTTGTTCGAAACCCTAGTTTTTGATCAATTGTTCGTTTATTGGTGGATCACTGAAAATAGGTCAAGTGAGAGAGGACCGACCACATGGAATTATGGACGTCCATGTGGTGCCCGAGCGCTTGAGTGAGCGTGCACCAGAGTTGGTGAAAGAATGATGATTAAATGCTGGTTTCATCATTTACTGAAATAGTGCTCGTCTGAGCATTAGGTAATAAAACCTAATTTATGGAGGAGTGAGGGACCGTCCAAGAAGGCATGGAACCGTCCCTTGAAGGTGTGGGACCAGCTGATGGTCGATTGAGAAAATCCCAAGTTGGTTGGAAAGAGTTTGGACCCAACATGAGCAATTGCACAAATTAGGTCAAAATTGTGAAAACGTGTGAGACCGGCTCGTTGCAAGCCTTAGAGCCACCCTTGGTCGGTCAAGTGAGCATGCTCGTGTCACCATAATTCCTGTATCTCAGTCCTGAGAGTTTTCGGCATTTTTTGATGTGCGTTTGAGAAATATCTTGAATTTTCAGAAGAGTTCGATCTTTGACTGAAATTCTCGATTTTGCTCGAATGAGCAAGTAGATTCTTTCCCGCTTGATTAAAATTTCTTGGATATTAAAATAATAATATTTTAATATATTTTCGTGAGTAGCCTAGTCAGTCATGTGACCATGTTAACTTTTGGCCTTTTCATGGTTTGCGCAATATTTGAGAAAATATGGAGAAACCATGATTTTTGCCGAAACAGGGAAGTTTCATGAGATGAGAGAAATAACACTTTATAAAAGATTATGGATTGCAAGGTGTGGGACCGTACATGGCTAGGGTATGGCCGGTCGGCTAAGTTTCCCGGTCCCGCGACACCTTTCCCTATTTTGTATTATTATTTTTCATGAAACCACGAAAATATGGAGAAACCATGAAAACATGGAGAAACCATGAGTTTTGCTCAAACAAGGAAAGTTGTTAGAATGGAGGAGTCTTCATGAGTTCATGAAAATAACAAAAATAAGGAATAATAATGGGAGAGGCATGGGACCGGCGACGACTAGGGCATGGCCGGTCCCGACCCATGAGCGCCTCTTCATTATTTTAATGTTATTATTTTCTCTCTCCTATTTTGTATAGGATTCCTCATTCGTCCATATTTTGGATGCTCGTTCGCACATTTGGGTGCTCGTTCGTGCATCATGGTTGAGTACACTTGCACCATTTTATGGGACTCACTCAGGAATAGTCCAGATGCCCGATTGTTGAGTATTTATTACTAATTTATGAAATTCAGTGGAGAATGATTCATGAAATTGAGCAATAAAAGTGAGTAGTCATTTATTATCAGTCCATAGAATCAACTATGGATTTGACCATGGATTCGGAATAATAAAATGATAATTTTATTACCATCTCATGGAATCGTAGATTTGACCATGAAATCGGAGTAATAAGATAGGTGGTGACATTACCATTTCATGAGATCAGCCGTGGATTCGACCATGAAATCAGAGTAATATCTATTACCATCTCATGAGATCAGCCGTGGATTCGATCATAAAATCAGAGTAATACATTTATCTATTACCATTCCATAGAACCAGTCGTGAGTTTGGCCATGGAATGGGAGCAATAAGATAAGATCGATTATCTTCTAGGAATTCAGTGGTGAATATGACGTAGAATTTAATCTCTTGCGTATAGTCAGTGAATCAGCGAGTGTTGCCAATATCCCGAAGATGTTTTTCCCTATCAACATTTCATGTATGGAGGATTTCCTGAATCTATACACGGACACTCTACATAGTCAGGGAACAATGAGTGTCACCGGCCTCCTGAAGGCGTTATTGCTCTCAATCTTACGGAGAACCTCCCAATCGTTCTTCTATGTAGAGGGGAATTACTCTATGTAGTCAGGGAAAAGTGAGTGTCACCGACATCCTGAAGGCGTTAAGCTCTCAATCTTACGGAGAACCGCCCAATTACGTTATTCTACATAGAGGCTACAATGAAATGCCCGGTGCTGAACGCTCCGGAGAGGCTTTTGAGCGACATATGCATCATACTTCGTAAAACACGAATCGTCACATGGATTCCTGAAGCCGTGTCAGAAACATGCAGTATCATGATTTTACGGTTTTGACCTATGTTGAAAATCCTCCATTAACATTAAGTCCCCTGCTTATGGAGGGACAATCATGTTCCGCAGTAAGCACTAGATGGTGATTTTCAGTCGACGAGAGATCAGTGGTTGATCTCAGTCTACAAAGGCATTCTCAGAATCTCCAATTTACTCTAATGACGCAATATGCGAGTAAATGTTCGGGTGGAGACCCTGGTAATGTGATAGAGAGTCATCCTGTGAGCACGAAGAGATGAGGCGCTGCTGATTTGAGCGATCGAAGGTCTAGTTTTGGTCGGTTTAGGATTTACGGGTCCGGGCCCAAAAAATAAATCATTGTTTTAGGAACAGACGTTCGTTTGTTTGTTAGTTGAAGAAACAAACAAAATAGACCTGAGTCTAATGATAAAATTTTTGTCTATGCGCTTTCACAAAAGCCAAAATTTTATGTTTTAAATATGTGAGATTTAACAAAAGGGAATAAACTCTCGTTTCAAAGGTGGATGCTCGTACAAGAGAATTTTTTTTTTTAATAGACATGCGTCTGTTAGCAATAAAAGTTTTGTCTATGAGCTTTCATGAAAACATTTATTTTCGATATGTGAGCTTTTATAAATTTTTGAAAATACACATCTCGTTTCAAAGTTTCGCGAGCAAAAATATATACATATATTTTCAAAGTTACGTGAGTTTCACGTTAAGATATATATTTTTTGTAAAATCAATATTTTGATTTTGAACACTATTTGAATAATGAATTGTTCACGTGATGGAAGTTTCGTGAATTGTTCACAGTTTTATGAAAATCACGTTATGTTTTTGAATAATGAATTTTTTTCGTCTTTGCAGGTTTGAAGGAGCGAACAGATTCTCGAGATTGTAATCACTACAGCTAGTGAAATTGTAAATAGGTAAGAGTTGGATGGTTACCATTTTTGTAGACGCTGTTCTGAGCACCTTTATTCCATGATTCATTGTTTTGTTAAATCTTGCGCTTTTCCTGAACATGCTGAAGTAACCACTTTGCAAGAATGACTGACTCTCATGACGATACTTCCAAAGATGGTGTTTCCAGAGATGACATCTCAAATTTAAGAAATGGTACTTCTGGGACCTCTGAGTGATGGTGAGAGATCCTTCATACTGAGTTGTACTACTGGTTATTTCATTATCTTTACCACAGGATGATCGTATAGTGAGATCCCGGATCAATGTAGACTCTACGAAAATGGAAGAAAGTCTACGGGAGCGGAGAATCCAGAAGTAAGGACTACAAGATGTTAGCAAATGACGTGCAGTCCCCAGCCGTTTCTTTGGTGAGTTGTTAGCGCTTCTCGTGTCATGACTTTTCCCTACCCGTGCAATTAGGATCACGAGACTAAGGTTTGTTATTTCTTTTCAGAATTTTTCTCCATCGATTGACGGTATTCAACTTGTTCTCGGGAAAACAATTCAGGATTCCGGCACTGATGAAGAAATCGATGTAAGCATCTCTTTCGTGCAGGTGATCGTGGCATCTCCTTGAATGAAATAATAATCGTTGTTGATGAATCCAGGAAGAATTCTTGGATGAACAAGGTATTGATGCTTCTCATTCATCTTTGGACCATGGTGAGACGGAGAATTCTCAAAACCCGAAACCGCATGAAAGTAATAACGCTTCTAATGATGACTCCGGCAATATTGGTTCTTCGAACGGATTAGAGACCACTCAAGTAAGTACCCATATTACATTTTCTTCATAGAAGTGTAGGATATATGATTCATTAATGAATGAACGAAGACCCATATGAATGAATGGAGAATTTTACCGAAATACGTCACCAGAAAATTCAGAACTCCGTCTTTTAGAAAAAACGCTGTAAAATCTTCGTCCGATGTTGGATTTTGGCGATCTACCCATGTTTTTTCATGCCCACGAAATTTCCAAGCTTTATTGAAGAATATTTTTGAGTTTTGAGCATGTTTAGGGGCTGAAATAGGCGAAACAGTAAACTTCTAGGAGACTTCTTGAAATTTTTCAGATGACATGTAGTCTAATGTTTTGGCCACATCCCTTTGCTCGTCTCTCCAATTTATGTGAATTTTGGATATGTTGTAGAGGACATCCATACGAAGATAATGGTATATTAATAATCCCTATATTATTCACCAATTTCTCCCAGATCACTGCTTTGTGCGTGACAGTGTAAAATCATCTCAGACGAGCTTGTTGTAAAACACTCATGTTGTGTCTTTAGACCAGTCGCTTGTGTCTTGAACGGTTGGTGAAGGATTTAAATGTCATTGATTAATTTGAGATCAGGACCCCTTGATTGATACATGAGCATGGTTCTTGCAGTGCCATCTTGTTTCTGTCATCCGTAGAAACATCATTTCTGAAACCCTGGTCACAGGACCATAACTGAGGTTGCTCTCAAGAGGGGATGATGTAATGACCATGGTTGCATGTCCTGGTGGTAGCATTCCTTCTATGAATAATGGTTAGAACATGAGAGTCCGGTTCCACGGGTCTTGGACTGTGAAACTGATCATCATGATCAGTGGACCGTCAGTCCCCAGTATTTTGTTAAATCTCTCCTTTTCGTTTTCTCTTCTTCTGGCAAGACTTGGATAGAGGACCCAGGTAGAAAAATTGATGTAAAGACCTAGGTGGTCGAAGTTGAAGGTACCTTGATGAAGGACTTAGTGGAAAGACCTGGTGGATACCGATCGACTGTGGAAGTTATGAATCTCATCCAAGAATTGCTGCTTGCATGTTGTATGCTCTGGAAGCTGTAGGAACCTCATATGACGTCGGAATTTGATGCTTGACACCAACTTTTGAAGATAATAGACCGGGTTATCTCATGAGATAAGAATAACTCAATTTTGATTTATATAGATCAGCCAACGAAGCATGCACATTTGTAATTTGTAATCCCGTACAAAATTTTCAGATTTCGTAGACCTGACGGTAAAGGCCATATCTTTCAGCTCGTATGTCCGATTGATGCGCCCTTTTGATATGTTATATAAGAGACATAGACGAACATATTTCATTGAGTAAGAATTGTCCCATTAATCACCTATTGGTACGATTATCTAAACCCATGACCTGAAGTGTGTTGTATCTCATTTGTAGAGGTTGTAGAAGTCTTTGGCTTGTGCCCACCAGTCGTAAAAGCTTTGAGAATACTTTCATGCGAACATATTTTAATGGATACACATCTTGATACGAATCATTAATGCTTGGAGAAGTCCGCTTCATCGAGCGATGCTTCAGAAAATGGTTAGTTGATGAAGCCCTGTCATGAGGATGTTGCTCCTGAGACCGTTGTTGATATTATTATCACGATTGAATTTTCTCCACAAATTCTTGTTGATGCTGAGACCATGCACAAAGTTCCTCCAAATACCCTTGTTGATGCCGGTTCGAGGTTGCTCCAGAGAACGAAAAGGCTAGAACCATGATTTTATGTGATCAGTGCAGAGAAGAAGTTCCTCAGTCGTGCAGGGGATTGTGATGTAAAGAAGTCCCGTTGATGAAGTTTTACGAAATCACCTCGGGTTGCCCAATGTATGTTGAAGGAGTTAGTGTTATTCATGTATGAGTGATGTTGCATCTGCTTCAGAAGTATTATCATGGGATAATGAAGACTTATCGATTGTAGTTCAGTTATACTTTGATCGTGCCGGTGTTGAATCAGTGTCGAGATATTTGTGTTGAAGCCAGAGGCGCCATTATCGAAGGTTTACTCTTTGACTGGGAGTACAATTTGAAGGCTTCTTAGATACTTCAGCATTGAAGCGTCATATCCCTTGAGCATGTCTTAGGTTTGATCATCTCGGCCCCAACTATCTTCTGTTGATTCAGCATTCCTTTCATTGCGGTAGTGGGATTCAACACTTGTGCAGACATCAGAGCTTTCTGATTTTTTGGCACACATGAACACTCCTGCAAGGCTATGGAGAAACGCCCAAAGTGTTCTTTGCCATGCTTGGACATCATCTCAGTAATGAATGTCTCAGTGAGATGCTCGATTCGGAGAGGTGTCAGATTCAACCACTTAGTAAAATACTAATATGGTGAAGCTACCGTTCATAACGTCCTGCAATAGCAGAATTGATAGCAGAATTGAGTCACCATGCTAGGATAGCATGTGAGGAAATAAATGACATAAACATGGAAGGAATGAGACTTGCCTGAGTGCAAAACCTTTTGATGAATGTCTATGCATGTTTTGCAGGTTCTTGCTTTAACCTCGTCAAAGTTTGAAATTCCTCCAAGTGCTCTGATGATGGAATGTCCGCCAAATCTTCTGGATCTGAACTTTCTTTGTTAGAGAGATGTGCAACCAAAGGCGCTTTGTCAGCAGCCATCTTTTCAGCGTGGATTCACGCGTGTCTGAAGAACATGTCATATCCTGGATCTTCCTGATTACGTGAAACTTGATTTGTTGAACTTATGTTTACTTTAAGAGTGATGTATCCATAAGTATTTTCGAGCTAAGGTCTCTGATTGAGATGGGATCACGAGTAGCTTCTTGTCGAGTGATGCCCGCGGCTCTGAGGTTTTCAGTGGAATGATGTTGATGGCGGTGTCAGCATCAATCAACATTCTTCCGAATTTATTTCCTCTGAGATAGACTGTGGTAAGCAGTCCCCAGTCGTGCATCTTCTTGTCTTTGGATGAAGGTTCAAGGAGTATTTCCGGGATGGACAGACGTCTGACACAATGTAATTCGGTGCTGTGAACATGTCTTTCCTTTGTGCCTTAAAAAAATAGAGCAATTTCACAGATATGCTCGATCAACCATTGAATTGCTTCTTTGACTGGTTGTTCAGAGAGTATAAAGGTTCTAATTGGGAGAGGATTTGTGTGTACTCTTTCAGTCCCCAGTTGAAGCTATTGTGGATCAACCTTCTCTTTGAAGATGTGCTTCAAAATATTGCAGTTACTTGTTAGATGGTTGATGAATCTATGAAGATGACAATACCTGAGATTCTTCATTTTTCCTTCAGTTGTATCTCTCTGATGAACAAAAGATTGCCTCATCTTGAACCCAGAATTCCGGTAACTCGATCACTTTTTCAGTGGGAAGATGGAAGTTTGAGTCCCCGTTTGATCATTTCTCCGTTCGTTGATGCCGAGTAGAGGATTGTGCAAGATTGGTTATCCTTTCTTTGCACTTTCGGTGGAGCTTGGGATGTTGGAGAAGCGTTCTTATGTGGCTGCACTTCGGGTTTTCTCTTGCTCCCTTCAGCAACATTCATGGAAGGTTGGAGATTGTACTGCTTGTTGACTATGCGTCGGCTACTTCGAGGTTCCTCGACCTTGCAGACTTTGTTCTTTCCAGTAAAGCAGGTGCAGTAGTCGCTGATCGTCTGGCTGCTTCATGAAGCTTTGAGAAAGTATGAAACCAGAGATTTTCTAGCAAAGATCTGTAAACCGGGATCATTCCGTTGATGCACAAGTCAACCAATTTGTTCACTGATATTCGGGTCATGACAATCCAAAACTTGGACTCTGAACCTCTTCACATAATCGTTCGGATGTTCAGTATTCTTCTGAGCCATCCTTCCAGGTATACGCTCGGCCTGTCAGAGATTTCGAGAATTCCTTCATACGGATAACATGGTTGTATTAGCGCTCTCCTAGTGCCTCCAGGAATCGAGATACGTGTTCTCGAGCATTCCCTGTTCCGTTGTACAGTGTGAACATTGGGGAAGTGTATCCCTTCAAGAGAGGAATTATTTTCGTAGCAATAGGATACGGAGGTTGATGACGATGAACAAATGATGCTTTGTATTTTCCTCGATCCTCCATGAAGCGTTCCAGGTCTTCACGAGTGATGAAGCCTGTAGGTTCCTTTGATAGTGGGTTATCTGCATCCTTGTGAACTTCATCATCATCTACTACATGGATTGGAGTGACTTCAGGATCAGCAGTCGAGGACGTCTCTTTGGCCTTTCCTTTCTCTATAGTTTTCTCTGACATCTTGTCAGTGAGAGTTTTGAGATAATTGCATAACTCTTTCTGTGTTACAGCCATGTCAATATGATTTTTGGCGAGAGTCTCTTGCACCTTCATAAGATCATCTATAGTAGGCGGATTTTCTCTGATTTTCTCGGGAGACCGGCCGAAGAGAGGATGGTTGCCGACGTTGGTTTGAGGAGGAGTAGTATCAACAACACCGGTGTTGGAAGCAGGAGTAGTTTCTGGAGCACCACCGCCGTTGCTAGTGCTAGCGTTTTTTGTGTTAGGATTTATAACTGAACCTGACCTAAGATCAACCATTTTGTGAAAGATTGAGATTGCTACCGAGAGATTAATCTCCCACCGTGGTCGCCAATATGTAGATGGGGAAAAACGGTTTTCTGGTTTTTCAGGGAATTGAAGAGACGAGCGTTTTGTCGAGACTCTTCAACTGAGCAAACTGCTCAACCTCACACAGATGCACTGTAAAGGGAGTGCTTAGATTCGAGAGATCAATCTGTAGAACTCCGGCCTAAACCAAGTCAATGGTCGTTCCAGAGTCAATTCGGTCGCAAAGAGGGAGATGGTTGATCTGTAGGAGGGAAGCTGAGAATTGTGTGGGATCAATGATGATCGAGGATTGTGGATGTGTTGAAGGTTTCTGCAATAATGATGAACTGCTGGAGTTTTGAATAAGTTCTGATGGATTGATGAATTTCTGAGAGTAATTGCTCGAGAAATTCTATGTAGACGAATGTTGTTTCTTGTCCTCAATCATGGATTCAAAGACTTATTTATATTGTCAGAATGGTAAAAACATCTTGATCCCTGTAAGTGTGACGGTTTCTTGAGTGAAAGAGTGGAGAGATGGGAGATCGTGGTGAAACCAGTTACAGGTCGTGCGGAGACTTGGTTGATTACTGACCCACTACTTTGCTAACTCCTTCAACCGTTGACACGACTTACTCACATTTCTCATTATGGATGAAGCCACGTGTTGTAGGCCGCCAGATCAAAACCCTAATTAATATACCCCAATGTGACGTGATTGATGTCTCACGAATCGTGGAGTCTACATGACAGACGTGTATTAATTAGTCAGTTGTTGACTGATTAGACGGTGAGTCTAGATTTTATTGAATTGAGCATGAATGATGAATACTCAATGGAACATGTTAGACATTGCTCGAATATTGTAAATTTGAGCAACTGAGCAAGTACTGCTTGACGAATTACTGAATATTGGTAGTTGGATCACTATTCGAGCAAGTATTGCTCAATTCGACGAAATACTGAATATTGATAGTTGGGCAATTGAGCAAGTATTGCTCAATTCGACGAATTACTGATAAATTACTGAATATTGATAGTTGGGCAATTGAGAAAGTATTGCTCAATTCGACGAATTATTTATTTATTGGTGACGTGACCCAATAAAATATTAATTAAAATATTGGTAGATTACCGAATATTATATAATTAATCCGCGTGTTGTTTGCTGGATCAACATAAATTTATTTAGTGTTTGAACTTTCTCAGAATGATGATTTGTTGAGCGTTTGTTCGAAACCCTAGTTTTTGATCAATTGTTCGTTAATTGGTGGATCGCTGAAAATAGGTCAAGTGAGAGAGGACCAACCACATGGAATTATGGACGTCCATGTTGTGCCCAAGCGCTTGAGTGAGTGTGCACCAGAGTTGGTGAAAGAATGATGATTAAATGCTGGTTTCATCATTTACTGAAATAGTGCTCGTCTGAGCATTAGGTAATAAAACCTAATTTATGGATGAGTGAGGAACCGAACCTTGAGGGTGTGGGACTAGCTGATGGTCGATTGAGAAAATCCCAAGTTGGTTGGAAAGAGTTTGGACCCAATATGAGCAATTGCACAAATTAGGTCAAAATTGTGAAAACGTGTGAGACCGGCTCGTTGCAAGGCTTAGAGCCGCCCTTGGTCGGTCAAGGGAGCATGCTCGTGTCACCATAATGCTCGTGTCTCAGTCCTTAGAGTTTTCGGCATTTTTTGATGTGCGTTTGAGCAATATCTTGGATTTTCAGAAGAGTTTGATCTTTGACTGAAATTCTCGATTTTCCTCGAATGAGCAAGTAGAACCTTGCCCGCTTGATTAAATTTTCGTGGATATTAAAATAATAATATTTTATTATATTTTCGTTAGTAGCCTAGTCGGTCATGTGACCACGTTGACTTTTAGCCTTTTCATGGTTTGTGCAATATTTGAGAAAATATGGAGAAACCATGATTTTTACTGAAACAGAGAAGTTTCATGAGATGAGAGAAATAACACTTTATGAAAGATTATGTATTGCAAGGTGTGGGACCGTCCATGGCTAGGGCATGGCTGGCCGGCTAAGTTTCCCGGTCTGCGACACCTTTCCCTGTTTTGTATTATTATTTTTCATGAAACCACGAAAATATGGAGAAACCATGAAAACATGGAGAAACCATGAGTTTTGCTCAAACAAGGAAAGTTGTTAGAATGGAGGAGCCTTCATGAGTTCATGAAAATAACAAAAATAAGGAAAAATAATGAGAGAGGCATGGGACCGTCCACGGCTAGGGCATGGTCGGTCCCGGCCCTTGGGCCTCTTCATTATTTTAATGTTATTATTTTCTCTCTCCTATTTTGTGTAGGATTCCTCATTCTTCCATATTTTGGATACTCGTTCGCGCATTTTGGTGCTCCTTCGTGCATCATGGTTGAGTACACTTGCATCATTTTATGGGACTCACTCAGGAATAGTCCAGATGCCCGATTGTTGAGTATTTATTACTAATTTATGAAATTCCGTGGAAAATGATTCATGAAATTGAGCAATAAAAGTGAGTAGTCATTTATTATTAGTCCATAGAATCAGCTGTGGATTTGACCACGGATTCAGAATAATAAAATGATAATTTTATTACCATCTCATGGAATCGTAGATTTGACCATGAAATCAGAGTAATAAGATAGGTGGTGATATTACCATTTCATGAGATCAGCCATGGATTCGACCATGAAATCGGAGTAATATCTATTACCATTTTATGAGATCAGCCGTGGATTTGCTCATGAAATCGGAGTAATACATTTATCTATTACCATTCAGTAGAACCAGTCGTGAGTTTGGCCATGGAATAGGAGCAATAGATAAGATAGATTATCTTCTAGGAATTCAGTGGTGAATATGACGTAGAATTTAATCTCTTGCGTATAGTCAGTGAATCAGCGAGTGTTGCCAATGTCCCGAAGACGTTTTTCCCTATCAACATATCATGTATGGAGGACCGCCTGAGTCTATACACGAACACTCTACATAGTCAGGGAACAGTGACTGTCACCGGCCTCCTGAAGGCGTTATTGCTCTCAATCTTACGGAGAACCGCCCAATCGTTCTTCTATGTAGAGGCGAATTACTCTATGTAGTCAGTGAACAGTGAGTGTCACTGACATTCTGAAGGCATTAAGCTCTCAGTATTACGGAGAACTGCCCAATTACGTTATTCTACATAGAGGATATGATGAAATGCCCGGTGTCGAATGCTCCGGATAGGCCTTTCGAGCGACATATGCATCATACTTCGTAAAACACGAATCGTCACATGGATTCCTGAAGCCGTGTCATAAACATGCAGTATCATGATTTTATGTTTTTTACATTTGTTGAAAATCCACCATCAAGGGGAGTACAGAAATGTTTCTACCTATCTAAACAATTGTGGAATTGGTCACAGGGTATCTTGTCCACACGCACATGCTCAAAATGGAAGAGCTGAAAGAAAACACAGACATATAGTTGAAACTGGTCTAGCATTACTATCTCATGCCTCATTACCACTATCTTTTTGATCATATGCCCTTTGTAAGCAACTCATCAATATCTTTAGCAAGATTAATTAGAGCGGTTACCAAACAGATGCTTCCTTTGTTGTTTGGAATACGATCCAAAGGATGCTATCACATGCGTGACTCTAGAAGTCAAAGGTACAGGGATACTGAGGGAACTAAGTAGCTAGGGAGTAGTCTGTTTTGTCTCAACTATACGAAGTTGGTATTAGATTTTGTATAGGTGCTTAATTCTGATAGTATTCAAAACTGGATTAGGTCCCAGGGTTTTTCTACATTTGCGGTTTCCTCGTTAACAAAATATTGTTGTGTCATTTACTTTTTTTTTCCGCATTATAATTGTTATTATAATTAAGTAAATTACACACGTACATTAATTCCGAAGTACTTGATATTGATCCTATAGGGCTTCAGTTATTACCGAACCTATTATCAAGTGCACATTTTGTTGTAGTATCGTCTCGATCTTGTATCCGTAGTCGTTGATTGTTGCAACCCTTCGTTTGGCATCCAGCGGATTGAGGCATGGCCGGCGTGGCTTTGGCATGGTTTAGGCGCGGCCAAGCTAGGATTTTGGCATAGTTTTAGGCGCGGACAAAATTAGGGTTTTGGCATAGTTTAGGCGCGGCCAAAATTAGGGCTTGGCATTGGGACAAATTTTTCCACGCGTTTGGTGGCGAACTTGGAGGGCTGAGATTTGCATCTCAGAAGGAAGGGTGGCCGTTGAATGTTGCAACCCTTCATTTGGTAGCCTGCAGCATGGAGGCATGGCCGGCGTGGCTTTGGTATGGTTTAGGCGCGACCAAGCTAGGACATTGGCATAGTTTTAGGCGCGACCAAAATTAGGGTTTTGCCATAGTTTAGGCGCGGCCAAAATTAGGGCTTGGCATTGCGCAAAAGTTGCCACGTGTTTGGTGGCGAACTTGGATGGCTGAGATTTGCATCTCAGAAGGAAGGACGGTCGTTGATTGTTGCAACCGTTCATTTGGAAGCCAGCGGCATGGAGGCATGGCCGTCATGGCTTTGGTGCGGAGGTGTGGCTGGAATGTCATGCCATTGGCACTATGGTGCGGCTGGCATGGTTGGTATGCCTTTGGCGCGGAGATGTGGCTGGCATGGCATGCCATTGGCACGGTGGTGCGGATGGCATGGTTGGCATGCCTTTGGCGCGGAGATGTGGCTGGCATGGCATGCCATTGGCACGGTGGTGCGGCTGGCATTCCTTTGGCGCGGAGATGTGGCTGGCATGGAATTCCATTGGCACGGTGGTGCGGCTGGCATGGTCGGCATGCCTTTGGCACGAAGATGTGGCTGGCATGGCATGCCATTGGCACAGTGGTGCGGCTGGCATGGTCGGCATGCCTTTGGCACAGAGATGTGGCTGGCATGGCATGCCATTGGCACGGTGGTGCGGATGGCATGGTCGGCATGCCTTTGGCGCGAAGATATGGCTGGCATGGCATGCCATTGGCACGGTGGTGCGGCTGGCATGGTCGGCATGCATTTGGCACGGAGATGTGGCTGGCATGGCATGTCATTGGCACGGTGGTGCTGCTGGCATGGTCGGCATGCCTTTGGCACGGAGATGTGGCTGACATGGCATGCCATTGGCACGGTGGTGCGGCTGGCATAGTTGGCATGCCTTTGGCGCGGAGATATGGCTATTAGGGTTTAGCGTGTCGAAACCCTAGTTTAAAATATGTGGCACGCGTGATTGGCACGTTTGGCTAGCATGCTCGGCTGACATGTGTAGAGATGATGCCAGTCAGTACCGAGGGATCTGCCGTGGAGCATGGCATTTACATAAAAAAAAGGTACCCCGGTAATTTTACGCAGACATGTTGAATGGTTTAATAAATGTGCTAGTGGCGACATTATTACTCAACTGTGATGTCACTGTTTGACTAAGGTTTTACGATTTTAACCCTAAACTAAAAACCACCATCAACATTAATTCCCCTACTTAGCTCAGAACAGGGGCATTGTTGCGAGGTAAGCATAAGATGGTGACAGACAAGGACAAAACGAAATAACAAGTCATGAAAAGATGGTCATGAAGATCCGTCTAACCTTTTCGAGAGGTAAGGAGAATTCGTGATTCTTGTGTTGGTGGCTTTGCGTGAATTCTGCTCGTGGTGTTGCTAGATAGGCCGCGTAGTGGTAGTGGTGGTTGATGTCCGGGAAGCAAACAGTTGGCATCAGCTTGGCTAGGCTGGGAAACGCGGAGTTGTTGGCGTTTCTGGCTTGGCTTTGCAAGCTGTTGGCATGGCTTGAAATGGAGCCGTTGGCATTGGTCGGATTGGAATGGAGCCGTTAACGTTGGATCGGCTTGGGATGAGCGCTGGATTGGCACGGTGCTGGCTTGGCATGGCGCAGGCTGTTGTATTTGCATGGCGCGGACTGTTGGCGTCGCTTGCAATCCCAGTTGCCTATTTCCATGCGTGGCTCATTAGGAAATCCTTTCCTTATTCATATCCCAAAGTATCACGTCCATATGAAAGGTGTTAGCTCTCTTCCTCATGTTATATTGCCGGTTTCGCTCCCAAGTTCCGGTGTTGGCGGTGGAGTGGTAGCAATAACGCTGGAAAGCGTGTTACCAGTACGTATCTCCATTTTTCTTTACTCCTGATTAGTGTTTTGACGTGAGATTTCACTGAGGCTGAGTCTTCGGCTGTAATGTAGACCCATCTTGTCTGCTCAGCATCCGTTTCTATTTCTCTTTAGGGTTTCCGCAATATATATACTGGTGAAATTATATCATCTCCCTCTTTTCAGTGTAAAGGTTTCTTCTTGTCGAGTCCATATTTTTTTATCATGTCAATCAGAAGCGGATCATCCTCAAGCCAGCTAGATTCTTCAGTCAAGCGCGTGAGGCCTAACTATCGTAACAATTCTTCTACCCGGTTCATCCGAGTCAAGAAGATTATACCGATATGCTTTCGTTAATCAATAGATGTTTCATTCTTTGCTAACGAGTGACAAAAGATTTTCTTTTATGCAGAGATATCGTGTTGGAGCATGCGTGACTATCGTTGATGAGGATGACTTGGTTGCCCCCCTCCTTTGAGTCCGATCCTGCCAACCACTGGAGATCTAGAAAACGCTGATTTAGGCATTTCTTGTCATGAGTATCCCAATGCAGGTTTGTCGTTCGAAATCCGCATGAAGTGTTTATCTTCTAACTACCAAAACGTTGGTGGGTTTCTGGTGCGGAAGGAATTCGTGACTCTTTACACGAAGATATGGAAAAGATACGGCCACATCGCTACCAGGAGTGTGGTGCAACATTGCTCGTCTGCCTTGGTTTCCACAGTGAATTGTCTCTTGCCTATGGTCGCTGAAATGGAAAGTATATCCATCTGTGCCGTCGTGGAACCAACTATTCAAAAGTGGGAGAACATCGTGTCTACCCGTGAATCCCTGAAGTTCAACGTGAGTTGATTGCATCATCGTCTTGACATCGTGAAGGTCTACAAAGCCGGTATTCTCGCTGATGTTGTTCCTGCTGTAAAGGCTATTTTGGAAGAGGAGTAGGCTCTGGCCATGGAGTCACAGAAGGTGGAAGAGTCAATTCAGAACTTGAAGAGCAGGACCGAAAGGTACCAAAACCGGTTGAGGATGATGCTTTCGAGGAACTACAATCTGTTGGATGGGATTTTCTGATTTATGTAGTTGCGAGACGTTTGGTTTCTTTATGGGTCTCGAGCGTTGTTTTTTTTTTTGAAGAAATAAGAGAATTTTATTGATTTGCTTCAATTAAACAAAAGAAAAGAAACTTGATAACTGAGATGTGAAAGGAAGCGAAAAGATGCCTGGCTAGCCGTGCTATGATATGGCGAGGTGTGAGGTGACGGTCAGGCGTAGTATGCCTTGATCCACTTTCCGTTGATGACCGCTTCCAGTTTTCCCCCGTCTTCTTTAATGACCTTGTAGTACCCGCTGTTGTACGCTTTCGTGACTATATAAGTCCCTTCCCATTTTGGGGAGAATTTTGGTGTGGACGCGTCTTGCTGGATGTGTTTGGCAGTCTTCAGTACCAAATCTCTCACTTGAAAAACCCGAGGCTTCACGGCTTTGTTATATGCTCTGGAAAAACTATTTTTGTACACTTCTGTGTGTTCTTCTGCTCTGGATCTTCTGGAATCCACATTGTCCAACTTTGCTACCCTGGCGCTTAATGCTTCAGATTCATTCCATCGAACTCCGCTTGCTTCGGCAATCCTAGCTGATGGGATTTTAACTTATGCTGGGAGGATGACGTCTGCGCCGTAGACAAAGGAGTAGGGAAAGGCGCCAGTGGAACTTCTTGGTGATGTCCGATACGCCCAAAGTGCCATTGGAAATTGTTCGTGCCATGTCCGAGGATTATCATGTACTGTCCGACTGAGGATTCAGATCAAAGTTTTGTTAGTGCTTTCAGCCTGTCCGTTTCCTTGGGGATAGTACACGGTGGAGAAAACTTTCTTAATTCCATATTCTTCAAGTAATTCCCATACTTGCTTGTTGGCGAAAGGAGTGCCGTTGTCGGTGATGATATGTTTAGGCACGCCAAATCGGCATATTATGTAGTCCTTGATGAACACCGCGATTGTTGCTCCAGTAGTTCCTCGTAAAGGTATGGCTTTGACCCATTTGGTGAAATACTCAGTCGTCATTATTATGTACTCGTACTGTTTTGAAGACGGCGGGTTGATCTTTCCAATGATGTCGAGTCCCCAGCTATAAAAGGGCCACGGACTGCTTATTGAGTGCATATGAGTCGACGATACATGGATAAGGTTTCCGTGGATTTGACATTTTTGGCATCTCTGAACAAAAACAACTACATCATCCTCCATGGTTGTCCAGTAGTATTTCTCGTGTATCTGAAGAAATAAATTCCATTTTCCTTGGTGTTCGCCTTCGTGCATTTCTTTCAGCATGATCAGGATTTCTTCCTTGTTCAAAAACCGTAGCAAAATTCCTCGAAAGCTTTTACGACATTAGATTCCTTCATGGAATATGAATCTCTTGGACCTTTGTTTTACCTTGGCTGCGTCCTTCTTGTTGGTGGGGAGTACGCCGTCGCGAAGGTAACTGATGTATGGCTCCTGCCAGTCCCCGGCATGGCCAATATTGAAGACTTCCAATTGATGTGGCGGTGCTTGACAATTGGAACAGGTTCTTTGAAGCAACCGAGATTGAACCTCTATTTCTGGCAAGTAGTAGCCAAGGCGTTGCAAACGGCGATAGAGTGTTACCACTAGTGTTAGCCCGCAAACTTCACCATGGACGCGGTGGAGTTGTTGTTGCGCTTCTTCCTCTCCGAGGAATCTTGACAAGGAACCGTCTGGGTTCCGATAGTACATCACTCCTCGGAGCATGAAGAAATTTTGTAAAGTTTTGAGACTGACCTTTCCCAGGGAAAGCGAGCTGTTAAGCTCTTGGATAATCGGTGTTCTGCAGTCGCCGTCTTCAGCCTCCTCGGGTTGCGAAATCCATTTTGAAGCCACGATTCGTCTCTTCACTGTCAGGGTTTCCTCAAGACCTTGGAATTGCAGTTTTGATGCTAGTGTGGCTAGAAAATCAGCATGTTTGTGGCTGCTGCGGCCAACATGCGTTATGGTCGCGTCGGCGAAGTAATTTAGTAACTTTTGTGCCTCGGTTCTATACGGGGCCAATGTTACTTCCTTCAGTGCGTATACTCCATTCACCTGGTTGACGAGTAATTTAGAATCCCCTCTTATTTCCAGACGCGTGGCTCCAACTTGTTTAGCTAATGACAATCCGATGAGAAAAGCTTCATATTCTGCTGAATTGTTGGTGCAAGGGGAGACTAGATTGAAGGAGTGCGAGGAGACTTCACCGACCGGGGATACTAGAACCACACCTGCTCCTCCGATGCCGTTGTTAGGGGTGGCGGAGCCGTCGAAAAATAGTAGCCACGTTTCTTCTTTGATGAAAGAGATTTCCGGAAAATCTCCAGGGAGGTCCTCGTGTAGCGTCGTGGTATTCTCTCCCGAGAACGCTGCTAGCAAATCCGCAACTGCTTGCCCTTTGATAGCTCTCGGGGAAGCGCACGTTATGTCAAATTCTGACATTTGGAGGAGCCATTTGGCTGGCCTTCTTATCAGGGCCAGTTTTGAGAGGAGGAACTTCACAGGATCAGACTTAGATATCAGCACCACTTTGTTGGAAAGCAGGTAATGTCTGAATTTCTGGATGGAGTGAATCAGGGCCAAGCACGCCTTTTCTACTTTGAGATATCTGAGTTCGGTATCTCTTAAAGTTCGACTGAAGTAGTATATGGTATGTTCAATCCCTTCGTCATCTTCTTGGGTGAGGAGAGCTCCGACGGCAGTGTCATTAAAAGCAGTGTAGAGGCACAACGGTCTTCCTTGTATGGGAGACTTCATGATGGCTGGGGAAGACAATATTTGCTGAATCTTCCGAAACGCCTCATGTTGTAACGTGGTCCAGACAAAGTTCGCTCCTTTCTTCAATAAGGGGGTAAACGTACCAACAAGTTGAGCCAATCCCGGTATAAAACGACGAATGTATTTTATTTTACCCATGAAACTCTGGAGTTCTTTCACAGTTCGTGGTGGTGGCATTGTGAGGATGGCTTGGGTTTTGACCGGGTCGACTTTAATTCCCTCGGCGGTTACCTGGAAACCTAAGAACTTACCCGAAGAGACACCAAAAGCACACTTCAATGGATTCATCTTCAGTTTGTACTCGCGACACCTTTCAAACACCTGCCGCAGAATCTCTGCATGGGCCGCCCGAGTTTTTTATTTAAACACTATGTCATCTACGTAATCTTCGACTTTCTTGTGAATCATGTCATGAAAGATGGTAGTCATGGCGCGTTGGTAGGTCATGCCAGCATTTTTCAAACCGAAGGGAATCACAGTATAATAAAAGTTTCCGAGGGGAGTTCGAAAAGCCGTCTTACTTGCATCGTGTTCGTACATCTTTATTTGATTGTAGCCGCTGTACCCGTCCATAAAAGAGAACATACCGTGTCCACTGGTGGAGTCTACCAGCATGTCAATGTTAGGAAGTGGAAAATCATCTTTAGGGCAACATTTGTTCAGATCCCTAAAATCGACACATCACTTTATTTGTCCGTTCTTCTTTTTTACCGGAACTACGTTTTCCAACCAAGTAGGATGGTGAATGGGCTTGATGAAACCAGCAGCCAGTAGTTTTTGAATCTCCAGCTTGATCTATTCTTCCACATCGTGCCTGAACTGTCTCGGGGTTTGTTTGACCGGCTTGGATCCGTGTATTATGTGTAGATGGTGAGTGACCAGCTTCTCATCCAAGACAGGCATTTCCTCGTATGTCCATGCGAATACGTCTTGATATTCTTTGAGAAGGTCTACCAGCTTCGCGCGTTCGTCTGCGCATAGAGTCGAGCCGATTGAGACGGGTCACGGAGATTCCTCACTCCCGATATTGACAACCTCAAGTTCGTCCATGGTAGAGTTGGTTCCGTCCTGTAGCTGTCGTGGTGCATCCGGTACTTCCTCTTGCGGCTCTTTACTGTGTTTGCGTTCTGCTGGGCGGAGAGTCTGTGTGGTAGTCTCCCCTGTTAATTTCTAACAATGACGTTGATATACGTTTTCCCTTTTTCATCATGACTCATGATAAAATCCCGTTCTCGCTTGGTACGGGAGCGAGCCAAACTCTGTTTTGGCGGGTGGAGACTGGAGCGCTTCCCTTCCGAAGAGATGGTGTGAGACCGGGTTTCTCTGTGAAACGATGCAAGCCAATCACTTTCTTCAATTGACGCCCACTTTGGCAGTGAAGTGTGGTGATTTTCGTTGGCTGCGCGCCGCTGGCTCTTCCTCGGCTCAAACATCTCCATGCCACAGATCGGCGCATATGGAGATAACGATGCAGAGATGCGGATGACTTCTCCGTTTAGAATGGTTTTCAGGCACTGGTGATATGTCGAACGAATAATTCTGTCGTCGTGGAACCATGGTCTTCCAAGTATCATATGGTAATCCAGATCCTTTTCGATTACTTCGAACCTTACCTTTGACTGGACCGGTCCTACTGATAAATTCAGGTTAATGTATCCATACGTGCTGGTTTGGTTCCTTCGAAATCGGTCATCATAGTGGACTGTCGCACGACTTCGCTTGGCCGCACCCTAGCTGTTCTAAGCTTCCTGTGGGTAACGACATTGGAAGACGCTCCTGTGTCGATGGGGGCCCTTTTGAATTCCACATCCTTGATACGGGATGTGACGTGTAGGGACCGGTTGTGTCCTTCTTCTGCCATCATGTCGTCGTCGGTAAACGTGACATTATTGATGGACATCTCCAGCATTCTTGACGTTTCCAAACGCGAAGGAACCAGGGATGCGTCTGACGCTATTCGATTTATGGCAATGAACGTATTCATCCGTTGATCCTTTGAAAGATGTAGGAGTTCACATAAACTTTCCACCAATGAGGCCGCTTCCTGGCCTACTGGTTTCCGATTGGTAGTGAAGCTGTTGACTTGGGAATGATCGTCTGGGACGTTAGTCCCCAGTTCCGGAGTTTCCGGGACAGGTAGGTCACTCAAATCCGATGTTAAGCTGATAAGGAAGTCGAGTATGCTATTAATCGCCGCTTTCATCAAATCCATATTCCTGGTGTGGATCTCCTGAACCCGTGCCAAATCGTCCAGCCTTGGAACTTCTCCGTCGATCGCGTTGTTGCATGTTGCGTTAGGAGAGGAAACATTGCCATTCGCCTGGGTGGAACTTGGGGGAACGGATTCAGTCCTAAAACCGACCATCTTCCTGAGTTGGAGTTAAAAAGCGTAATATGAGATTGTTATTGCAACCGAGAGATTAATCTCCCACTGTGGTCGCCAATTGTTTAAGGGTCAAAACAGTTTCTGCTGATTTTGGTAATTTCGAGTGTGTGGGTGAGAAACGAGTCTAAACCTTAAACAATATACTGCAAGGGAGTACTTTGATTCGAGAGATCAATCTGTACAAATCCGGCCTAAACCAAGAAATGTATGTTCCAGACTTTCTTCGGTCACAAAGTGAAGGAGAATGGTTGGTCTAGGGAGGGAAGCGAAGAGAGTGTTGAGACCAGAATAGTTGATTCGGGAAGAGTAGTTGTTTGACGACTTGTATCAGAAAGTGGAAAGCTAACAGATGGGAAAGCTAACAAGTGATTTCTGAGTGTTGTATTCTCCTGACCCAAAACTTGTTTTTTGGTGGAAATAGGTGAGACCTATTTATACAGGTCGCAACAAAACGTACCCTGGTCTCGTAAGAAGTGGAAGCAGTTGAGTAAATGGAAGAAATCGATAACGGGTAACGCCTGGATTTGATGTTTCCATAATTAAGGAAACGTTTCACCATTACTCCTTGTATTTACTAACCTCTTCACTCTTATGACATTTTTTTGTAATAGGCGTAGTGTACGCCGCACGCTGTAAACCGCCAGACCAATACCCTGATGAGCATCCCCCCAGTTTGTGACATGTTTTTATGTCTCGAATGTTTTCGTGGAAAACGTGTAGCATGTTGCTATTTTTTGCCAAGTTAAGATTGAGAGGCTTGCCGGTTCGGTGGTGACTTTCGACGGCCGAGATTTCGCATCTTGAGAGAAAGGTTAGACGTTGATTGTGGTTACCTTCCATTGGTAGCTAGTGGCGTGGACACGGTGCTGGCATGGCTTGCGCATGCTCTTGGCGTGGCTAATTAGGGTTTGGTTTCGTGACCAAAGAATTTACATAGCTAAGTATGTGTCGTGGCCAAACAGTTGCAGCATAGCTAAGAGATTGCCACAAGTCATTTGGTAGCAAGTTTATACGGCTGAGATCTGCATATCAGGAGGAAGGATAGTCGTTGATTGTTGCAACCCTACGTTTTCCAGCCAGCGGCATGGAGGCATGGCCGGCATGGCTTTGGAATGGTTTAGGCGCGGCCAAGCTAGGATTTTGGCATAGTTTTAGGCGCGGCCAAAATTAGAGTTTTGGCATATTTAGGCGCGGCCAAAATTAGGTCTTGGCATTGGGCTAAAAGTCGCCACGCGTTTGGTGGCGAATTTGGACGTCTGAGATTTTCATCTCAAAAGGAAGGGTGGCCGTTGATTATTGCAACTCTTCGTTTGGCAGCCAATGACATGGAGGCATGGACGGGGCGTGGCTCTGGCATGGTTAGGCGCGTCCAAGCTAGGATTTTGGCATAGTTTTAGGCGCGGTAAAAATTAGGGTTTTGGCATAGTTTAGGCGCGGCCAAAATTAGGGCTTGGCATTGGGCCAAGAGTTGCCACGCGTTTGGTGGCGAACTTGGACGGCTGAGATTTGCATCTCAGAAGGAAGGGTGGCCGTTAATTGTGGCAACCCTTCGGTTGGGAGCCAGCGGCATGGAAGCATGGCCGGCGTGGCTTTGGCATAGTTTAGGCGCGACCAAGCTAGGATTTTGGCATAGTTTTAGGCTCGTCCAAAATTAGGGTTTTGGCATAGTTTAGGCACGGCCAAAATTAGGGCTTGGCATTGGGACAAAACTTGCCACGCATTTGGTGGCGAACTTGAAAGACTGAGATTTGCATCTCAGAAGGAAGGGTGGTCGTTGATTGTTGCAACCCTTCGTTTGGCAGCCAGCGGCATGGAGGGATGGCCAGCATGGATTTGGTGCGGAGATGTGGCTGGCATGGCATGCCATTGGCACTATGGTGCGGCTGGCATGGTTGGTATGCCTTTGGCGCGGAGATATGGCTGGCATGGCATTCGATTGGCACGGTGGTGCGGCTGGCATGGTTGGCATGCCTTTGGCGCAGAGATGTGGCTGGCATGGAATGCCATTGGCACGGTGGTGCGGCTGGCATAGTCGGCATGCCTTTGGCGCGGAGATGTGGATGGCATGGCAGGTGTTAGAGCAATGCTCAGTCGAACTCGCATTCGTTGCTATCTCAAGCATGTTTGTCAATGTTAGTGATCAAAACTATAAGTCTTGATTTCTAGTCTACTATAGCTAAGTCTCGGACTAGGATAGAAAGTGCAGATGAGCTCAAGGACTTCATGGCGATTCATCATACAAGAAGAATAACTACTCAAGGAATCGGTGGAACTTCTCGACAAAAAGGTGTGTGAAGAATTGAATTTATCTGTCACTCAAAAGTCTATCTACTCTATCTCCTACTTCTTGAGAGAAAATGTCGTATGCTGTATATAGACTTAGATTATACACATTTGGTATTTCGAGCCGAGTATACCTCGCCTATCTATATCTCGAAATATGTGTTGGTAAGCGTTTCGCTTCGACCATGTTTATCTTTACCTAGTGACGAAAGTCATTATATGTTTCAATCACTTTGAAAATTGCTTTGACGAGAAATGGTGTAACAACTACATAACGTCCTCTAAGAATGTTTCAATGGTTGGAATGAGAGTTTAGATTACATAACCAATGATGGACATAAGTATTGTTGTGGAAACACATATGTGCATAAGTCCTATCCCTTGAACCAAAGTTTGCGAACTTTGCTGATCAAGAGAAACCGGAAGAATGGCTTCTTTCCAAGTCCGCGAACTCAGTCCGCGAACTGCCGAACTTCTCATCCCGAGAAATTCTGTTGGAGTTGACAAACTTGTTGCGTGAGTACCAGTCCGCGAACCGGCGGAAAGTATTTGCTGAGATTTTCTGCTGGAGTTTGTAAACTCTGCCAGGTTGCTTAAGTTTGCGAACCTAGTGTGCGAACTTAAGAAGGTTATATATCTGAAGATGATTTCTGAACTTAAACTTATAAAGACTGAGGAATGCAATTTGCAAACCGTGGCTATAAAGTTCATGAACTGATTCAAGTGAATCAAATCATCTTTGCTTCAATTGTGTCTTGTGTAGTACATAATATTTCCTTGTAATTGAACAACTCTTTAACTAGTTCATTTGAAGTCATTTGAACTAGTTATGGTGAAGAAGAATATGGTTGGTATGAAATGCTCATATGGATAACCTTTTGGTTAACTTGTTGAACCAACAAATGTACACGTTTGGGTACGGTTAACAAACCTAGAAGCATGCATTTCATTTGTGTATAAAAAGCTAAGTTTTCGATCTAACGGTTGAGAAATATTAGCTTGAATCTAAATCAGGTTTTCATCTAACGGTGGAAATTGTTTGCTTTGCGACCAAGGCGAAACCCTGATTTGAAAGACTATATAAATGAGACATCTAGTATTTTGTAAAACTAATCCCCACACTTCACGTGTGATACTATTTTGCGTGTTAGAGTCGATTCTCCTTTAACCTTTGGTTTGCTTCTTCTAAAACCAGGTTAACGACTTAAAGACTTCATTGAGATTGTGAAGCCAGACCGATACTACTTTTATCGTAGTTGTGTGATCTGATCTTGCATCTTATATCGTACGAGTACAATCAGATTGATTGTCTTGAGATTAATATCTCCGATAGGAAAGATATAAAAAGTAGTCACAAACATCTTCGTCTCATTGTTTGTGATTCCGCAATATCTTGTTTCGCTACCATATGAATAAGATTGTTGTGAGGTGATTGATTTATTTAGGCTGTTCTTCGGTAATATAAGACCCGATTATCAATTGGTTCCTGTTCACCTTGATTATTATCAAAAGACGGAACAAAAAGTTTAGGGTTTTTCTGTGGAAGACAGATTGATCCTTTGATAGACTTGTCTGTGTGAGACAGATTTGTTTATTGTCAAAGCCTGCGATTTTGGGTCGTAGCAACTCTTAGTTGTGGGTGAGATCAGCTAAGGGAATCAAGTGCGCAGTATCCTGCTGGGATCAGAGGCGTAGGGAGTACAACTGTACCTTGGATCAGTGAGAGACTAATTGGGGTTCAACTACAGTCCCGTCCGAAGTTAGCTTGGAGTAGGCTAGTGGCGGATTAATACAGTGTGTGTTCCATCTGGACTAGGTACCAGGGGTTTTCTGCATTTTTGGTTTCCTCGTTAACAAAATTTCTAGTGTCTGTGTTATTTCAGTTTCCGCATTATATTGTTTTGTCTTTATAATTGAAATAATACATATTGTGCGTTAGATCATCAATTAGAGTAATCCAACCTTTGGTTGTTGATTGTCGTTGATTGATCCTTGGATATTTGTCTTTGGTACCATCCAAGTTATTCCTTGTATTTGATTAGTACTCGCAGTTTCTGTTTGAGGAAATCAAATCAAGAGAGAGATATAAACTCGTTGATGTACTTTTAATTGATTGAGTCTTGTTGATTCTCTTAAAAGTATATTCGAGTTTGTCCATACAGATTGTTAAGCGAAATATTGGGAGGTATTGTTAGACCCCCACTTTTTCAATTGGTATCAGAGCAGGCAAACACGTTCAAGACCTTACAAGTCTGTGTTTGTAGCGATCTGACTCTATGGACAGAGGTGTTATCTCTATTAACGTACCACCAGTATTCGATGGCTCTAATTACTTATGGTGGAAAATTGTTATGCGAGCTTTTCTTCAAGCGCGTGATTTTGAATCATGGGTATATGTTGTTAATGGCTATGATGCTCCTGTTGTGGCAGTTGGAGATGTAAACGTTCCCAAGAATATTGGTGAATATAATCCTGCCGAGATACTTGCTGCAAACCAAAATTCCGACGGTTTTAATGCCATTACCCCAAATCTTCAACACCATGTGTCAAATTGCACTAGGTCTAAATATGCTTGGGATATCTTAGAAACCGTATTTGAAGGAAACTGCAGTGAAAAGGAAGCTAGGCTTCAAAACTTTAATTCCGATTGGGAGAACCTTCGTATGGTAGATGAAGATACATTTGATGAGTTTAATCACAGAGTGTCTTAAATTGTTAATGCATCTTTTGCATTGATTAAGACTATTCCTGAAAAAGACATTGTGATGAAAATTCTCAGATCGCTGCCATCTAGATACGAGTCTAAGAAGCATGCCATCGTTGAGGGAAATAACCTTGATAATCTTTCCAGAAATACATTGGTTGGAAATTTAAAGATATTTGATCATGAGCATACATCCAAAATCGGAAAGGATGTTGCCTTTAAAGCACAGAAGAAAACTAAGTTACTTGATAAAAATAAAAGTGTTTATGTCTCTGAGGATAATCAGTCTGAGGGTGATTTTTCGGATGAAGATCTTGAAAAATCAGTCTCCTTGATCGCAAGACAGTTTAGGGATCTTCTATTGAAGAGAAGTAAACGGTTTTCAAGAGACAAACCTAGGTCATCAGATAAACCTCACAATCGCGTTCCTCCTAAAAACAGGGATGCAAACGAGGCTGATGACGAGGATATGCCACAGTGCTTTAAGTGTAAAGGTTTTAGTCATTCTGCAAACGAGTTCCCAAATCGTAGAAAATACACTGGGAACAAAGGTCTTGCTGTAACACTTGATGAGATGTCTGAGATCTATGATTCTGATGAAGATAGGAAATCAAGTGTTGGCCTTCTATGTGAAAACATTGATTTTGATAATTGTAGCATTACATATATCAACCTTGATGGTTTCGGTGAAGAAGAGAATCCAATCAAGCTGGAAGAATCAATTGACCCATCCTTTGGAAACTCTGGTTGTAATGTTTCGGGATCTACTATGTGTCTGGCTGCTTTCATACCACAGATGCCTGAATACTATCCAAGTTTGACTTGCTCGTTTTGTTCTCAGAAGGGTCTTGAACTATCAAGATGTTACAAGTACAAACATCAAGTGAGGCACTCCAACAAACTTCAACGAAGATCAAATCGATTGACAAGGAAGCTTAAACTTGCTCAGAAGACTGCTGAGGTATGTAGGATTTTATCTTCGTCTAAGAAGTTGGTTTCCAAAGACAAAATAAGACCATTAGACAAGAAGGTATGGTCAAATCGCTTTGGTAGACATAAGTCTGAGGATTTCTCTCAATATGAAAATGGTGGACAAATTGTTGTTCACCACAGCACAAATTAATTGTGTTGTTTAGTAAATCTTGTCTCATTTGCCTGATCAAAAAGAGATAAGATTGTGTACCGCTCAGGCTTTAGGAAAAGTTTTTTTTTTAGGATTGTTTCTCCAGTCTATCAACTAAAGTAAAGGGTTATTATCGATAATTCTACTCTTTATAGGGTTTAGAATTGGGCGTCCACGAACCTGTTTAAAGGTTGCGAACCCTACATTCTTTTTTCCTCTCTGATATCTTTTATATCTTAAGACTGCTTGATGAGATTGTGAATTCCATTCACAAAAACCAATTGCTTATAACTGTTCTCTAAGCATCATGTCTTTGGATGGAAAAGATGTCAATATGATTGTTAAGCCATCAATCAAGGAAAAAGAGAAATCTCCAGTAACTCCTTCCTTGAAAAGAAAGAGGAGGAATACAAGAAAGCCAAGGGCTGTCCCTTCTAACTCTCAGAAGTTTTCCAATGTTCTTGATGAGTTCAAGGAAGTAAGAAAGGAGATTAGTGAAATAAATGCTTGCGTTTTAAGATCTTTGGAAATTTAAAAGGCCATGGTTCGACATCATCAACCAAGACGGTTTGTTGGTATTAACTCCTTCATCCACGAACCTTATATTCCGATGGATGTTGACGACAAGGAGTTCGGGAATGATAAGGAATTTCTCAAAGATATTGTTACCTAGTATGTCTTATTTTTGGTTTAGTTGGAAGAATAACTAGTGCTTTAATAGCAATGATTGTGACTACACATAGCTATTATTTTTCATCTTCTTGTTCTTTTTAGGTTTATTGGTTTAAATTCTAAAAATATTTGGAGGATGATGGTTTGCAGTATTTAATATTTATGATTTGTTAAATTGCAATTTGTTATGGGATATTGGTGTTTACGTCCCTGAACTATGCTTTCCCATATCTTGTCAAAAGTAAAGTCGTTAATGATCGGTATTCATGTATTGATTTAAGGATGAATAGACTTTTGACATATACAAAAGTTAAGCTTATATTGTCAATTCTTTGATGAAAGATAGGTTAAAATCTTTTGTGTTCAAGGATTATGTCTATTAAATATCGTTATGCAAATAGTGATGGAAGATAGAATGAATCCTTGTGTATTCTACAATATTGATCTTCACTGATCCATATTTTATGTAATACTGTGAGGCTCCGTAATGTGTCTTATGTTGATCACGATACAACCAAGTTGATTAATTTTTGATTAGCTTTGTTGGTTTCTCCACAAGGTACTTTATGTTGAGCATTCTTGAAATAAATTAATCATCTTGTTTGGTTATTTAGTTATTGCTCCATAAGTCCTTTTATGTTGAGCAAAAAAAATGACAATTAAATTGATTACTTTTGTAATTATTTTGGTTGTGTATTCCAATTAGATTAATTATGTTGAGTATATGAACGACTATCCTATTCATTTTCTAATGGTTATGTTAGTCGTATGCTCCGTAAGTTCTCTTATGTCGAGCATAATCAATTAAGTTGATCACTTTTGTGTTTAATTTGATTGCGTATTCCAATTAAATTAATCATGGGTTTACTTGTGATTAATTTGATTGAGTTTTTGGATATAGAAAATCATTCTCATGGTTTTTGGTGTCCAATCGAAATCCTTCTTTTCTTTTGAAATTAAGGACGCTCTTGTTGTTCCCTTGGGAATTGCATCAAATGGGGGAGAGTTCTTTTTAACTGGTGCTTAATGGTCATATCTTGAGGGGTGTGCGACTGTGGAATTTTAAAGGGGTTATCTTGTATCTTTAAACTCCTTGATGAATGCTATTAGCTTCGGATATATGATTGCATCTAAATTAGATGGTATGTATTTTCTTTTAGTCATGAAATGTCTCTTACGGAAATTTTATTATGATCCCGTTCTTGTACCTTTGCCAATTTTATTGACAAAAAGGGGGAGAATTAATATGTAGTTCACACTACAAATACATATGGTTTTTCGGATAATTGTGTAAGGGGGAGTGGTTTCCATGTGAGATGGGGTATTGACTAAGGGGGAGTGATACATATCCCATGGTATTATTGTTGAAGTTGTGATACAATTGGACTTTGACACTGTGTAATAATACTATGACACTGTATAACAATGATCGAGACCGATGCTTTCTCATTGTTATAGCTACGGATCTTCAACAGCGTGATGCTAAACTTACAACCTTTGGGATCATTGGAGTACTTGGAAGTGACGAAGATTTCGAGGAATGTTGAAGATTAGACATGTGGAATAGGACCTACTAAAGTTTCTTTATCTTTTTTGTATTCCATATGTATTGATAGTTTTGTCACTAAAATTGACAAAGGGGGAGATTGTTAGAGCATTGCTCGGTCGAACTCGCATGCGTTGCTATCTCAAGCATGTTTGTCAATGTTAGTGATCAAAACTATAAGTCTTGATTTCTAGTCTACTATAGCTAAGTCTCGGACTAGGATAGAAAGTGTAGATGAGCTCAAGGACTTTATGGCGATTCATCATACAAGAAGAAGAACTACTCAAGGAATCGGTGGAACTTCTCGACAAAAAGGTGTGTGAAGAATTGAATTTATCTGTCACTCAAAAGTATATCTACTCTATATCCTACTTCTTGAGACAAAAAGTCGTATGCTGTATATAGACGTAGATTATACACATTTGGTATTTCGAGCCGAGTATACCTCGCCTATCTATATCTCGAAATATGTGTTGGTAAGCGTTTCGCTTCGACCATGTTTATCTTTACCTAGTGACGAAAGTCATTATATGTTTCAATCACTTTGAAAATTGCTTTGACGAGAAAGGGTGTAACAACTACATAACGTCCTCTAAGAATGTTTCAATGGTTGGAATGAGAGTTTAGATTACATAACCAATGATGGACATAAGTATTGTTGTGGAAACACATATGTGCATAAGTCCTATCCCTTGAACCAAAGTTTGCGAACTTTGCTGATCAAGAGAAACCGTAAGAATGGATTGTTGCCAAGTCCGCGAACTGCCGAACTTCTCATCCCGAGAAATTCTGCTGGAGGTGACAAACTTGTTGCGTGAGTACCAGTCCACGAACTGGCGGAAAGTCTTTGCCGAGATTTTCTGCTGAAGTTTGTAAACTCTGTCCGGTTGCTTAAGTCCGCGAACCTAGTGTGCGAACTTAAGAAGGTTATATATCTGAAGATGATTTCTGAACTTAAATTATGAAGACTAAGGAATGCAATTTTCTAACCGTGGCTATAAAGTTCATGAACCGATTCAAGTGAATCAAATCATCTTTGCTTCAATTGTGTCATGTGTAGTACATAAGATTTCCTTGTAATTGAACAACTCTCTAACTAGTTCATTTGAAGTCATTTGAACTAGTTATGGTGAAGAAGTATAAAATGCTCATATGGCTAACCTTTTGGTTAACTATTGTTGAACAAACAAATGTACACATTTTGGTACGGTTAACAAACCTAGAAGCGTGCATTTCATTTGTGTATAACAAGCTAAGTTTTCGATCTAGCGGTTGAGAAATATTAGCTTGAATCTAAATCAGGTTTTCATCTAACGGTGGATATTATTTGCTTTGTGACCAAGGCGAAACCCTGATTTGAAAGACTATATAAAGGAGACATCTAGTATTGTGCAAAACTAAACCCCACACTTCACGTGTGATACTAGTTTGCGTGTTAGAGTCTAATCTCCTTTAACCTTTGGTTTTCTTATTCTAAAACCAGGTTAATGACTTAAAGACTTCATTTGGATTGTGAAGCCAGACAGATGCTACTTTTATCGTAGATGTGTGATCTGATCTTGCATATTCTGTCGTATGAGTACAATCAGATTGATTGACTTGAGATTAATATCTCCGATAGGAAAGATATAAAAAGTAGTCACAAACATCTTCGTCTCATTGTTTGTGATTCTGCAACATCTTGTTTCGCTACCATACGATTAAGATTGTTGTGAGGTGATTGATTTATCTAGGCTGTTCTTTGGGAATATAAGACCGGATTATCAATTGGTTCCTGTTCACCTTGATTATTATCAAAAGACGGAACAAAAACTTTGGGGTTTTTCTGTGGGAGACATATTGATCCTTTGATAAACTTATCTGTGTGAGAAAGATTTAATTATTGTCAAAGCCTGCAATTTTGGGTCGTAGAAACTCTTAGTTGTGGGTGAGATTATATAAGGGAATCAAGTGCTCAGTATCCAGTTGGGATCAGAGGCGTAGGGAGTACAACTATACCTTGGATCAGCGGGAGACTGGGGGTTCAACTACAGTCCAGTCCGAAGCTTGGAGTAGGCTAGTGTCTGTAGCGGCTTAATACAGTGTGTGTTCAATCTGGACTAGGTCCCGGGGTTTTTCTGCATTTGCTATTTCCTCCTTAACAAAATTTCTGGTGTCTGTGTTATTTCAGTTTCCGCATTATATTTTTTTATCTTTATAATTGAAATAATATAGGTTGTGCGTTAGATCATCAATTAGAGTAAACCAACCTTTGGTTGTTGATTGTCATTGATTGATCCTTGGATATTGGTCTTTGGTACCATCCAAGTTATTCCTTGTATTTGATTAGTACTCGCAGTTTCTGTTTGAGGAAATCAAATCAAGAGAGAGAGATATAAACTCGTTTATGTACTTTTCATTGATTGAGTCTTGTTGATTCTCTTAAAAGTATATTCGAATTTATCCATACATATTTCTAAGAGAAATATTGGGAGGTGTTGTTAGAACCCCTCTTTTTCAGCATGCCATTGGCACGGTGGTGCGGCTGGCATGATGGGCATGCCTTTGGCGCGGAGATGTGGCTGGCATGGAATGCCATTGGCACAGTGGTGCGGCTGGAATGGTCGGCATGCCTCTGGCGCGGAGATGTGGATGGCATGGCATGCCATTGGAACGGTGGTGCGGATGGCATGTTGGCATGCCTTTGGCGCAGAGATGTGGCTGGCATGACATGCCATTGGCACGGTGGTGCGGCTGGCATGGTTGGCATGCCTTTGGCGCGGAGATGTGGCTGGCATGGCATGCCATTAGCATGGTGGTGCGACTGGCATGGTTGGCATTCCTTTGGTGCGGAGATGTGGCTGGCATGGCATGCCATTGGAACGGTGGTGCGCTGGCATGGTTGGCATGCCTTTGGCGCGGAGATATGGCTATTAGGGTTTAGCGTGTCGAAACACTAGTTTAAAATATGTGGCACGCGTGATTGGCACGTTTGGCTAGCATGTGCGGCTGGCATGTGTAGATATGATGCCAGTCAGTACCGAGGGCTCTGCCGTGGAGCATGGCATTTACATAAAAAAAAAGGTACCCAGGTAATTTTACGCAGACATGTTGAATGGTTTAATAAATGTGCTAGTGGCGACATTATTACTCAAGTCTGTGTCACTGTTTGTCTGCATCAAATATCGCTTAGGTTGAAACTCCAGACTCGTAGATGACGGTCTCGTCTTTCCGTTGATGTATCATTTGCTTATTTTCATCAATTAATGAAGCATGTAGCGATATTTGAATATGGGCAGTCGAAACTGAAATTCCTGAAATGGCAGGCCATGTCATGGTTTCGTCATGCGATTTCAGAATACTTAGGTCCTGTTTGGTATAGTTTTCAAAAACAGTTTTCTGTTTTTAAAAACAGAGAAAACAGAAAACAGGAGAAAACGCGTTTGGTAAGGACATTTTCAGAAAATGTTTTCTATCTGTTTTCTGTTTTTAAAAACAAAAAAATGAAAACAACAAATTATAGTTTTCTGTGTTTTCTCTTTTTTTCTTTTCTTTATTCTTTTCTTCTTTTCAGAACAAAGTAAGAGATGGGGAATGACTGCAAGTGAGTCATGGCTAATATCACTATCTCTTAGACCAATCTTTACGTTTGATCCGATTTAGTTGGTTTTCCTTGTTTTCAAAAACAGTTTACCAAACAATTTTTAGAAAATGAAAACAAGGAAAAAATGGTATGTTTTTTAAAACAGTGGAAAACTATTTTTGAAAACTGTTTTTCAAAACTGTACCAAACAGGCCCTTAGAATTTGAATTAGCCTTAGTTGTCTTTTAAGAATTTATAGAGGGTTATGAGAGCTTTCCAAAATGATAACGTGGGCCTGGTTTGGTGGTATACTTTCGAAATTATAGCTTGGAGCATGCCAATGCTGAACTTGTGGTTGTTTGATCGACCATATGACTTATTTATCTTATATATAGATTTATATATTTCTTGTAGTTTATGTTAGACTATGCCAGGGTCTATGTCAACGACTAAAATGTGTGGTACTATATGGAATGTATGGGCATCTCTTGATATAAATCCTTTATTGTGTTATTTCTCTTTTATGATGAAGGGATTTTGGTTCACTTATGACTTAGGGGATTATTATTATGGTTGTTAATGACACACGTGTAGTGGTGAAGGATAAGAGCAGTAGCAGTGCAGGTTAAGATGGAGTGGTGTAGGTTACTGAAATAATGCAGTGCAGGTTAAGGACGTTTGAACTGTAATTCCCTCTCATGTATGCTAGCTGTCCCACTTGTATTTGTCGGTCAGGTGTACGTTAGTGAGTCTTTTTAAATACACACACTTAATGTGTTGTGTCCGTAAGAAAACTTTATATTCTCTAATGAAACAATGTGTGTGTTTTCTATGATTGATACAATGTCGTTATGGTACCAGACATGGTAGGTTAGGGTTTTTCTCCTCACCATTTTTGATCCTGTTACTTCAATTTCTTGATTAGCTAATCAATTTAGCTTCAGCTTTCTTTACTGTATCAATCTGAGAAGATTTACGGAGTTTCAATCTTGTTTTCAATTCAAGATTTCAATATCTACTGATCTTTTCTTTACTTTCTTGATTTTTTTTTCATAATCTCACTACTTTCTTCTTTGATTCTGTATTCTGTTTTCATCATCGACTGTAATGGAGAATCCAACTTCAAATTCATTTTCTGCAATTCCGTTAAATCAATTAACAAACTTCGTTCATCTGAAATTGAAGGATGATAACTTCATCACCTGGAGAAACCCAATGAATCCTGTCATTGTTAAATATAAACTCATGAAATTTCTCGATGGATCTCATTAATGTCCACCTCAATTTAAAAATCTTAGAAATCAGCAGAATGGCATTGAGAATCCGCTTTACACCGACTGGATGGATGAAGATTCAACAATAATAATGTGTATTAATTCAACAATCTCATACTCTGTTATCGCCTACTTCTCAAGATCTACTTCCTCTCATAAACTATGGACTAGCATTGAGGATCGATTTGTAAGAGCTTCATCAACTCATTCTATTCACCTTAGAACCAAATTGCTTTCCATAACTCAAGGTGATCGATCTATTCCATTTCTTATAAATGAAATGAAATCATTATCAGATCAATTAGCAGCACTTGGTGAAATCATATCAGATAAGGAACTTGTTGTTATTACACTAAAAACACTTAACTCAGATTATATTCCATTTGCCACATAAATGAAACACAGAAATCCTCCTATCTCAAGCATTGAATTACATAATAATCTGTTAAGTGAAGAAGCAGTGGTTAGTGACAGACTCAAATCTCAAAAGGAGATTACTGAAACCAAGGCTTTTGTTGCTAATAGATGATCTTTTAGAGGAGGTTACTACAAAAACAATATAGGAAATTACAGAGGAAGAGGCTATTCTAATTCAAATGGTGGCAGATATCCTAATCCAGCAATATTTAGTAGAAATCCTTCAGGCAGAGGATATGAAACTGCTGCTAAGCCACCACCATGTCAGATTTTTCTTTCTCCTGAGAATCTGGATCCTAACTGCAGTCAAAGACTTAATTTCTCTTATTAAGTCAAAAGTCCACCATCAAATCTGAGTGCAATGATAGCAGCTGCTGATATATTTGATACTCCAGAAGAGTGGATTGCGGACAGTGGTGCAAACAATCATGTTTCTTCCAACAAAGATGAATTTCAATAAGTTACACCATATGGTGGTTCAGAACTCATTCAAACTGCTAATGGTGAAGGTATGTGTATTACTCACAAATCTAACTCTAGCAGAATTTCTAATGATCATTCATTCACACTCAATGATGTTCTTATTGTCCCTCAATCCTCACATAATCTTTTATCCATACAAAAATTTACATCAGATAACAATTGCTCATTAACTCTTGATTCCAATGGATTTTGTGTGAATGATCTCAACTCTGGGAAGCTTCTTTTCCAAGGTCCAAATAAAAATGGTCTTTATCCTATTTAATTCAGCTCCAAACATCATGCTCTCACCTCCACACTTCATGATCCAGATTTACTTCACAGAAGATTTTGACATCCTTCATTTTAGACTCTACAAAAATTGTGTACTAAAATGAAATTGTTCAATGCTTCTAATAAACCTTTCTTTTGTAATGAATGCAAATTATGCAGATGTCAGAAACGACCATTTCAAATGTCTAGTTCTGAAGCTACTAAACCTTTAGAACTTTTGCATATAGACCTCCGGGGTCCTTGTCATGTAGCTTCTACATCAGGTGTTTTGTATTATGCCAATATAGTGGATGAATTTACCAAATATTGTTGGATTTCACCTATTATTACCAAAACAGACTTTAAACATGCTTTCATCTCATTTGTCACTAGAATTGAAAAGTTGTTATCTCACTCTGTTGTTACTATAAGAACTGATAATGGTGGTGAGTTTCTCAATAATTTTCTTCTTCATTTATGTGAATCAAAAGGTACCAGTCATGAACTTTCTTGTCCGCACACACCAGAACAGAATGGTGTTGCTGAAGTAAAGCATAAACACCTTCTAGGAATCACTAGAACCCTTCTTTATCAAGCTGGTCTACCAAATTCTTTTTGGGTAGAATCACTTCAGACTGCTAATTATCTTATCAATAGACTGCCCACTAGAGCCATTTCTTTTCAATCACCTTTTGAAGCTCTATTTCATAAATAACATGACTATAACTTTCTTAAATATTTTGGTTGTGCTTGCTTTCCTTGGCTCAAGCCTTATACCACAAATAAACTTGAATCCAGAAGTAAACATTGTATTTTTCTTGGTTATAGTTCAAATCACAAAGGCTACAGATGTCTTGACCCTATCTTAGGTAACATTTATATCTCTAGGCATGTTTCCTTCAATGAATCTTCATTTCCTTACAATTCACTAGTTTCTGAGAATACCACACTGCCTCATGCTTCCATTCCAGCTGTTTTGCCTATTGGGTTCTCTACTGAGACTCTTGCTCCAACCTCCAATGTTCAGCCAATTGTTTCTTCTCCTAGCATTCCTCAATCTCCTACTTGTACTATGAATGATCACAGCATGACGACTAGGGGTAAAAGAGGAATATATAAGCCAAAATATTATTTTTCTACTAAACATCCATTCCCAGTTGCATTTTTATCTTCAATTCTACTTGTATTACTGCTGCTAACAAGGTTGTTGTTTGGAGAGTTTCTTATGTGAATGAGTATATTGCTCTTCAAAATGCTGGTACTTGGTCTTTAGTTCCACCTGAAGATAATCAAAATGTCATTGGATTCAAGTGGGTGTTTAGAATAAAGTATAATCCTGATGGCAGCATTGACAGGCATAAGGAAAGACTTGTTGCCAAAGGCTATCATCAACAACCAGGAATTGATTTTGAAGATACATTCAGTCCAGTAGCTAAGCCAACCACTATCAGAATTATTTTGTCTATGGAAGTTCAATTCAATTGGCCAATTCATCAGCTTGGTGTAAGTAATGCCTTTCTTCATGGTGATCTGAAGGAAACTGTTTATATGGCTCAAACCCCTGGATTTGTTGATACTGATAAACCTAATCATGTGTGTCTACTGCATAAAGTTATATATGGGCTCAAACAGGCACCTAGAGCATGGTTTAAGAAGCTTAGTACTGCCTTGCTCTCTTTGAAGTTTGTACATTCAGTTGCAGATTCTTCATTGTTTGTTCTCAAGGATGGCAATCATATTACAGTTGCACTTGTTTATGTGGATGATGTCCTACTTACTGGTTCTTCATCAGCTTTTATTCTTCATGTCACTGCTCAGTTGCAGTTACAGTTTCCAATTAAGGATTTGGGTCCTCTGCACTATTTTTGGGTCTTGAAGTTCATAGGAATTCTGATTCTTTATTTTTATCTCAAACTAAGCATGCAGTGGATCTTCTCAATAAATTTCATATGGAAGGTTCTAAGTCCTGTAAGACTCCAATTGCTGCTTCAGAGAAATTATCAAAGGATGATGGTCTTCTTCTAGACAATCCAACTGAATACAGGTCTTTAATGGGGGCCCTTCATTATCTTACTTGGACAAGGCCTGAAATTCCCTTTGCAGTGAATTTAGTCTTCCAACATATGCAGCATCCTAGAGCTGTGCATCTGGTGGCTGCTAAAAGGATTTTACACTATGTCAAAGGCACTCTTGGCTATGGCATTCACTTTACAAAAGGCAGTTCTTTTCTGTTGGGATTTTCTGATGCTGACTGGGCTGGTTGTGTTGATGATAGAAGGTCAACTGGAGGCTACTGTGTTTTTCTTGGTCCCAACATCATTTCCTGGTCATCCAAGAAGCAGACAACAGTGGTACGCTCAAGTACTGAAGCTGAATATCACACTCTAGCTCATAGTGCTACTGAAATTGTTTGGATCTGTTTTATACTCAGAGATCTTCATCTACTACTACCAGGTGTGCCTAAACTTTCCTGTGATAATCTTAGCTCTCTCTCCTTAGCTTCTAATCCAGTTCTTCATTCAAGAATGAAACATGTTCAGTTGGATTACCATTTCATTAGGGAGCTAGTACAATCCAAAGCTTTGGATGTATTTTATGTCAGCACTGTAGATCAGATTGCGGATATTTTTACAAAGGGTCTTCATGCTCTACCTTTCACTTTGTTGCGTTCCAGGCTTAATGTCAGCTCACTGCCCTTGAGCTTGAGGGGGGATAATGACACACATGTAGTGGTGAAGGATAAGAGCAGTAGCAGTGCAGGTTAAGATGGAGTGGTGTAGGTTACTGAAATAATGCAGTGCAGGTTAAGGACGTTTGAACTGTAATTCCCTCTCACGTGTGCTAGATGTCCCACTTGTATTTGTCGGTCAGGTGTACGTTAGTGAGTCTTTAAATACATACACTTTATGTGTTGTGTCTGTAAGAAAACTTTGTCCTCTCTAATGAAACAATGTGTGTGTTTCCTGTGATTGATACAATGTCGTTAGTTGTGTCGGGCTATGACTATAATCTGTTGAAGACTCTGAATCCAAAGTTTTAGCACACAGTATTATAATTGTTTGATATTATAGTACCTCTTAAACATCTTACATTAAAGATTGGAACTTGGGATTATAGCTTCACAATGAACTGTAAATTTTACAAACTATAGATAGATTTTACAACGTGTTGTTAGTTAGTATGAGACAATGTACACTATCTCATAGCTTCCTTCTGCAACAACTTATTTCCAGGCTTCTATCTATATTTATTTGCGAACGATATTTTACTTTGTGCGTAAGCATTTATTAATAGACGATCTAAATTACCTGTTTAACTAGTCTAGTTCACTGTATTGTAACGTTTCTGAAATTTTGGAGTGTATTTATCTCAATGATTGGATCCTTCTGTCCGTTAAACTCGTTCATACTACTACTAGTCATTGATAGTCTAAAAGACTGGAACATTAAACTTATACATATTGAATGTGTATGAAATTTGGGGAGCTTGTAAAATTATCAGTTTGCATTGTACATTAAACGTCTCCCTTCCTTCGATTCTCATTGTATTATATAAAATGGAAGTGTCATTTTAGTTTGCACTGTACGTACTAAATGCATAGTAAGAGCTGAAATTAAGAATGCATTCACGAAATAGAATTCTATTATTAGCTTACTTGGTCATGTTCTATTGAAGCGGAGTCTGATCTGGGTATTTGCTTTCTACTCAAAACAGGCTAATACTATGAGTTTTGTCATGACATAAATTACGAGTAATCCATGTCCAGATAGTCTTTACTGCATGCTATATAAGTATTTCAGCCTTAGTTATTTTAAGTGCTTAATAGGGACAGGCTAACTCATATTATTTGTTATGATTTTACACAACGTAGTTGAACTTAAATGCTTTTTCGAGGAAAATCTTAGGTGAGTACAAGGTTATCTTAATAGCTAGGATTTGTAATTTAACTCGCCCTTGGTGTTTGGTAGAGATCAGTGAGCTGGTAAAATGTACAGGCAATTAAGCTTCTTTTGTTTCAAGGAGTGAATCTTTTCAAGTAAGTTGAGCTAGTATAAATTACCGTTTTGTTTGTCTCGGAATAATGCTACTCAGTCAGCTCATATTTTTGATTGGTACGTGTGTTGTCGAATGTTCAAGGCTCTGATTTCGACAGAATTCTAACGTTGTTAGTGATGTCTAGATTTACTCTAGTTTCTAGCATTGGTACACTATATATTCGATGTACATACCATGTTGGCCTGGTTTGATTTATTTCCGGCCTTTAATTCGAATGGTACGTGCTCCAATTGAGAGAAAATATTGTTATCATATATAGTATTTCTAGCAGGTACCAGTTTGTCGGTATGCGAGTATATAAATGTTGTTAGGAATGATAATAAAATAAGGGGAAATAAGTGAGGTTTACCTGACATCCCGTATGCACTTGTTGATGGTGGTTTTTAGTTCAGGGTTAAATTTGTAAAAGTCTATCTACCTGACCCGACATCAGATGTAGTAGACATTGATATGTCTATATTCCGCAGGGAATTTGGAGAATATATCAAAATCTGATGAGTACCTATGTCTGTCTTCATATTATATTGAAACTCAAGCTCCTAGATGAATTGTCCAAGTATAGAGCTCAATGAGTGTATAAGCTCCTAGATGCATTACTCACAAATGTCGGGGCCTACTGAGTACTTTTCTTGTGCTTATGTTCCCTGGAAGAACCCTTAATATTGGTATGGCATGACGGATTTGTGTTCACTCGCACCAGAGTAGCACGGACCTCCAAATACCAAGGTTAAGGCCCTTGCACAAAATACTCAGTCAGAAAGCAAAGAATAAACAGAGCCGCAGAGTAGGAGCAACAACGAGGGAAGCGTGGCCATGCCATAGGCTAGCCGGCGCCACTTGGACACGCCCCATGCTACCCAACCGGCCCTTATTCCTTTGTCGACCAATCAGGTCGCTTTGAACCTGCCCACTCTCCCAATGACTTGTGGCTGGGCCCATACTTTCCGGCCCTATTCTCCATCGACCAATCAGGTTGCATTAAACCCTCCACACGCGCCAAAAGGGTAGCCGCGCCCGTTCTTGGTCGGCCCCCTACTTTCAGTGACCAATCAGGTTGCTCTAAACCTGCCACAGCTTTAAAAGAGGTGGAAATTTTGCCAAGAGGTCGCCATACTAAGTTGGCTTTCCAAAACCGTGCCAACATGCTAACGGCATGCCAAACATGCCAAAACAAGCATGCCAGGCGCACATGCCAAACGCCCCACTTACCGCGACAACATGCCAAAACTTGCCAACCTACTCTCCGTGCGTGACCAGCTTCACAACGGACTTCAATTTGGCTAGCCTAAACCCTAGACGCGGCCATGCTCTAGTGGCGGTGGAAGAAACCCTAATTTCTAATTGTGGCACAAAACTATGCCACCTCGGGCCCGCAACATGCCACAAGCCGTGCAGACTTAGGAAACCCTAAAAAAGGCGCCACACCATAGCCACCCGTGGAAATATTTGATCATGTGGCCGTTTCTACATGGTGGCCTGCCTATGGCTCGTACGACATGACTTTGGCATCGTTCGTATAAAATACCATGACATGGTCTCCTACCGCATGCTACACGCCATATATGCTAATTAGGGTTTCGATATGCCAAACCCTAATTTAGGCAAAGTTGCCGCGCCAACCGAGCCAAACAATGTTCACATAACATGGGGATCAATGTGGCCATTGAAACCGATGTTGCCACACCACGTTTGAGTCTAAAACCAACGTGCCAAAATTTCAGTGGCCATGGCTACGCCAGGCGCCATTTGCACCATCGTGCCGCTGGCATGCACAAACTATGCCAGCCATTCCATCGTGTCGCTGGCATGCACAAACTATGCTAGCCATTCTACCGTGCCACTGGTATGCACAAACTATGCCAGCCATTCCACCGTGCCACTGGCATGCACAAACTATGCCAGCCATTCCATCGTGCCGCTGGCATGCACTAAAGGCGCCATTGTTCCACTATCAGGCGCCAACAGAAGGTAGCCATAATCAACGACTACCCTTCCTCATGAGATACAATCTCAGCCATCCAAGTTCGCCACCAAACTGGCAGGCTTGTGGCAAGTTTTGGGTGACCAACCGCCTAAATCTAGTGACCATGGCTACGCCAGGTGCCACTTGCACCACCGTGCCACTTGCATGCACGAGCCTTGCCATCCATGCCGCACTTCCACTGGCATACACTAAAACGCCACTGTGCCATTATCAGGCGCCAACACAAGGTAGACATAATCAACGGCTACCCTTCCTCATGAGATGTGATCTCAGCCATCGAAGTTTGCCCCCGAACTAACAGACGTGTGGCAAGTTTTAGGCGACCAGCCAAGACAAGCCTAATAGCATCACATGCTATTTTCCTATGACAAGCCTCTTGATTTTAACTTCCCACACGTAGCAAAGTGCTACATGTTTTCCACGAAAACACTCGAGACATCAAACATGTCACAAACTTGGGGATACTCATCAGGGTATTGGTCTGGCGGTTTACAGCGTGCGGCGTGCAATACGCCCGCTACAAGAAAGTGTCATAAAGTGGGGCGGTTAGTGATGGCAAGAAGTAATGGTGTGAACGAATCCTTCATTAGGGAAGCATAAATTTTGACGTTACATGTTACTCTACTCTCTCACCACTCAATCGTTTTCACTCCCTACAAGACCAGGGTACGATTTATTACGACTTGTATAAATAGGTTTCACGTATTTCCACCAGAAAACAAGTTTTGGTCGGAGAACAATACAATATACAGAAATCAGCTGGTAGCTTTCCATTCTGCTAGCCAGTTCTACTTTCTAATACAAGTCATAAACAACCACACCTTAAGAATAAACTATTCTGGTCTCAACACTTTCTTCGCTTCCCTCCCTAAGACCAACCCTTCTCCCTTACTTTGTGACCGAAGCAAGCCTGGAACGACCATTTCTTGGTTTAGGCCAGGTTTGTACAGATTGATCTCTCGAATAAAAACTACTCACGTGCAGTATATTGTTTAGGGTCTAGAGTTCTCATTCACACACACGAATTTACCAAAACCAGCAGAAACCGTTTTCACCCACAAACAATTGGCGACCACAAAGAGATTAATCTCTCGGTTACAATATCAATTTCCAATCTCTAATTTCATTTTCACCCCAATTGCCAAATTCAAACCCGTTTTCAATTTCCTAAATTTCTCAAGATGGTTGATCTTAGGAACACTTCAGAAACCCTCAATCCCAATTTTGCTTCTCCTAGCACCGAAAATACTCCAAATGTTATCCCTGAATCCGTTTTTTCATTCAAAACCATTGTCGAGGCTATGGAGTCTCGATATTTAACAACTATTCACGACTTGACGAAAATCCTGAATGATATTGTCGAGAATCAAGCTACTATTGTCAAGACGCAGGACATAGTATTTACGCTTTTGAAAGCGCTCATGGATCAACTGTCAAAGGAACCAACGCGTGTTCATTCTGTAGGAAACGCTATCAACCATTCATTTTGGATCAATACTGATGGTGGTCGTCCTTTTTCCAAGATTCATATTCCTACTCCTAGTGTGGAGGATGAAGCCTATGGTCACGCTGAATGGAAAGGTATCCACCAAGCTAACTTGTGTGCTCATGAAGATCAAAATATGTTTCCTCAAGATCAGAAAGAAGACTCGTGGGATTTATCACGTTCTCATCAGAGTCCTCGCAATGAAAAAGTGATTTTATTATGTGCATCCTTCCTGGAAAACATCAATTCCCATATTGTATCAGAAGCTGCTAAGAGATCCGCTGCTACTTTATTCAGTCGATCCGAACCGTTCCAGAATGAAGAAGCTCGTAAAGACGTTCAGGAAAGTAGGCGTCTTTCTAATAAAATATCCAGCCTCCAGTCAATCGCTAATGAATGAAGAAATAGAAAAACTCTAGCAGTGGAACAACAACCCAAACGTGTGGCACCAGCGCATTAGATGGATTCACCTTAGAAGGTCGCGGCTAAGGTTCCTGTGCAACAACAAGAAACTGGATATGCTGCTCCAAACTTCCCGTTCCCGATCGAGAAAGTAATCGAACTCCTGGAAGTATGGATTCAAGGCGATTCCATCAAAATACGTCCTGTTTGGCGCCTACCAACTGAAGAACAAATGGCAAATCCCAAGTATTTCCATTACCACAGTTTCGTCAATCATCCTACCAGAGAATGCAATGCTCTGAAGCACATCGTCCAAGAAAAGATAGATTCAGGGGAATTGCGCCTGGGGACTGGAGATCTCCGTCTTTTCGCGGATCGACATAAAAGATGTTACACAGAAAATAAAAGACGACAGGGGACTTCTCGGGGTCAGAGTTTTGTCACACAATAAACTTGGATTTGTAACCTGAAAATTCAGTTTTATGGAGAGACCCCTAAGAGAATAGAGTATGTGGCCGTATCGGACGAGAGCAAAAAGGTAATGACCAATATTATGGCGTTACATCCTCTACCGCCGGCACCAGCAACACCAGAAGCATCCCCTCTGACGTGACGCCTCTTATTACCAGAGCCAGAGATGCCGCTACTCCTAATATTTATTCGAGCATGACGCCTCCAATCATTACCAGGGCTACCATCACTTCTTCGTCAGAATGCGAGACTAGAGGATCCAGAGGAAACCAAACTTTCTCATTACCATTATCGATTTGATGAAGAGACAGGAAGTTCTTGCCAAAACTCAGACGAACATGGCCACAACTCAGAAGGAGCCTCTTCAACGTTTCGCTCCAGAAGCCCTTCCACTTCAACGTCTCGCTCCAGAAGCTTTTCAACATTCTCTCGAGAAGCCGCTTCGCTTCCAGAGCCAGAAGCCGCTCCGCTTCAATGTTTCGCTCCATAAGCCGCTTCAACATTCTCTCGAGAAGCCGCTCCGCTTCCAGAGCCAGAAGCCGCTCCGTTTCGATGTTTCGCTCCAAAAGACGCTTCAGCATTCTCTCGAGAATCCGCTCCGCTTCCAGAGCTAGAAGCCGTTCCGCTTCAACGTTTCGCTCCAGAAGCCGTTTCAACATTCTCTCGAGAAGCCGCTCCGCTTCTACAGCCAGAAGTCGCTGCGCTTCAACGTTTCACTCCAGAAGACGCTTCAACATTCTCTCGAGAAGCCGCTACGCTTCAACGTTTTGCTCCAGAAGCCGCTTCAACATTCTCTCCAGAAGCCGCTCCGGTTCCAGAGACAGAAGCCGCTCCGCTTCAACGTTTCGCTCCAGAAGCTGCTTCAACATTCTCTCGAGAATCCGCTCCGCCTCTTGGTGGGCCCGGGAAAGCATATAAAATTGAAGCGAAATAAAAACGCCGGCCTACAGTAATACCGCAAGTGCACGGTCGTCGGTTGTAGCTCGTGCAAGTACGGGTCGATCCACAGAGACTGGGTGTGTTTGGAGTTTCTAACTATTTGGGCTCTAAATTGCTATTGGGATTCTAATTGTGCTTTGGGCTTAGTGGGTTTGTTTGTAACAATGAAATGGTTTTGGGCTCAGTGGGCTTTGTAGTGCACTAGGCTTGGCCTTTGAAGTGAACTGGGACTTTGGTGGACTGAATTGGACTGGGCTTGTGATGTGATTTGAGCCTTGGGTTGAGCTGGGCTTTCACAGTGAACTTTCACAGTAAAAGTGAACTGGGCCTTAGTTTGAGCTAGGCTTCTGAGCTATGGACTAGGCTTTAGCCAAGCAAGAGAACAAATGGGCTTTTAAGTGACAGATCTTGAAACTGAAGTAACAAAAGTGTGTGAGAAGGTGACAGTGAACACATCAAAAGCAAAACAATGAACAAGAGAAAACAGAACAAAAGTATTATGAGAAGGTGACAGAACAATGAAACTAAACAGAGAACAAAAGCAAAACAAAATGGAACAAAGTGAAAGTGAGAAGGTGACAGTGAAAGTGATAAAATGTGAAACAAAGCCAAATAAACCAAGGCTGTTAGCCAAGGGCAGGGAGGAGTTTGCAGCTGTGGCTAAGCTAAGGCTTAGAATCCACCTTGTGACCTATCCAGACAATGTGATCCTAGGTTGAGTTGAAAATCCTATGCATACATCTAGAATGGGAGGAAAACTAATTTGCTCACTAGTTTGCCCCTAGCATTGACTGTCTTTTGACAGAACAATCAATCACAGGCACTATGAGCATCAATCTCTTCCCATTGCTCAATCAAAACACTGCACTAAGGCTCTAACCTAGCATTCCACTATCAGACAGTGCACTAAAGCTTCATCTGAGCCTCAGCAGTGAACTCAGAACATAACTAACATACTAACACTAACATACATCATACAAGATAATTGAAACATGAATTCAAAAATTGAACATAAACAGAACATGAACATTACACAGTGAATACCAAGAATAGAACATAAACAGAACAGCAAAGTTCTGGACACTGGCTAGTCCAGCATCTAGATAAACATGAACAGGAGCTTGATATAAAATGTAACAATCACACACTCAAATTAAATACATGTTGGAGTTCAGAACAGCTAAAATTAACAATGCATTTGAATTGAGAATCATGGAATTGAAAAGATTGAAACCCTCAAAGCTACAGTTCATAACTAAACTATTCTACTGATGCTCTGGTTAATCCAGGCATGGTTACAACACACACCATATCATCCTATTTATACCCAATTTACACAATTCTAGTTCATACACACAATTCACAAAAATCCCCAAATTTAACAGTGAATTAGGGCTATGAAATTTACCTACTTTGATGGGTCAAATCTTACCCACAATGTCGACCCAATCTTCCACTGACTTCACTGCTTCATTCCCACGCCTCAATTTCTTCTTTAGCTTCACCTAATTCATCAATCTCTAACCTAGGGTTTCAGGGATAGGGAAGGTGCGAGATTGATGAAGTAGGAGGCTAGAAAGATGGGGAAAATGATGGGTTTTGCTTTTATGGAAAAGGTAGAGTGGTTTGGTGGTGTTTGGTGGCGTCAGGGAGTGGTGGCGATGATGGAGAAGGTGGTGACAGTGGAGTAGTGGTTCTGCAGAGGTGAGGTGGGGGAAGATGGGTTCGATGGGAAAGAAGGAAGGGTGCGTTTGGTTTGGTAGGGGAAGGTGTTAGGTGCTCGTGTGTTTGGCGAGTTTAGCAATTGTTGATGAACAACGAGGATGCGACGTTGGATGCGAAGATGATGGATCGATCTAACGGCGAGACAGAAGGACGCGAGGAGCGACCGTTGGATGCGGAAGTACAACGAAACTGACGGCTCAAGATGGAGTTAGGTGCTGTAGTGTTTGACAGGAGCTTCAGACTTCGATGCACGATGATGAAGCGACCGTAGGATGCATCTGTGGATCCAATCTGACGGCTACGAGCTTAGGCAGGCTTTGGGCTTGGTCTTGGACTTAGGTTAGAGTTTGGGCTTAGACAATTCTGAGCCCACTTCTTCTTTAAGAACAAATTCTTCCTTCCAAGCCCACTTCTAGTTGGTCCGGCTCTTGCAAACATCATTCTTCGCTGCCTTTCTGCGGGAGTCTTTGTCGTTTCTTTGCTCTTTTCACTCCGTGAGTTAACCAGGCTTTATTTAGTACCTAAAAATGCAAAATTAATTAATAAAAATATTTATTCTTGAAAACAAAGAAAATACAGAATATGGGATAAAATGTAGAATTAATGCACAAAAGATGAGTTAAATGCCAAGAAAAATATATAGAAATATGCACTTTTTAGCACTCATCAAATACCCCCAAACCTGAATTTTACTTGTCCTCAAGTAAAACAAAACTAAGGAAATCCTACCTATACCACTGTCGCTGGTCTCTCGAATGCATTTAGCGTATGCACTAAGCCTTAAACCACTAAGTGTCCCTAGTGGACGAGTGAAGTCTCGTGAAGGTTTGCTTAGAACGTACCTACAAAGTTCTAGGTCAAAATATAAGCTCAGATTCCATCAAATGTGACATGTGCAAGACAGTTTAAGCTCACAGCAAAATGGAGATGTCAATCTAGCTATCAAAGGCACAATCCTAGCACTGATAACAAATAAAGACACGTGATAAGAGTGTAAAGTGTATCTACACATGTTTCTAGAATGACCTGAAGTTATGACTACTAATCACCAAGAGATAGTTTTTAGGCTAAGAACCGAATTCTAAGCCAAGCTAGCTGTCCGGCTTTACGAGAATTGTGAATGTTCACCCAATGAGTTGGTGATATTTCAGTTTACCCGCGTTATACATCGATGGCTGTACCCTCCTTGCTTATTACAAGACTATTTACAACAAAAAGATGACTCTTTACATGACTCTTATTTACATTGATTACTCTCTTTTATTTTTGGAACAAGAGAGAACTATTGTCTTTAACATGACAAAACATGGAATAAATACTTGATTTTTTTTTTTTTTTTTGAGAAATAACTTTGATCTTTACAACATAGTGACACTTTTGATACATGAACAAAAAGAAAAACATAATTACATGACTCTTAGCAAGAGGTGGCCCTTATCGAATGCATCCGGTCAAATTCTATGGTTGCTTTTCTTAACGTATCCTCCAACTTCTATCCCAGCCAACCAAAGAACAAGCTAGTCAAGTCTCATTCAGTATTCTAAAGTGATTGGCAATCTAACTTCCTATCAAACACCTTGAAGATCGAGGCTATACATGTATTGGTAGATCGTGCGCGTGCAAGTTTCTTATCACTATGTGAATTGTGCTAGAATCAGGGTGCCTAAATATCTAGACTAAGACTCCTAATAATTACATATTTGCACAAGAGTCAACATTTCAAGGTAAATGAGCTCCATTTTTATGTTTTTTTTTTTTTTTTTCAATTTTTATTTTTTTTCATTTTTTTTTTCAAAAAGAAGGAGTTCTTGTTTTCAATTATGGCATATTATCAAAGTATCTACTTTTCACCCCCAAACCTAAACTAAACATTGTCCTCAATGTTTCAAAATATGAACAAAATTATAATACAACATATGAAGAGGATCATGTTGAGTAGAGAAAAAGGAAAGAGAATACCCGATTTCGGCGAAAGCAATATTAGAACTCCGTTATTCAAGGCAAGAATCCAACATATGTCAGCCGAGATCATATTGGATTAGCAAAATATATACAAAAGGAACAAAAAGGTTTTTAAGAAATTTTATCTACTGGATTATATACAAAAAATTCACCATACACTAACAATCTAAAGAGTTGAGGATCAACCCAAAAGACGAAGTGTAGAAACATAGAAAGTTTCAAAACACTAAAATTGGACTTAAATGGGAGTGAGAGTGAAAAACCGAATGAATCACCCCTAAACCTAAATTGTTCAACAGATTTACTTTTAAGCACAAAATCTTTTAATTTTAGGGGTTCAGGATTCAAAAGGTCTAACTCATAATGGACTGTTTTCGGGATGGGCAAAGAAATGCATTCCAACTGTGGCTCTTTAAAAGTGTTATATTTTGAAGCAAAATAGTCCAAGAGGACTTGGGAGGCACACAGTTCCAATCCTAGATTGGGAATTTTCAGAAAAGTTGGTTTAAAATTTTTGTTGCAAACCAAATCTAGGTTGGGTGGAATAATCTCGATTTGAGATTTAGGTAAGAAAGTGGGTACATCTAAATTATTTTCATGGGTACGATCAATAGTACCAACACATACTTTTCCTAAATCAGAAACAGGTAAAACATGCTCACATTCATCGAACAAAACATCAAGACCTAAATCAGTATCATGATTGTTCGAAGTACTCAAATCATCACCGGAAGAAATAACATTTTGTGACTTAGGCAAGGAATCAGACACATCAAATTCGTCCTCATGCATAATAAAATTAGTGTCTACAGAAGATTCAACTATTCCTATGTCATGTTCATCTTCACAAAAGAATTGTACAAGCCCCATATTAGAATCAAAATCATATGAATTACAATGAGTAGAAGAAGAAACAACATTCATGAAGGTTGAGGCTGAGAAGCCATATGTTATTGAACCAAAAGGTTCCACAATATTTTCAGCAAAAACATGTTCTTCTAACATATCATTATCATCATAATCATCATCATGGTAACATGCATATTGATCCTCATTAAAAGTGGTGGTGTCCTTAGTCGATTCATGTTCCTCTAAATCAGGTTCATATTCAATATCATTTAGATGAATGGGACTGGACACTTCATTAGGGACAACATGCATTTCCTCATGAATTTCCTCCTTTTGTAGTTGAAGCAAAATCTGATCTAACTTCGCCTGAATGCGTGACATAGTTCTATCAGAATTTTGCTCACCGAGTCTGAGAGCTTCTACGGTGGAGTCTAAATTCATGGGAGTACAAAATTCTTCATGTTCAAATTGTGGTGAATGGTACATGTGTGCATGGTCATTAGGGTTTACAAAATATTGATCACAACCTTCGAAAGGTTGATTATGGTCCCAATGACTACCAGCCTCACAATTTGTGGGCATTTCATAATTTGGATTTTCATGGTATCCCCTAGATTTCCTAAATTCATGCAAAACATAGCAATATTCATCAGGGTGGTCTAAACCACCACAAAAGGTACAAACATGCATATTAGGTTGGCTAGGTTGATACATGGGTGAATAGTTATACGGGTTTGCATATTGAGGCTCATGACCTTGAAAAGGTCCATAATTATAATCCCTATAACTATTGACATCATGGTCTGTGGGAGGCTCATAAGGTGAATCTTGCCCGTAAGCATCTCTAATAGATTTATTCCCAGAGGCAGACCAAAATCCAGACATGTCTTTGTTTTATGAAATAATCACACAAATCACAAAAAAGTAAGGCCCATGTTTTTTTTTTTTTTTTTTAGCCCAAAATTTAGTTAAGTTTGGTTCACAAAAGAGGCAAGCCCAAAATCCAAAAAGTTAAGTTTAGAGCAAGCCCACTATTAAGAAACTACAAGCCTAACAAACAACTAAATTACAAGCCCAAATAAAGAAAGAAATAAAAAAAAACTAATTATTACAAACCCAAAAAAAAAAAAAAATAAAAATAAAAATAAAACTAAAATTATTACAATCCCAAATAAAAAATAAAAGAAATAAAATTAAAATAATTATTACATGCCCAAAAAGATAATTAAAATTACAAGCCCAAAAGAGAATAACAATACAAACCCACAAAAAATTACAAGCCCAAAAAATTTGGGTTTGGGTTTAGGCTTACTTGCTTAAGCACAGCCCAGCTGTTCAGTTTGGTTGCAAAAGCCCAGTTGGGCTTTGGATCATCCTTCTTCAACTCCTTAACAGAGGCCCAGTTGGGTCACAACTTCTACTCCAACAGCACCAGGCTCAGCAACAGCTCCACAGTTCAGCAACTCCACAGCACAGGAGCACAGCAGGCAGCAGTTTCACAGGTGAGTTTTTGGACTTCACAGCACAATCAGTCAGCACCAGAGTCACAGATACACCACAAACTTGTACAGGACAATGATGCAGGTGATGCAGCAAAACAAAATGCAGAGATGCTAATGCAGTCAAGAATGCAGTACAGTATGCAAAGAACAATATGCAAAGAACAGGCAGTTAACTTCCAGAAGCACCAGCAAGTTAACAGCAGTGGTGCCCACAGCAGCTAGGGAAGACTCAGCTAGTGAAAGCATCAAGTGAGAACTAGCTACAAGGAAGTGCACAACAAGTTAGGCTAGATGAACTAAGTGCAAGGTAAGTTATGAACTGAGATGTATGAACAGGAAACTGATAGTAGGTTTAAGATGCAGATATGGTATGAATCAGTCAAGATGCAGTTAAGAATGCAAGATCCAGTTATGGTATGCAAACTACAAGACTATGCAGCTAAGAATGCAAGATGCAGTTATCTTATGAACAGCAAGATGCAGTTATGGTATGAGATGCAGGATGACAGATGCAAATGGCAGAAGGTTATGCAAGATGAACAACAAGTATGCTATGATGAACAATACAAGAAAGAAAAAAAAAACAGCAAGCTACACAGCTGTAACAGAAAACAGAAAAGCAAAATACACAAAGCTTCAACCACACAGCAACCAAGTCCCCGGCAACGTCGCCAAAAACTTTCCCCGGCAACGGCGCCAAAAACTTGGTGGGACCGGGAAAGCGTATAAAATTGAAGCGAAATAAAAACGCGGGCCTACAGTAATACCGCAAGTGCACGGTCGTCGGTTGTAGCTCGTGCAAGTACGGGTCGATCCACAGAGACTGGGTGTGTTTGGAGTTTCTAACTATTTGGGCTCTAAATTGCTATTGGGATTCTAATTGTGCTTTGGGCTTAGTGGGTTTGTTTGTAACAATGAAATGGTTTTGGGCTCAGTGGGATTTGTAGTGCACTAGGCTTGGCCTTTGAAGTGAACTGGGACTTTGGTGGACTGAATTGGACTGGGCTTGTGATGTGATTTGAGCCTTGGGTTGAGCTGGGCTTTCACAGTGAACTTTCACAGTAAAAGTGAACTGGGCCTTAGTTTGAGCTAGGCTTCTGAGCTATGGACTAGGCTTTAGCCAAGCAAGAGAACAAATGGGCTTTTAAGTGACAGATCTTGAAACTGAAGTAACAAAAGTGTGTGAGAAGGTGACAGTGAACACATCAAAAGCAAAACAATGAACAAGAGAAAACAGAACAAAAGTATTATAAGAAGGTGACAGAACAATGAAACTAAACAGAGAACAAAAGCAAAACAAAATGGAACAAAGTGAAAGTGAGAAGGTGACAGTGAAAGTGATAAAATGTGAAACAAAGCCAAATAAACCAAGGCTGTTAGCCAAGGGCAGGGAGGAGTTTGCAGCTGTGGCTAAGCTAAGGCTTAGAATCCACCTTGTGACCTATCCAGACAATGTGATCATAGGTTGAGTTGAAAATCCTATGCATACATCTAGAATGGGAGGAAAACTAATTTGCTCACTAGTTTGCCCCTAGCATTGACTGTCTTTTGACAGAACAATCAATCACAGGCACTATGAGCATCAATCTCTTCCCATTGCTCAATCAAAACACTGCACTAAGGCTCTAACCTAGCATTCCACTATCAGACAGTGCACTAAAGCTTCATCTGAGCCTCAGCAGTGAACTCAGAACATAACTAACATACTAACACTAACATACATCATACAAGATAATTGAAACATGAATTCAAAAATTGAACATAAACAGAACATGAACATTACACAGTGAATACCAAGAATAGAACATAAACAGAACAGCAAAGTTCTGGACACTGGCTAGTCCAGCATCTAGATAAACATGAACATGAGCTTGATATAAAATGTAACAATCACACACTCAAATTAAATACATGTTGGAGTTCAGAACAGCTAAAATTAACAATGCATTTTAATTGAGAATCATGGAATTGAAAAGATTGAAACCCTCAAAGCTACAGTTCATAACTAAACTATTCTACTGATGCTCTGGTTAATCCAGGCATGGTTACAACACACACCATATCATCCTATTTATACCCAATTTACACAACTCTAGTTCATACACACAATTCCCAAAAATCCCCAAATTTAACAGTGAATTAGGGCTATGAAATTTACCTACTTTGATGGGTCAAATCTTACCCACAATGTCGACCCAATCTTCCTCTGACTTCACTGCTTCATTCCCACGCCTCAATTTCTTCTTTAGCTTCACCTAATTCATCAATCTCTAACCTAGGGTTTCAGGGATAGGGAATGTGCGAGATTGATGAAGTAGAAGGCTAGAAAGATGGGGAAAATGATGGGTTTTGCTTTTATGGAAAAGGTAGAGTGGTTTGGTGGTGTTTGGTGGCGTCAGGGATTGGTGGCGATGATGGAGAAGGTGGTGACAGTGGAGTAGTGGTTCTGCAGAGGTGAGGTGGGGGAAGATGGGTTCGATGGGAAAGAAGGAAGGGTGCGTTTGGTTTGGTAGGGGAAGGTGTTAGGTGCTCGTGTGTTTGGCGAGTTTAGCAATTGTTGATGAACAGCGAGGATGCGACGTTGGATGCGAAGATGATGGATCGATCTAACGGCGAGACAGAAGGACGCGAGGAGCGACCGTTGGATGCGGAAGTACAACGAAACTGACGGCTCAAGATGGATTTAGGTGCTGTAGTGTTTGACAGGAGCTTCAGACTTCGATGCACGACGATGAAGCGATCGTAGGATGCATCTGTGGATCCAATCTGACGGCTACGAGCTTAGGCAGGCTTTGGGCTTGGTCTTGGACTTAGGTTAGAGTTTGGGCTTAGACAATTCTGAGCCCACTTCTTCTTTAAGAACAAATTCTTCCTTCCAAGCCCACTTCTAGTTGGTCCGGCTCTTGCAAACATCATTCTTCGCTGCCTTTCTGCGGGAGTCTTTGTCGTTTCTTTGCTCTTTTCACTCCGTGAGTTAACCAGGCTTTATTTAGTACCTAAAAATGAAAAATTAATTAATAAAAATATTTATTCTTGAAAACAAAGAAAATACAGAATATGGGATAAAATGTAGAATTAATGCACAAAAGATGAGTTAAATGCCAAGAAAAATATATAGAAATATGCACTTTTTAGCACTCATCACCTCTAGAGCCAGAAGCCTCTCTGCTTCAATGTTTCACTCCAAAAGACGCTTCAACATTCTCTCGAGAAGCCACTCTGCTTCAATGTTTCACTCTAGAAACCGTTTCAACATTCTCTCCAGAAGTTTCCATTCCTCCCTGTCAGGGATCGTGATCACAACCAGCCGAGGTTTCGTAGTTTTGGCACTTTTTGATCCATCTCTCCAAAGCTCGTGGTCATGGACAATTTACTCGCTTACGCATCCATCCAATCCATTTGCTTACATGGACGCCAATGCAACTCCTTCCAAACTATATTGTTTTCATGACAATGTAATCTCTTCGGATCACGTCTACTGCCAAGAACTGTTGTCGCTCGTTTGTTGATACCAGCCAGAGGTCTACCATAACAACAACCACTACAAAGTTAATCCATACTTCTCCATATTTTGGTTTCACATGGAAGAAGTATTAGAGTCGCCAGTACGGATGCAAGATGATATCTTGATCATGGTCAACTCACCGACCATACAAGATAGAAACGTGTAAACCAAACTTGGGGACTGAGGCTATACACGGGATCCCTTCATTACAAAAGCTCGGGAGACACAGTCAACCCAAAAGTCATAACCGCGACAAGGTCATCTACTCTTCAAGGGTGTAGCGTAAGAATATCATCATCTCTCTGTCTAGAAGGCGCCTGCAACACTTCCCTTCTTAGAGAAAACAATTTTAGAAACTAAAGAGAAGTGCGACTGGGGACTGCTCATTGCAGTTCATCCTGAAAACCATCAAAGACTCCAAAAGCAAGCCACAGAAATACATTCACATAACCGGACACGCCATCGGATCTAACATAAGTATAACTGGGGACTGCTCATCGCATCCCGTTCCATGCAACAATCCAAGATTCATAGGATGGTTCAAAGGATGTCGCTTGGAACGAAGTCCTTGAAGACTTGATAGCAAAACATCGACAACGGAATGTCTCTCAACTCATATATTTCACCAATGGCTTCGGAAGATTTCGACCATACAAGCATCCACAACATATCATCATCGAAATCAGAAAGTCTAGGTACCAAGGATGAACCAACAACGCAACCACAATATCCAAGATTAGCCCTGACATTATTTCATCCATCCATCCCAAGAGCGCAATAGAGTTTGGTAAATTTTACTGGAGAGGTTAGATACTCATTCTTCTTGAGTCGGAACCTTATTACACATTATGGACAAGATCGATGGTACTGTTGAGTGGATACATGTGAGAGCACCTACCTTGAGTTCTCCTGGCTTGCCTTGCTATTGATTATAGCTATTGGATATTGCTTTGTTGCTATTAATTCTCTCTCTACCACCGCTAAAAAATGACAAAGAGGAGACATATGTTGTAGATGAAAGCACGGAGCCGGACGAACAACAAAAACAGAAAAGAGTCGATACCCCTTTTCATACGAACGCAATTTCTAGAGTTTGAACAGAATAAGGATTCCTTATTGCTCCATGAACGGGAATAGATGACTAGGTGCACCACACTCATGCTCCATAGCCGAACAAGTAGTGTGCCAATATATCCGCTCCATGACCGAACCAGCAGCGCTCAAGCCAACTCTTCATGGCTCCAACACTCTATGGTTAAGTTAGCACCAATGCTCCAGCATTCCGTGATCCATCCAGCAAGCCTTCCAAGTGCCATTTCCACCGTTTCACGGACTGAAGCCATCAGCGCCATCATCACCGCTCCATGGACGAAGTAGCAGCGACATCCACCGTTCCGCGGGCTGAAGCCAAGTGTCATTTCCACCGTTCCACGAACCAGGAGCCATCAACACCATCTCCATCCTCCATCTCCACGATCGAGCCAAAGTTTCAACGCCATCTCTACCCGTCCTGTGGTCAAGAAAACGAAGCCGTTTCCACCATTCCATGGACTGAAGCCGTTTCCACCATTCCATGGGCTGAAGTCGTTTCCACTATTCCACGGACTGAAGACGTTTCCACCATTCCACGGACTGAAGCCGTTTCCAGCATTCCATGGACTTAAGCCGTTTCCACAGTTTCATGAACCAAAGCCAACACCCTATTGCAAAGCCGGAAGTACGCCAATAATCCAATGCAAGGATCACGGATTCCTCCTACCTCCTGCCAAAGGTTAGCCAAATTCTTCCTGGCAATCTCCTCATGACTTGCCCTATTGATTTTTATCCTTGTCTGTCACCATCTTATGCTTACTCCGCAACAATGCCACTGCTACGAGCTAAGCAGGGGACTTAATATTGATGGTGGTTTTTAGTTCAGGGCTAAATTTGTAAAAGTCTATCTACCTGACCCGGCATCAGATGTAGTAGACATTGATGTGTCTATATTTCGCAGGGAATTTGGACAATATATCAAAATATGATGAGTACCTATTTATCTCTTCATATTATATTAAAACTCAATCTCCTAGATGAATTATCCACTAGTATAGAGCCTAATGAGTATATAAGCTCCTAGCTGCATTACTGACAAATGTCGGAGCCTGCCGAGTACTTTTCTTGTGCTTATGCTCCCTGGTAGAACCCTTAATACTGGTATGACATGACAGATTTGTGTTCACTCGCAACACAGTAGCACGGACCTCCAAGTACCAAGATTAAGGCCCTTGCACAAAATACTCAGTCAGAAAGCAAAGAATAAACAGAGCTGCAGAGTAGGAGCAACAACGAGGGAAGCGTGTCCATGCCATAGACTAGCCGGCGCCACTTGGCCACGCCTCATGCTACCCAACTAGACCTTATTCCTTTATCGACCAATCAGGTCGCTTTAAACCTGCCACACTCCCAATGAGTTGTGTCTTAGCCCATACTTGCCGGCGCTATTCCCCATCGACCAATCAGGTCGCATTAAACCCGCCACGCGCGCCAAAAGGGTAGCCGCGCCCGTGCTTGGCCGCCCCCCTGTGTTTGGAGGTCTCCATACTAAGTTGGCTTTCCAAAACCGTGCCAACATGCTAACGGCATGCCAAACATGCCAAAACAAGCATGCCAGGAGCACATGCCAAACGGCATGCCAAACGCACCACTTACCGCGACAGCATGCCAAAAATTGCCAACCCACTCTTCGTGCATGACCAGATTCACAACGGACTTCAATTTGGCTAGCCTAAACCCTAGGCGCGGCCACGCTCTAGTGGCGGTGGAAGAAACCCTAATTTCTAATAGTGGCACAAAACTATCCTCGGGCCCGCAACATGCCACAAGCCATGCAGACTTAGGAAACCCTAAAAAAGGCGCCACACCATAGCCACCCGTGGAAATATTTGATCTTGTGGCCGTTTCTACATGGTGGCCTTCCTATGGCTCCTCCGGCATAATTCTGGCATCGTTCGTATAAAATACCATGACATGGCATCCTACCGCATGCTACATGCATATATGCTAATTAGGGTTTCGACATACCAAACCCTAATTTAGGCAAAGTTTTCGCGCCAACCGAGCCAAACAATGTTCACAAAACATGGGGATCAATGTGGCCATTGAAACCGATGTTTCCATACCACGTTTGAGTCTAACATCAACGTGCCAAATTTTCAGTGGCCATGGCTACGCCAGGCGCCACTTGCACCATCGTGCCGCTGGCATGCGCATACTATGCCAGCCATTCCATCGTGCCCCTGGCATGCACAAACTATGCCATTGATGAGCACGCAAGTGTGACGCATTTTCACCCATAACTACACTCGCCATGACTAATTTAATCACTAATAATCTTGTTTTAAGTCTTTTCAAGGAAATAAGCTCTTTCGGAAAAATAGCTCGAAAAAGTGTTAAAAGCAACTAGAGGAACTGATAAAGGCACCCATCATTTCAGATACGGGCACCCAACAAATGGATAGAGGCACCCTCTTCTTCTTCATTTGAAACAGATTCACATAATTTATGGGAGATCTCAAAGATTTAAGGAAAAGATATCTTCTTGCCTATTATACATGAATTTTTCATATCTTGAAGTTAAAAGAGATAACATATTGATGAGTTTGTTTTTATTGAAAAGGAGAAAGAAAATCCGTGGTTTTATTTATAAATAAAAAAAAGATAATATCCCCGGGATTTTATTCTAGCAAATAGAGGAGGATGTGTGATAAATGGAGAAAGAAATTATTCCTGAGCTATCTTTCATTAAAGAGAAGATCCGGTGGAGTTACGGAAGAATATTTTGAAAAGATGTTTGAGTAATGTGTTGTTGTGTATAAATAGGGTGCTAATAGGACCAAACAGACATACGGAGAGGGGGGAGTTTTGGAAGAGCAAAATAGTTGCGCTTAATTTTTCTTCATTTTCACCATTGTAAACACTTTAATCTTTTATGAGTGTCTACAACATGATGAGCTAGACCCCTACACTGAGTCGACGGAGGAATCCGAATTTCATACCTTGGTAAATTTATTTTATTTTTCTATTTTACTTTTGCACTAACTAAAATAGAATTATGATTTGAATTAATTAGTTATCATTTTATTTGATGGGTCATGCTTGCTTAGATGTTTGATGTCCCATGCTTACAATTTATAACTAATATTTTGAGAATCTACTTTGGAAAAAATAAGAGTCCATGTTATTTTATTTATTAAGTGATAATTGTTGAGAATAAATAATTGATCCTTATGATATGAATTCGGTGGAATCCTAGTCCCAATAACTCTCGCTTTTGTTTATTATTTTCATTAAATCTTTAAATTTAATCTTCACAAGTCTTAGAGTTCGAATCCTTATTTACAACAACGATTAAAAATCACACCATTTTGGCGCCGCCGACGCGGATTTGTTTTTAGATTAATTTTTAGGTTTATTTTTATTTATTTTGTAAAGTATTTTTATTTCATTTTAGATTATTTATTTTTCCTTTTTATGTGTTTCTTTTTGTATTTGTTTTCAGGGACTTTTTGAGGATGATGACTTCTTCTGAGGAGACGTCACCTAAGATGACGCTGGCGGAATATAAGCTTAGAAAGTCAAATTATCAGGAAACCTCATCTGAGATGACGCTTGCTGAATATAAGCGTAGGCAACGACATGGAGTTTCTGCTCCACATGACGTAAGTGAAGAATCACCTTTAACAATATATGAGAAGTAATACAAACACACACCGCCGAGTTTGGAACAAAGATTGAGAGTTCTTGAATGTCAAAGATTATATGCTGATGAGGATGAATCTTGTAGTGACTCTCTGTTCCAAACAGAACATATAGATGACCATGTGGATGATTGTCTGGATGATTTGCCTAATTCCGTAGATGAATCCATCCCACAAGATAATTCACCCAACTTAGAGGTTGTTTCTAGACCCCTATACTTCCAAAAGTTGCCTAATTTAAGGTTAGAATTGCGTGCTTCTAAAGTGTTGTTGGATTACTTTGCAGCTAAGTACCCAGAGGACTTGCCTATTCCTGATATCGTGCATGAACCAATTGATATTTCTCCAGTCCCAATAGTATCCCCATATTTTGTTCTATACTCACTTCCATGTGAAGTAAAAACTAGGTTTGGGGGTAATCCTCTATTTCAGACAGTTTCAATGTCACCAATTTTTCATAACATAATTGTGAAGCTGTTGTTTGTAAGTATTGTATTTTGGGTTGATTCCCAAATTTTCAGGCTGTTAATTTTTGGGGATCCATTTCTGTACATTCCAGTAGGTATATTTATTTTATTTTATTTTTATTTTGGTTTACTTTTTACATTTCCCATCTTAATATTTGCGTTCGATGACTCAATTACATTGAGGACAATGTAATGTTTAAGTTTGGGGAGAGGTTAACCTTTTACTTTTTTTTTCCCAGGAAATTCCTTGCAAATCATGACCAGCTGTGTAGCGGGTCTGTTCCTTTTTCTTGCATGTTATGACCAGCTGTGTAGCGCGTTAAAAAACAATGAAAAAATATAAAATGAATAATAATAATAATAATAATTTGAATGTTAGGGTTATGACCAGCTGTGTAGCGGGTCTTTTCTTTTTTCTTGCATTATATGACCAGCTGTGTAGCGGGTTTCTTTCTCTCTATATTATTATATGACCAGCTGTGTAGCGGGTCAATTTTCAGTTTTGCTCGAGGACTAGCAAAATGTAAGTATGGGGAAATTTGATGAGCACGCAAGTGTGACGCATTTTCACCCATAACTACATTCGCTATGACTAATTTAATCACTAATAATCTTGTTTTAAGTCTTTTCAAGGAAATAAGCTCTTTTGGAAAAATAGCTCGAAAAAGTGTTAAAAGCAACCGGAGGAACTGATAAAGGCACCCATCATTTCAGATACGGGCACCCAACAAATGGATAGAGGCACCATTTTCTTCTTCATTTGAAACAGATTCACATAATTTATGAGAAATCTCAAAGATTTAAGGAAAAGATATCTTCTTACCTATTATACAAAAAGTTTTCGTATCTTGAAGTTAAAAGAGATAATATATTGATGAATTTGTTTTTATTGAAAAGGAGAAAGAAAATATGTGATTTTATTTATAAATAAAAAAAATAATATCCCTGGGATTTTATTCTAGCAAATAGAGGAAGATGTGTGATAAATGGAGAAAAAATGATTCCTGAGATATCTTTCATTAAAGAGAAGATCTGGTGGAGTTATGGAAGAATATTTTGAAAAGATGTTTGAGTAATGGGTTGTTGTGTATAAATAGGGTGCTAATAGGACCAAACAGGCATCCGGAGAGGGGGGAGTTTTGGAAGAGAAAAATAGTTGCGTTTAATTTTTCTTCATTTTCACCATTGTAAACACTTTTCGAGCAATACAATAATCTTTTAAGAGTGTCTACAACATGATGAACTAGACCCCTACACTGGGTCGACGGAGGAATCCGAATTTCATACATGGGTAAATTTATTTTATTTTTCTATTTGACTTTTGCACTAACTAAAATAGAATTATGATTTGAATTAATTAGTTATCATTTTATTTGATGAGTCATGCTTGCTTAGATGTTTGTTGTCCCATGCTTACAATTTACAATTAATATTTAGAGAATCTACTTTGGCAAAAATAAGAGTCCATGTTATTTTATTTATTAAGCGATAATTGTTGAGAATAAATAATTGAGCCTTATGATATGAATTTGATAGAATCCTAGTCCCAGTAACTCTCGCCTTTGTTTATTATTTTCATTAAATTTTTAAATTTAATCTTCACAAGTGTTAGTGTTCGAATCCTTATTTACAACAACGATTAAAAATCACACCAGCCATCCGTTGCACCGTGCCGCTGGCATGCACTAAAGACGCCATTGTTCCTCAAGAGATGCAATCTTAGCCATCCAAGTTCGCCACCAAACTGGAAGGCTTTAAGAAAGTTTTGGGCGACCAGCCGCCTAAATCTAGTGGCCATGACTACGCCAGGAGCCACTTGCACCATCGTGCCACTGGCATGCACGAGCCATGCCTGCCATGCCGCACTGCCACTGGCATACACCAAAACGCCACTGTGCTATTATCAGGCGCCAACACAAGATAGACATAATCGACGGATACCCTTCGTCATGAGATGTGATCTAAGCCATCGAAGTTTGCCACCGAACTAACAGACTTGTGGCAAGTTTTAGGCGACCAGCCAAGACGAGCCTAATAGCATCACAGGCTACTTTCCTATGGCAAGCCTCTTGATTTTATCTTGCCACACGTAGCAAAGTGCTACATTTTTTCCAGGAAAACACTCGAGACATCAAACATGTCACAAACTAGGGGATACTCATCAGGGTATTGGTTTGGCGGTTTACAGCGTGCGGCGTGCAATACGCCTGTTACAAGAAAGTGTCATAAAGTGGGGCGGTTAGTGATGGAAAGAAGTAATGGTGTAAACGGCTCCTTAATTAGGGAAGCATAAATTCTGACATTACACGTTACTCTACTCTCTCACCACTCAATCATTTTCACTCCCTACGAGACCAGGGTACGTTTTATTACGACTTGTATAAATAGGTTTCACCTATTTCCACCAGAAAACAAGTTTTGTTCGGAGAACAACACAGTATCCAGAAATCACCTGATAGCTTTCCATTCTGCTAGCCAGTTCTACTTTCGGATACAAGTCATAAACAACCACACCTTTAGAATCAACTATTTTGGTCTCAACACTTTTTTCGCTTCCTTCCCTAAGACCAACCCTTCTCCTTCACTTTGTGACCGAAGCAAGCCTGGAACGACCATTTCTTGGTTTAAGCCAGGGTTGTACAGATTAATCTCTCGAATCAAAAATACTCCCATGCAGTACATTGTTTAGGGTCTAGACTTGTTTCTCATCCACACACCTGAATTTACCAAAACCAGCAGAAACCGTTTTCACCCACAAACAACACCATGTTTAGAAGTAGTCAGATATTGTGTCGAAGTACGCTGAGAAATGAGACACAACAAAGGATTTCTTTACATAATTCCTTATAACACATTTTGACGTATTCCCTTAGTATTTCGTTTAGACAAACGTTATCCCGCACCGTTTTGCGGGAAGCTATCCCACTCAAGCGGCTTCTTTACTGTTAGATGATCACATCAACGGTTAGATTCGCATTCAGGAAAGGACCCACCACTTTCAGGAAAGGACCCACCATTTCCCCTAAAGGGTTCAAGGCTGTTGGATCAGGGTTTTAGTGTGATCTAACGGTAAAGAAGCCGCTTGAGCGGGATAGCTTCCCGCAAAACAGTGCGGGACAACACTGCTCTTTCGTTTATAATGAAAATATTCCCTCTTGTGCTTGTTGAGATTATTAGTCTCACATTGTTTGGGTAATCTAAGATCCTGCGGCTTATAATCCCTTAGGGCCTCTCCACTCATTGCCAATTGGTTTTGAGTTGGATGCCCGTATTCTAACATGGTATCAGAGCAGGATATCTGCGACGAGTCTTTCACCGTGCATTTACTCCGCGTCACCCAATTTAATTGTCCACGTGTTAGACCCAACGAGGCTACACGTGAGGGGGCGTGTTGAGATTATTAGTCCCACATTGTTTGGGTTATCTAAGATCATGCGACTTATAATCCCTTAGGCCCTCTCCACTCACTGCCAATTGGTTTTGAGTTGGATGCCCGTATTCTAACAGTGTTATCTTTCTTTTGAAGTAGGGATGATAAGATTATTGGGCATATTATTATAGGTGGGCATTGTTTGAATTCGCCTGGTTGGGTAATACTGAGACTAAAAGATGCATTTACTATCTTGTTTAAAAGTTATCATTTTTGTCTGTTATCTTTTAGCCTATTCACCTATTTATTTTGTCGTTGGATTTATTGACTAGATTTTAGCTTGATGACAATTTGTGGGTGTTTGAAGTATCATTGCTTATATATAAATATGTGCACTGATTGGATTTGATATGCAACAGAAATGTAGTATACTGTAGATTTTGGATGGCAAGTACAGGTACATACATGGATGTTGAATCTTGCCATTAATTGGTAGATGCTAAAGTAATTGTTGGTAATGCTATAAGCTAGGGATAGTTGTTTCTATGCAATTCGTACTATCTAAATAAAGGTGGCGAATTACGGTGGTGCTTGATCCCTTCGAGCAACAGAGAGGGTACGTAGGCAGACGCTATGCGGTTCAGCATAACCTTACTCGGTTGTTTATATCATTGGAAAGTTTTGGTTTCCGTTTTGGCAGTTCATACCATCTATTCGGAGATGATTGCAACCTTGATATTGGCAACTGGCCAATGGCGTCATAATAAAACAGTGGCAACTGGCCATCCTTCACCATTGGCAACTGGCCAATGGCGTCAAAGCAAAACGATAGCAACTGCTCATCCTTCACCTTTGGAAACTGGCGAGTGTCTTCATAGTAAAAGGATGGAAATTGGCCTTCCTTCACCATTGGAAACTGTCCAATGGCATGGAAACTGGCCATTACTCGTGTTTGGAAACTGGCCACTACTTATCTTTAGCAATTGGCCATGTCTCGTTTCGGAAATCGGCCTCCGCTCGTGTATGAAAACTTGCCATTACTTATCTTTGGCAACTGGCCATGTCTCGTGTTTGGAAACTGGCCATGTCTCGTGTGTAGCAACTGGCCATCACACTTCTTTGGAAACTTGCCATCTCTTGTGTTTGGCAACTGGACAATGGTAAGTAGTATCCGAGGGATATTGTATCTTTACAAAACGATGAAACTACCTGTTGGATTCGATGACTCTTGAAGAATAGAAGCTATGCGTGCTTGTTGATAGAGCAGTTTAGGGTAATCCGATGAGCATTTTCTTGGTAAAATCGATTTTGTTCGAAAAATTTGGAAGTACGATTTCTCGAGTGGCGTATCGTAGAGCCGGAGCTTGCCAAGCGGGCCGAAACCTAGTTCGTTGGAAGTCCAGATTTTTGGATCCGTCACAATATCCATTAACAACACGAACCTATGATTGATCACGAGCTTGAAGAAAAGCACGCATGGAAATTTTCTACCATAAGTAATTCGAGCCATCGAAGACTGGCGGTAGGTTTATAGAGATAACACTTTTGTCCACATAGTGATATTGCTACAAGCACAGACTTATAAGGTCTTAGCGTGTTTGCCCACTCTGATACCAATTGAAAAAGCGAGTGTATAACAACCACACCCAATAATTCGTTCGGCAATCTGTATGGAGTAAACTCCAATATAATTCCGAGAGCACCAAATTAAAAGAGAGCTCAATCAAGAGACATATCAAAGTGTTTTTTTTTTTTTTGATTTTTTTTTTGATTGTATTGCAAAATTAAACTAGTACATGAGTTTGATCTTCACATAGTTGTGGTCTAATGTCAACAGGAGAAGAGTTAGACCATGTATCAATTAAAGCATTCTCTCTAGCTAACTTGGAGAGAATGTCAGCAAATTTATTACCCTCTTTAGGAATGTAAGAACATTTCCAAGAGGTAAAACTATGAAACAAAACTTGAATGTCTTTAATCATATTGAGTAATTTCCAATCAATTGAAGCATTATTGTTGACCGCTTCCACCACTCTCTTTGCATCAAGATCAAAATGTACTCTCTCAAGCTTTAAGCTTTTAGCCCAATTAACAGCTTCCCACAAACCCATACATTCTGCTTGCTCTGCATTTCGTATATCTGTCAGGTAGATGCATCTTACAGCTTGCTGCTCACCTGCAAAATTACGAATTATTAGTCCAATTCCACCAGTATTATTTAAGAAAGAACCATATACATTAATACAAACAACCTCCATGGGATAAGAAGACCAATGCTTATTTCTACGGCAGACTCTAATGACAATATTGTGAGACATGCTTCTTTGAGATGAGTGATCATTAATGAAGGTGCGACATTTCAAGATAGTTCTTTCAGGGTTAGGATTTATATTCTAAAAGACCTTGTCACATCTATATTTCCATAAGCACCATGCAATGATAGACCTTTTACAGATTTCATCTGACGAAATCTTTCTATCATGAAAGTCATCAAACCAACTCGTTATCCAATCTGAGAAGGAAGTAGAATGAGACGAAGAGAAACCAGCAATAGAAAACCAAACTTCTCTTTCCAGGTTGCAATCTCTAAGAACGTGCGCCGGAGTCTCAAGATGTTGCTCGCAGAAGGACAGATGGTTGTTGTACCATGCATTTTCATACTAAGTAATCTCTTGTAGATAGAAGTGTACAAACCGCTTTCCATAAAAATTGACGAATCCTGGGAAGTAAAGGCAATCTCCACAATGTCTTGTAGATTTTGATAAATCTAGGTCCTACAAATTCAGATAGATTTTGTTCTTCATACATCTTCCTGTATGTTGATTTCACCGAGAAAACACTATTTTTCTCGAGTAACCAGACTAGTCTGTCTTCATGTGCGATGTAAATCTGGATGCTGGAGATAAGACCAACAATATTGGTTTAAATAACTCTCCCAATAAGCTGAGGTTCCAGGTGTTGTTGTCTTGATTAAAAAGCTGATGCACATGAGTATACTGCGACTAAGAAGTACACCCTTGTTTTGGTTTTAGAGGAATCAATAATTCTTGAATCCATCTATGCTTCCATATCATTATCTTCTTCCCATTACCCAGACACCAGCAACTATTTGTTTGAGCAAACTTCAGTTCTGAGCACATGCTTCTCCATGACCAAGTTGTATTATATTTCTTCTTTAAGTTGAAGAGATCACCATCTTGAAACTATTTTGCCTGCAAAGATTTTATTATGGAATCTGTATTTGAAAAAAGTTTCCATCATGATTTTTCTAGTAAGGCCCTGTTGAAAATTTTCATATAACGAAACCTAGTCCACCTTCTTCTTTTGGTTTTTGTGTTCTTCTCCAGGTTATGATGTGGTTACCTTTGCATGATTTTTTGTTTCTACAAAATTGTTGTTGTTTAGAGCTCATCTTCTTAATAGTGACATCCGGAAGTTTAAAGCTTGTCATGTGGTGAATTGGTATCGCATTAGATACATTTTTATCATCACTGATCTTGCTGCCTCAGACATATTACTGCCACTCCAATTAGAAAATCTGTGATCCATTTTATCACAGAGGATAAAAAATGGTATGCGCTTTCTCCTTCCTACAAAGAATGGTAAACCAAGATATTTCTCCTCTGAGATATTAAGATATCTGACTTGCAAGCTGCCACTGATGGATTGACAAGTTTCAGGATCTAGATTTGAGCTAAAATATACAGCTGATTTATTGAAGTTAATCAACTGCCCAGAATATCGAGAGAACTGTTCAATCACTTGCAGTAAATTCTGAACTTGAGAATCATTAGCTTTGAAAAATAAAAGACAATCATCCGCGAAAAAGAGATGGTTAATATTTGGTGCAGAACGTGAAATTTTCATACCTATCAATTGACCAGTTCTCTCACTATGTGCGAGATACCTGGAAAATGACTCCATTGCTATAATGAAGATGAAAAAGCGGGGGTATAACAACCACACTCAATATTTCGCTTAGCAATCTGTATGAACTAACTCCAATATACTTTCAAGAGAATCAACCAGACTCAATCTTAATAAAGTATATCAAAGAGTTATAATATCTCGATCTCTCGATTTAATCCTTACTCAAGCAAATAGAAATTTGCGACTCCGATTAAATATAAGAGAGATAACTTGGATGGTACCAAAGACCAATATCCAAGTGTCAATCAATGCAAATCGACAACCAAAGGTCGGATATTCTAATTGATTAAACTAACGCATAACCTGTGATATTTCAATTATATAACAAAATATAATGCGGAAAAGAAATAACACAGACACCAGAATTTTCTTAACGAGGAAACCGCAAATGCAGAAAATCCCCGGGACCTAGTCCAGATTGAACACACACTGTATTAAGCTGCTACAGACACTAGCCTACTACAAACTAACTTCGGTCTGGACTGTAGTTGAACCCCAATCAATCTCACACTGATCCAAGGTACAGTTGCGCTCCTTAGGTCTCTGATACCAGCAGGATACTACTTGATTCCCTTAGATGATCTCACCCACAACTAAGAGTTGCTACGACCCAAAGTCGAAGAATTTAATAAACAAATCTGTATCACACAGAAAAGTCTACAGTAATAGATAAATCTGTCTACCACAGAAATACCTACGAGTTTTGTTCCGTCTTTTGATAAATCAAGTTGAACATGAACCAATTTATAACCCGGACTTATATTCCCGAAGAACATCCTATAATTATCAATCACCTTACAATAATCTTAGTCGACGCGGCGAAAGAAGATATTGTAGAATCACAAACGATGAGACGAAGATGTTTGTGATTACTATTATATCTTGCCTATCGGAGATATCAGTCTCAAGCCAATCTTTACGATTGTACTCATACGATAGAATACGCAAGATCAGATCACACAACTACGAGAAAGTAATTACGGTCTGGCTTCACAATCCCAATGAAGTCTTTAAGTCGTTAACCTGATTTACAAGAAGAAACCTAAGGTTAAAGGAGAATCGACTCTAGCTAATACAACTAGTATCACACATGAGGTGTGGGGATTAGGTTTCCCATTTGCTAGAGTTCTCCCTTATATAGTCTTTCAAATCAGGGTTTGCAATCAATGTTAGCTTGGTAACAAAGCATTCGATATTCACCGTTAGATGAAAACCTGATTAGATTCAAGCTAATATCTTTCAACCGTTAGATCAAAAACCTAGCGTGTTACATACAAATGAAATGTATGATTTTAGGTTTGTGTAATCGTACCCAAACATGTAGATTCGTTGGTTCAATAATAGTTAACCAAATGGTTAGCCATATGATCACTTTCATATTAACCATATTCTTCTTTACCCTAACTAGTTCAAATGACTCAAATGAACTAGTTATAGAGTTGTTCAATTGCTTAGATCTTATAGAAGTATACAAGACACGATCGAAGCAAAAACGATTTGATTCACTCGAATCGATTCTTGAACTTTATATCCACGGTTAGCAAACTTGCATTCCTTAGTTTATATAAGTTTAAGTTCACGAATAATCGTCTTTAGAAATAACCAACTCAAGTACGCGGACATAGTTCGCGGACTTAAGTTCCCGGAAGAGTTTACAAACTCCAGCAGATTTTCTCGGGTCGAGAACCTCCGACAGTTCGCGGACTGGTTTTCCGGTTTTCCTGATCAACAAAGTACGCATACTTTGGTTGAAGTAATAAGGACTTATACATATATGTGTTACCACACAATGCTTATATCCAACATTCTAAACTCTCATTTCAATCGTTGAAACATTCTTAGAGGACGTTATATAGTTGTTATTCACAAACCATTTTTCGTCAAAGACATTTTCAAGTGATTGAAACTCAACATGACTTTCGTCACTAGGTAATGATGAATTTGGCCAAATCGAAAGCTTACCAACACATATTTCAAGAAATAGATAGGCCAGATAAACTCGGCTCGAAATAGCAAATGTGTATAATTAAAGTCTATATAGTAAAACGACTTTTGTCTCAAGATAGGAGATAGATTAGATAGACTTTTGAATGATATATAAGTTCAAATCTCCACATACCTTTTAGTCGATGAAGTTCCACCAGTTCGTTGAGTAGTTCTACGTATTGTATGATGATCGCCATGGAGTTCTTGAGCTCAAATACACTTTCTATCCTTGTCCGAGACTTAGCTGTAGTAGATTAGAAATTAAAACTTATAGTTTTGATCACCAAAATTGACAAACATGCTTGAGATAGCAACGCATGCGAGTTCGACCGAGCAGTGCTCTAACAATCTCCCCCTTTGTCAATTTTAGTGAAAAACTATTAATACATATGGAATACAAAAATAAATAATACACTTTTGTAGCTCCTATTCCACATGCCTAATCTTCAACATTACTCGAAATCTTCGTCACTTCCAAGTACTCCAATGATTCCAAAGGTTGTAAGTATAGCATCATCGTTGTTGAAAATCCGTAGCTATAACAATGAGAAAACAGAATTCTCGATCATTGTTATACAGTGTCATAGTATCATTATGTAGTACCAAAGTTCAACTGTATCACAACTTCGACAACAATACTATAGTGATATGTATCATTCCCCCGTAGTCAATACTCCATCTCACATGGAAATCACTCCCCCTTGCATAATGATCTGAAAACCATATGTATTTGTAGTGTGAACTCCATATTAATCTCCCCCTTTTTGTCAATAAAATTGGCAAAGGTACAAGAACGGGATCCTAATGAAAATTTCCATAGAGACATTACATGACCAAAAGAAAGCACATATCAACTTATTTAGATGCAATCATACAGCCGAAGCTAAATGCTTTCATCAAGGAGTTTATAAAGATACAAGATAACACCTATAATATTCCACAGCCGCACTCCCCACAAAGATTTGGCAATTAAGCACAAGTTCAATTAAGAACTCTCCCCCATAATATGTCATTCTCGAAAGAACAACAAGAGCGACCTTAATTTCAAAAGAAAAGAAGGATTTATTTGGACATAACAAATCACATACTAATATCAATTTGAATCCAATTAATACTCAATTAAATTAACCACAAGAGAACCCATGATTAATTAAATCGGAAATGCTCAACATAAGAAAACTTACGGAGCCGCACAATATATACATAAAAATATGGATCAGGGAAGATCAATACTGCGGAATAGACAAGGATTCATTCTATTTTCCATCACTATTTTCACAATGACATACAATAGACATGATCCTCGTAAATAAAAGTTCATCATATCTTCCATCAATAATAACATAATAGGCTTCAAACTTTTGTGATGTCAAAAGCTCATTCATTCTTTTATCAATACATGCATATCAACTTACGAAAGACTTAACTTTTGACAAGGTATGTGACAATCAAAGTATATCCCATAAAATATTGCAATATATAAAACCATCAAGATTAATACTGCAAAAATATCATCTTCCAAACAATTTTTTAGTATTTAAATAAATAAACCTAAAAACATGAAGATGAAAACGTTGGACATAGCTACGTGTAATCACAATAAAGGCTATTCCAAACTCTAATTATTCTTCTAAATAAAACAATAAAAGAAGATTTACAAGGCAATAATACCTTTGAAGAATTCTTTATCGTCCCCGAACTCCTTGTGGTCAACAACCATTGGGACATAAGGTTCACTAAGATACGAGTTGATATCAATAAACCTTCTTGACTGATATCGAACCAGGGCCTTCTGAATCTCATGAGTCTTAAACACAAAAGCCTTTATTTGTTGAATCTCCTTTCGCATCTCCTTCAACACTTCAAGAACGTCAGAAAACTTCTGAAAATTTGAAGGAACGGCTCTTGGCTTCCTTACATTCCTCCTTTTTCTTTTTAATGTCGGAGACAATAGAGATTTCTCTTTTTCCTTCATGATTGATGGATTAACAATCATATTAACATCTTTTCCATCAGAAGACATGATGCTTGGAGTATCCATAAACGTACGGGTTTGTGAGAGGAAATCACCATTTAAACTCAACAAGTAGTCTTGAGATAAAAAGAGGTTCCGGGGAAGGAAAAAGGAATGTAGGGTTACGCAACCTTTTAACGGGTTCGTGCACGCACAATACTAAACCCTAGAGAGACTAAAATTTTTGAGAATAACCCTCCTTTATTTATAGGCACAAAAAAACTAAGAAAAGAAGAAAAACAAACTTTTCTTAAAGCCTGAGTGGTACATAATCTTGTCTCTTTTGATCAGGTACATGAGACAAAATTTACAAATCAACACAATCAAGTTGTGTTGCGGTGAACAACAATTTGTCCACCATGATCCTCTTGAGAGGAATCCACGGACCTCTATCTATCAAAACGATTTGACCATACTTTCTTTTTTATTGGTCTTGTTTTGTCCTTGGAAACTAACTTATTAGACGAAGATAAAATCTTACATACCTCAGCGGTTTTCTGGGAAAGGTTAAGCTTATTTGCTAATCGATTTTCTCTTCATTGAAGTTTGTTGACATGCCTCAATTTGTATTTGTACTTGTAACACTTTGATAGTTCATGACCCTTGAGAGAACAGTATGAGCACGTCAATCTTGGATATAAATCAGGCATCTGAGATGTGCAAGCGGCTAGACACATAGTGGAACCTGAAACATTATACACGGAGATTCCAAAGAAGGGTTAATTTTTCTTCCAGATTGGTTGAGTTTTCTTTTGAAAGAATATCAAGATTGATGTATGTATTGCTACAATTATCAAAATCAATATTTTCACCAATAAGTGCAACACTTGATTTATTGTCTTCATTAGAATCATAGTTGTCAGACATTGCATCAAGAGTTGCAGCAAGACCTTTCTTCCCAGTGTATTTCTTTCGATTTTGACACTCATTTGCAAAATGACCAAAACCTTTACACTTAAGCACTGAGGCATATCCTTGTCATCAGTCTCATCAATATCCCTATTTTTAGGAGGAACACGAATATGGGGTTTATCTGACGACTTGGATTTATCTCTGGAAAATCGTTTACTTCTCTTCAAAAGAATATCCCTAAACTGTCTTGTGATCAATGAGACTGACTTGTCAAGATCTTCGTCTGATGAATCAGCCTTAGAAAGATCATATTCAGTGATACAAACACTTTTACTTTTATCAAGTAACTTAGTGTTCTTTGGTGCTTTGAACGCAACATCCTTACAAGGTTTGGACGTATGCTCATGATCAAAGATATTTAACTTCCCAACCAGTGTATTTCTGGAAAGCGTTGCGAGATTATTTTCTTCAACGATGGCATGATTTTTAGAGTCGTATCTAGATGGAAGCGATCTGAGAATCTTCATCACAATGTCCTTTTCAGGAATAGTCTTACCCAATGCAAAAGATGCATTAACAATTTTAGACACTTTGTGATTAATCTCATCAAACGTTTCTTCATCTGCCATACGAAAGTTTTCCCAATCAGAACATAGGTTTTGAAGTCTATCTTCTTTCTCATTGGTATTTCCTTTAAATACGGTTTCTAAGATATCCCAGGCTTCTTTAGACTTAGTGCACATAGTCACATGGTGCTGAAGATCTAGGGTAATGGCATGTATGATAACATTTAATCCTTTAGAATTTTTCTTTGCAGCAAGAACTTCTTTTGCGCTATATCTACCAATATCCTTCGGTATAGTTACATCTCCTTCTGTAATAACTGGAGGTTCATAGCCATTAACTACATGCACCCATGTTTAAAAATCACGAGCTTGAAGAAAAGCACGCATAAATTTTTTCCACCATAGGTAGTTTGAGTCATCGAAGACTAATGGTACATTTATGGAGATAAAATTTTGGTCTATAGAGTCAGATCGCTACAAACACAGACTTGTAAGGTCTTTAAACGTGTTTGCCAGCTCTGATACCAATTGAAAAAGCGGGGGTACAACAACCACACCCAATATTTCGCTTAGCAATCTGTATGGACTAACTCCAATATACTTTCAAGAGAATCAACCAGACTCAATCTTAATAAAGTATATCAAAGAGTTATAATATCTCGATCTCTCGATTTAATCCTTACTCAAGAAAATAGAAATTTGTGAGTCCGATTAAATATAAGAGAGATAACTAGGATGGTACCAAACACCAATATCCAAGTGTCAATCAATGTAAATCAACAACCAAAGGTCGGATATTCTAACTGACAGAACTAACGCACAACCTCTGATATTTCAATTATATAACAAAATATAATGCGGAAAAGAAATAACACAAACACCAGAATTTTGTTAATGAGGAAACCGCAAATGCAGAAAAAACCCGGGACCTAGTCCAGATTGAACACACACTGTATTAAACCGCTACACTAGCCTACTACAAACTAACTTCGGTCTGGACTGTAGTTGAACCCCAATCAATCTCACACTGGTCCAAGGTACAGTTGCGCTCCTTAGGTCTCTGATCCCAGCAAGATACTACGCACTTGATTCCCTTAGCTGATCTCACCCACAACTAAGAGTTGCTACGACCCAAAGTCGAAGAAATTAATAAACAAATCTGTATCACACAGAAAAGACTACAGTAATAGAAAAATTTGTCTCTCACAGAAATACCTACGAGTTTTGTTCCGTCTTTTGATAAATCAAGTTGAACAGGAACCAATTTATAACCCGGACTTATATTCCCGAAGAACATCCTAGAATTATCAATCACCTCACAATAATCTTAATCGACGCGGCGAAATAAGATATTGTGGAATCACAAACGATGAGACGAAGATGTTTGTGATTACTTTTATATATTGCCTATCAGAGATATCAATTTGAAGCCAATCTTTACGATTGTACTCGTACGATAGAATACGCAAGATCAGATCACAAAACTACGAGAAAGTAGTATCAGTCTGGCTTCACAATCCCAATGAAGTCTTTAAGTCGTTAACCTGATTTACAAGAAGAAACCTAAGGTTAAAGGAGGATCGGCTCTAGCTAATACAACTAGTATCATACGCAAGGTGTGGGGATTAGGTTTCCCAGTTGCTAGAGTTCTCTCATATATAATCTTTTAAATCAGGGTTTGGAATCAATGTTAGCTTGGTAACAAAGTATTCAATATTCACCGTTAGATGAAAACTTGATTAGATTCAAGCTAATATCTTTCAACCGTTAGATCGAAAACCTATCTTGTTACATACAAATGAAATGCACGATTTTAGGTGTGTGTAACCGTACCCAAACATGTGCATTCGTTGGTTCAACAATAGTTAACCAAATGGTTAACCATATGATCACTTTCACATTAACCATATTCTTCTTTACCATAACTAGTTGAAATGACTCAAATAAACTAGTTAGAGAGTTTTTCAATTGCTTAGATATTATAGAAGTATACAAGACACAATCGAAGCAAAAACGACTTGATTCACTCGAGTCGATTCATGAACTTTATAGCCACGGTTTGCAAACTTGCATTTCTTAGTTTATATAAGTTTAAGTTCACGAATAATCGTCTTTATAAATAACCAACTCAAGTACACGGACATAGTTCGCGTACTTAAGTTCCCGGAAGAGTTTACAAACTTCAGCAGATTTTCTCGGGTCGAGAACCTTCGACAGTTCGCGGACTGGTTTTCCGGTTTTCCTGATCAACAAAGTACGCATACTTTGGTTCGAGGAATAAGGACTTATACATATATGTGTTACCACACAATGCTTATATCCAACATTGGTTATATATTCTAAACTCTCATTTCAATCATTGAAACATTCTTAGAGGACATTATATAGTTGCTATTCACAAACCATTTTTCGTCAAAGCCATTTTCAAGTGATTGAAACTCAACATGACTTTCGTCACTAGGTAAAGATGAACTTGGCCAAAGCCAAAGCTTACTAACACATATTTCGAGATATAGATAGGAGAGATAAACTCGTCTCAATATAGCAAATGTGTATAATCAAAGTTTGTATAGTAAAACGACTTTTGTCTCAAGATAGGAGATAGAGTAGATATACTTTTGAGTGATAGATAAGTTCAAGTCTCCACATACCTTTTAGTCGATGAAGTTCCACTAGTTTCTTGAGTAGTTCTTCGTCTTGTACGATGATCGTCATGGAGTTCTTGATCTCAACTACACTTTCGATACTAGTCCGATACTTAGCTATAATACACTAGAAATCAAGACTTATAGTTTTGATCACTAACTTGAGATAGCAACGCATGCGAGTTCGACCGAGCAGTGCTCTAACATAAGAGATAAGGTGATAATGGATCACCTTGTCGAATACCACGAGTGGGATTAAAAACTGCAGTAGGAGATCCATTTAACATGACTTCAATATGTGTGGTGGAGATGTATTGTAAAATAAGATGAACAAACTTGTCAGAGAAGCCAAACTTTTTAAGAATATCCAATAGGGAATTCCATTCCAACCTGTCGAATTCCTTAGACATATCCATCTTGAGAGCAAGATGAATTGTATTGCAAAATTAAACTAGTACATGAGTTTGATCTTTATTTCTCAACACAATCAGCAAATCGAACAGATAAAAATCTGTGAGCCTGATTGATATTAGAATAACTTGGACGGTACCAAAAACCAATGCCCAAATGTCAATCAAGTTATATCCAACAAACAAGGTCGGATTTATCTACTGATTGATTTACACACAAATTATGATATTTCAATTATGTAAACAAACATAATGCGGAAAAGAAATAACATGGACACCAGAAATTTTGTTAACGAGGAAACCGCAAATGCAGAAAAACCCCGGGACCTCCTCCAGATTGAACACCACACTGTATTAAGCTGCTACAGACACTATCCTACTACAAGTTAACTTCGAACTGGAATGTAGTTGAGCCCTAACCAAGTCTCACACCGATTAAGGTACAGTCGCGTTCCTTACGCCTCTAGAGCCACGCCGAATTTTGCGCGCTTGATTCCCTTAGCTGATCTCACCCACAACTAAGAGTTGATACGATCCAAAGTCGAAGATTTATAAACAAATCCGTCTCACACAGATAAGTCTATTCCGATAGATAAATCTGTCTCCCACAGAAGTACCTATGAAGTTTTGTTCCTTCTTATGATAAATCAAGGTTGAAAAGGCGGGGGTCTAACAACCATACCCAACAATTCGTTTGGCAATCTGAATAGAAAAAATCCAATATACTTTCAAGAGAATCAACTAGACAGTTGGACTCAATCTAGATAAAAGTATATCAAAGAGTTTTGTATCTCTATCTCTCAATTCAATCTGCAATCAGCATATAGGAATTTGCGAGCCCGATTGAATATAAGAGAAATAATTTGAACGGTACCAAAGACCAATGTTCAAGGGTCAATAAATTTCAATCAACAACCAAAGGTTGGGTTTCCCAATTGATCAATTCAACGCACAACCTGTGACATTTCAATTATATAACAAAATATAATGCGGAAAAGAAATAACACAGACACCAGAATTTTGTTAACAAGGAAACCGCAAATGCAGAAAAACCCCAGGACCTAGTCTAGATTTGAACACCAATGAACTTCGGACTGGACTGTAGTTGAACCCTAATCAATCTCACACTGATTCAAGGTACAGTTGCGCTCCTTACGTCTGATCCTAGCAGGATACTACGCACTTGATTCCCTTAGCTGATCTCACCCACAACCAAGAGTTGCTACGACCCAAATTCGAAGACTTGATAAACAAATCTGTCTTACACAGAAAAGTCCATAGGAATAGATAAATATATCTCCCAAAGAAATACCTACGAGTTTTGTTCCGTCTTTTGATAAATCAAGGTGAACAAGAACCAATTGATATACCAGACTTATATTCCCGAAAAACAGCCTAGAAATATCAATCACCTCACAATAGTCTTAATCGTATGGTAGCTAAACAAATATTGTGGAATCACAAACGATAAGACGAAGATGTTTGTGACTACTTTTTATCTTGACTATCGGAGATTAAATCTCGAGCCAAACTTAAAGAAAATCGTACTCAAACACGATAGAAACAACAAGAATAGATCACGCAACTACAGAGAAAATAGTTGGGTGTGGCTTCACAATCCCAATAAAGTCTTCAAGTCTTTAACCTACAGGGTTTCGTGAAAAATCTAAGGTTAAAGGAGAATCGACTCTAGCTTATGAAACTAGTATCACACAAGAGGTGTGGGGATTAGGTTTCCCAGTTGCTAGACTTATCCTTTATATAGTTTTCAAATCAGGATTTGCAATCTGTTACCTTGGTAACAAAGCATTCAATATTCACAGTTAGATGAAAACCTGATTAGATTCAAGCTAATATCTTTCAACCGTTAGATCGAACTTAGCTTGAATACGCAAATGAAATGTACCGTCATTTAGGTTTATGTAACTGTACCTAAACATGTACACCATGTTGGCTCAATAATAGTTAACCAAGATTATCCATATGAATACTCTCGTATCAACCTTATTCCTATTAACCATAACTAGTTCAAATGACTCAAATAAAACTAGTTAAAGAGTTGTTCAATTGTTATATTCTCATAGAAGTATACAAGAAAACAATTGAAGCAAAATAGGTTTGATTCACTCTAATCAATTCATGAACATTATAGCTACGATTTGCAGAAAATGCATTCCTTAATATATAAATGTATTAGTTCATGAGCCAACCGATTTTATAACTTTAACCACTCAAGTATGCAAACGGATACGCATACTTAAGTAGCTGGTCTGAGTTTGGGTTCGCCAGTATGAAAACGGGTACGCATACTTTGTACACTTCTAAACCCCAGCAGAAATTTCTGGACCTATACCTTACGCAAGTATGCGTACCGTCATCTGTACTTGGTACATGGAATTTAACAACTTCAAGTACGCAAACGGGTATGCATACTTTAGTTCCGGTCATGGATCATATATATGCAAGAATGCACAATATGTTTATAATCCAATGATGGTTAAGTATTTTAAACTCTCATTTCAATCATTGAAGCTTTCTTAGAGGATGACAATATCCATGTTCACACACTATTAGCTTCAAAGCAATTTTCAAGTAATTGAAATAATCATAATCAAAACATTCCAAGTTTACACCAAATGATTGTATCACACGAATCATATAAGATGTTTCTCGGTGATTTTCACATGATCAAGATGAACTTGGTCGAAGCGAAAGCTTGCCAACACATATTTCGAGAAATATGTAAGCGAGTTAAACTCAGCTCGAAATCTTAAATATGTATAATAGAAAACTATATCGTAACACGGCTTATGTCTCAATATAGGAGATAGAGTAGAAATATATTTTCCAAGTGATAGATCAATTTCAGTCTCCACGTACGTTTTTGTTGATGAAGTTCCACAAGCTCTCCTTAGTAGTTCTTCTTCTTCAACGATGAACGCTGTGAAGTCGAATGCTCAACTACATAATCTATCCTAGTCCGAGACATCTATAAGTAGACTAGAAATCAATACTTATAGTTTTGATCAATAACATTGACAAAAAAGCTTGAGATAGAAACACTTGCGAGTTCGACCAAGCAGTGCTCTAATAATCTCCCCCTTTGTCAATTTTAGTGACAACACTATCAATACATATGAATAAAAAATAAATAAATTTTGTAGCTCCTCATCCAAATGCTTGATCTCCTTGGTTCTTCAACATTACTTGAAATATTCGTCACTTCCAAGTACTCCAATGATTCCGAATGTGTTCAATTCCGCAACATTGTTGTTGAAGATCCGTAGAAATAACAATGAGAAAACAGTTGCTCTCAATCATTGTTATACAGTGTCATAGTATTATTATACAACATCAAAGTTCAATTGTATCAAAACTTTGATAATAATACTATGGTGATATGTACCACTCCCCCTTAGTCAATACTTCATCTCAACATGAAAACCACTCCCCCTTACATAGTGATCCGTAAACCATATGTATTTGTAGTGTGAACTACACATTAATTCTCCCACTTTTTGTCAATATAAATTGGCAAAGGTACGAAAACTAGTGGGATCCTAATGAAATTTTCATAGAGCTACTTCATGAACAAAAGAGAACAATATACCAACTTGTTTCGATGATTTCACATAGTCGAAACTTAGTATATTCATCAAGGAGTTTATAAAGATGCAAGATAAATCCTACAATATTCCACAGCCGCACTCCCCACTAAGATTTGGAAATTAAGCACAAGTTCAAATAAGAACTCTCCCCCATAAAATATCATTCCCGAAAGAACAACAAGAGCGACCTTACTTTTATAAGAAGAGAAGGATTTCTTTGGACATTAACAAATCACATAAGAATATGAATTTGTATCCAAAAATCTCAATTGAATTAACCACAAGGAAAATGATCAACTCAATTGGTCATGCTCAACATAAGAGAACTTACGGAGCAACACAGTATATACACAAAGATGTGGATCAGGGAAGACCAATATTATGGAATAATCAAAGATTCATTCTATTTTTCATCACTATTTGCACAATGACATATAATAGACTTAATCTTTGTAAACAAAAGTTTATCCTTTCTTCCATCAATATTTTCATAATGACATTAAATTCTTAACTTCTGTAGTCAAAAGTTCATTCTATCTTTTATCAATACTTTCATACCGACATATAATAGAGACAACTTTTGAACAAGTATGGGACAATCAAGGTTCACGGAAATAAACAACATATCCCATAACAATTTGCAATATATAAAACCATAAAGATTAATACTGCAAAAATCATCTTCCAAATAAACTTTAGAATTTAAATAAATAGATCTAAAAACATTGCAAGATGAAAACGTTGGCGATAGCTATGTGTACTCACAATAATGGCTATTCCAAACCCTAGTTATCCTTCTTAAAAACACAAGAATAAATTCTTATTAGATGTTTCCTAGATATTGAGACCTCTGAAAAATTCTTTATCGTCCCCGAACTCGTTGTTGTCAACAACCATGGGAACACAAGATTCATAAAGAAAGAAGTCAATTCCAACAAACCTTTTGAACCGATGCCGAGCCCAGGCCTTCTAAATTTCAAGAGTTCTCAAAGCAATAGCCTTTGTTTCCTGAATATTCTTCATTGTTTCCTTCAACTCTTCAAGAACATCAGAAAACTTCCGAGAATTTGAAGGAACAACTTTTTGCTTCCTCACATTCCTTCTTTTTCTTTTCAAAGTTGGAGGTAACGGAGATTTATCTTTTTCCTTCATGACTGATGGCTTAACAATCATATTAACATCTTTTCCATCAAATGACATAATGCTTGGAGTATCCATATGAGTGGAGTTGTGAGAGAAAATCACAAGATAATTTCAACAAGCAGTCTTATGATAAAAAGAGTTTTAAGTGAAGGAAAAACGAATGTAGGGTTACGGAACTTTTAAACACATAAGTTCACGCACGCACAACTCTCAACCCTAAAGAGGGTAGAATTGTCGAGAATAACCCTCTTTTATTGATTAAACATGGAAGTCCTTTCCAATATCAATTAGATATGAAAATAGGCACGAATTCCAGACTTACAATGCTCAGCAGAGCAAAAACAAGAAAAAAAATAAATCAAAATACTCTAAAAGAATTTTCTTTTCCTAAATCCTAAGGTGTGCATAATCTTGTCTCTTTTGATCAGGCACATGAGACAAGATACACAAACCAACACATTTAAGTCGTGATGGGGTGAACAATAATCTATCCACCATATCCTTTTCGAAAAGAATTCATAGAGCCCTATTTATCATAGTGTTTATACCAATGATCTAGTCTTTCCTTTGAAAACTAACTTCTTCAAAGAAGAGATGCGTTTACATACCTCTGATGATTTTTGAACAAGTTTGAGCTTGTTTGCAAATCGATTTTCTCTTCGTTGAATTTTTTTGACATATCTCAATTTGTGATTCTACTTGAAACACTTTGAAAGTTCATGACCTTTGAGAGAACAATAGAGCATGTCAACCTGGAAGATGATTCAGACGCCCGAGATGTGTACGTGGCTAGACACATAGTGGAACCTGAAACATCAGAAAAAAGAGTTTCCAGTAGAAACAAGTAGATCCATTTTTTCTTCCAGACCGATTGAGATTTCTTGTGAAATCATACCAAGATTGATGTATGTATTGCTACAATTATCAAAATCAATATTTTCACAAAGATATGCAATACTTGACTTTTCGTCTTTATTAGAATCATAATTGTCAGACAATTCATCAAGAGTTGCAGCTAAACCTTTGTTCCCAGTGTATTTTCTTCGATTTGGACACTCATTAGCAAAATGACCAAAACCTTTACACTTAAAGCACTGAGTCATATCCTCGTCGTCAGTTTTATCAGTATCCTTATTTTTAGGAGGAACACGATTATGAGGTTTAACTGATGACCTAGGCTTATCTCTGGAAAACCGTTTACTTCATTTCAAAAGAAGATCCCTAAACTGGCTTGTGATCAAGGAGACTGGCTTGTCAAGATATTCATCTAATGAATCACCCTCGGAAAGATCATCTTCAGAGATACAAACACTTTTACTTTTATAAAGTAATTTAGTGTTCTTTTGTGCTATGAAAGCAACATCCGGCTGATTTGGATGTATGCTCATGATCAAGGATATTTAACTTCCCAACCAAAGTATTTCTGGAAAGAGTTGCAAGGTTATTATCTTCAACGATGGCATGCTTCTTAGAATCGTATCTAGATGGAAGCAATCTGAGAATTTTCATCACAATGTCCTTTCCAGGAATAGTCTTACCCAATGCAAAAGATGCATTAACAATTTCAAATGAATCTTCATCTTCCATACAGAGGTTTTCCCAATCGTAATTTAGGTTTTGAAGTCTGGCTTCCTTTTCACTGATATTTCCTTCAAATACGGGTTCTAAGATATCCCGAGCATATTTTGACTTTGTGAAAGTAGTCACATGATGCTGGAGGTCTGGTGTAATGGCATTAATGATAGGGTTTCACTCATCAAAATTTTGTTTTGTAGCAAGAATCTCGGCGGCATCATATCTACCAATATCCTTTGGAACTGTTACATCGCCTTCTCTAACTACCGGAGGAGTATAGCGATTAACCACATAAACCCATGATTGAAAATCACGCGCTTGAAGAAAGGCACGCATAACAATTTTCTACCTTAAGTAATTTGAGCCATCGAAGACTGGTGGTACGTTTAGGGAGATAGCACTTATGTCCATATTCATATCGCTAAAAACAAAGACTTATAAGGTATTTAATGTATTTTCCTGCTCTGATACCAATTGAAAAAGCGGGGGTCTAACAACCACACCCGACAATTTGTTTGGAAATCTGAAGAAAAGTATATCAACTACGCAGTTAGACTCAATATAGAGAAAAGTATATCAAAGAGTTTTGTATCTCTATCTCTCAATTCAATTTGCAATCAGCAAATAGGAATTTGCGAGCCCGATTGAATATAAGAGAAATAACTTGAACGGTACCAAAGACTAATGTTCAAGGATCAATCAATTTCAATCAATAACCAAAGGTTGGATTTCCCAATTGATCAATCCAACACACAACATGTGATATTTCAATTATATAAAAAAATATAATGCGAAAAAGAAATAACACGGACACCAGAATTTTGTTAACAAGGAAACCGAAAATGCAGAAAAACCCCGGGACCTAGTCCAGATTTGAACACCATACTGTATGAAGCCGCTACAGACACGAGACTACTACCAATGAACTTCTTACTGGACTATAGTTGAACCTTAATCAATCTCACACTGATTCAAGGTACAGTTGCGCTCCTTACGTCTCTGATCCCAGCAGGATACTACGCACTTGATTCCCTTAGATGATCTCACCCACAACCAAGAGTTGTTACGACCCAAAGTTTAAGACTTGGTAAACAAACATGCTCACACATAAAAGTCTATAGGAATAGATAAATCTGCCCCCCACAGAAATACCTACGAGTTTTGTTCCGTATTTTGATAAATCAAGGTGAACAGGAACCAATTGATATACCGGACTTATATTCTCGAAGAACAACATAAAAATATCAATCACCTCACAATAATCTTAATCGTGTGGTAGCGAAGCAAGATATTGTGGAATCACAAACGATGAGACGAAGATGTTTGTGACTACTTTTTATCTTGTCTATCGGAGATCAAATATCGAGCCGATCCTAAAAAAAATCGTACTCAAAAATGATAGAAATAACAAGATCAGATCACACAACTACAGAGAAAATAGTTGGGTCTGGCTTCACAATCCCAATGAAGTCTTCAAGTCGTTAACCTACAAGGTCTCGTGAAAAACCTAAGGTTAAAGGAGAATCGACTCTAGCTTATGAAACTAGTATCACACATGAGGTGTGGGGATTAGGTTTCCCAGTTGCCAGAGTTCTCCTTTATATAGTTTTCAAATCAGGGTTTACAATCTAAGTTACCTTGGTAACAAAGCATTTAATATTCACTGTTAGATGAAAACCTGATTAGATTCAAGCTAATATCTTTCAACCGTTAGATCGAACTTAGCTTGTTATACACAAATGAAATGTACCTTCATTTAGGTTTATGTTACCGTACCTAAACGTGTACACCATGTTGGATCAACAATAGTTAACCAAGGTTAGCCATATGAATACTCTCGTATCAACCTTATTCATCTTAACCATAACTAGTTCAAATGACTCAAATGAAACTAGTTAAAGAGTTGTTCAATTGCTATATTCTCATAAAAGTATACAAGAACACGATTGAAGCAAAATCGGTTTGATTCACTCTAATCAATTCATGAACATTATAGCCACTGTTTGCAAAGAATGCATTCCTTAATATATAAATATATTAGTTCATGAGCCAACCGATTTTAGAACTTTAACCACTCAAGTATGCAAACGGGTACGCATACTTAAGTAGCCGATCTGAGTTTGGGTTCGCCAGTATGCAAACGGGTACGTATACTTAGTACACTTCCAAACTCCAGCAGATTTTTCCAGACCTATTCCTTACGCAAGTATGCGTACCGGTATACGTACTTGGTACACGGAATTTCACAAATTCAAGTACGCATACGGGTATGCATACTTTAGTTCCTGTCATGGATCACATACATGTAAGAATGCACAATATATTTATAATCCAATGATGGTTAAGTATTCTAAACTCTCATTTGAATCATTGAAACTTTCTTAGAGGATGACAACAGCCGTTTTCACACAGTATCAAAGCAATTTTCAAGTTATTGAATAATCATAATCGAAACATTCCAAGTTTACACCAAATGATTGTGTCACACGAATCATATAAGATGTGGCTCGGCGATTTTCACACGATCAAGATGAACTTGGTCGAAGTGAAAGCTTGCCAACACACATTCCGAGAAATATGTAATCGAGTTAAACTCAGCTCGAAATCTCAAATGTGTATAATAGAAAACTATATCGTAACACGACTTATGTCTCAATATAGAAGATAGAGTAGAAATAGACTTTCCAAGTGGAGTTTTAGTCTCCACATACTTTTTTGTTGATGAAGTTCCACAAGCTATCCTTAGTAATTCTTATTCTTCAATGATAAACGTCGTGAAGTCTGATGCTCAACTACACAATCTGTCCTAGTCTGAGACATCTATAAGTAGACTAGAAATCAATACTTATAGTTTTGAGCACTAACATTGACAACAAGCTTGAGATAGCAACGCTTGCGAGTTCGACTGAGCACTGCTCTAACAAAGGTGAACATGAATCAATTGACAATCCGATCTTATACTCCAGAAGAGAATTCTAGAAATATCAATCACCTCATAATAACTTAACTATATGGTGGTAGAAGAAGTTACCACGGAATCACAGAGTCTGAGATGAAGAACTTTGTGACTACTTTTTATATCTTACCTTATCAGAGATAAATCTTGAGCAAATCTTAGAAAAGATAGTACTCAATACGGTAGAACAAGTAAGATCAGAATATACAACTACAGAGAAAATAGTTGGACATGGCTTCACAAATCCCAAGTGAAGTCTTCAAGTCGTTAACCTAATAGGGTTTTGGGAAAACCTAAGTTAAAGGAGAATCGACTCTAGTTTGCAACTAGGACACGAGAAAGAGCTGGCATTAGGTTTTCTAGTTGCTAGAGTTGTCCCTTATATAGTCGTTCAAATCAGGGTTGCTTACAATCAAAGCTAAGATATCTTAGTAACAAAGCATTCAATATTCACCGTTAGTTGAAATCCTGATTTAAGACTCAAGCTAAGTCTGCTTAAAAAAATCAATTAATCTCCACTGTTAGATGGTCTTATCTTGTTACACACAAATAGAATATACCTTCACTTAGATATGGGTTACCGTACCTACACGTGTGTATTGAGTTGGCTCAATAACAGTTAACCGAAGTTAGCCATATGAAAATTTTTGTCTTAACCATATTCATCTAACACTTCTAGATCAAATATGATGATCAATCAATTATGAAATATAATATAATAAATCTAATTGTGTTTCACATAGAGTTGTTCAATTATTCACTATCTTATAGAAATATATATGAACAAATTGAAACAAAATCAGATTGATTCATAATCGTGCAAAGTACTTGTACAAGAATAAATTCATGAACATTAAGCCACGGTTTGCAAAGATTGCATTCCTTAATTCATAAATGTTTTAGTTCATGAGTATGAGAATCATACTTAGCCGATTTTATAACTTAACCCACTGTGTTCGCAAACCAGGTATGCAAATAACATCTCTGGACCTTGGCCTTGTCCAGCCGTTCGTAAATCAGGTATGCAAAAAGTTTTCCCATACCCAAATTAGGTAGAACAGTTCGCATATTAGGTACACAAACAAGGTTCCTGGACCTTTACAGTTAAAACCGTTCGCATACTAGGTACGCAAACAAGGTTCCCGGACCTGAATCATAACAATACAGTTCGCATACTAGGTATGCATACTGTGTTGTATCCAGACATGGTTAATTGTTCTAAACTCCCATTTCAATCATTGAAACATCCTTGAAAGAGGACAATAGCTGTGTCACTCAAACTATTAGCTTCAAGTAATTTTCGAGTGATCGAACGATGAATACGAAACTTTCCAAGTCGACATCAAATGATTGTCTCACACAAATCATGTAAGATGTTTCAAGGCAATTTTCACATGATCATCTTTTGACTTAATATTTATTTTCCAACACCTAGAAGTTAGGCTCTTAGCGCAAGGTCCAATTACTAGTGTTGTCTTCACACACGATTGATCCACAGAATCCCTCTGCGAGGTTTCACGTTCTCTACTTGTGTAAGGGTCATTCAATAATCACACGTATATCCTAACCCTTTACTAGCAATAGAATGATCAATAGATTAATCTAGTGTACACTCCAATTAATAAATCATAAACCCTAGAAATAGTAAAAACAAACGACGATGATTAAAACTTCACATGGATTTATATTACTAACAAAGCTTCACGCTTAGAACATTGAATTCATCCTTAATCAACAAAGGATTTAGCTATTCATATTACGAAGAAGATAAAGAATATGAATAATGGTGGTTCCCCCTAAAGGGGTAAACCCTAGGTTTTTGATGTAGAAAAAACCTTAGCTTGTGACATGAGATGATATTTTGATGAAAGGCCTAATACTTATTTATATAAGTTTACATTGCTTGGCCTTCAAGTATCCTAGTGTTTTGGGGTAAAAACTGATTCTACTGGAAATTGTAAATTTAGGTGTGGCGCCGAGAAACGAATTCTAAACCCTAAACAAATGCACTGCACGGGAGTACTTTAGATTCGAGAGATCAATTTGTACAATTCTGGCCTAAACCAAGAGTTGGTCGTTCCAGTCTAGCTTCGGTCACACAATGAAGGAGAAGGGTTGATCTTATAGAGGGAAGCAAAGAAGGTGTTGAGATCAGAATGGTTAACTATGAAGGTGTGGTTATTTTATGACTTGTATAAGAATATGAAACTGGCTTGTGGAATGTAAGCTATCAGTTCTTTGGTGTTTTTTTCGGATACTGGGTTGATAACCAAAACTGTTGTTTTGATCAAAATAGGTAGAAACCTATTTATATCAGTCATAGTTGCACGCACCCTGATCTCATAGGAAGTGGGAGTAGTTGAGTGATGGAGAAGTGGGTTCGTGTGAAAATGTAGAAAACCACGTCTTACTACGAGGGAAGACGAGTCAGTTTACGCCCACTACTTCTCTGCTGCCACTAACTGTCCGCCTTTCCTGACACTTTCTCATAATGGGTGTGTTGCACGCCGCACGCTGTAAACCGCCAGACCAATACCCTGATGAACATCCCCCAGTTTGTGACATATTTTATGTCTTGAGTATTTTATAAAAAATATGTAGCAAGTTGCTGACTGGGTCTTTCCTAATTATTCTGACCAATCACGCGCAAGCTAGGTGATGGGTAGTCATGTGTGACGAGCCAAGTCATGAGACTCTCCGCAAAGAATAGCATGTGACGCTATTAGGTTAAATAACTAAGTTATTTGTGAAGCTGATACTTATAAAATATCGTATGTAAAACATCTCTTTTAAGCAAGCAGCTCAAAATAATCGATATATGTGAAGCATCATTATATTGAGCCTGTCTTGGTTGGTCGCGGAACCTAGTGTCTTAAAAATAGCATGACCGGCCACTTTCAGGAAGTTGTTGGGAACTATTTATGCATGCCAAAGGTAGGTCGGTCGGTCCCTATAGGAAAGTGATGGATGGTAGCCATTTTGACATCCTATTGGTCATCCCAAGTTAAATCTAGACCGGTTAAATTGGCTAGCCAAATTGGACGGCTGATATAATTTGCGGCAGTTATTGGTTGCTGCTAATTTATTTAAGATTCCTACAAGAAGCGCGGCCAGCCATCTTTGGGCGATCGTTTAAGAGCCATATGGAAGGCCGTAGCGTGGCCAATTGTTCCTTATGGAAGGGAGGTGGCCAGTGATCATGGCCACATCTTGTTGAAATCCTAGAATAGGAGCTAGGTCGGACGATTCGACTGGAGAAGTTGGGCGGCCGAGATGATTTGCGGCAGTTAATGGCTACCGTTGATTTAATTTAGGTTTTAAAAGTCGTGTGGGCAACCCATTTTGGGCCAACGGTTTTTGGTGTTGGCGGCATGCTATAGACTATTCGACCGACCAATGCTATAGTCGGGACGCTAGTGCGCGTATCCACGCCTTGTTCGTCGATCGGAATTGAATCTAGGCCGTTCAATTCGGCTGGCGAAGTTGGATGACCGAGATCGTTTTACGGCAGCAATGTAATGCTGCTTCACAAAAATTAGAGTTTCGCAAGTCGCGCGACCATCTAACTTTGGACAATCGGTTAATGGCTTTGTTGGCGAGTTGGAAGGGCTTCGATTGGTCGAAGTATTAGTGGGCCGTACGGTGTGCCTGATGATGCTTGTCCGGTAACGTTAGGGAGCGGCTAAGCTTGATAAATCGAGTGGCCAAAACGTACGGCCGTGATCGTTTTAAGACTGTCATGGGAAGTCTATATTAAATTCCTTAAGGTATTTAGGTATGTCGACCAACCAACTTCCAACTTTATTTAAAAATGTGTAAGGCGCATTTAACGCGATCTGATTGGTCGAAGGGAAGGGGGCCGGAAAGCGGCAACATGGAGCGTGGCCGATTGGCCACGGGCGACGCCTGCTGGAGAAGGTCGGCCGGCCAAGTGACATGGCCACGCCTCCCTTTGCTGCTGCTTTTACTTTCCGCAGTTCCTCTTTATTTCTTGTTTTATACTTTTGGTAGGATTTTGCTCTTACTAGTCCATGGAGGATTAATTTCCTATCTAACCTAGGTTTGGTCTCGACCAATAGGGTTCGAGATATTGCATAGGGCGCAAAAAACCTAATTTTTGCAAATTAATTAGGCTAAAATTTGAATTTTGCGAGCTGTCACAAAATTAGTCAAATTTGGTGAATTCTGTGTGTTGACACAAAATTTTTAATTTTATTCTCATAGAGCAGTCAGCGCATCTTTTGATTGAGTACTTTCATGCAGACCTTAATCTTGATACTTCGGGAAATTCACTCTACTCAGCTGCGAGTGAACATTAATTGTCCATATCAATGTTAAGGGTTCAGCCGGGGAACATAGCGTAGGAAAAATACTCAATAAGCCTTACATTAATGAATAATGCAGGCGATATTTTAATAAAATTTATAGAATGTTTGGGACTGTTGCTATATGCACCATTCTGAATAAATTTTTATATACATATACTGAATTTCTCAATACATATGTAAGTAAAGAGGCTTAGGCACTCATTATTTTTAAATGGATCTATTTCTTTGCAGAATGACAACACATTAAATAGTAGGGTTTCATAATTTTAGCCCTGAACTAAAAACCGCCATCAACACCTAGTCGGTTCCGGAAACCGACCCAAAAAGTAGTAAAGAAAGACCCTAAAAATAGTTCGGGAATTTTGACCTTCATGGTTTGCGAACCCCGTTTACGAACGAAATACTTGTATAAAATCTAGGGAATTTCGTTTGCGAACTAACTTGTCTTCGTTTTTTTTTTATATATAAAACTCGTTTTGGCCGTAACTTCTTCGTTCATTCTTTTTGCACTCTTTTTGTAATTGAATTCTCTTCAAGATGGTGATGTGAAATATTGATGGTGATGTGAAACATTGAGTTTGAATGATTTAATCTCGTTATTTGTCTCGTCTCTTGATTTTGAGCGTTTTGCTCCTTTTCGTCGCACTTCTTCCACTTCTCTTGGACTTGGTCACTTGGATACTTGGAATACTTCTCTTCTTAGATATTTTTAGCACTTTTTAGCTCCTTTTTGGATGATTCACCTAATTGAGATAAATAAGAGAAAACAAGAGTAATAACAAGAATAATAGCTAAAACAAGTATGGAATTGACACTATAATCATATGAATTATGCACTTATCAACTAGCAGGAGCACCCTTACTACCCTTGGTTCCTTTACCTCCCTTATCACATTTTTCAGCTCTATCACCTACAACGGTAAACGAAACATCAAAACACTTCTTGGCATGACTTTTTGATAACAAGCGAGATAAGGGAAGTCTGTCATCGGGATCCTCACCATCCTTCACAGCAGAGCCTTTAACACTTTCAATCTATTCTTTAATTTCTTTGATAACATAGTCAGACCCATTAAAGGAAACAAATAAGGGCAAGTACATGTATTGAGAAAGGAGAAGTTTTATTTGTTACCTTCACTGGCTCTTCCTCAGGCTTGTCCCCAGCATCCCTCTTCAGGGTATATTGGGATCGATGCCACAAAAGAACAAAATTATCAAACAAGTTCTCTTGGATCGTGATCCGAAGCGAGCAAAACAAAGAGAGAGGCGATAACTTTTCAACATTAGATACCCATAACTGGTAGGGTTCAGCAGAAAAAGAAGGAGGAGGGAATTTTCCACTCAAGATAGGGCCGCGAACAACCAACGAAACCCGGTGTTCTCCATATATCACTAGCGTGGCGAGCATGGTTGTTGGTGTTGGTACCTTCCTCAGGATCTTTATATAACATCAACTTTTCAAACCCAGAACCCATAAGGATGACAGGATCATATCGGGTAAGGAATCCACATCAGATGAGAAATTTATATCAGGCAATGACTTACCGGAAGGTGTATTCTTCGGGAAAATATAGAGTCAGGAATCAAGTGTCGGGAGAAGACATCAACAACCATCCGATAGGATCATCAAAATTTATAGAATAGACTAATATTGTAGTCTTTTTGTATGCCATCTTAACATATAGATACACCCCTATGTATTGAGAGAGGGGCAAGCTTTTTAAGTGAGTGGGTAAGGAGAGAGACTAAGTATTGTATTTCATTGGAGAGTGATCATCTTTGTAACCTTGGAGAAGTAGTAAAAATTATCCTTTCACCCGTGTGGACGTAGGTAACGATGCCGAACCACATATACCTTGTGTTCTTGTACATCTGTTTACTAACTTATCTTGCAATTGCTTCATCTTGAATGTTAGATGTAAGATGTATTACTTTCTAAAACTACAAGGATAATCATCTCTCAACTGCTAACAACTCCAAGCTCGGGTTCTTCTCTGTAGTTTCATCACGAGCAACTTTTTGCAGCTCCGATCTCCATCAATCACGCTTGCTGCTAATCAATGACAGCAGCTTCACCGATTTGTTAACTTCAATTTCACTAGCAACACAATTCATCCAACTTCCATAACAGCCCACTGAATTATTCGAATTCGATAATTACCCCAAAACTGTCACCTCTTGATCATCACGATCATCAGCATCACCGGACGGTGATTTTTTTTATGTTGAAATTGAGGAAGAAGGTGGTGGTGCCCTGAGTAATATAACAGATGCCTTCAAAAGATTTTGAATTCTCCCCCCCCCCCCCTCTTTATAAAAGACTGAACTGCCTTTAGCAGTTCCCTTGAACTTGACTGCCCCTTAACAGGAAGGTATCCCTTAACATTCGGTTGGGGTGCCAATAGTAGTTTCCCAGTAAAATGACCATTTTTCCCTTTTATGCTTCTAAGTTCTTGTTTTGCTCATAATTTCATCATACAAACTCAAAATGACTCTGTTCTTTTGTCGTTGACTTCGCCATCTCATCATCTTCAATATAATGACAATAAATCCTATATTTGAACGACCTCCTCTTGGTCTTTGTCCCTTCTCCACTTGTAGCTAACTTCTTTCGTTGCACAATTAAGTGCAAATTCACTTCTTTTGGATATGATTCACCAAATGAAAGAAAAATACAAGAAAACAAGCGTAATATACAATAATTTGAAAGAATATAAGTAATTACTAGCATGGAATTGATACCTAATATATGTGAAATATGCACTTATCAGTGAATGGACGTCTGAGCGCGCGGAGGAATGTCCATGAATGAGGATTCTAGAATTATGGAAAGAAATGAAGTATTGTTAATATAATAGTATAAAGGCGTGGGACCGGCCGTCCATGATGTCCAAGGGACCATCCAGGTACGGTCATGGTAGTACGCGGTCCACCATGTCTCCCTCACACGTGCATTCCTAAGAATTTTAGGTATTTTTGTTGGACGTTTGAGCAATATTTTGGATTTTCAGAAGAGTTTGATCTTGACTAAAACTCTCAATTTTGCATGAATGATCAAGTGGGACTTTGCATGCACGTCCAAAATTTTAAGAATTTTCAAATAATAATATTTTAATATTTGCCGTGAGAAGCCCGGACTGTCGTGAGACTATTTGACTGTTTTGGTTTTTTTTTTTGGAGATTTGAGCAATATTGGACAAATATTGAAACTAGGAGTTTTGCTCAAACGAGGGAGTTTCAAGAGATGCGGGAATAATAATAATAAAATAATAAACAGAAAAAGTGAGAGGCGTAGGACCAGCCACGACCCGGGCATTGCCGGCCGGTCGGTAGTCCCGGTCTCGTGCGCCTCTTATTCTTTTTCTTTTATTCTTATTTTGCTTCCCTTTCCTATTTGCATAGGTCTTCATATATCCTCGCGCGTGCGTACAATATTTTATTTTAAAATATTAAAATAATGTTATTTAAATATTATTGATAAAAGAAAACCTAAAAGTCGTGGGACTAGGTTTTTGAAGAGTTGAGCAATATTTGGAAAAATATGGAAACTAGGCGTTTTGCTCAAACGAGGGAGTTTCAATAGATGAGGAAAATAACAATAATGGAATAAGGAATTGGATAGGGTGGGACCGGCTATGGCCGTGGCATGGCCGGCCGGTGGGCCCGGTCCATTGACACCCCTATTTTATTATTATTATTCCTTAGTTTTTCATATTTCCTCGTTCGTTCAAATTTTTGGATGCTCGTTCGTGCATATTTTTGGGTGCTCGTTCGTGCATTATTGATATGTACACTCGCACCATTTTCTCGGGGCTTACTAGGTGGTGGCCCATATGCCCGAACAGTGAATATCTATTACTAATCCATGGAATTCAGCTGAGAAAAACCGTGAATTGAAGTAATGAGATATTATGATAAAGATAGAATATTTTCTAGGAATTCAATTGATGAATATTGCGACTAGAATTAATCAATTGATGGCTCTATACTAGCATGCAATCTGTCTAGGAGCATCAAATTTATTCGAGAGTCGAGGTATGAAGTAGTGGAAGCATCATACTCGCTCTGAATTTTTATTTTGCATAGTCAGGGAACATTTGCGACATCCTGAAGACGTTATTGCTCTATACTAGTGGTCAATCCATCTAGGAGCCCTGCAATCATTAAAATTCTATACATATGTATTTTATATAGTTAGGGAACATTGCCACATCATGAAGACGTTATCTCTCTATACTAGAAGGCAATCTGTTTAGGATACGTCCAATCATTTTTCGATTCTACACTGAAGTCAATACTGAATTTTCTCAGTATTGATGAAATATGCAAAATATTAAAAGCTCAGTTGAGAGGTTATACAATCAGTCAGAGATGATCGTGACATGATCTTTTACATCTAAATTATAAAATATGAATTTTACATACTCGTTTGAAGCTAGGTTAAAAATATGCAAAATTATGATTTTAGCCTTTGTCAAAAATCCACAATCAACATTAAGTCCCCTACTTAGTGAAAGACAGTCATATTCCGCATCAGGCGTTGGATGGTGATTTTTCTTATTATAAACGAAATAAGTAATTGAACTTAGTCGTAAGAGATGTTACCAAAATTATCGATTTGGTCCAATGATGTCACGTACGAGCAATAACTTGAATGAAGATCCTGGCAGTATGATAGAGCATCGTCCAATGAGAATGAATTGACGAGGCACTGCTTATTTTGGTGGTGGAATGTCCAATCTTGGTGGATTTAGCACTTGCGGGACCGTGGCCTGAAACCTATTTTAACGCGTATTGTTACCGATGTGTTTTGACTCCACACCTTTCGTAACAGATAATGGTGGCTCCTGATTATAATCGTGTCTCTGCTTCTTCTGAGAAAACATTTGGAAACACCAAACCAAAGATGAGGACTTTTGCATATGATCATGCTAAAGTCGATCGTCCCTTCAGCAAGGCGAGAAAATTGATTCGTGGTATGCCTCTTGATCATCTGAGAATAGTTCGTGATAGAACTTATGCTTTCTTGACTTTAGTGGATGCATAAGAAAACCAGAGACGTGATGAAATATCCTAGAAGAAGAGGGATGAAGATGAAAATCTCAATGTGAAAATACGAGGGTACCCAAATACAACACAATCTTTTTGTTTCAACCTATAACTCCTCTACCGAATGTGATCGTCTATGGACAAAGTCGAGACAATACGACAATTTGGTTCATACTTCATGTGATCGTCTATGAATACGAGATCGAGACAATACGACAACAAGATAACTTGTGTGATTGACTATGGATACAAGATCAAGACAATACAACAACAAAGTGTGTTACTTGATAATAGGTTCAGAAATCACCAAACTCCATAGGATCACTTATCAAGTAATACGTAGTTAACGTATATGTGTATTATACTTTATTATAATAAACAATTATAATGCGGAAATCAAAGTAAAAAACACAACAAGATTTTTTTTAACGAGGAAACCGCAAATGCAGAAAAACCCTGGGACCTAGTCCAGTTTTGAACTCTCAGAATTAAGCTGCTATACAAAATCTAATACGAACTCCGTATAGTTGAGACCAAGAAGACTACCCCTAGCTACTTAGTTCCCTCAGTATCCCTGCGCCTTATACTTCTAGATATTTAGATGAGGCCTTTGTATCTTATTCCAAATATAAAAGGAAGTATTTGTTTGGTAACCACTCTAATCAAGCTTGCTACAAGATTAAGATGAGTCGTTTACAAAGGCTCTTGTGTTTAATCTAATAAACTCATTTGTCTGGTTAGATCAATCTAACTATAACTAGCGAAATAGTCAAGTATAGATTCACACTCAATCAATATAAATCTCAAAGAGAAATATAGAGAATGACGATCTCATGCAACTAATCAATCAGATCTATCAAAGATAAACTGATTCTAGTTGGATCCCAGCCGATCAAGGTTTGTGCACACAATTCACAAGATACGAAAACTAATAAGAAATCTTCTTCATCTTCAAATATTATTTTATCTTCAATAACCTGCACCACACCAATTTCATATCTTATGATCAATCACGCACATAACGGGGTCTGCTAACAATGGATTATCACAATATGTCTTTAGATCTATAAACAGTTCTAAAGATCCCGTTGATACTCTGATCTAGTTTGAGTGAATCTTATATCAGAAGAGAAAATTCTCAAGCATAAACAAACTATGTGCAATCAACATTTCAACAAACGTTAGTCAATTGAATCAATCGAAAACTAATAACACTGTAATTATCTAGTTTCCCACCAATGGTACTCGTAGAGCTTCTTGATCCCACAGAAGTCTTTAAACGAGCGGTCGTAAAAGATTTCATCTAATTAGGATACTTTCCTCTCTGAATAGACAAGACTCCACCAGAAACAATAAAAAATAAATTTTGCCTGGCTCTTAGGATAGTTTGCTAGAGATGCAAACTAAGGTATTTATAGACCAAAGATGTTTGGACACCAAGGAATTTCCAAAACTGAAGATATTCTCAAGATATACAATGAATGGCGAAATTCGGTTTTCCTAATTCCAATAAATGCTTGTCCGATATTTTCGAAATCTCTCAATAGAAAAACTCCAATTAGTAAATGCACATTCCTAATTTTTATCTTCTAGAGATATGCATTAATTGCTGGTAATTAAAACATATAAAACCAAAAACCTTAATTAAAAGATTCTTAATTTATTTCGGCAAAGGATCACCTTGAGTACTAAGGAATATCTTTGAACAATAAATGATAAGAGTTACTTCTTGTGTTCAAAGAATGTTGACATCTTTTCACTGCAAATCCTTATTTCATATTTACATGGATTTGCATTCTTGGAATCGGTTAAACCACACTTCCAAAGAAGTTTAGAATCGGTTTGCCTGTTTTTCCAAGACTACTATGTAATTGATCAAATACCAAATCGTATACATGGGTTCAATCGGTTCTACCAATCACTAGGATCAGTTATACCTAAATATGGAAACACTTGTGATCGGTCACACCAGTCACTAGGATCGGTTACACCAGTTACAAGAATCAATTCCATCTACACATGGTATTACTTGTGATCGACCACACCAGTTACCATGACCGGTTACACAAATTACAAGGATCGGTCACACAACACTTATGATCGGTCACACCAATTACTAGGATCGGTCACACCAATTACTAGGATCGGTCATACCATTACATGGTGATTACTTAGGATCGGTACACCAATTATCAAAACCAGTCATACCAAATCATAAGTCTAGGAATTGTGGTTAGTTATACCAAGATATATAACCTGAGTTAAGATCGGTTCTACTAACCCACACATATTGGTCATCCAAATATTTGCAATGAATAGCCGGACCAATAATCCTATTGATTTTCCTTTTGATTCACGAAACAAGTTCATGAATGTACTTCCTTTAAAAATATGTAAAGCATTGTTTCCTAGTATGAAATCTTCACCATAACCCATTCACATAATCATAATAAAATATACAAGATTATGTCGATGTTATATTTACGAAGTTCAAAAGATAAGCATTATAATTAGTAGTCTAATTCTTTAATACTATAATCATACTATTATGATCACGTCACATCACTAGAGTAATATAAAATATGTACAGTATATAAAGCCTCGTAGTTATGTTTTCAATATAGCAAGACTTGAAAGATACGTTAGGAATGAAATAGTTCAAGTCAATATTACTAATCTCAGGTGGAAGGATGATGTCGTCATTGTAGTTCGTTACTTCTTCACATTCTTCAGGTCTTCGAAGTAATACTTGTATGTCTCAACATTCCTAGACTTTCTAGTCTAACCTAAACGAAGTTGACTTTAGTATTTAATCGAGCGACTCTAGATGAGTTTTGATACTAAAATATGACAACCAAACTTGACATACCAACGCTTGGTGAGTTCAACTGAGCTATTCTCTAACATAATGCATATCAACAAAAATGACGTCAGCTTCAGAAGGCGAGACTAGCGGCTGAGGATGAACCACGATCTTTCGTTGAAGGCGTAGCCTCTGATCCAGATGCAGATGAAGTTGAACCTTTCATGGAACCTATTGGTCGTGGACTTGAGCCATATCCACCTGGTATGGAGGCTGATCGATTGGCCAAATTTTCAAGCTGAATGGGAAGAAGATGACTACTTAGATGCAATCTATAAGGATCCTGAAGACCATCTCGAAGAGATTCCTGAAGAAAACTATGAGTACGATTCTGGAGAAGAACTTGAAGAAGATTCCGTAGAAGATGATGATCCTGAAGAAGATGACGATTGTGAGGACGATGGCGAATCTGATGATTAGGCTTATTAATCACTGTAGTTATTCTCCGTAATTGAACATCTTTTGATTTCCATGGGTGTATATGTTGTCTTGGTTATTTAAGTTACTTCGTTCCATGAGTACCGAAGTAGGATTTTTCGAATGATAATCCTTTTATTACATATCTTTCTTGTATATCTTATTCCTTTGATTGAATGAAGTGGACAGACGTCCATATGCACGAAAGATGAATTCCATTGTGATTCGTCTTCAGAAAATTCAGAATTCAATTTTTTAGCAAAAACGTTGTAGAATCTCCATCTGATATCAGTTTTTGCGATCTACCCAAACTTTCTTATGACCAAGAAATTTCCTAACTTTATCAAAGAAGCTTTTTGGGTTTTGAGCTCGTTTAAGGGTCGAAATCTATGAAACAGTAAACTTCCAACTTCAGAAACTTTTCAGCTGTCATGTAGCTTGACTTTTTCCCCATATCTTTTATCTATTTCATCCAATTACTGTGAATTTTGGATATGTTGCAGAAGATATCCATACGAAGAGAATGACATATGACATATTCCTAGATTCTTCTCCAATTGCTCCCAGATCGTTGTTTGTGCAGGACAGTGTAAAATTTCGACAGACGAGCTTGCTGCAAAAACATCCATTTGCTTGCGTCTGGAATGTTTCATGTCAAATTTTGTTAGTATATACATCATATGACTATTATGATAGATGCTCACGTCTCATGTTCATGAATTTACCATTTATGGAAATGTCATCTTCGAAACTTCTGGAGCCGTCATGGTGATAAGTGCAGTATTATTGTTTTCAGTCCTCAGCATTGGTGGCCTCTTCTCTTCGTTCTTTCTCTTTATTCTTTCTTATTTATAGAAAGGTAGAAATATCAAGGTTTAAGGACTTTGTGAAAATACTTAGGTGGACTTCGATCGACTGTGACTGTCATGAATCCCGTCTAGAAAATTCTACTTGCATGTCATTCACTCTGGATTCTTTTGAAACTTCATATGATGTCGGAATTCGATGTTTGACCCTTACTTTCGAAGCTAAGAGAATGAGGCATCATATGCAAAAAGAATCATTCCATTTGGATGTCTAGATCAGTATATGACACGTGCATATTCGTGACTTGTAATCCCGTGCAAATTTTAGATTCCATAGACCTGAGTATAGAAACCATATCTCTCATCTTGTATATCCGATTGATGCGCCCTTTTGGTATGTTGTAGCTGAGACATAGACGAACATATTTCCTTAAGGAACCATTCCTCATCTATTGGTACGTTTTTTTGAGTTAATGGACCGAAGTGTGTTGTATCTCTTTTGTAGAGGTCACGAGACCATCTTATAGAAGTTTTTGGCTTTTTCCGTCCGTTGTGGAAGCTTTGGGATGAGTCTGATTGTTAACATATTTTCACATTTACCCATATTGATACGAATCATTAGTTCTTGGAGAAGTCTTTTCCATCGAGTAACACTTCGTAGAGAATGGATAATCCATGAAGTTGCTCCTAAGACCGTTGTTGATGTTGAGATCACGAATGATTTCGCTTCAGATATCTTTGTTGGTGTTGAGATCATCGATGAAGTTTCTCAAGAGATCCTTGTTGATGCTGAGACCATGGTTGGAGTTGATCCAGATACCAAAAAGATAGAACCATGATTATCGATATAGTCTTTGATCGTACATCCAATCCAATGAGCCTTTATATTCACGAACCAATTGGTGAGTTGAGCATTCCTAAGATGAAGGTGTACTGGGAGTTCAACCCAATTCTCCCGAGCAGAATGACTTCAATGTGAAGTAGATTTATCAGGGAATCGATGTTGTTTCGGCGGATAGCAGCGACAATCTCCATTCTTGATGTGATCGGTGAGGAGAAGAAGTTCCTTAGTCGTACAAGGTTTATGATGTAGATAGGTTCCATTGATGACGTTTCATGGTATCACTTCAGGTTTCAATGACTTGTTATGTGGATCACATTTATTGAAGTCGATCTGAAATGATCTTTCCAACAAGATCAAGTCTCTAAGTGCATCCCATAGGTGTTCGTCTTCTTTGTAAAAAGATATATGTTGAAGGAGTTTGTGCCATCCATGGATAAATGATGTTGCATCTGCTTCATAAGTCTTTTCACGGAGATAGTGAAGACTTATCGATTGTATTTCACTTAAACTTTGGTCGTCTTGGTATTGAATCAGTGTGTCATCGTCGATATATTTTTTCTGAAGCTAGAGGCGCCATTATCGAAGGTGTACTCTTTGCTTGGGAGTACAATTTGACAGGTTCTGAAAAATATAACACTAAGGGATTAGAGGTTTTTTAATTTGGGTTTGCCTTTGAGCGTCAAACCATCACATTCCTTAAGCATCGAATGTCTTAGGATTAATCGCATTGGACCTGAATATATTATGTTGGTTCATCATCCATTTTGTTGCAGTAGGGGGATTCAACACTTGTACAAACATCAGAGATTTCCCTTATTGTGATACATATGGACATTCCTGCAAGGTTATGGGAAAATACCCAAAGTGTTTTTTCCATGCTTGGAAATCATCTTAGTAGTGAATGTATTAGAGCATAGCTCAGTTGAACCCACCAAGCGTTGGTATGTCAAGTTTGGTTGTCATATTTTAGTGAACCAAAACTCATTTAAAGAGTCGCTTGATTATGTACTAGAGTCAACTCCGTATAGGTTAGCTTGAAAGTATTAAGATATGAGACATTACAAGTATTACGTGAAGACTTGAAGAATTAAGGAGCTACAACGACAACATCATCCTTCCACTTGAGGTTAGTGATATTTGACTTGAACTGTTTCATTCCCTAATGTATCTTTCAAGTCGTTCATATTGAAAACATAACTGCGAAGCATGAATGATTATACTCTAGTTAGACGTAGTATTAAGGAATACAATACAAAGTATAATGTTTATCTTTTGAACTTCGTATATAAGACATCGACATAATCGTTTGAATGCTATTGTGATTATGTATGGGTATGAGGTGAAGATTTCATCCTAGGAAACAATGTTTTACATCGTTTAAAAGAAGTAAATTCATGAACTTGTTTCGTGAATCGAAAGGGAAATCGCTAGGCTTATTGGTATTGTTATTCATTGCATATATTTTGAACCACCAATATGTGTGATTAGTAAAACCGCTCATGACTTGTTTATGTTCTTGGTAAAACTATTCACAAGGCCTGACTTTTGTATTGGTATGAATTTTATTAGTGAAACCGATCTTAAGTAATCACCCGAGATGGTATGATCAATTTGTTGTAATTGGTATGACCAACTCTAGGCAAAGGGGGAACCGATCCTAGTAAGAGGTGCCACCGATCACAACGGGAATCGATCCTTGTATGAGGTGCAACAAGTTTCTAGATATTGGGAACCGATCTTATGAATATGTGCAACACGTTTTTAGATATTGGGAACCGATCCTATGGACATGTGCAACAAATACAAGTTAGATACCATACATATGTGGGAACCGATCCTAGTACCTAGTCAACCGAATTTTGGAAAGCTAGTGTGACTAATTCTAGTACCCACATGGAGGTAGAACCGAAACTTATTTTGGTAGAACCGTGAAACCCATGTTTGGTGATTGAGTATTCTTAGTCAATCACATAGTTTTTGAAAGTCAGATGAACCAATTCTAAACTTGTTTGGAAGTGTGGAAAATCAGTTTCAAGATTATAAGTATGAAAGAGGACTTACAAAGTTAAGATGTCGACATACTTTGAACATGTGCAGTAACACTTATCTTTTATTGTTCAAAGATATTCCTTAATAGCTAAAGGAAAATCCTGGATCGAAAAATAAATTGAGAATATTTTAATTAAGGTTTTTAATTTTATTTTTGGAAAATGAAAATTAGTAATGTGCATTTACTAGTTGGAGATTTTCTAAGAGATTTTCGGTCAATGTTTGGACAAAGCATTCCCAGGAATTATGGAAACCGAATTTGGAAATATATTGTATATCTTGAGAATGTTTTCGGTTTTGGAAATTCCTTGGTCTATAAATATCAAAGTTTGCATTTAAAGCAAACTAATCCTTAGAGACATCAAAACTACCTAGTTGTGTTGTTACTAGTGGAGCCGCCTATTCGGAGAGGAAAGTAACCTAATTAGGCGAAATCTCTTACGGCCGCTCGGTCTAAAGAATTCTTTGGGATTGAGAAGCTCTATTAGTACTGTTGGTGGGAAACTAGATATTTGCAGTTTATTATTAGTTTTCGATTGACTTGATTGACTAACGGTGTTGAACTTTGATTGCACCTAGTTTGTTTATGCTTCAGAATCTTCTATTCTGATCTAAGATTCACTCAAACTAGATCAAAGTTTCGACGGGGATCTTTAGCATGTTTGTAGATCTAAAGATGTCTTGTGATAATCCATTGTTAACAGACTCCGTTCTGCGTGTGATTGATCACAAGAGATTTAAGTTGATTGTGTGCAGGTATTTATTGAAGATCTAAGAAGATTTGAAGACGAATAAGATTTCTGATTTTGGTTCATAATCTTTGGTGTGCATAATACTTGTTTCGGTTAAAGAGAATCCAACTATAATCAGTTTATCCTTGTGGTAAATTGGACTGATTAGTTGAGTAGATCGGCATCAATACAATTCTTTTTGATTCAAAGTATTGATTGCAAAATCTTGACAATTACTTTGGTAGTTGTTAATATATAGATCTAAGAACCTGACAAAGGAGTTTATTGGGATAAAAGGAAGAGCCTTTTGTCGAACTCACATCACTTGGTTGAAAAGAGTTGTTACCAAATAGATTTGTTGTTCCTTTACTGTTTGGAATACGAACCAAAGGAATTGTTCCAAGTACGTGACTTATTACAAGTTGGAGGCGTGGGAATACAGACGGAACTAGGTGAATTATAGGTTTAGTTGCTTGGTCTCAACTATACTAAGTTGGTTTGATTTTGTATAGAGGCTTAATCCTGAGAGTATTTAATTCTGGACAAGGTCCCTGGGTTTTTGTGCATTTGCGGTTTCCTCGTTAACAAAATCTTGCTGTGTTTTTTACTTTTTTATTTCCGCAATTGTAATTGTTTTGATTATAATTAGAAGTAAAATACACAAACGTTAATTCCTATTTACTTGATAGCAATCCTATTATGTTTGGTTATGTCCGAACCATTTATCAAGTAAACATACTTCGTTGTTGTATTGTCTCGATCTTGTATCCATAGTCAATCACACAAGTTATCTTGTTGTCGTATTGTCTCGATCTCGTATCCATAAACGATCGCACGAAGTGTGAACCAATCAGTTGTATTGTCTCGACTCAGTCCATATACAATCACTTTCGGAGAAAGGACTTATAGGTGGAAAAGTTTCAGATTGAGGTATATTTGGGTACCCTCGTCTTTTCAATTAGTATCAGAGCAGGCAAACACGAAAAGATCTAACAGTTTGTGTTTGGTACGATCCAACCTATAATAAAATTAATCTTATGAGTACTTCAGTTAACATAAGTCAAGATGGAAAATCAGCACTTGAGGATAACATCTTATGTGAATCTACTGAACAGGCTGACACCTATAATGTAGACTCTGGTGATTGGCAAACTTTCCTTGAAAAACAACTTGATGAAATTTCTGAAGATGGTGACTCAGAAATCGATCAAGATGTTGAAAAAGATATGTCAGAATTCAATTCTATACTAAGTGTTATCTTTACAAGAAAACTTTCTACGACAGATGTGATTGAGCTCATTGCTCATCTCAGTAGAGAAAATAGGAAACTAAGAAAGATTTTCACTGGTTTCTTCTATGGATATAAGAATTCCAGATATCTTCTTAAAGACTACAAAGATAGTCTACACTCAAAAACCCTTGAGTTTGAGAATCTCAACAGGAAACATTACTTGTTGAATAAGAAGCTTGTTGAGACAGAAGCAAGGACTAATTCTCAACAATCAAAAAGTAAGGAACAAAATGAGTCTGATTCCTTCAACAAAAATCCTCTTGAGGATCAACTAGCTGAAGATCTTGAAAGAATCAAGTTCTTAGAAGAGGAAGTTGTAAGGCTAAGAAGACTTAATCATAGCACAATCAATTTATCTTCCTTGTTGGATGTAGGAAGAAATCATGGAGACAAACGTGGATTGGGATATGATGGAATTGATACTTCGCCAATCAACAAGGAAGTAAAATTTGTAAAAGCTGTTGGCCCTTCCACTCCAGAAAATCCACCTGAACAAGCTGGTACGTCTGAGTCACCCAAGTGCTCAAATAAGATTCTGACAGAAAACATCTCCGAAAGCAATCATAGGAAGACTCCAACTAAGGATCAGCATAGTAACCGACGTTCTCATAAAGTTAAAACTAAAAACTTTACTCGATTTAATAAGTATTGTTATTATTGTAAAGATAAAGGTCATATGCAAAGGGATTGTAAAAATCGAAAGATGAAAAACGCTCTATCATTTGTATCTAAAGAATTGGACAGTGTCATCTACAAAAACCTCTCAGATCATCACTTTCCTGTGAGACAAACGAATTATTACAAAAATTCAAAATCATATCATAAAAGAAACATTCCTAAAAGGAAGAATAAAATAAAGGGTAACACATTTATCAATGGGGATATGAGATCTGATATTTCAAGATGGAAAGATGCAATGTCACTAGAAATGAAGAATCTTCATTCAAAATCCACCTACAAGTTGATACCAAAATCCGAGAAGGTATCCAAAAAGAAGTTATCTAAAACATATTCTAAGAAAAACAATCCGGTTGTAATCTTAGACAAAGATGACTATGAATGTCTAGTACTTCGACTCAAAAAGGATCTAGAGATATCCAACGATATCAATGTGAAAGCATCTTTCGATGACTTGCTACACTGTAGAAAAATAAAAAGGGAGTTAACCAGGACTCTATGACTTCTCAAAACTTGCGATATCTTCTTTGAACATTTAGAGTAAGTTTTTGTTTTGTTTTTTGTGTAGAAAATCTTTCCTAATTAAGCTGCAACCTTGAAAAAGGAAAACAAGGGACTATACATAGGTCCGATTATGCTCTTACGATATCACAATCCTGTTATACAATGCTTTCTTCTTGTAAAGGTAGTAAGGAAGAATTAACTGAAGAACATAGAATCAATCTCATTATGACTTTTCAGCATCGAGACTGGCTCAAAGAAAGAATTGTTCAAGTAAGAGGTGTTCTTGCTGAACTCAAGGTTCTAGTTGAAGAACTTGAAAAACAGGAAGTGGTTGCATACAAGTCTATTGAGACATGCTTCAAATGTTTGAACACTGAAGAAACCTCAGTGAACAACAAGAGTACCACTAGAGATTAAGTTATATGCTGTAATACTTAATCCAGGATAAAAAAACATCAGTTTTTGATCTCTTTCAATAATTGTATAAGGTCTATTATGAATAAAACTATCTTATTATGAATAAAATTATTAGTTTCTAATTTTTCTTGTGATAGTTTGTGTTTACATATCCTGTACTTGAATGCTTTATCTTATTGCTATGTATGTTTATGGGATGTTTGATTTCGGTTTTCATGATCTTAATATTCGATCTCATATGTTGTGAACCCTTATGGTTTGGGTGACTTTTTGGTTTAGCAGGATTAAGTTCTAGCCCATGTTGGTAGGCTTTATCAAAGGATCATGAGGGGTTCTGATGGAAACAATATGTGAAAAAATCACAATATGTTGAATCTTTTGGTTTAGCATAAAAGCATATGTGTTTCGGGGTTTCAACTTTTGCTTGCAATAGTTAAAACTGGTTTTCAACCTTTCTCTGGTAAAGGTTGGTTGTTGTTATTCTTTTTGTCTTGCATAAGGATGACAACATAATAATATTTCGGTATCAATTCTCCTTGGAAAGAAGATGCAAACACATTGGAGAAGAGGGTGCGGAATTTGAGGTTACGACTTTGTTACTTAATCGTTTTCCTTTTTAAGAAAAGCCTGATTTTATTGCGTATATTTATTTCTTTTGCTTAACAAAATCTCGGTACAATTGATGTTTATTCCATTATTTGTGTATGGATATGTGTGTGCTTCAATTGTTTCCAGTTAATAAAAACTATTGTCATCTTGCTTTATTGTTTGGTATTAATCGTTTAGGCTTACAAAATTTCGGTGCAATTGCGGTGCTTTAATGTCTACGTTGTTTCAATTGCTTCCGGTTGAGGTAAATAATTATGCAAGTTGATTTATTTGGTTTGTATGAATTGTTTATGGATTAACAAAATAAAAGTTTTCGGGATGAATTGTTTAGTCAAATTTGATTCTGGATAAGAGAAACTAAGTTAATTCTGATTAGACTTATCAAAGTGGAGGTTTCGGTTATTCAAGTCTAATCGAGTACCTTAACAAGAAATGATAGTTAACTAACCTAGTACTTGTCTTGTTTAAAAGTGAAAGGTCTAAGTTATATGGATAATTAGAACCTGATGAGAAAAATAGAGTTATCTTTATTTTGGTCTTATCGAACAAGCGATTGTATTTGTACAATCGGTTTAGCAAAGGAACTAAGGTACTTAGTTGATTTGTGGTTTGCTAAACTATTAGGAAAAATTGCTCCGGGCAATTGTTTCCTTGGTAATATATATAAAAAAAAATACTTTGTAGTTTCGGTTTTGATATTGGTTATAAAAAATGGTGTATGGAATCCTCGTGCTTAACTCTATAGGTTTGCAAGTCTTGTGAGATTTGTAAGATACTTTAGGCTTGTCCTTTATTTACACGTATATTTTTCATTTTGTGATAAAAAGGGGGAGAAATATATGGAGTAAACAAGTGATACTAGTATTGATTCATATTGATTGGTATCACTAAGGGAAAGGACATTGGTGCTTAAACGTTTTATCTAACGAAAGAGTAAAGCATAGACTATGGGGGAGTAGCATATCATATTGATAATTGTAGTTATATGGACTACAAAGGAATAACAAAGACGTGAGGATTGAAAATTTACCTATCATACCTTTAGGGGGAGTATTAGCTTTGTTATTATAATGTCAGTAGCGGCATTTATAGATTGAATGTATACAGGTTATTGTGTTGTTGAATTTGGGAATCAAGCGTATGTGTAATGAATTCTTGTAATTTGTTTATCCATATTATGTAAGAGTTTTGTCACTAAAATTGACAAAGGGGGAGATTGTTAGAGCATATCTCGGTTGAACCCACCAAGCGTTGGTATGTCAAGTTTGGTTGTCATACTTTAGTGAACCAAAACTCATTTAAATATCACTTGATTATGTACTAGAGTCAATTTCTTATAGGTTAGCTTTAAAGTATTAGGATGTGAGACATTACAAGTATTACGTGAAGACTTGAAGAAGTAAAGAAGTAAGGAGCTACAACAACAACATCATCCTTCCACTTGAGGTTAGTGATATTTGACTTGAACTGTTTCATTCCCTAACGTATCTTTCAAGTCGTGCATATTGAAAACATAACTGCGAAGCATGAATGATTATACTCTAGTTATACGTAGTATTAAGAATACAATACGAAGTATAACGTTTATATTTTGAACTTCGTATATAAGACACCGACATAATAGTTTGAATGCTATTATGATTATGTATGGGTATGAGGTGAAGATTTCATCGTAGGAAACAATGTTTTACATTCGTTTAAAGGAAGTAAATTCATGAACTTGTTTCGTGAATCGAAAGGGAAATCGCTAGGCTTATTGGTATTGTTATTCATTGCATATCTTTTGAACTACCAATATGTGTGATTAGTAAAACCGCTCATGACTTGTTTATGTTCTTGGTAAACCTATTCACAAGGCCTGATTTTTGTGTTGGTATAACTTTTATTAGTGAAACCGATATTACGTAATCATCTGAGATGGTATGATCGATTTGTTATAATTGGTATGACCAAATCTAGGCAAAGGGGAACCTATCCTAGTAAGAGGTGCAACCGATCACAAAGGGGAATCGATCCTTGTATGAGGTGGAGGAAGTTTCTAGATATTGGGAACTGATCCTATGAACTTGTGTAACACTTTTTTAGATATTGGGAACCGATCCTATGGACATGTGCAAAAAATACAAGTTAGATACCATATATATGTGGGAACCTATCCTAGTACCTAGTCAACCGAATTTTGGAAAGCTAGTGTGACTAATTCCAGTACCTACATGGAAGTGGAACCGAAACTTGTTTTGGTAGAACCGTGAAACCCATGTTTGGTGATTGAGTGTTCTTAATCAATCACATAGTTCATGAAAGTCAGATGAACCAATTCTAAACTTGTTTGGAAGTGTGGCAAATCGGTTTCAAGATTGTAAGTATGAAAGAGGACTTACAAAGTTAAGATGTCGACATACTTTGAACATGTGCAGTAACGCTTATATTTTATTGTTCAAAGATATTCCTTAATAGTTAAAGGAAAATCCCGGATCGAAAAATAAATTGAGAATCTTCTAATTAAGGTTTCTAATTTTATTTTTGAAAAACGAAAAATTATTAATGTGCATTTACTAGTTGGAGATTTTCTAAGAGATTTTTGGTCAATGTTTGTATAAAGCATTTCCAGGAATTATGGAAACCGATTTGGAAATATATTGCATATCTTGAGAATATTTTCGGTTTTGGAAATTCCTTGGTGTCCAAATTCCTTGGTCTATAAATATCAAAGTTTGCATTTCGAGCAAACTAATCCTAAGAGCCAGCAACATTACCTAGTTGTGTTGTTACTTGTGGAGCCGCCTATTCGGAGAGGAAAGTAACCTAACTAGGCGAAATCTCTTACGGACGCTCGGTTTAAAGACTTCTTTGGGGATTGAGAAGCTTTATTAGTACCGTTGGTGGGAAACTAGATAATTTTTGTTTATTATTAGTTTTTGATTAACTTGATTGACTAACGATGGTTGAACTTTGATTGCACCTAGTTTATTTATTCTTGCGAATCTTCTCTTATGATATAAGATTCACTCAAACTAGATCGAAGTTTCGACGGGGATCTTTAGACTGTCTGTAGATCTAAAGATATCTTGTGATGATCCATTGTTAATAGACTCCGTTCTGTGTGTGATTGATCACAAGATATTCAAGTTGATTGTGTGCAGTATTTATTAAAGATCTAAGAAGATTAGAAAACGAAGAAGATTTCTGATTTGGGTTCATAATCTTTGGTGTGCACAATACTTGTTTCGGTTAAAGAGGATCCAACTATAATCGGTTTATCCTTGTGGTAGATTGGATTGATTAGTTGAGTAGATCGTCATCAATACAATTCTTTGTGATTCAAAGTATTGATTGCAAAATCTTGACAATTACTTTGGTAGTTGTTATTAGATAGATCTAAGAACCTGACAAAGGAATTTATTGGGATAAACGGAACAGCCTTTTATCGAACTCACATCACTTGGTTGAAAAGATTTGTTACCAAACAGATTTGTTGTTCCTTTACTGTTTGGAATACGAACCAAAGGAATTGTTCCAAGTACGTGACTTATTAAAAGTTTGAGGCGTGGAATACATACGGAACTAGGTGAACTATAGGTTTAGTTGCTTGGTTTCAACTATACGAAGTTGGTTTGATTTTGTATAGCGGCTTAATCCTGAGATCATTCAATTTTGGACAAGGTCCCGGGGTTTTTCTGCATTTGAGGTTTCCTCGTTAACAAAATCTTGTTGTGTCTTTTCCTTTTTTATTTCCGCAATTATAATTATTTTTATTATAAGTAAAATACACAAACGTTAATTCCTATTTACTTGATAGTAATCATATTATGTTTGGTTAAGTCTAAACCATTTATCAAGTAAACATACTTCGTTGTTTTATTGTCTCGATCTTGTATCCATAGTCAATCACGCAAGTTGTCTTGTTGTCGTATTGTCTCGATCTCGTATCCATAGACGACCACACGAAGTGTGAACCGGTTAGTTGTTTTGTCTCGACTCAGTCCATAAACAATCACTTTCGGAGAAAGGACTTATAGGTGGAAAAGTTTTAGATTGAGGTATATTTGGGTACCCTCGTCTTTTCAGAATGCGTCAGTGCGATGCTCAATTTAGAGAGGATTAAGGTTCAACCATCTGGTAAAATATCGTATTATTGAAGCTATCCATTCATAGCGTCTCCAACAACAGTAAAGTTGCTAGCGGAATCGAGTCCCCATACTATGAGAGCATTGGAAGAATAAATGACATAGACATTGGTGAAATGAGACTTGCCTTATCCATCGAGTAACACTTCATAGAGAATGGACAGTTGATGAAGTTAACAATGAGGATGTTGCTCCTAAGACCGTTGTTGATGTTGAGATCACGATTGATTTCGCTCCAGAGATCTTCGATCCGTAATTTTTGTACCTTTGTTAAAAAAGGGGGAGAATTATTTAGTAGTTTCATACTACATACATATGGTCTACGGATCATTATGTAATGGGGAGTGAATCAATAATCTATAGGTTTTACCTATTATGCAGAAGATGTAACTATTGATTAAGGGGGGGAAACATATCACCGTAGTATTACTTCAGAGTTGAGATACAATTGAACTTTGGAGAACGAAATAATACTATGTTTTTGTATAACGAAGATTGAGAATATTTGTTTTCAAAAGTTGTTATCGCTATGGAATTGGTTCTTTAACAATGATGCTGAGTTGAACACGTTCAGAATCATTGCGGCTTGAAATTATGAAGAGTTCAAGGAGTTGAAGATGCCAAGGAGATCAATACATGTTGGATTCAAGAAGTTGTCGAAGTTTTATTTTTTATCCATATGTATTGGTAGTTGTGTCACTAAAATTGACAAAAGGGGAGATTGTTAGAGCATTGCTCGGTCGAACTCACAAGTGTTGATATCCTAAGATTATTATCAAATTTAGTTGTCAAAACTGTATCTTGATTTCTAGTCTGTAATTAGTTAAGTCTCGGACTAGCTAGGATAGAAATGTAGTTGAAAAACAGAGGATTACAGCATTCATCATTGCGTTCTACCATTTGGAGGCGAAGATCAACCGAACATTTTGGATAACTTCATCAACAAAAGGTAAGTGAAGACTGAACCACCTATATCTCAAGTTATATTCACTTTTCTATCATCTGAGATGACATCGTATAACTAATTAGACTAGTATGCATACCCACGCCTTGTCCATCGATCAGAATTGAATCTGGGCCGGTCAATTCGGTTGGCGAAGTTGGGCGACCGAAATCGTTTTGCGACAGCAATGTAATGCTGCTTAACATAAATTAGGGTTTCACAAGTCGCGCGGCCATCTAATGTTGGGCAATCATTTAGTGGCTCTGTTGGCGAGTTGGAAGGGCTTCGATTGGTCGAAGTATCAGTGGGCCCGTCGGTGTGCCTGATGATGCTTGTCCGGTCACGTTAGGGAGCGACTAAGATTGATAAATTGAGTGGATAAAACGTACGGCCGTGATCGTTTTAAGACTGTCATGGGCAATCTATATTAAATTCCTTAAGGAATTTAGGCATGTCGACCAGCCAACTTCCAACTTTATTTAAAAGTGCGTGTGACATATTTAAAGCGACCTGATTGGTCGATGGGAAGGGGGCCGAAAAGCGGCAACATGGAGCATGGCCGGCGCCTGCTGGAGTAGATCATCCGGCCAAGTGGGGTGGCCACACCTCCCTTTGCTTCTACTTTTACTTGCCGCAGTTCCTCTTTATTTCTACTTTTGGTAGGATTTTGCTCCTACTAGTCCATGGAGGATTAATTTCCTAGCTTACCTAGGTTTGGTATCGACCAATAGGGTTCGAGATATTGCATAGGGCGTAAAAAACCTAATTTTTGCAAATCAATTAGGTTAAAATTTAAATTTTGCGAGCTGTCAAAAAATTGGTCAAATTTGGTAAATTTTGTGTGTTGACACAAAATTCTTAATTTTATTCTCAGAGAGCAGTCCGCGCGTCTTCTGATTGAGTACTTTCATGCAGACCTTAATCTTGATACTTCTTGGCATCAAAATACTTCTTGGAATGACTCTTTGATAACAAGTGAGATAAGGGAAGTCTGTCATCGGGATCCTCACCATCCTTCACAGCAGAGCCTTCAATACTTTCATTTCTAGTCTTTAATTTCTATGATAACATAGTCACGCCCATTAAAGGCAACAAATAGGGGAAATTACATGTACTGAGAAAGGAGAAGTTATATTGTTACCTTCACTGGATCTTCCTCAGGCTTGTCCCCAGCATCCCTCTTCCGAGTATATTAGGATCAATGTCACAAAAGGACAAAATTATCAAACATGTTCCTCTGGATCGTGATCCGAAGCGAGGAAAACAAAGAGAGAGGTGATAACTTGTCAACATTGGCTACCCATAACTGGTAGGGTTCAACAGAAAAAGAAGGAGGAGGGAAATTTCCACTCAAGATAGGGCCGCGAACAACTAACAAAACCCGTTGTTCTCCTTATATCACTAGTGTGGCGAGCATGGTTGTTGATGTTGTTACCTCCCTCAGGATCTTCGTATAGCATCAAATTTTCAAACCCAGAAGCAGGAACCTTGACCCGATGTGGTATGGCAGCAAAATTGGCCAAATCACCAAGAGAAGCGGTACCACTCTTATACTTGTCCAAAAAACTAACATAAGTGTACTTACCCTTATCAGCAGGGTTATAAGTAGACCAATCAGTCTTGGTACATTTGTCTCTCCCTCGCCTCTCCCACTAACCCATGAGACAAAAAGTGTTACCATTCCATTGACCTAAATCCTGAGAGGGTTAGAGCTAGGACGAAACCCCATAAGCGAAAGGTCGGCTCGGGTCGTAAAAAGGAAGACGAAGCCTGAGTTCAAGTTGGCCCTTGGTGATGATCGTCTCCTCGGGAGAATGCACAAAATTAGCAAACTTATTCTTTCTCAGAACTCCTCTTTGACCCGAGTAAAATTCAATATCATAGTCGTGAAAATCAAACACATCTTTCAATTGATTAATGAACTGAACATCAGAAAGATTGGTATACTTGAAAGTTTTCTCAGCCCTACATTCATACATAGAATAATTATCATAAAAAAAGAGAATCAAGCGCGTGATGATCATGAAGCAGATGATCAACGTGGAAAAAAGCATATCAGCGGGAATACTATCTTCATCAAAAAATGTGTAACTTATGCACTTTTTTTCAGTTATAGATGGAGATGATGAAGCCATTCAAAATAATCACAAAATCAAAGTTTGATGATGATGATAAAGATAATAAGGAATAAAAATGATAATGATGACGAAACGAAGATGACAACAGAAAAAGGAACGGGAAGTTGGTAGAAGAATGAGGAATTGATTGAGTTGAAGAGAATGTTTGGGTTTTGAACGAAGAAAGAAGATGAACAACTAAGTAGAGGATTTAGGGGTTCGAGTATGCATTTATATCGAAGAAAATTGTAACCGGTTGAGAAGGGGGGGTAATAAAGGCAAGTTAGTGGAGGATGTGGCATCGTAGGAGACGACGTGGTATCAGTTAAGGAAGGCGACGCAGTTCCTTCCCATCGTGCCGAATACACGAGCGGGAAGAAGGGGCATAAATGTAATAGAAAATATCGGCAGATGGAGGTGACATCATCTCAAGCTAGGATGTACCCAAAGATTGATCGAAGAGAAGCACGGAATCAACTCCTCGACCTCGACCTCGACACAGTAAAAGAGAAATTTACCACACCCACGTGAGAAGCGAACACGTGTGGAGCATGTTCCGGATCCAACGGTGTAACATGTATCGGGAGATAAGGCATTAAATAACATTGACAAAGCATGCGTGGGGAGCAAGAGAGTCAAGTGATGGTGGGTCCGAAGTCAGAAGGATGACATGATCATATCGGGTAAGGAATCCACAACAGATGAGACATTTATATCAGGCAATGACTTATTGTAAGGTATATTCTTCGGGCGAATGTAGAGTTGGGCATCAAGTATCGGGAGAAGACATCAACAACCGTCTGATAGGATCATCAAAATTTATAGAATAGACTAACATTGTAGTTTTGTTGTATGTGCATCTTAGCATATATATACACCCCTATGTATTGAGAGAGGGGCAAGCTTTGTAAGTGAGTGGGTAAGGAGAGAGACTAAGTATTTTATTTCATTATAGAGTGATCATCTTTGTAACCATGGAGAAGTAGTAAACATTATCCTTTCACCTGTGTGGACGTAGGTAATCATGCCGAACCACATATACCTTGTGTTCTTGTACATCTCTTTACTTACTTATCTTGCAATTGCTTCATCTTGAATGTTAGATGTAAGATATATTACTTTCTACAACTACAAGGATAATCATCTCTCAACTGCTAACAATAATCATCTCTCAACTGCTAACAACTCCAAGCTCGAGTTCTTCTCTGTAGTTTCATCACGAGAAACTTTTAACAGCTCCGATCTCCATCAATCACGATTGCTGCTAATCAATGACAGCAACTTCACCGATTTGTTAACTTCAATTTCACCAGCAACCCAATTCATCCAACTGCCATAAAATCCCACTGAATCATTCGAATTCGAGAATTACCCCGAAACTGTCACCTCTTGATCATCACGATCATCAGCATCACCGGACGGTGATTTTCTTTTCTTTTTTTATGTTGAAGTCGAGGAAGAAGGTGGTAGTGCCCTGAGTAATACAACGGGTGCCTTCAAAAGATTTTGAATTCCGGCCTCCCCCTCTGTAAAAGACCGAACTTCCTTTAACAGTTCCCTTGAACTTGACTGCCCCTTAACAGGAAGGTATTCCTTAACATTTGGTTGGGGTGCCAATAGTAGTTTCCCAGTAAAATGACCATTTTTCCCTTTTATGCTTCTAAGTTCTTGTTTTGCTCATAATTTCATCATACAAACTCAGAATGACTCCGTTCTTTCGCCGTTGACTTCGTCATCTCATCCTTTTCAATTTGATGACAATAAATCCTATATTTGAACGAGTTCCTCTTGGTATTTGTCCCTTATCCACTTGTAGATAACTTCTTTCCTTGCACATTTAAGTGCAAATTCACTTCTTTTGGATATGATTCACCTGATGAAAGACAAATACAAGAAAACAAGCGTAATATACAATAATTTGAAAGAATATAAGTAATTATTAGCATGGAATTGATACCTAATATATGTGAAATATGCACTTATCAGTGAATGGACGTCTGAGCGTGCGGAGGAATGTCCATGAATGAGGATTCCAGAAATATGAAAAGAAATGAATTATTGTTAATATAATAATATAGAGGCGTGGGACCGGCCGTCCATGATGTCCAAGGGACCGTCCAGGTTCGGTCATGGTAGTGCACGGGACACCATGTCTCCTTCACACGTGCATTCCTAATAATTTTAGGTATTTTTGTTGGACGTTTGAGCAATATTTTGGATTTTCAGAAGAGTTTGATCTTGACTAAAACTCTCAATTTTGCATGAATGATCAAGTAGGACTTTGCATGCACGTCCAAAATTTTAAGAATTTTTAAATAATAATATTTTAATATTTGCCGTGAGAAGCCCAGACCGTCATGGGACTATTTGACTGTTTTGGTTTTTTCTTTGGAGATTTGAGCAACATTGGAGAAATATGGAAACCAGGAGTTTTGCTCAAACAAGGGAGTTTCAAGAGATGCGGAAAAACAATAAAAAGAAAATTTGATAGGTGTGGGACCGGCCACGACCTGGGCATGGCCGGCCTGCCGGTGGTCCCTGTCTCGTGCGCCTCTTATTCTTTTTCTTTTATTATTATTTTGGTTCCCTTTCCTATTTGCATAGGTCTTCGTATACCCTCGCGCGCGTGCTTACAATATTTTATTTTAAAATATTAAAATAATTTTATTTTAATATTATTGATAAAAGAAAACCTAATAGTCGTGGGACTAGGTTTTTGGAGAGTTGAGCAATATTTGGAAAAATATGGAAACTAGGAGTTTTGCTCAAACGAGGGAGTTTCAAGAGATGAGGGAAATAACAATAATGGAATAAGGAAATTGAGAGGTGTGCGACCGGCTACGGCCATGGCATGGTCGGCCGGTGGGCCCGGTCCAGTGAGACCTCTTCCCTATTATATTATTAATATAATATTATTACTTAGTTCTTCGTATTTCCTCGTTCGTCCAAATTTTTGGATGCTCATTCGTGCATAATTTTGGGTGCTCTTTCGTGCATTATTTATAAGTACACTCGCACCATTTTCTCAGGGCTTACTAGGTGGTGGCCCATATGCCCGAGCCATGAATATCTATTACTAATCCATGGAATTCAACTGAGCAAAGCCATGAATTGAAGTAGTGAGATATTATCATAAAGATAGAATATTTTCTAGGAATTCAATTGATGAATATTGAGACTAGAATTAATAAATTGGTGGCTCTATGCTAGCATGCAATCTGTCTAGGAGCATCATATTTATTCTAGAGTCGAGGTATGAGGTAGTGGAAGCATCATACTCGCTCTGAATGTTTATTTTGCATAGTCAGGGATTATTTGCGACATCCTGAAGACGTTATTGCTCTATACTAGTGGTCAATGCATCTAGGATCCCTCCAATCATTAATATTTTATATATATATATATTTTATATAGTCAGGGAACATTGTCACATCCTGAAGACGTTATCTCTCTATACTAGCAGAAAATCTGTCTAGGAGACGTCCAATCGTCTTTCGATTCTATATTGAAGTCAATACTGAAATTGCTCAATATTGATGAAATACACTAAATATTAAAAGTTCAGTTGAGAGGATTTAACGATTGTATATTTATGCGTGCTCCGAGAGGCTATACACTCGTGCTCTGAGAGGCTATACACTCAGTCAGAGATGATCATGACATGATCTTTCACATCTAAATTCTAAAATATGAATTTTACATACTCATTTGAAGCTAGGTCAAAAATATGCATTATGATTTTATGATTTTAGCACAATCAACATTAAGTCCCTTGGTTAGTGAAGGACAGTCATGTTCCGCATTAGGCGCTGGATGGTGATTTTTCTTATTATAAACGAAATAAGTAATTGAACTGAATCGTAAGAGATGTTACCAGAATTCTCGATTTTCTCCAATGATGTCACGTACAAGCAATAGCTTGAATGAAGATCCTGGCAGTATGATAGAGCATCATCCAATGAGCGTGAATTAACGAGGCACTGCTGATTTGCATGGTGGAACGTCCAATTTTGGTGGATTTAGCACTTGCGGGACCGTGTACCGAAATCCGTTTTAGCGCGTATTGTTATCTATGTGTTTTGACTCCACATGTTTCGTAACAGATAATGGTGGCTCCTGATTATAATCGTGTATCTTCTTCTTCTGAAAAACAATTTGGAAACGCCAAATCAAAGATGAGGAGTTTTGCAGATGTTCATGCTAAGGTCGATCGTCCCTTCAGCAAGGCGAGAGAATTTATTCTTGGTATGCCCCTTGATAATCTGAGAATAGTTCGTGATATAACTTATGCTTTCTTGACTTTAGTGGATGAAGAAGAAAATCAGAGACGCGCTGAAATATCCTAGAAGAAGAGGGATGAAGATGAAAATCTCAATGTGAAAAGACGAGGGTACCCAAATACAACACAATCTTTTTGTTTCAACCTATAAGTCCTCTACCAAATGTGATCGTCTATGGACAGAGTCGAGACAATAAGATAATTCGGTTCACACTTCATGTGATCGTCTATGAATACGAGATCGACACAATGCAACAACAAAGTGTGTTACTTGATAATAGGTTCGGAAATCACCAAACTCCATAGGATCACTTATCAAGTAATGAGGAGTTAATGTATATGTGTATTTTACTTTATTATAATAAACAATTATAATGCGGAAATCAAAGTAAAGACACAACAAGATTTTTTTAACGAGGAAACCGCAAATACAGAAAAACCCTGGGACCTAGTCCAGTTTTGAATACTCTCAGAATTAAGCCGCTATACAAAATCTAATACCAACTCCGTATAGTTGAGACCAAGCAGACTACCCTAGCTACTTAGTTCCCTCAGTATCCATGCGCCTTAAACTTCTAGAGATTTAGATGAGTCCTTTGTATCGTATTCCAAACATCAAAGGAAGTATCTGTTTGGTAACCACTCTTATCAATATTGCTACAAGATTTAGATGAGTCGTTGACAAAGGCTCTTGTGTTTAATCTAATAAACTCATTTGTCTGGTTAGATCAATCTAACTATAACTACCGAAATAGTCAAGTATAGATTCGCACTCAATCAATATAAATCTCAAAGAGAAATACAGAGAATGTCGATCTCATGCAACTAATCACTCAGATCTATCAAATATAAACTGAATCTATTTGGATCTCATCTGATCAAGGTTTGTGCACACAATTCACAAGATACGAGAACTAATAAAAAATCTTCTTCGTCTTCAAATCTTCTTTTATCTTCAATAACCTGCACAACACCAATTTAATTTCTTTTGATAAATCATGCATATAACGGAGTCTGTTAACAATGGATTATGACAGGATGTCTTTAGATCCAACAACAGTTCTAAAGATCCCGTCGATACTCTGATATAGTTTGAGTGAATCTTATATCAGAAGAGAAGATTCTCAATCATAAACAAACTATGTGCAATCAAAATTTCAACAACCGTTAGTCAATCGAATCAATCAAAAACTAATAACACCGTAATTATCTAGTTTCCCACCAACGGTATTCGTAGATCTTCTTGATCCCACAGAAGTCTTTAAACGAGAGGTCGTAAAAGATTTCACCTAATTAGAATACTTTCCTCTCTGAATAGATGGATCCACCAGAAACAACAAGAAATGAAGTTTTCCTAGCTCTTAGGATAGTTTGCTAGATATGCACATTTAGGAATTTATAGACCAAGGATGTTTGGAAACCAAGGAATTTCCAATACCGAAGATATTCTCAAGATATGCAATGAATGGCAAAATTCGGTTTTCTTAATTCCAATAAATGCTTGTCCAATATTTCTGAAATCTCTCAATAGAAAATCTCCAATTAGTAAATGCACATTCCTAATTTTTATCTTCTAGAGATATGCATTAATTGCTGGTAATTAAAACATATAAAACCAAAAACCTTAATTAAAAGATTCTTAATTTATTTCGGCACAGGATCACCTTGAGTACTAAGGAATATCTTTGAACAATAAATGAAAAGAGTTACTTCTCATCTTCGTAGAATGTTGACATTTTTTCACTGCAAATCCTTATTTCACATTTACATGGATTTGCATTCTTGGAATCGGTTAAACCACACTTCCAAAGAAGTTTAGAATTGGTTCGCCTGTTTTTCCAAGACTACTATGTAATTGATCAAATACCAAATCACATACATGGATCGGTTCTACCAATTACTAGGATTAGTTATACCTAAATATGAAAACACTTGTGATCGGGCACACCAGTGACTAGGATCGGTTACACCAGTTACAAGAATCGATTCCATATATACATGGTATTACTTGTGATCGGTCACACCAGTTACCAAGAACGATTACACCAATTACAAGGATAGGTCACACAACACTTATGATCGTTCACACCAATTACAAGGACCGATCATACCATCACATGATAATCACTTAGGATCGGTTACACCAATTATCAAAACCAGTCATACCAAATCATAAGTCTAGGAATTGCGATTAGTTATACCAAGATATATAACCTGAGTTAAGATCGGCTCTACTAACTCACACACATTGGTCATCCAAATATTTGCAATGAATAACCGGACCAATAATCCTATTAATTTCCCTTTTGATTCACGAAACAAGTTCATGAATGTACTTCCTTTAAAAAAATGTAAAGCATTGTTTCCTAGTATGAAATCTTCACCATGACCCATTCACATAATCATAACAATATACACAAGATTATGTCGATGTCATATCTACGAAGTTCAAAAGATAAGCGTTATAATTAGTAGTCTAATTCCTTAATACTATAATCATAATATTATGATCACGTCACATCAGTAGAGTAATATACAATATGTACAGTATATACAGCCTCGCAGTAATTTTTTCAATATAGCACGACTTGAATGATACGTTAGAATGAAACAGTTCAAGTCAATATTACTAATCTCAAGTGGAAGGATGATGTCGTCGTTGTAGTTCGTTACTTCTTCAAATTCTTCAGGTCTTCGGAGTAATACTTGTATGTCTCAACATTCCTAGACTTTCTAGTCTAACCTAAACGAAGTTGACTCTAGTATTTAATCGAGCGACTCTAGATGAGTTTTGATGCTAAAATATGACAACCAAACTTAACACACCAATGCTTGGTGAGTTAAACTGAGCTATTCTCTAACACAATGCTTATTAACAAAAACGACGTTAGCTTCAGAAGGCGGGACTAGCGGTTGAGGACGAACCACGATCTTTCGTTGAAGGCGTAGCCTCTGATCCATATGCATATGAAGTTGAACCTTCCTGGGAACCTATTGGTCGTGAAATTGAGCCATATCCACCTGGCATGGAGGCTTATCGATTGGCCAAGATCGATTTTCAAGCTGAATGGAAAGAAGATGACTACTTAGATGCAGCCTATGATGATCTTGAAGACCATCTCGAAGAGATTCCTGAAGAAAACTCTGAGTACGATTCTGGAGAAGAACTTGAAGAAGATTCCGTAGAAGATGATGATCCTGAAAAAGATAAAGATTGTGAGGACGATGACGAATCTGATGTTTAGGCTTACTAATCGTTCTAGTTCTTCTCAGTAATTGAACATATTTTGATTTTCATAGGTGTATACGTTGCCTTGGTTATTTAAGTAACTTCGTTCCATGAGTACCGAAGTAGGATTTTTTGAATGATAATCCTTTTATTACATATCTTTCTTGTAAATATTATGCCTTTGATTGAATAAAGTGGAAGAACGTCCATATGCATGAAAGATGAATTCCATTATGATTCATCTTCAGAAAATTCATAATTCAATTTTTTAGCAAAAACGTTATAGAATCTTCATCTAATATCATTTTTTGCGATCTACCCAAACTTTCTTATGCCCAAGAAATTTCCTAACTTTATCAAAGAAGCTTTTTGGGTTTTGAGCCCGTTTAAGGGTCGAAATCTATGAAACAGTAAACTTCCAAGAAGTCTTCAGAAACTTTTCAGCTGTCATGTAGCTTGATTTTTTTCCCACATATTTTAGCTATTTCATCCAATTACTGTGAATTTTGGATATGTTGCAGAAGATATCCATACGAAGAGAATGACATATGACCTATCCATAGATTCTTCGCTAATTTCTCCCTGATCGTTGCTTTGTGTAGGACAGTGTAAAATTTCGACAGACGAGTACACAAATAAGCAACTTAGAGTATATATTCTACGTTTTCGGGTCGGTTGGATATTCTTCTTTCCCACTAAGATGTTTGACTGAAAGTAAATGCTTGCTCTACAAGTGAACAACTAATTTTATTAGTATATCCATCATATGACTATTATGATAGATGCTCACATCTCATGTTCGTGAATTTACCATTTATGGAAATGTCATCTTCGAAACTTCTGGAGCCGTCATGGATATGCATGCGGTATTATTGTTGTCAGTCCTCGACATTGGTGGGATCTTCTCTTCGTTCTTCTCTTTATTCTTTCTTATATATAGAAAGGTGGAAATATCAAGGTTTAAGGACTTTGTGAAAATACTTAGGTGGACTTCGATTGACTGTGACTGTCATGAATCTCGTCTAGAAAATTCTGCTTGCACGCCGTTCACTCTGGATTCTGTTGAAATTTCATATGATGTCGGAATTCGATGTTTGACCCCGACTTTCGAAGCTAAGAGAATGAGGCATCATATGCAAAAAGAATCATTGAATTTGGATGTCTAGATCAGTATATTACGCGTGCATATTCGTGACTTGTAATCCCGTGCAAATTTTTTTAGATTCCATAGACCTGAGTATAGAAACCATATCTCTCATCTTGTATATCCGATTGATGCGCCCTTTTGGTATGTTGTAGCTGAGACATAGACGAACATCTTTCCTTAAGGAATCATTGACCCATTCCTCATCTATTGGTACGTTTTTTTTGAGTTAATGGACCGAAGTGTGTTGTATCTCTTTTGTAGAGGTCACGGGACCATCTTATAGAAGACTTTGGCTTGTGTCGTCCGTCGTGGAAGCTTTGGGATGAGTCTCATGTTAACATATTTCACATCTACCCGTATTGATATGAATCATTAGTGACTGGAGAAGTCTTATCCATTGAGTAACACTTCGTAGAGAATGGGAAGTTGATGAAGTTGACCATGAGGGTGTTGCTCCTAATACCGTTGTTGATGTTGAGACACGACAGGTTTCGCTTCAGAGATATTTGTTGGTGTTGAGATCATGGATGAAGTTTCTCTAGAGATCCTTGTTGATGCTGATACCATGGTTGGAGTTGCTCCAGAGGCCAAAAAGATAGAACCATGATTATCGACATAGTCTTTGATCCTACATCCAATCCAATGAGCCTTTATATTCACGAACTAATTGGTGAATTGAGCATTCCTAAGATGAAGGTGTACTAGGAGTTCAACCCAATTCTCCCGAGCAGAATGACTTTAATGTGAAGTGGCTTTTTCAGAGAATCGATGTTGTTGCGGCAGATAGAAGCGACAGTCTCCATTCTTGATGTGATCGGTGAGGAGAAGAATTTCCTTAGTCGTGCAAGGTTTATGATTTAGATAGGTTCCATTGATGACGTTTCATGGTATCACATCAGGTTGCAATGACTTGTTATGTGGATCACATTTATTGAAGTCAATCTGAATTGATCTTTCCAACAAGTTCAAGTATCTAAGTGCATCCCATAGGTGTTCATCTTCTTAGTAAAAAGATATATGTTGAAGGAGTTTGTGCCATTTGTTAGAGCATAGCTCGGTTGAACCCACCAAGCAGTATGTCAAGTTTGGTTGTCATATTTTAGTGAACCAAAACTCATTTAAAGAGTCGCTTGATTATGTACTAGAGTCAACTTCGTATAGGTTAGATTGAAAGTATTGTGATATGAGACATTACAAGTATTGGAAGACTTGAAGAAGTGAAGAAGCAAAGAGCTAAAACAACAACATCATCCTTCCACTTGAGGTTAGTGATATTTGACTTGAACTGTTTCATTCCCTAACATATCTTTCAAGTCGTGCATATTGAAAACAAAACTGCGAAGCATGATTGAACTCTAGTATTAAGGAATACAATACTAGGTTTATTGCTTAACCATTAAACTTTGCAGGTAAGACATCGACATAATCATTTAAATGCTATTGTGATTACGTATGGGTATGAGGTGAGGATTTCATCCTACGAAACAATGTTTTACATGTGTTTCAAGGAAGTAAATTCATGAACTTGTTTTGTGAATCGAAAAGGAAATCGCCAGGCATTATTGGTATTGTTATTCATTGCATATCTTTTCATCAACCAATATGTGTGATTAGTATAACCACTTATGACTTTTTTTATGTTCTTGGTAAAACTATTCACGAAGGCCTGACTTTTGTATTGGTATAACTTTTGTTAGTGAAAACGATCTTAAGTAATCACCCGAGATGGTATGATCGAGTTTGTGATTTGTGTAAGACCAACTCTGGGTAAAGGGGAACCGATCCTAGTAAGAGGTGCAACACGTCACAAAGGGGAATCGATCCTTGTATGAGGTGCAAAAAGTTTATAGCAGAAAGGGGAACCGATCCTATAGACATGTGCAACACATTCAAGTTAGATACCATATATATATGTGGGGAACCGATCCTAGTACCTAGTCAACCGAATTTTGGAAAGCTAGTGTGACTATGCACAGTACTCACGTGGAGGTAGAACCGGAACTTGTTTTGGTAGAAACGTTAAACCCATGATTTGTGATTGAGTGTTCTTGATCAATCACATAGTTCTTGAAAGTCATACGAACCAATTCTAAAATTGTTTGGAAGTGTGGCAAACCGGTTTCAAGATTGTAAGTATGAAAAAGGACCTACAATAAGGATGTCGACCTAATTTGAACACGTGCAGTAACGCTAATCTATAATTGTTCAAAGTTATTCCTTAATAGCTAAAGGAAGAACCTCCCAGGATCGAAACATATATAAGTTAAGAATCTTTTAATTAAGGTTGTTCATTTTATTTTAGGAAAATGAGAATTACTAATGTGCATTTACTAGTTAGGTATTTTCCAAAGTGATTTTCGGTCATTATTTTGGACAGAGCATTTCCAGGAATTATGAAAACCGAATCTGGACTTTATTGCATATCTTGAGAATATTTTCGGTTTTGGAAATTCCTTGGTGTCCAAACTGCCTTGTCTATAAATACTTGAAGTTTGCATTTCTAGCAAACTAATCCTTCGTGAAAGCTAACTTCCTCGGTTGTGTTGTTACTGGTGAATCCGCCTATTCGGAGAGGAGAGTAACCTAATTAGGCGAAATCTCTTATGGCCCCTCAATTTAAAGTCTTCTTTGGGATGGGGAAGCTCTATTAGTATCGTTGGTGGGAAACTAGATAATTGCGGTTTATCTTTTGTTTTCGATTGATTTGATTGACTAACGTTGGTTGAACTTTGATTGCACCTAGTTTGTTTATACTTGAGAATCTTCTATTCTGATATAAGATTCACTCAAACTAGATCGAAGTTTCGACAGGGATCTTTAGACTGTTTGTAGATCTAAAGACTTCTTGTGATAATCCATTGTTAACAGACTCCGTTCGGTGCTTGATTGATCACAAGAGATTCAAGTTGTTGTGTTCAGGTGTTTATTGAAGATCTAAGAAGATTTGAAGACAAAGAAGATATTGAAGATTTCTGATTTGGGGTTCATAATCTTTGGTGTGCACAATACTTGTTTCAGTATAGAGGATCCAACTATAATCGGTTTATCCTTGTGATAGATTGGATTGATAAGTTGTGTAGATCGGCATCAATACAATTCTTTGTGAATAAAAGTATTGATTGCAAGATATTAACAATTACTTCGGTAGTTGAGAATATTATAGATCTTAGAACCTGACGAAGGAGTTTATATGAGATAAACAGAAGAGCCTTTTTCGAACTCATATCATTGGTTGAAGAGAGTTGCTACTAAACAGATTAATTGTTCCTTTACTGTTTGGAATACGAACCAAAGGAATTGTTCCAATTACGTGACTTATTCATAAGTTGGAGGTGTGGGAATACAGACGGAACTAGGCGAACTATAGGTTTAGTTGTTTGGTCTCAACTATACGAAGTTGGTTTATTTTTTATAGCGACTTAATCCTGAGAGTATTCAATTTTGGACAAGGTCCCGGGGTTTTTCTGCATTTGTGGTTTCCTCGTTAACAAAATCTTGTTGTGTCATTTACTTTTATTTTCCGTAATTATGATTGTCTTTATTATAATTTAAAGTAAATTACACAAACGTTAATTCATATTTACTTGATAAGTAATCATATTGTGTTTGGTTAAGTACGAACCTTTTTTATCAAGTAAACATACTTTGTTGTTGTATTGTCTCGATCTCGTGTCCTTAGACGATCACACGAATTGTGAACCGATTAGTTCTATTGTCTCGACTCAGTCCATAGACAATCACTTTAGGAGAAAGGAGTTATATGTAGGAAAAGTTTTAGATTGAGCTATATCTGGGTACCCTCTCCTTTTCAATTGGTATCAGAGCGGGCAAACACGAAAAGATCTAACAATCTGTGTTTGGTGCGATCCAACCTATAAGAATGAATATAATGAGTGATTCAGTTAACGTTATGCAAGAGTATGAATACTCAAAAGTTAAAGATGTTACTACTTCGTTGACTCATGATCCAAGAGTTGCGAAAACATCTGTGTCCATCTCTGATGGAAAGGAAGATGCTGATAAAGAGTTGGTAAAACTCCTAAAGCCTATAAAATCTCTGTCTTCTAAAATTCTTATTTTAAAGACAGAGTCAAATCTTCTTAAACAGGAGATAGGAGATAAAGACATTCAACTAAATTGTCTAACCAAAGAGAATATGGATCTCACTGTCAAACTAGAACCTCTAGGTAAATCTCTTACCTTAGATAAAGAGACACGTCCGGTGATTCTGACTAATGATGCTGTTGTGATTTCTTCTGATAATAAGGAAACTAAAAGTCCTTGCTCTACTTTTATATACTGTTATAAAACCGGTTTAATCACATCTGAAACAGATCAAGATGATGATAGTTTTCCTAACTACATTAAGTTAGAAGAGGATGAAAAACCAGATCTAGATCTACTGATGATCAAACGTAATATTGTCCAAAGGAAACTTTGAACCGATTCCGTGATGGTAATATTAAGGAATACAATTTTCAGTCACTTGACATGAAACTTATACTTCTTCAACATACAGTGGTAAAAATATTGAAATAAGTTTCTTGTCTTAAAAAACTAAAAGACCATTCCTCAGTATAAAGACAGATTATACCACTACCAGATAAGATCAACTCAAAAGAGTCAGAGGAAAGAGTTAATAATCGCTTCTGGAAAAAGGTTCCCCCTCACCCATATCGAAACAACTCTTGTTTTGATGAAGAACGACTCTAGAAGAAAGGGAAAGAGAGAACCTCTGCCAAAAGAAACAATCTGGAATTTCCGATAATTTTTTCAGATAATCACACTGATGTGGATCATAAGAAAGTCCTTATAATGAGAAAATCTTATGAAAATCTCACTGAAAGAATTAAGAGAGATTTATCTATCTCTAAAAATTCTCATGTCAGTATACATGATCATATCTCTAGAGTTAGAAAAGATCATCATTTTGGGAGAAAATATTTTGGGCAGAAATTCCTGAAGAGAAACATGAACTATGTTTCTGATACTCGATGTAATCTAGAAAAAGCTTACTCCGATGCAACTTAGTTGTGTCGAACTTGTGCACTCTCATCCTAGTCAGTGCTCTTAATTTTGGATGAGAAAAAGTATATAAAAATCAAGGGCACATGTTAATGATAGTTTCCATTTTGAGTAATAAGAGATATTTAAGGAATGTCTCCCATTCAATAAAAAGAGAAGTTCGAAAAACATAATTGTGTATATTTTCGAAAAACCCTAGTTCAAAAAATCTTCTCTTAGATTATTGTCTTCCCTTTAAGAATATATCCTATAACTCGCAGTGTTACAAGGAGTGATAGAAGGGAAGCACGAAAAGTAAGAAACTGTCAAGGGTTTGTCCCATATCGAAGAATCAAGAAAATTATCTCGAGAATCGAACCTGATCGTAACTTTGTTAGATCTCAAGAAGAATCATGTATTTTTGCTATCAATGATTAAGATTTTACCAATTGGTTTCCCACAGATAGTATGAGTAATGTTATGCATGAGTTTGAAGAACTCACATGGAATCTCTTTACCTTAGTTCAAGATTGAGGTGAACTAAAAGATAAAATAAAAGAGATGAAAAGTGAACTCGGTGAGTTGAAGCTTCAAATTGAATATTTCAAAAAACAGAAAGTGGTTGGAGACAAATCTCTTGAGACATGCTTCAAAAGTTTGAACACTGAAGAAACCTCAGTGAACAACAAGAGCACCACTAGAGATTAATTTATATGCTGTAATACTTAATCCAGAAAATAGACATCAATTATTGATTTATTTCAATGATTGTATTAGGTCTATTATGAATAAAACTATCTTATTATGAATAAAATTATTAGTTTATAATTTTTCTTGTGATAGTTTGTGCCTAAATAGCCTGTACTTGAATGCTTTATCTTATTGCTATGTATGTTTATGGGATGTTTGATTTCGGTTTTCATGACCTTAATATTCGATCTCATATGTTTTGAACCCTTATGGTTTGGGTGACTTTTTGGTTTAGCAAGATTAAGTTCTAGCCCATGTTGGTAGGATTTATCAAAGAATCATGAGGGGTTCTGATGGAAACAATATGTGAAAAAATCAAATATGTTGAATCATTTGGTTTAGCATAAAAGCATATGTGTTTCGACGGTTTCAACTTTTGCTTGCAATTGTTAAAACCGATTTTCAACCTTTCTCTGGTAAAGGTTGGTTGTTGTTATTCCTTTGTTTTGCATAAGGATGACAACATAATGATATTTCAATATCAATTCTCCCTGGATGAAGATGCAAACATATTGGAGAAGAGGATGCGAAATTTGAGGTAACGAGTTTGTTACTTAATCGTTTTCATGTTTAAGAAAAACCTGATTTATTTCATATATTTATTGCTTTTGCTTAACAAAATTTCGGTACAATTGATGTTTCCATTATTTGTGTATGGGTGTGTGTGTGATTCAATTGTTTCCGGTTAAGAAAAACTATTGTTATTTTGCTTTATTGTGTGGTATCAATTGTTTAGGCTTACAAAATTTCGGTGCAATTGTGGTGCTTTAATGTCTATGTTGTTTCAATTGCTTCTGGTTGAGGCGAATAATTATAGAAGTTGATTTATTTGGTTTGTATGAATTATTTATGGCTTAACGAAAGAAAAGGTTTACGGGATGAATTGTTTAGTCCAATTCGATTTCGGATAAGAGAAACTAAGTTAATTCTGATCTTAGTTATACTTATCAAAGTGGAGGTTTCGGTTATTCAAGTCTAATCGAATTCCTTAACAAGAAATGCTAGTTAACTAACCTAGTACTTGTCTTGTTTAAAATTTAAAGGTCTGAGTTATATGGATAATTAGAACCTGATGAGAGAAATAGAGTTATCTTTATTTTGGTCTTATCGAATCAAGCGATTGTATTTGTACAATCGGTTTAACAAAGGAACTAAGGTGCTTAGTTGATTTTTGGTTTGCTAAATTATTAAGGAAAATTGTTTCGAACTATTGTTTCCTTGGTATCGTATCAAAATGAAACTACTTGTAGTTTCGGTTTTGATATTAGTTATCAAAAATGGTGTGTGGAACCCTCGTGCTTAACTCTGTAGGTTACAAGTCTTTTGAGATTTTTAAGATCCTTTCGGTTTGTCCTTTATTTTTTCGTTTCTTTGTCATTTTATGACAAAAAGGGGGAGAAATATATGGAGTAAACAGTGATATTGGCATTGATTTATATTGATTGGTATCACTAAGGGAAAGGACATTGGTGCTTAAACGTTTATCGAACGAAAGAGTGAAAGCATGGACTAAGGGGGAGTAATATATCATTACCATGTGAATAACAAAGACGTGCGGATTGAAAATCTACCTATCTTACCTTTAGGGGGAGTATTAGCTTTGTTATTATAATGTCAACAACGGCATTTAAAGGATTGAATGTATATTGTGGGCCCGGGAAAGCGTATAAAATTGAAGCGAAATGAAACGCGGGCCTACAGTAATACTGCAAGTGCACGGTCGTCGGTTGTAGCTCGTGCAAGTACGGGTCGATCCACAGAGACTGGGTGTGTTTTGGAGTTTTCTAGCTATTTTGGGCTCTAGTTGGCTATTGGGCTTTAGGTTACCTTTGGGTTATAAGCTTGTTTGATAATGAAGTGAACTGAGCTTGGGCTCAGTTGGTCTTGAAGTGCACTAGGCTTGACCTTTGAAGTGCAATGGAATGGACTCAATTGATTTGGTCTTGGGCTTTTGAGTTTAGGCTTTTGGATTAAGCCCACAGTTGACTGAATTGGGCTTCTAGATTAATCCAAGACTGAACTGGGCTTTGAGCCTTAACCTAAACTGTGGCTGGGCCTTGGGCAGCAGGACAGTGGCCAAGGCAAGAGCTGGAGAAACAGCAGACAGCAGGAGTGGAAGCAGACAGCTGCAGTAGCAAAGCTGGTTGAGGTAGCAGCAGCAGCAGCAGCGGAAGGGAAGCAATGCAGCTGTCAGACCAAGATAAGGCTCTAGGCCATGACACTGGCCAAGGCAGACTAGCACAAAGGCTAAGTCAAGATAGCTAGCTCTAGGACCAAGCTGAGACAGGGCAAAACAGGGTCAAGGTAGTGCAACAATGCAGTGAGTTAACATGGGAGAATAAGGCACCAAGCCAAGACAATGACATAAAGAAACCATGAAGCATAGGGCAAGGCTGCAGTGCTTATGTACAAAGTAAGGTTACAGTGACAGTGGCAATGGTGTTGCATATTTACAATGTGGTAATGGCAATGACAGTAGAGAAGTGACAATGCAGCTGGAGTATTTACAAAGGCCAAAAACAATTATGAAACTAAGGTGGCATTTACAATGAATGGTGACATAGTGCTAATGTGATAGTGCAAGCCAAGTAATAACAAAGCAGAGATAGTTGCAAACCAAGGCTACAAGCCAAGGGCAGTGGGAGAACAAGGCACAAAGGCAGCTAGCCTAAGGCAAAGAGTGAAGAAAGAACAAGATACAAAAAATGAAAGGCAAAGTTGGGAGCCTAGGCATACAACTAGAGTGGGAAGAGAACCAGTTTGCTCACAGTCACTAGTGAGCACTAGTTTCTCCCCACTGCTCAATCAATCCAATGCTTCAAAGGCTTTAGCCTAACATTCACACAAAACAGTAAACATCACAACTAGGTTATGAATCCACCTTGTGACCTAGCCAGATGGTGTAATTCTATGTTAAATCCCTGTCCCTAATGGAGCTAGGTGAAGGTTCAAGCCTGCCTATGTTCCAGAGCATACATAAACGGAATGGAAGGAGAAGAAGCTTGCTAATGAGCACTAAATTCCTCCATTTCTCAATTAACTCAATTTACAAGAATTATAACCTAACATTCCACCTCTAACAGTGACTTAAGGCATCATCTCAGCCTAGCTATACACATACACATGAGAGCTCACATAACAGCAACAACAACAAAACAATTACTAAACAGAGCATTGAACTGAACATAAACAAACACAGAAGACATAAAACAAAAACATGAACTGAATTGAAACACAAAAACAGCAACTGAATTGAATCTGAATAAGAGTAATGGAATAAACATAAAAATAGTTGAAAATTAAACACTAACCCTTGAGACACTGGCTATTCCAGTGCTCTTGGGTGACACACTGGATAACCCAGGCATACCCTTCTCTCTACACATCAGTTGCCTTTTATAGTTTTACAAAATATCCCCAAATTTCGAAACCCTAACTTGCAAACCCTAATTTTTGAATTGAAAAGTCCACTCACCTAATCCCTGAATTGATGTCGACCCATGCCTATTCTCTCTTCTCTGCTCCTCTCCATGTCTTCAATTGCGTCTTATAGCCTCACCTAATTTATTGATTTATCACCTAGGGTTTCAGTGGTGAAAAATCAATGAGTTAGATGGCTATAGAGGTAGGGGAGGTAGCTACGGCGTGTAGGTGGTGTTTGGTGACAGTGGAGGAAGTGGCGATGGCAGGGTGGCAGTGGACATGGAAGAGAGGCAGGAGCAGAGCTCGACTGCAACTGTCGGGGGAAGAAGAGAGTTTTTGGGGAAAAAAGATTTGGGGAAGAAGAACTTGTTTGGGTGAAGTCGATGGTTTTGGATGCTAGGGTGTGAAGCGTGTGTAGCGAACTTTGATGAACAGCAAGTAAAGAGCGTTGGATGATCCCATATAGATTGAATCGAACGTCTACGATGGAGAGGTATGTAGCGACCGTTGGATTATGAGATACAACAAAACTGACGGCTTCAGATGGAGTTAGGTACTATGGTGTTTGACAGGATCTTCGGATTTTGATGCACAATGATGAGGCGACCGTTGGATGACAAGATGGATCCAATCTGACGGCTCTCATGGAAATGGGTATGGATAATGGAAATGGATTTGGGTAAGGGTTTTGGGCCTTGGGTATGCCAAGCCCATATCTTCTTTAAGAACAATTCTTCCTCTTCAAGCCCACTTCTCGTTGATCCGGCTCTTGCAAACATCATTCTTCGCTTCCTCCTAGCGGGAGTCTTTGCCGTTCCTTTGCTCTTTTCGCTCCGTGAGATAACCATGCTTTATTTAGTACCTAAAAATGCAAAATTAATTAATAAAAAGATTTATTCTTGAAAACAATGAAAATACAGAATATGGGTTAAAAATGGAGAATTAGAGCACAAAAGATGAGTTAAATGCCAAGAAAAATATATATAAATATGCACTTTTTAGCACTCATCAGTATACATGTTATTGTGTTGTTGAATTCGGGATTCAAGCGTATGTGTAATGAATTCTTGTAATTTGTTTATCCATATGATGTAAGAGTTTTGTCACTAAAATTGACAAAGGGGGAGATTTTTAGAGCATAGCTCGGTTGAACCCACCAAGCGTTGGTATGTCAAGTTTGGTTGTCATATTTTAGCGAAACAAAACTCATTTAAAGAGTCGCTTGATTATGTACTAGAGTCAACTTCGTATAGGTTAGCTTGAAAGTATTAGTATATGAGATATTACAAGTATTGCGAAGACTTGAAGAAGTGAAGAAGCAAGGAGCTACAACGACAACATCATCCTTACACTTGAGGTTAGTGATATTTGACTTTAACTGTTTCATTCCCTGACGTATTTTTCAAGTCGTGCATATTGAAAACAAAACTGCGAAGCATGATTGAACTCTAGATAGACATAGTATTAAGGAATACAATACGAGGTTTATTGCTTAACCATTGAACTTTGTAGATAACACATCGACATAATCGTTTAAATGCTATTGTGATTATGTATTGGTATGAGGTGATGATTTCATCCTAGGAAACAATGTTTTACATGTGTTTTAAGGAAGTAAATTCATGAACTTGTTTTGTGAATCGAAAAGGAAATTGCCAGGCATTATTGGTATTGTTATTTATTGCATATCTTTTGAACAACGAATATGTGTGATTAGTATAACCGCTTATGACTTGGTTATGTTCTTGGTAAAACTATTCACAAAGGCCAGACTTTTGTATTGGTATGACTTTTATTAGTGAAACCGATCTTAAGTAATCACCTGAGATGGTATGATCGAGTTTGTGATTTGTGTAAGACCAACTCTAGTTAAAGGGGAACCGATCCTAGTAATAGGTGCAACACATCACAAAGGGGATTCGATCCTTTTATGAGGTGCAACAAGTTTATAGCAGAAAGGGGAACCGATCCTATGGACATGTGCAACATGTTTTTAGGCAAAGGGGAACCGATCCTACAGACATGTGCAACACATTCAAGTTAGATACCATTTATATGTGGGGAACCGATCCTAGTACCTAGTCAACCGAATTTTGGAAACCTAGTGTGACCATGCACAATACTCACATGGAAGTAGAACCAGAACTTGTTTTGGTAGAACCGTTAAACCCGTGATTTGTGATTGAGTGTTCTTGATCAATTACATAGTTCTTGAAAGTCGGATGAACCAATTCTAAACTTGTTTGGAAGTGTGGAAAATCGGTGTCAAGATTGTAAGTATGAAAAAGGACTTAGAAAGTAAGGATGTCGACATACATACTTTGAACACGTGCAGTAACACTAATCTTTAATTGTTCAAAGTTATTCCTTAATAGCTAAAGGAAAAAAATCTCAGAATCGAAACATATATAAGTTAAGAATATTTTAAATAAGGTTGTTAATTTTATTTTAGGAAAATGAGAATTAGTAATGTGCATTTACTAGTTAGAGATTTTCCAAAGAGATTTTCGGTCATTATTTTGGACAGAGCATTTCCAAGAATTATGAAAATCGAATCTGGACTTTATCGCATATCTTGAGAATATTTTCGGTTTTGGAAATTCCTTAGTATCCAAACTTCCTTATCTATAAATACTTGAAGTTTGCATTTTTAGCAAACTAATCCTTCGTGACAACAATATTCCTTGGTTGTGTTGTTACTGGTGAAGCCGCCTATTTGGAGAGGAGAGTAACCTAATTAGGGGAAATCTCTTACGGCCGCTCAGTTTAAAGTCTTCTTTGGGATTGGGAAGATCTATTAGTACCGTTGGTGGGAAACTAGATAATTGCGGTTTATCTTTTGTTTTCGATTGATTTGATTGACTAACAGTGGTTGAACTTTGATTGCACCTAGTTTGTTTATGCTTGAGAATATTCTCTTTTGATATTAGATTCACTCAAACTAGATCGAAGTTTCGACAGGGATCTTTAGACTGTTTGTAGATCTAAAGACGTCTTGTGATAATCCATTGTTAACAGACTCCGTTCTTGCGTAATTGATCACAAGAGATTCAAGTTGTTGTGTGCAGGTGTTTATTGAAGATCTAAGAAGATTTGAAAACAAATAAGATATTCAATATTTCTGATTTGGGATTCATAATCTTTGATGTGCACAATACTTGTTTCGGTATAGAGGATCCAACTATAATCGATTTATCCTTGTGATAGATTGGATTGATTAGTTGTATAGATTGGCATCAATACAATTCTTTGTGATTAAAAGTATTGATTGCAAAATCTTAACAAGTACTTCGGTAGTTGAGAATAAGATAGATCTTAGAACCTGACGAAGGAGTTTATATGAGATAAACAGAAGAGCCTTTGTCCAACTCATATCAGTTGGTTGAAGAAAGTTGCTACCAAACAGATTTGTTGTTCCTTTACTGTTTGGAATACGAACCAAAGTAATTGTTCCAAGTGCATGACTTATTCATAAGTTGGAAGCGTGGGAATACAGACGGAACTAGGTGAACTACAAGTTTAGTTGATCGGTATCAACTATATGAAGTTAGTTTATTTTGTATAGAGGCTTAATCCTGAGAGTATTCAATTCTGGACAAGGTCCCGAGGTTTTTCTGCATTTGTGGTTTCCTCGATAACAAAATCTTGTTGTGTCATTTATTTTTATTTTCCGCAATTATAATTGTCTTTATTATAATTTAAAGTAAATTACACAAACGTTAATTCTTATTTACTTGATAAGTAATCCTATTGTGTTTGGTTAAGTACGAACCTTTTTATCAAGTAAACATACTTCGTTGTTGTATTGTCTCAATATCGTATCCATAGACGATCACACGAAGTGAACAGATTAGTTGTATTATCTCGACTCAGTCCATAAACAATCATTTTCGGAGAAAGTAGTTATAGGTAGGAAAAGTTTTAGCTTGAGGTATATTTGGGTACCCTCGCCTTTTCACCATCCATGGATAAATGATGTTGCATCTGCTTTATAAGTCTTGTCATGGGGATAGTGAAGACTTATCGATTATATTTCACTTACACTTTGGTCCTCTTGATATTGAATCAGTGTTTCATCGTCAATATGTTTGTTCTGAAGCTAGAGGCGCCATTATCGAAGATGTACTCTTTGATTGGGAGTGCAATTTGACGGCTTCTAAAAAATATAACACTAAGGGATTAGAGGTTTTTTGCCTTTGGGTTTCCCTTTGAGCGTCAAAGTATCACATCCCTTAAGCGTTGAATGTCTTAGGATTGATCGTATTGGCTCTGAATATATTATGTTGGTTCAACATCCATCTTGCTGCAGTAGGGGGATTCAACACTTGTACATACATTAGAGCTTTCCCTTGTTGTGGTACATATGTACATTCCTACAAGGTTATGGGAAAATACCCAAAGTGTTTTTTTGCCATGCTTGGAAATCATCTCAGTAATGAATGCATCAGTGCGATGCTCAATTTGGAGAGATTCAGGTTCAACCACCTGGTAAAATATTGTATTGTTGAATCTATCCATTCATAGCGTCTCACAATAGCAGAAGAGTTGCTATCGGAATCGGGTCCCCATACTATGAGAGCATTTGAAGAATAAATGACATAGATATGGGTGAAATGAGACTTTCCTTATCCATCGAGTAACACTTCGTAGAGAATGGAAAGTTGATGAAGTTGACAATGATGATGTTGCTCCTAAGACCGTTGTTGATGTTGAGATCACGACTGATTTCGCTTCAGAGATCTTCTATCCCGTAATTTTTGTACCTTTGTTAAAAAAGGGGGAGAATTATTTAGTAGTTTCATACTACATACATATGGTTTACGGTGGGGAGTGAATCAGTAATCTATATGTTTTACCTATTACGCAGAAGATGTAACTATTGATTAAGGGGGAGAAACATATCACCGTAGTATTACTTCAGAGTTGAGATACAATTGAACTTTGGAGAACAAAATAATACTATGTTTTTGTATAACGACGATTGAGAATATTTTTTTTCAAAAGTTGTTATCGCTATGGAATTGGTTCTTCAATAATGATGCTGAGTTGAACATGTTCAGAATCATTGCAGCTTGAAATTACGAAGAGTTCAAGGAGTTGAAGATTCCAAGGAGATCAAGACATGTTGGATTCAAGAAGTTGTCGAAGCTTTATTGTTTATCCATATATATTGGTAGTTGTGTCACTAAAATTGAGAAAGGGGGAGATTGTTAGAGCATTGCACAGTTGAACTCACAAGTGTTGATATCTCAAGCTTGTTATCAAATTTAGTTGTCAAAACTGTAACTTGATTTCTAGTCTGCAATTAGTTAAGTCTCAGACTAGCTAGGATAGAAATGTAGTTGAAAAACAGAGGATTACAGCAGTCATCATTGCGTTTTACAATTTGGAGGCGAAGATCAACCGAAGATTTTGGATAACTTCATCAACAAAAGGAAAGTGAATACTGAACCACCTATATCTCAAGTTATATTCACCTTTCTATCATTTGAGATGATATCGCATAACTAATTAGACTAGTATGCATAGACAAGAATTTTGAGTCAAGTTTATCTTGATAATTTCTCGAAATATAGTGACTAAGCTTAATAAATATTTGTTTATGCTTGATGAATTTTTTATAAGGAGAATTTATTGTTCGGAACCAAAATCATGATTTAAGTTTTATCATTCGAAAATAGCCTGGAACAGTGATATGTGTCGGGCCAACCCATTTTGGACCAACGGTTTTTGGTGTTGGCGGCATGCTATAGACTATTCGACCGGCCAGTGCAATAGTCGGGCCGCAGGTGCGCGTATCCACGCCTTGTCCGTCGATCAGAATTGAATCTAGGCCGGTCAATTTCCTCGTTAACAAAATCTTGTTGTGTCTTTTACTTTTCTATTTCCGCAATTTTAATTTTTTTTATTATAATTAGAAGTAAAATACACAAACGTTAATTCCTATTTACTTGATACCAATCCTATTGTGTTTGGTTAAGTCTGAACCATTTATCAAGTAAACATACTTCGTTGTTGTATTGTCTCGATCATGTATCCATAGTCAATCACGTAATATGTCTTATTGTCGTATTGTCTCGATCTCGTATCCATAGACGACCACACAAAGTGTGAACCGATTAGTTGTATTGTCTCGACTCAGTCCATAGACAATCACTTTCGGAGAAATGACTTATAAGTGGAAAAGTTTTAGATTGAGGTATATTTGGGTACCCTCGTCTTTTCAGAATACATCAGTGCGATGCTCAATTTGGATAGGATTCAGGTTCAACCACCTGGTAAAATATCGTATTGTTGAAGCTATCCATTCATAGCGTCTCACAATAGCAGAAGAGTTTCTAGCGGAATCGGGTCCCCATACTATGAGAGCATTTGAAGAATAAATGACATAGACATGGGTGAAATGAGACTTGCCTTATCCATCGAGTAACACTTCGTAGAGAATGGAAAGTTGATGAAGTTGACAATGAGGATGTTGCTCCTAAGACCTTTGTTGATGTTGAGATCACGATTGATTTCGCTTCAGAGATCTTCGATCCCGCAATTTTTGTACCTTTGTTAAAAAAGGGGGGAGAATTATTTAGTAGTTTCATACTACATACATATGGTTTACGAATCATTATGTAATGGGGAGTGAATCAATAATCTATATGTTTTACCTATTATGCAGAAGATGTAACTATTGATTAAGGGGGAGAAACATATCACCGTAGTATTACTTTAGAGTTGAGATACAATTGAACTTTGGAGAAAGAAATAATACTATGTTTTTGTATAACGACGATTGAGAATATTTGTTTTCAAAAGTTGTTATCGCTATGGAATTGGTTCTTCAACAATGATGCTGAGTTGAACACGTTCAGAATCATTGCAGCTTGAAATTATGAAGAGTTCACGGAGTTGAGGATTCCCAGGAGATCAAGACATGTTGGATTAAAGAAGTTGTCAAAGCTTTATTTTTTATCCATGTGTATTGGTAGTTTTGTCACTAAAACTGAAGAAAAGGGAGATTGTTAGAGCATTGCTCGGTCAAACTCACAAGTGTTGCTATCTCAAGATTTTTGTCAAATTTAGTTGTCAAAACTGTATCTTGATTTCTAGTCTGCAATTAGTTAAGTCTCGGACTAGCTAGGATAGAAATGTAGTTGAAAAACAGAGGATTACAGCAGGCATCATTGCGTTCTACCATTTGGAGGTGAAGATCAACCGAAGATTTTGGATAACTTCATCAACAAAAGGTAAGTGAACACTGAACCACCTATGTCTCAAGTTATATTCACTTTTCTATCATCTGATACGATTTCACATAACTAATTAGACTAGTATGCATATACAAGAATTTCGAGTCAAGTTTATCTTGATAATTTCTCGAAATATAATGACTAAGCTTAATGAACATTTGTTTATGCTTGATGAATTTCGGTTAAGAAGAATTTATTGTTCGGAACCAAAATCATGATTCAAGTTTTTTCATTTGAAAATAGCCTGGAACATATGTGTCATTGATGCTATTCGGGAATGTTTCGAATCGATTTACTCAAGTATTTGAGAACTTTACGATGACCATTTACTCAAGTATTTGAGACTCTTAATCACGGGAGACAAATCTGGTTTTGCGCCCTTGCAGCAGAGACTGGCTACCTTGCCTATCAAAGATGTCGGGCTTGGTATTTACACTATGACGAACACTCGTATTTATTGTTATCTTTCCTCTCAGAGTCAGACTACTTCAGTGCATAAGGTGATACTTGGTAGCTTATTCTCAACATTTTTTTCTCTCTTCAAGTGCTTTGGCGATTTGCTTGAGTTTTTAGGTTTTTTTTTTTTAACTTTTTTCACGTTTTCTCCCTTGTTTAATCATCTTTGGATGATTGGTAATGGGAGAACAACATGATTCAACTTTTAATATCACGTATTCTAGGACTACATCAGCTGGTGCAGTAAAACCTAGTTCGTTTGCAGATATTCTCAAAGGAAAGAAAACCTTAAACCCTACATCTATTGAGCTTTCCTCTCTTCCTAATCTAACCCTGAAAGAGGGAGAGCCATCTTTGGAAATCCGTTTGGATTTTTTTCAAGAAGGATGTAAACTATTCAAATATAGTTTCATAGCTCGTTTGGACTTCACAAGGATGAAGTTTTCTGAAGTTAAGCACGCAATTGTTGAACAATGGAAACTTGGACAGGATGTTAAGTTTCTTCCCTTGCTAAAGGATTCTTCATATTTATGTTATCAACAGATAAAGAAAAGAAAGGATTCGTAATGGTCCTAAAGCCATCATTAAAAATCAAGTTCTTCAACTGCAGGATTGGTATCCTAGTTTTAACCCAAATAAGCAGCGTACTTCTCATGCGACTGTATGGGTCATGTTTCCTGAATTACTAATGGAGTTATGGACCGAAAAATCCATATTATAAATCGGTAAGAGTTTTCACATACCAATTGTAGTTAATGAAAAACCATAAGGTTGGAATATGGTTATTTTGCGTTAGTTCTTATTGATATTGATTTCTCAAAGCACATCCCTGAAAGAATTTTGGTAAAATCTAATGGAAGGGAATTCTGTCAATACATATGGATATTCATAAACGTCCTAAGTTTTGTACAAAGTGCAGCATTATTGGTCATTGTGAGGAGGATTGTAGAAAGAAATCAAGTCACAAAACAAAAAATAATCAACTTCAGGTGGCTGTAGCTGAGCAAATTCCTAGAATAAGGAATGATAATCCGCCAGGCATGGAGTGGCAAGTTGCTCCAGCTATTCCGGTCACAGATGAACGTGATGTTGCTGGGAGTTCTCAGGCAGCTGCTGTTGAAAAACACGCGCCTGTTGGGACTACAAATTTGGAAAATCAAAGCAAAGATAATACTACGGGATGCCATGGATCAAAGTGGCAATGCTGAGACAGGGTCGCGGGTTGCTGATATTAGTGGAGGTGCTGTTTCTAAGATCAATTCTAATGCTTATACTAGTACTGATCAGTTACAAAAAGAAAATCCTAGCAAAAAAAAAAAACAGTTACCAAAAGAAAACGCTATTGAAGTGCAAGATGATGTTGCTCGTATAGATGGAATAACTGGGACCAAGTTTGATACGGATCCAAAGTCTGTGTCCAAGTCTGGCATGGATGCTTTGGAGCAGTCAGCCTCCAAGGCTAAAACCGTGTCTGGGCTAAACACTAACTCTTTGGAAAATACCGATTTGGAGGGCATGTTCGTAGCTGATGTTACTTCTAAGGAAGATATGATTGGGACCAAGGTTGATAAGGAAATTGTGTCCATGCCAAAGTCTGTAATGGAAGATTTTGGGAATATACATAATTTGGATATCAAATCCACCTCAAAGTCTAAGTCCGTATTCAAATAAAATTTGGAAACCAAGTCAGTGAAGACAAACGCTGAGTTGGGAAACAAATCGTGTATGAACCAAACCCTGGTTTGGAAAGAAGATCTGTGTATAAGCCAAACTCTTCTTTGACGGATTTAGAGGTTAATTCCGTGACTAGGCCAACTTTGGAGCCTGGGTGCGAGTCTGGAAAAGAGGATGTTTTGTTCGTGCATAACACTGATTTAGATAAACAAAACAAAGAAACTTCACAGTTTGGAATGCCAGCAAAAGGTAAAAATTCACCCACTAAATTTACATTCAAACCTTTTGAGATTCCTTTGGTGGATGAAATTTTGAGAATAAAAGTAGTGGTTAATAACCAGTTTGACGTCCTAGCCTCTGAGTTGGGACTTGCTAATGATATTAGTGGGGATATGGAGAAAGAAGAGGATAAATATATAAAGGATTCAACGGACTCTGATGTTAGTATTGGTTCAAAAAAGTGGAGTGAAGTTGATGCTGATATTCTAGCAAGGAAAAACGCTAAGAAGGTGGCCAAGAAAGCTGCTAAAATCATGGCTAGGCGTTCTTTGCATTCTGATGATATCTTAGAATCTTCTTCTAGTAAGGATTCTAAGTCCAAATAGGTAACTCCTAGCCGTGAACATGGCAAGCAAACACAAACTGGTTTAGAGGATACCGATTTTGATAAGAATAATATTTTGTCTATGGAGGAATTAAATGAGGCAAGCAAAATTCATAATGATGAAGTGCTTGCTACCTTCATTAGAAATCCAGCCTATAAAAAGGAGTTTTTCAAGGAAAAAAAAGGAGTTGTTGGAGAGAGTCTCAAAGAAAAAACCTCAAACTCCTATTAAGCTTATTCCTAGTGGTAATTATGCTTCAGATGAATATGAAAATGCTTATAACGATGAGTATAATGAGTTTCATGGAGACCCTGATGTTTTGGCGGAAATCCTTACTGGTCTATAACCTAAGAAGAGGAATTTTAAGATGGGAAAGGGGCGAAAACGATATTAAGTTCCTATTTTTCTTTTTTTTGTTAGTTATTTTTGTTTTTGAGCTTCTTGTGCTATTTTGATGTTATTTTCTCCCCTTTGGTATCTGGGGGTGGGGGGTGGGGGCGCTCCAATTACATTTTTTAGCTTTAATAAACCATTTTGACCTAACAAAACAAAAAAGAAAAAACTTATTCTTATTAGATAATGGTTATACGTATCAGCTGGCTTTTTAGAACTTCATTCAGGTGTGTGGTTTGCCTTCTACTTACTGCATCGATAATACTCCCCCACCCCCACTCCCCTTGGCAATCACTTATCTTGATGCAGTTAAGAAGCAAATCCCTTATTTTGATGCAGTTAAGAAGCAAATCCCTGTCCAATTTTCTATGTTTGCAATAGACTCTATTTTCTGGCAATGTAAACGGGTCAAACATGCACAAGATTATCTTTTGGCCATCCTCTAAAGTGGGCTAGATCAATGCCTTGGGCCCAGACATTTCAGAGCGGTAGTTTGTTGTCGGCTTGGTATTCCCTTGTTTGTCGAGGATGGTTTGTGCTCTAGTTGTAATAAGCCTATGGATATTTTTGGTGATCATGCACTCCATTGTGCTAAAGATGTGGGCCTCAAGTTTCGTCATTACCTTGTTTGTTATGTAATTGCGGATATTTGTTACAAAGATGGTGTGTCTGCGGATAAAGATTTTTTTTTTTTTGATAGGCTTAAGCCGAACCCAGGCCCCTACCCAAATTCAGCCAGTTGGACTAGCCTCACTCCTAGACCTAACCCTGCCAAACCCCTATATAAAACTAAATTAAATACCTCTACGGTGGGGATCGAACCCCTGACTCCCTTCTTACTGGAGTTGATGGGATACCACTGAGCTATGCTCTTGGACCCAACGCGTAAAGAAGTTGATTTGGGTTTTTTGTCAGATAATAACAAGGATTTGCGTCCAGCGGACATCCTAGTCCTTAACTGGGAAAATGGCTAAGATGTGTGTATAGATGTCACTGGTGTCTCACGCTTCACTGGGGATGGGGTCCGTACTTTCGTTCCAGGTCAAGCCATTTTGCGTAAACGTACTAAATACTTGGATGTATGTGCTTGACATGGGTATGGCTTGGGCGTTCTAGCTTTCACTACCTTGGAGAAGCTTAATAAAGATACTATTTGTTTTTCTTAAGCGTTTGAAGAATTTTTTAGTTAGTAATGATGCTGGGTTTTTTTCATAAATTGGGTGTTGCTATTCGGAAAGGAGTTGGTGCCCAACTTTGTACGAATCATAGATAAATTTAGTTTTATTAATGAGAAACAGGGGTTATTATTATTTAGATTTTTTTTTCTAAATCATATAATTTTAGGAAAACTTAAAAAAGTACCCATGTAAGGAGATGCAGTAATAAAATGCCCACATTTTTTTCAAATTTTATTTAATCCCCGCAAATGGACCTTTTCCGCCCGTTTTTTTCGTAAAAACGGGTAACAGACGTTACTGCGTCCGTGGTAATAAATCAAGCTTGTGAATAGACGACACCCATGCCCCTGCATCGCATGACTCGGACCTGGTTAAACCGTGTTAAACTCTCCAGTCACTACCCAGTTAATCATACAGTTATAAACCGGTGAAGATCGACAATTCCTACTCGGACGCGTCCGTTTCCCGGCATCGATAATTTTCTCCATAATCATGTCGGTTGAAAAGTTGAGTTATTACCAGAATTCCGCTGAATGTTGAGAGACCAAAAATCTTCAATCTGCTAATTGGTTTCGTGCTGGCAATCACGTACATATATATATATATATATAATATGTTTAATTGCAGCAAGAAGGTAGGAAAACATGAATTATTCACAAAAACAGAAACTGACATAAGAGATATTCCACTTCCATAAACGAACTACTCTCGGAAATTCTTCAATTGGGTAGCCTCTCTACGTGGAAGGAAAGACTTGATCGAAGAATAATCCAATTTGGGGTTTGCATCAATTGAAAATCATAAAATTACTATCAAAACGAATCCATACCAAACCGGACCCCCAGATTTCATCTCCTGTTGCTTTGAATTCAAACTGAATGTAAACCCATCAATGAAAATCCATGAAAGCAACAATATCACTTGATTAAATTGATACATGAACTAATTAATTACTCCCAAGAACTGATGCTGTCGGTGACTCCATCTGCTAAATCTAATCACCACTTGCACCTCCTCAATTATCATTTCTTGACATCAGCAGTAACAACAGTTACTTCCTCTTCTAGGGTGTTTTTTCAGCGGTTTTGCCATTCGAAACAACCCAAAATCACCACGATCTTCCGTCATCAACTCATAATTTTGAGACTGGTACGACATCTAATTATGATTTGGCAACGAGGGATGGGGAAGATATTGGGGCTGCACAAGACCCGCCCATGATACCCAAATCCGCCCGTATCCGCAAACTCGTGGGTTTTTTATCCAAATCCGCCCGTTGTGGGTGCGGGGATGGTTATGGAAAAAAATCCGTTGTCTGTGAGTGCGAGGTTGGTTTTAGCTAATACCCGCCTGAAAACCCGCAAATTATATACCATTAGATAAAACTAATCCTAGCCGTCCATTATGAAACCCTAATAATAGTAGATAGGATAACTGATAACCCTCGTTCACTTTCTACACTCTTCTCTCTGTTCGGCCTCTCCTCTTCTTCCTCCTCAGTTCTTCTTCTTCACCTACGAATGAAAATTATCTGTTTATTTCTTCACCAACAGTCCAACAACAACTTCGAATCTTCATCAGAAATCGACAACAATCGAAAAATCAACATATTCAACACTTAATCTTCATTTCTGAACTTCCAAGGTATGAAAATTTTGGGGGTTTTGGTTTTTTTTCTCACTTAATCAGTTAATGTTCATCTGTGAATTCTAATTATATAGTATTGCTCTTATTTTTTGTTTTTATTTGATTTGTTTCAATTTGATTTTCTGGAATCACTCAATGTATCTATATTTGGATCCAGATTTTGATCAATAGTTCTTCAATAGTTTAAGTTTTGAAAGTGAGAGTGAGTACATCCTGTGTGAGTTTAGATAAAGCGGGTTTAAACCCAAACCCGCCCTACCCGTAGCGGGCGGATAAAAAGACCCGCCCGCTGTTTATGGGTGCGAGGTTGGTTATGAAAAAAACATCCAGCAATTTGTGGGTGCGAGGTTGGTTTTAGCTTATACCCTCCCATACCCGCCCATGTGCAGCCCTAATATTGGTTGAATTTATTTGTTGATGGAGTAAGTGAGATGGGTTTGTGTTGCAACACCAAACCGACACCCTTATTTCTTAGATTATTTAGTTTACATAGTTTCCTAGTTTACGTAAGACTTCTTATTAATAGCTTTTGCTTGCTTACCAAGCAATTCAGTTTACTTTAAATACTTGCCTGAAAATTGTATCAAAACATAACTTCAATTAATACAACTCAGTATTTTTATCTTCTTCCCTTAAAACTCCTAAGCAGAGGTGGCTAACCACCAACTCAAAGGGTTTTATCTAGGGTTCTTGCAATCTTTTACTGTGTTCTTGTTCTTTTGTTTGTGTTCTAGCTATTGTTTGGTCAAGAATCCTAACAACTGGTTCAAAGCAGGTTTAGATCAATCTCCAAATTTTACCAATTTTTTTTTTTTACAATGACATACACAGAGGACTTGTCACTCCTACAGAAAAACATTGATGGAGTTTCAACAAAAATTGATTCACTAGTCACCACCGTTAACAACAATCATACTCATGATGGAGAAGCTCGTGAACGGAAGAAAGCTGACGAAAAGCAGCTTCGTAAAGACGATCGTGCTCTTAGGAAACTAGATTTATCAGAACATACCAAAGAGCTTTCCCAAACTCTTACCACAGATTTGACGGCAGCCCTAACTACATCCTTGGGAACCACTTTACGTACGGTGTTTAGAGAATTTTATCCTCAGCAGGGTCAACGTAATAACGGCGCTGCTCCACCACCTCCACCACCACCTCCTCCTGGTGGTAATGAAACTAATATTAGGGCTAGATATATCAGGATTAAGTTTCCAACTTTTGATGGAGATTATCCGGATGGTTGGATTTTTAGTGTAGATCAGTATTTTAGCTTACATACGATTGCTGACAATTTGAAACTAGCCATTGCTTCTGCACATCTTAAGGGTGATGCCAATGCATGGTATCGTTGGAAAAGAACAACGGTTAATGTAACCACTTGGCCAGAGTTTTGCAGTTCGTACTCGATTTTCTCCACCAAAATTTGTTGATGCCAAGATGGCGATCAGTACAGTCAAACAGAAAGGCACGGTTCCAGAACACATCCCTGAGTTTGAACGTTTGTTGAACTTTATCACCGATTTACCAGAGGATCATCTAGTCAATTGTTTTATTCATTCGTTAAAACCAGAGATTAGTTTTATGGTTAAGTTACTTGAACCTCAAACCTTAGCTGTTGCTTTCACAAAAGCAATAAATCAGGAAGAGGTTTTATTGACAGCAAGACTACCTTATCGTCCTCCTATGTTTCGATCTTCAACTGCTCCTTCAAATACTCAGATTAAACGAAATCCCCTACCTGCTGAAGCTAAAAGACTTACTTGGAAAGAACAAAAAAGAGAAACGAGACAAAGGACTTTGCTTTAATTGTGATCAATTATTTACTCCTAGTCATTTGTGCTTAAAACCGAGATTGTTAATATTAGAGGGAGCTCCAGAAATGGTTGTATCAGATGCTCAAATTGAGCAAGAAGAAACTATAGAGATGACTGAGGTTGATTCTTATGCTGCTATATCATTTAATTCTCTTATGGGTTCTCCCTTCCCTAGAACTATGCGTGTTAAAGGTCTTTCTAAAGCTCATCCGCTTACAATTTTAATTGATTCTGGTGCCACCAATAATTTTCTTCATCCTACATTATCTAAACGATGTGGATATTCTTTACAAACTAAGGATACTGAACTTTGTGTTACGGTTGGTGATGGTGCTCAGATTAGTACATTGGGAGTTTGTGTTGATGTTCCCATTACAATGTAAGATTATTCTTTCACTACTGATTTTCATGTCTTACCTATCAGTGGATGTGGTGTTGTGTTAGGAGTGCAGTGGCTGAGAACATTAGGAAAGATTTCTTGGGATTTTGAAAAATTGATTATGGGTTTCAACATTAATGGCACTGAAATCCAATTATGTGGTCATAATTCTTCTACTATAATTCTTTTGGATAGTGTGCCCATGCAACGCTTATTGGATCGTGAATATTATGGTCTTTTTCTGCAGTTTTCTACACCAGCTAATTCTTCATTGGAGGCGATGACGGCTGCACCACCTGAAATTCAAACATTATTATCTGAATTTGCTGATGTCTTTCAACCTCCAACTTCACTGCCACCAGTAAGATTACATGATCATAAAATTCCCTTGGTACCAGGATCAGCTCCATTTAGTGTTCGTCCTTATTGTTACCCCCATTTTCAGAAGGATGCAATTGAAACAATTGTCACAGAATTAAGACAATCTGGGTTTATTCGTTCTAGTTCAAGTCCATTTTCTGCTCCTGTTCTGATGGCGCGTAAGAAAGATGGTTCTTGGAGAATGTGTGTTGATTATAGAGCTTTGAACAAAATAACAATTAAGGATAGATTTCCCATTCCAATGGTGGATGAATTATTATATGAACTTCATGGTGCAATCATATTTACTAAGTTGGATCTTCGTTCTGGATATTATCAGATTCGTCTTTACAAACCTGATATTCAAAAAACTGCATTCAGAACTCATGAGAGTCACTATGAGTTTTTAGTGATGCCATTTGGATTGTCAAACACACCGGCTACATTCAAGAGTCTCATGAATGAGATTTTCAAGCCTTATTCGCGAAAGTTTGTTCTTGTCTTTTTCGATGACATCTTGATATACAGTAAGAATATGAAAGAACATTTGGAACACTTGTCCATGGTGTTTGAGCTTTTGCGTCAACATCAATTATCTGTTAAGAAATCTAAGTGCACTTTTGCACAACCAACATTTGGTTATCTTGGCCATGACATTTTTTATGACGGTGTGGCAGTAGAAAGTGATAAGATAAAGAGTGTTCTTGATTGGCCAATTCCAACAACAGTTAAAAGCTTGAGGGGATTTCTTGGATTGGAAGGCTATTATCGAAAGTTTGTCAAGGATTTTGGTAAGATCGGTGCTCCATTAACTAAGTTGTTGAAAAAAGACTCATTTGTGTGGAATGATGAAGCTACTGTTGCTTTTCGAGCACTACAACAAGCTCTTACTACTACTCCGGTTTTAATATTACCTGATTTTTCAAAGGACTTCTATCTGGAATGTGATGCTTCTGGTAGTGGTTTGGGAGCTGTTTTGATGCAGTCTAGCAGACCAATTGCGTATTATAGTAAAGGATTGACAGGTAAGAACTTAAACTTATCCATTTATGATAAGGAAATGTTAGCCATAGTATCTGCAGTGCAAAAGTGAAAGCCATATCTCCTTGGTAGACATTTTAAGATTTACACTAATCATCATAGCTTGAAGTACTTTTTGGATCAAAGAATATCTTCCATGGAGCAACAGAAATGGCTATCTAATTTTTTGGGGTATGATTATGAGATAATATTTAGAAGAGGAAAAGAAAATGTTGCTGCTGATGCATTATCAAGAAATGTATGATTTCAATCATATGCTATCTCTACTCCAATCTTCTCTGGTGTCACTGAAATTATTCAAGAAAGCAACAATGATACTCAATTAGGAAAACTCATTGAGTTACTGCACAATAATCCTACCTGCAAACAACATTATTCCTACACTGATGGTATTTTGCATTACAAAGGAAGAATTGTTGTGTCTCCTACATCTGAGTGGTGCACAAATTTTTTACATGAATTTCATTCTACACTATTAGGATCACACTCTGTCTATTTTCTTACTTACAAGCGCATTCAACAAAATTTTCATTGGAAGGGATTAAAACATTCAGTTAAGACCTTCATTGGTCATTGTGATACTTGTCAAAGAAATAAGTCTGAAGCTATAGCTCCACCAGGATTATTGCAGCCACTTCCAATAACTGCTGATATTTGGATGGATATCTCAATGGATTTTATAGATGGATTTCCACAATCTTATTGAAAAAATTCAATTTTGGTGGTTGTTGATAGGCTTTCAAAATATGCACATTTTATAGCATTGATACATCCTTATTCTGCTGCTAGTATTGCCGAAATTTTTGTTCAAGAAGTTGTTCGCTTACACGGAATGCCAAGGACAATCATCAGTGATCGAGATCCAATTTTTATGAGTCAATTCTGGGAAGCATATTTTGCTTTACAAAAAACTCAACTATGTCGCAGCTCAGCTTATCATCCACAAACAGATGGCCAAACTGAGGTAACAAATCGTACTCTTGGATGTTTTTTTACGTTGTTTTGCTAGCATTAAGCCTTCAGAGTGGAGCAAATGTTTTCCTTGGGATGAATGGTGGTATAATACCAGTCATCATTCAGCTATTCACATGTCACCTTATGAGGCTGTATATAGTAGATCTCCACCAACAACCTCCAGTTACTTTCCTGGAACTACATCAGTTCATGTTGTTGATCTCAACTTGCTAGCACGAGACCATATACTCAAATTACTTAAATTCCATCGAGAAGCTGCTCAAGCAAGAATGAAGTCTTATGCTGATAACCTCCATACTGAGAGGAGTTTTGCAGTAAATGATTGGGTATTCCTTCGTTTACAACCTTATAGACAATCCGCAGTGGCGACTCAAACGTATTCTAAACTATCTCCTCGATTCTATGGACTTTTTAAAATCATTGCAAGAATAGGGGAAGTTGCATATAAGTTAGAATTTCCTGCTGAAAGTCGTATTCATCCAGTTTTTCATGTTTCACAACTAAAACTTAAACTTGGTGCTTCTATTATTGCTGAGATAGTTTTACCTAATGTTATTGATTATGAAAAGTGGGAACCGGAAGCTATACTGGAAAGGAAGATGTTCAAAAAAGATAATAAAGCTGGAACTAAATGGTTAGTTCAATTGAAGGATCATTCTCCAGAAGAAGCTACATGGGAAGATGCAGATGATATCCTTTTGTGTTTTCCAGATATTGAAGCTTGAGGACAAGACATTTTTCAAGGTGGGTGGAATGTTGCAACACCAAAACGACACCCTTATTTCTTAGCTTATTTAGTTTACATAATTTCCTAGTTTACATAAGACTTCTTATTAATAACTTTTGCTTGCTTACCAAGCAATTCAGTTTACTTTAAATACTTTCCTGAGAATTGTATCAAAACACAACTTCAATTAATACAACTCAGTATTTTTATCTTCTTCCCTTAAAACTCATAAGTAGAGGTGGATAACCCCCAACTCAAAGGGTTTTATCTAGGGTTCTTGCAATCCTTTACCGTGTTCTTGTTCTTTTGTTTGTGTTCTAGCTATTGTTTGGTCAAGAATCCTAACAGTTTGAGTGGAGTTGCCATGAAGATGAGAAGAGAACCTGGTTGAAGGGGATGACGGAGAGGACGAAGATGGAAATGAGTTGAAGATATTGATAAGATTTTTTCTAACAAGATATTTTCCTCATAGAGAACTTCATCCGTCGATTAATCAAATGAACGGTAGAAGATGATATTATGATATTCTAGGTCAATGGGTATAATGAAATTTCTCCCAATAATTTCTCATCTCATGTGATGAGAAATTGACTAAGTAAATGAGATTTTACCAAAATGGTGGGGCCGGACGGAAATCATAATGGCATGGGCATTAAATAAATTATGAAAAAACGTGGATATTTTCTTAAATGCATTTCCCTACGTGGGCATTTTTTTTAATTTCCCCATAATTTTATTACTTTAAACCAAAGTTATACAAAAAAAGGCTAAAAAGCCATGATCTAAAAAGCATTTACAAACCAAAATTATATCAAGAGCTAAATCTAAAGTAAATCCCCTGTTCACTTTCCAGTAGTGTAAATATATGGCATTGGTTCCTCATAAGTAACATTTGAGACAGTCATAAAACCTTTCTTTCTTACTGCTTCCTCAGTAGCACAAGCTCCTCTTAATATTTTCCACAGGCTGGTAGAAGTATATGGATGAATGCATGGATCCCATACCTTGCTTGCCCAATGAATCACTGGATATTTCTTCCTCACCAAATGAGTAGCACTTGAGACAGAGAATTTTCCTTGAAGATCAGTTTCCCATATTAGTATTTTCTCCCCATGATTTAGTACTGGTAGTTCACTCTTATCAAAGGAAGTGTACATATATTCTGGTACCTGCCATCTACCATTCACAATCAATTGATGAACTTTCAGGTCCATATTCTGAAACACAAATGGATCATCAGCATGTCTCTCAATTAATGCATATCCTTTTATCCACTTATCATTCCACATAGAGATTTGCATACCATCACCAACTAACCATATGCTTCCTTCCTTAATCTCAGGAATCGCCCACTTAATACCAGGCCATATGGATAACTTTTTATAAGATGTAATCCATTCATTCTTATTGTTTTTGTATTTGGCCCTCATAAATTCTGTCCATTCTACATCCTCTGTCTCAATCTTCCATAATAGCTTCATTAGTAAGGTTTTATTCATTATCTCTAATCTTCTTAAACCCAGTCCTCCTTCTGATTTCTTTACTTCATCTCATTCATTCTTATTGTTTTTGTATTTGGCCCTCATAAATTATGTCCATTCTACATCCTATGTCTCAATCTTCCATAATAGTTCATTGGTGAATTCACTTCATCCCATTTGACTGTCACTAATTTCTTTATTGCAGGGTCACCTGTCCACAAGAAGTTCCTTATAATCTTCTTACACTCTTGTATAACTGACTTTGGCCATCTATAAACTGACATGTTATATACTGGCATACTGCAAAGCACATATTTGACCAAATTTAACCTGAAATGATTTTACTCTACCAGGCTTTAAAAGCAAACCCAAATACTTGTCAAGGAATTTAGACAAATCCATGTGTAAGTAATTTGTTATCTCATTTTTCCTTGTATCAGATACACCTCCCACAAAGCACTTACTTTTACTTTTATTCACCACCTGGCCAGATGAACTTTGATACTTTCCCAACATATTCATCAAGTTGTCCAAAGATATTTTGTGCCCATTACAAAAAAATGAAAATACCATCAACAAACATCATGTGAGAAGGTTGACATCCCCCTCTGTTAACCATAGCCTGTATCTTACCCTCATGTACCGTCTTAGTTAAATTTCTGCTTAGTACTTCTTCAACTAAGATAAAAAGGATAGGTGACAAGGGATCACCTTGCCTGAGTCCCCTTCCTACTCCAAAGAACCCACATGGACCACCATTTACAAGTATTGATATCTTTGCAGATTCAAAAAGTTTTTCAACCAACTAATACCAACTTCTGAAAAACCAAATCTTCTAAGCACTTCAAACAAAAAATTCCAACTCAATGAATCATAAGCTTGAGTAATGTCTAGCTTTAAACCTACATTTCCACCTCCTCTCTTGATACTTAGCTCATTTATTATTTCTGAAGCTAGTACAGTTTTATCTTGTATGTTCCTTCCCTTAATAAATGCACCTTGCTACATAGAAATCATCCTCTCAATCATTGTACTCAACCTATTAGTAATGATTCTGGTAATAATTTTGAAGTTAAAATTTGCCAAACCTATAGGTCTTAACTGCTCATCTCTTTTAGCACCTTGAATCTTAGGTAGAAGAAATAAAAAATTAGAATTCAACCCTTTAGGTATAAATATATGTCTCCAACAAAATTGTATAGCCTCTACTAAGTCTTCTTCCACAATTTCCCATGCATATCTATAAAAAATTCCTGGAAATCCATCAAGCCCTGGAGCACTGTTTGCATCCATTCCAAAAACAGCTTCTTTAATCTCCATTGTAAAAGGAACAACATCCAAGAAATAGTTATCATCCTGAGTTAAAATTTTAGGAATTATATCTAGTAACTCATTAGACGGATTAACATCTTTGTGTTCAAATTTCATTGTGAAGCACTTCACCAAAATATCAACAATTGCAGTTTGCTCAGTCGCCATGTTACCATTCTCACCTTCAAGCTCAGTGATGTTGTTTTGAGATTTCCTTATCTTTATATTTACATGGAAAAACGCAGTATTAGCACCACCTTCCTTCACCCATTTCACTCTACCCTTTGCTCTCATTAACTCATTATACTGTTGCGCAACTACTTCATGCTTGCCTCTAATTGTGACTAACTTATTAAGCAACTCAATATTTCCAGGGTCATTATCTGACAGTAATGAAGCAGATAACACCTCTTGCTTAGTGGATATGACTTTTAATCTTAAGTCACCAAAAACTTCCCAATTCCATCTCTTAAGGATTTGTTTTAATCTTTTTAATTTGATCAAGAAATAAAAAGCTGGGTTACCTGATACATCTTCACCCCAGGATTCTCTAATCAGCTCCAAAAAATCAGGATGAGAGGTTCATACTGGTTGATATCTAAAAGGAGCATTCACTGGTTTAGTTATAGTTACAGCTGCACCAAATAATGCACCATGATCTGAAGTACCCCTTACACCAATCTTATAGCTCCAGCCTTCAAATTTTTCCAACCATTCTAAATTATAGAAAGCTTTATCCAAATCACACAGTATTCTTTTCTTCCCCACCCTATTATTGCACCAAGAAAATTTGATTCCTGTTTAGAGAATAATATAGAACTACTATAGATTCAGATACAAGATATTGGTATCAGTCTTATAAACTGTGATAATTTTTATATGAGTAGCTATATATATCAAATTACATATTTGTGATACGCATATCCTTATGCACATCATATGAAAATTTGTTTAACTGGTGAACCGGATCGGTATGCACAATCGTATGGAAATCATTCTTAAACTAAGGTTATCGAACAGGGGTAAGTATCCAAACTGGTATGCAAATAAAACAGTTATGTGTTCCTAAACTCGGTAGTATTTCGAAACCGGTAGGCAAACAGATTTAGTTCTTTGAACTCCGGAATCAACGATAGTCTTAAAGTTTCCATAACGGTACGTAAACTTAAAACGTTCTGTGAACTCCGGAACTATGGTTTGGTGGAAAGTTTTCAAACTGGTACGCGAACCTAAAAAGTTCTATGAACTCCGCAGCTTGGTGTTGGTTTTAGGTTTCCAAACCGGTATGCGTACTGTGATTGAACCGACTCACGTAGGGCAATGGTATTTGTACTTTGTACACCTACTAACCATGTCGATTATATTTTCAAGTGTTTTTAAATTATTTCTTCGAGATAATTAGCATTTGAATAATTCTCTAAAAACACTAAACTTATTTGATCACATGTTTGTGACTCATAGATAATATCTTATATGTTCAAGAAAATGAAGATTAAGCTTTTAAGTTCAAACCGACTAGTTTCGGCCTACCATGTTGAACATAGTCTTTGTACACGGTTCAGTTAAGGTTTCACCTAACCAGAGTGTATATCTTGCTTATGTAAATCATATTCAAAAATTCATCTAGCGGTGGATATTGTTTGCTTGGTTTCAAAGCTATCTTAGCTTAAACCTAAAGCAACATATGCTTTGAATATCTATAAAAGGGGAACTTCAAGAAACGGAGATCTTTGAATCCCAACGCTATTTTTTGGTGTGTCCCAGTTATATACAGAGTCCCTCTTCCTAACCCTTTTAGGGTTTTGTGACTATAAAGACTTCATAGGGATTCGTGAAGCCATGTGCAGTTATCTTTCCTTGATAACTTGAGTATCCTGATCTTGATTGTTTGAGAGCTTGCTCCATCGATCAAGATAGATAGAAATCATCAAATTTTTCTTCATCTCAAACTTTGTTGATTACACAAGTTTTATACTTGTGAGGTGAATAATAATCTAGGATGCACTTCGGGTTGCATAAATATGGATTTTGAGGATAGCTAGACTTTGCCAAATTGCTATCGATTTCCATCACCTTGATCATACATTTGATTTTGATCATACGTTTCGATCTGGAAATCAATTACATAGGCTTAATATGTGGGAGGAATATTTGGTTTAAAGTTTTCAATTGATATGAAGCAACTCTTATTTGGTGTGACGTCATCTAAGGGAATCAATTGCGCGGAGTCCTGTTGGGATTCAAGAGGCGTAAGGAGCGAGATTGTACCTTAATCGGTAGGATAACTGTTAGGACTCAACTATATTCCAGTCCAAAGTTAATTGGTAGTAGTCTAGTGTATGTAGCAGCTTAATACAGTTTGGTGTTTAATCTAGACTAGGTAATGAGGTTTTTATGCATTTGCAGTTTCCTCGTTAACAAAATTTCTGGTGTCTGTGTTATTTCCTTCTCCGCATTATATTGTTTATCTTTATAATTGAAATATCACAGGTTGTGCGTTGATCAATCTTAGTAGATATATCCGACCTAGTTTGTTGGATATGACTAGATTGATTCTTTGATAATTGATCTTTGGTATTGTCCAAGTAACCTCTTTGTGATTAGGTTCACTAACTTGTTTCTGTAAACGTTCTAATATCAAGAGAGAGGGAGAGATATAACCCAGGATATCATTCCTTGATTGAGTTTAACTCTCAGAGTTGTATTGATTTTGTTCATACGATTTTCCTAAGAAAAAAATGGTGGAGTATTTTGGTACCCCACGTTTTCAATATGGATATGGACGTGCAAGAATTTCGGGATTTACTTCCTCTGAAGAAGTAATTGAAAGAATTCCCAGTCGGGATGAAGACGTTAAACTAAGCGCTACATGGGATGTAACCCACCGGTTTTGTATTTCTATCTCTTATCTTTTAATTTTTGTTAGTTTTTGCATATTATATTAAAATTTCCCATCTTAATTTTACTTAGGATATGAGTCAATTACATTGAGGAAAATGTAAAATTTAAGCGTGGGGAGTATTTAAGAGAGCTTTCAGAATTACTGAAATTCTGGATACATGGGCAGTACATGTACCCAATACACATACCAGCGTAACTATTACAGTTACGGAATCCAGGACGGTACACGTACCTAGTACGCATATCGTCGAGCTCTTAGTTTCTGTTTTAGTATCATATCATATGCATATACATATATATAAACATACTCTTTGATTTCTTATCTACTTGAGACTTCATCTTTTGGAGTTATTTATGAGCTATTTAGGATGACAGTAAACCTTTTTAGGTTAAAACAATTCTTATGGCTATAACTTGATTCCAATTTTATTGTTCTGCAATCCTTAATTATATACGTTAATAATTGAATGAGAAACTCAGGTGCTAGCAATAGCATGGTAGTCGTTTGAAAAATTAGTTCTCGCAATCTATCATTACTGAATCACTTTCTTTTTATTTTTGCAGTATATGTTTCTCTAAGTGATTTGGTGGGATCCTGGTACTGCCATGATGTTGTACCAAGGATATAATCATTGGTTGAGTTTAGAAAAGCCCCATAGACAATTGTCTCCTACACTCAGAAGACTGATCAAAAAAAAGTTAAAAAAAATATATATAAGGCTTGTCTTCATACATCGACATTTATTAACAATACAAAGAGAAGGTTCTCACTGTCTTCGTATCCTAAACAAGTGTGGAATGCATGATCCATCGGAACTAATCATGTAGTCGATAATGACTGAGACCTATCATTACTATTTAGCAAGTCAAAAAGACTTGATGGGGTTCTTTACACTTGGAGAGTAGTGTGTGTGCATTTTCCTTGTCTCTGTCGCCTAAATAAGCGTAGAACGAAGGATCCATGGGAACTATCACATATTTGCTGAAAGGAAACATGCGTTTATTAATCATGTTGTCGAGTTAAATGGGATCTTATCTCAACTATTGGGCTATATATATATAAAAATCCTTTGAAGACATTCATACAAGTATTATGGGTAACATCGTTCACCTTAGTCAACATTTGCACACTTCACTATGAAAAGACGAGGGTACCCAAATATACCACAATCTTAAACTTTTCTACCTATAAGTTCTCTTACCGAAAGTGATTGTCTATGGATTGAGTCGAGACAATACAATGAATCGGTATTCACACTTTGTGTGATCGTCTATGGATACGAGATCGAGACAATACAACAATCAAAGTGTGACTACTTGATAATACGTTCGGACTTAACCAAACTCTATAGGATCACTATCAAGTAATACGGAGTTAACGTTTGTGTAATTTACTTTAAGTTATAATAACAACAATTATAATTGCGGAAAACAAAAGTAAATGACACAGCAAGATTTTGTTAACGAGGAAACCGCAAATGCAGAAAAACCCCGGGACTTAGTCCAGAATTGAATACTCTCAGAATTAAGCCACTATACAAAATCAAACCAACTTCGTATAGTTGAGACCAAGCAACTAAACCTATAGTTCACCTAGTTTCTTCAGTATCCTTGCGTTTCCAACATTCAATAAGTGCACGCACTGGAACAATTCCTTTCGATCTAATTCCAAACAGTAAAGGAACAACAAATTTGTGCGGTAACCACTCTATTCAATCTCAGTGATATGAGTTAGACAAAGGCTCTTCTGTTTAATCCAATAAACTCCTTTTTCGGGTTTAGATCAATCTGTCCAACAACTACCAAAGTAGCAGAGTTTAGACTTTGCAATCAAAAATAGGATCTACCAATATACTACGTAGTGATGTCGATCTACGCAACTAATCAATCAAATCTATCAAAGATAAACTGATTATAGTTGGATCCCAGCCGATCAAGTTTTGTGCACACTAAAGATTATGAACCCAATAAGAAATCTTCTTTAATCTTCAATAAACACCTGCACCCCATAACTTGAATCTCTTGTGATCAATCACGCACAAAATGGAGTATCTTAATAATGGATTATCAATAGACGTCTTTAGATCTACAAACAGTTGTTAAGATCCCGTCGACACTTCGATCTAGTTTGAGTGAATTTTATATCAAAAGAGAAGATTCTCAAGAATAAACAAACTAGGTGCAATCAAAGTTCAATAATCGTTAGTCAATAAAATCAAATCGAAAACTAATAATACTGCAATTATCTAGTTTCCCACCAGCGGTACTCGTAGAGCTTCTTGATCCCAAAGAAGTCTTTAAACGAGCGGCCGTGAGAGATTTCGCCTAATTTGGGTACTTTCGTCTCCGAATATACGGCTCCACCAGTAACAACACAACAAGGTAGTTTTGCTGGCTCTTAGGATGGTTTGCACGAAATGCAAACTTGGGTATTTATAGACCAAGGAAGTTTGGACACCAAGGAATTTCCAAAACCGAATATTCTCAAGATATGCAATATATTTCCAAAATCGGTTTTCATAATTCCTGGAAATTCTCTGTCCAAAATAACCAAAATCTCACTAGAAAATCTCTAATTAGTAAATGCACATTACCAATTTTTATTTTCCAGAGATATGCATTTTAATTGCTGGTAATTAAAAGCATATAAAATTAACAACCTTAATTAAAAGATTCTCGACTTATTTCGGTCCAGGATCTCCTTGAGTTATTATGGAATATATTTGAACAATAAAATATAAGAGTTATTGAACATGTTCAAAGTATTTTGACCTCTTATTTCTTTGTAAATCCTTTTTCATATTTACAATCTTGGAACCGATTATACCACACTTCCAAACAAGTTTAGAATTGGTTCATCTGACTTCCAAGAACTATGTGATTGATCAAATATCAATACACCAATCATGGATTTACGGTTCTACCAAACACAAAATTTTGGTACAGTAAAAAAAATCTCTCTCCTATAATTTCCATGGCGAATTTATTAGGGTTTTGAAATTTTTTTGCGTTTTTTTCTTTGGCCATCTGAGTTTGCGTGATTTGAGATGGGGGATCTTCCTGATCCACCTCAAACGAGAGTTTTTTACCTACGCTGAAAAGGTATTGGGTAAAAAACAGCTTTCAGCTACATCTTTTGATTTATCCAAGTTACTAAACCTTACTGTAAAGGAAGGGAAACCAGCAGTTGTTATACCTGATGATTTTTATATGAAGGATGCGAGTTATGGAAATTCAGTCTCATTGGTCGTTTAGATATAAAGGGGATTAACTTACAAGATGCGAAGAATAACTTTGAACAACAATGTAAATTAGGTCAGGGTCATGTGTAGTTCGTTCCCATGAATAGGGGATTTTTTTATCATTAAGTTGCAATCTTAGGAAGATAAAGATAAGTTACTTAACGTGGAAGCCTGGATTTTTGATCAACCAGGCTATAGGTAAAACTCTTGGAACACCCATTGTGGTAGATAAACATACTCTTGCTCATGAGTATGGCATTTCCCTCCAGTCTTAATTGAAATAAATTTTGTTGAGCTTAACACTGATGCAATTCACGTAACAGTGGGTGGTTTGGATTTCTGGCAGAATTTTGAGATTCAAAAAAAGACTAAATTTTGTTCCAAGTGTAAGCTTATTAGTCATTCTGATTCAGAGTACCGAAAGAAACCAAACAACAATGCTAACAATGTACAAATTCAGAGTGCAGCTTAAGGTCAGAAAACACAGGTGAGTGGAACTAATGCTGGGGGCCGTAAGGTTTCTAATGGTGACAATGAATGGCAAGAAGCTGGACGTAAGAAAAAAAGGAAAGAATGCTCCGGTCATTCCTTTTGTTCCTGAAGTTGTAAATAATTTGATTTCGGCGAAGAAATCTGATGTTGTGCATGGACAACATTGGGGTGTGGTTTCTCAGTTTACTGTTGAAGACAATACGTCCCATACATATTTAGCAGATGACGTACAACACATTGGCGATTTAGTTATGTTAAGCGTTGAAGAGCGTACTGATTTGGAGCTAAAAAAAATGGAAGAAGATTTAGCAAACTTGATGAAGGCACGTGAAAATTTGGAGAGAGCAGCAGAAAATGGCTTCCTATTCAAATTCTTTATGTATTCCAACTAATTCTGGAGTATTATCTCTGAATAAATTCAGTGTTTTACAAGAAGAGGTAACTTTAATTGAGTCCAAGTAAGTTACGGAAATCCAAACAAACTTGGATTGTGTGCGTGAAAGAGACTTTGATTACAAGGTGTCATGTACCTCATATGAGAGAGGAGTGCCCTTATCAGTTATCGGTCTGCGTGTAGTAAAGTTTATTTTGGTGGTGTTTAGTTCATTAGTGGATGCTATTATCACTTGTAAGGAGGGTATAGATGGAACCACCTGGAGTTATATTAGGGGTTTGATGCTAGGGTTGAAAGTATATCTTTATAAGCTGTGTGTGTAATGAAGATTGGTATCTAAGAATTAATGAAAAGAACCAGATCATTTAAATCGACCAAACCGTGTTCGCTGAACCGGGAGGCTTGATCCGTGAGGATCTTGACGTTATTATCATCACTATCTTGTTGTGAATAACTAGGTTCATAACAATTGGTATCATCCAGACAATTCTATGCGTACTCTGCAATGGGGGATTTACTTGCTCAATTGGAGGTGATTAAGCTTGTAGAGAAGAGATTATCTTATATGCGGTTGGAGAAAACGAAGGTGTTGTTGAATATAAACTTCCCAAATCGACAACAGGCTCTTCGTCAAATGGATAGTTATATTTTCATCACTGAAAACCAGTTGGACTCCCTCAACAAATCTATTGAATCAACTCAGCTTCAACCATCTGAAGAACCGGTAGTTTCCAAAACTGAGATTATTGGGGAGATTTTCAACCAAGAACATGATTGTGAGTTGATTCCTTCTTATTCCATTGAAGCAGAACAGGAAGAAGAAGATGAATTTGAGTTGATTATTCCTTCTTATTTATTTGAAGAACAAGATGATTCTCTGGATATAGAGTTGATTCCTTCTTACTTCTTTGACGAAGAAGAAGATACAGATACTTTCGATTCCGAATTGCTCATTCCCTTGTTTTTCTTCCACGAGAAAAAATTGTTTGATGGGATGAACATTCAACCTCAGGAAGTTTTGAGTGATGAGGTTCCTGGAGAGAAACAACTGATTTTACAGGTAATATTACCCACTACCCACACAATATTGATTTCTGATTGTTTCATCATTAATGTAAATTCTTCTCGTGAGTTATTTGATCCTGGCAGAGAATTTGAAATCCAGAATGGTTTTTCTAATATTGTTAGGGATTGTGCATTCTTTTCTGGTACAAATAATTATGGTTTCTTAGTACAAATGAATTATCACTATGGGGAATCTGTTCGTGAGCTTATTTTACATCATGGGTATGCCTCAGATTCAATATTCCCTAACTCAGATGTACTGAAATTTGTTAGAACTGGTCATAAGGGTGTTGGTAGTAAACTGTTTGTTCATATGATTGAAAGAAAGAAATTGTTGTTCCTCTTGTTGGCTAGAATAGTTGTTATTGAGGAAGCTTATGAGTTGTTTGATCAAATGCATGATAAGGGGGGAGAAGACCATTTTAATTTGAAAATGAAGTATGGGTTGCTTAATGGAATTGTAGTCACACATCTTGGCTCATTAGATGTTCTTCAAATTCAATTGGCGAGTTTAATACGTGTCATTGGGTTTCCTCCAATCGATCCATTGATGTGTGTCGTAACCACAACAAATTAATTAATGTTTTTCCACCTAATTAACAAGTAATGTAGTGTAGTCAAGTTCGTTCCCACGAGGAGCAAGAGATTTTTAGTTGTAAAGTTGTCACGAAAAGGAGGGGGGTTTGGTTTTGAAAAGCAAAAGAAAATAAACAAAGCAATTAAAAGTGTATGTTGAAATCAATAAGAGAGATTAGATCAAGGAATCCTTCTTCGTTGCAAAACAATAAATCAAGTTATGTTCTTTTGCACTTTTTATTAGTCACAGATTATCACCAACCGTAGGTAAAAGATCTAGCTCAGTGCTAAACTCCTAAATCCCTAGTATCACCGGATACGGAAGTTCTCGACTACCGGATTCTATCCACCAAACCACCTAGTAGTAGCTCACTCAAGATGTAATTTAGTTAAACGCATTAAGATTTATGAATTTATTAGGTTGATAATAGTAGTTATACTCTTATCTCAAGGTCTACTTGCTAACGTTGTTTCCACACACAATTGCTCCACGGAATCCCTCCGCAAGGTCTCGTGTTTGCTACTTATGTAAAGAGACAAGAAACGATTACTTATCCCCTAACTTTCACTAGATTTATATCAATTAACAAATCAATTTAGTTTCCCACCTAAACAATCTATCAATCAACCATGAATGTATAAACATTCCTATTAGTAAAAACAAACGATAATCATGTGAAAAACTTCAAAGTAGATTTAAAAACAAAACTCAAAACATGTTAACAACTAGGAATTCATCCTCAATCAATAAGAAAATTAGCTACTCATGTTTTTGAAATTCACACAAATAATCAAAGGGAGAATTTTTAAAGTTCACACAAATAATTAAGAGAAGAATTTTGAAAGCAAGCAAAAACACAAGTGTTGTGTGTGTAGAGAGGTGAAAAGTTGTGTAGAGAACTTCTCTATTTATAGGCTTCAAATTTCCTAGCAATCCTCTTAGGAATAGAATCCCTTTCCCTTTATATCTCAACTTCCAAATCCAAGTCTTTCTCAAATCTTCCATTTTCTCTTTCCAAATCCAAGCCCAATTCTTCAAACCCATGAGTCTAGAAAATTCTTCACAAATTCTGCTACTTTTGGGTCGCTGGAAAAATTCTCGGGATCACTGGACTCCGACCTGAAATGGCACCGGGAATAGTGCTTCAGGCAGCCTGAGTTCTGTCTCCGGTAACAAAATATTCTGTTCTGGTGCCGTTATAAGTAACGGTCAATATGGTCAAACGTTAGTCAACTGGTCAAGAGAAAAAGAGAGTCAGCTACTAATTCAGCTGGTCTGACTCGTCTGATTACATCTTAGTCACTGAGTTGGATCGGCGAATCTCTAAGTTAACTCGTCGGCGAGGAAATCCGACAGAGTTCCGTTTGTTTCTCCGACATATCCAGGAAAAATTCAGGCCATTTCTCTCCTTGCAGAAACTGTAAACACCTAATATACATCTATGGCAATTCGATCAACATAATTGTTACTTCAGACAACCCATTCACTCCCTCGTTCTCTTTATCAACTGCATCTCCAATGAACCAACAACAGCCCTGTAAACCATTCCAACATCACCAGCATCACTACCCTATACAGCAGCAGCACAGCTAAATCAACTACAAATCCATTTAAAACTTCACCCATTGTTGCAAAGACAAACTCATCTTCTAATTCAGTTGCAGTGACACCATCAACATCAATCTCTCATTTTCTCGGCTGTTTCAATACCAACATTATTCCTGCATATCAACTCAAATATCAAGTTGCAGTGAAAACCCATCAATTCTTCACCATAATTTGCGGTATCAATGAATACCACAATCTCTATTTCTAACAGACTCTTCTCAATACCCATCTGAGCTCGAATTAAACAGCAGCAATGTCTCAGTTCTTAACAGACCTATATATAGATCTTTCCCAGAAAACTCATATCAATTCTACCACTGATTTCCTCTTCTTGTTCTTCGGTTCCAGATTCAAATCGAAACCCTAACTTCATTTCTTCGTCTGATTCACAGCATCAACAGATCCCTCTTCTTCTTTGTTTTGTTCATGTTCAGGTTCAAATTCTGAATCAACAGCAGCAACGACTCAATCATAAGCCTCAGCTTTCTCTCTTTCACTTTTTGTTCTTTGAATTCAGGTGATTTAACGATTGGGAGGCGAAAGAAAACCCTTCTCTGATTCTAATGTTATAGGTAGGGGATGGTTATTTACAACCGGTCACATGTGATAAGGTCTACCCACTTGGAACCCCCTTAACCACGGCTGGCTGTATTTAGCACTCCTCTCAACAGTTGCCCCTTAAGCTTGACTGGGCTCCAGATAGTGTTCGCCTATGAAATGACATTTTTGCGCATTTCGCACAATTTGGGTGATTTTTTCTTCTTTTCCTCCGTGCGACTCCAAAATACCTAATAACTCAAAAATATGCGTAAAATACATAATTTACAAGAAAAATAGCAGAGAAAGCATAAACAATAGATAACAAAAAGGATGTATTCTACACCCTATCAATTTCCCCCACACTTAAACTTTGCTAGTCCTCGAGCAAATCAAATAAAATCCACTCCAATTTCAAATCTTTCCAGCGTCTCAAGTATCCAAAGAGCTATGAGGACATAGAGTTTCTGCATGCTAGTAATAAGAAGTTAGAAATACTAAAGAACATATTCTCATTCTTAAATGTTGAGTGAGAAATAACCACACCATAATGAGAGAATGCATGTTTGAGAGCGATCAATAAGCATTTCGCCTCGACTTCTGCCTCACCAAAAAGGGTTTTATGAAATTGCACCAAAAGGACGTACTTTTTATAGTTCTCACATGTGTGCAGGTAAGAATGAAGAGAGAAATACTGCAACACGTTGAATGGTGGGAAGGACAACTTCCGAAATATTTTAAAAACCCACTTCTTTTAACATTTTGAAAAACCATTTTTCTGACGATCTCTAAGAAAGGAAATCAACCACTATTATCAAGGATGAGATTACTTACTTACTTACACATCTGATTGCCAATTATGATAACACCACTCTCACGGCATCCAATAGAAACGTATTCTCTCCTCGTTTTCATCTTTTTAGTCGTCGTCTTCGGCTTCAACTATTGATGGTAAATTCTTGAATTTCGTAGATCCTTGACAATTCGTAACTTTTTACCTTAAATCCTTGTCGCTTGAAACTTCCTTATAGATTTTCCTTCCCCACGGCTTATTAAATAAAAGATAAAAACAAAAATTTCTCTTGCCATCATTTTTTTTTCTTTATTTTTTTTTTCATTTTTTCATTTTTTTTTCATCTTTTTTTTGTTAAAAAAAGAGAAATAAAATACAAAACAAAGTGAAAATAAAAACAAACCATAGTCGTGGGAAAAATACTTTACCGCTTGATTCTTCACAACTTGTATCGTTTCGAAATCATAAACTTCAATAATTCTCACCTTTTGCTTTTCTTTGCTCTTGTAAATAAGTCTTCAACTTGGATATAAAAGTATGCTCCTTATATGTAAGTCTTCAACATGTATATATAAAAATCCGCTCATTATATGTTGCTTTACTTGGATATTAAATTTACTCTTTTCTTGTTCCGTTGCTTGTAAACCTTGAACTTTTTTTAACTTTCCTTGTAGATTTTGATGTCGCTATGGTGTTTCTATGGACCCGTTGTTGTCGAGAGAGAGAATGGTGCTAACTGCAAATCGAACTACAAGAAGGAGCATTTCATATATAGACGTCACCCTCATGATTGACAAAATTAGCACTCAAGAGATTAAAGAGTAGTGCTTCTATTGGTGGGAGGTTGGGTAGCTCACCATTCTACCCGGAATTAATGTACGGTGACACACACTCAAAAGAAAGCTCTTTAGTTATTTATAAAGAAATCTGGTTGGTGCCTCGCATGATATAAATAGGGTAGTCTCCACTAATGATTGATCAACAACTCTAATAATGCATGTATCCCTGCTCCTAATCTGCATCACCAGCATGATTAAATCCATTATTTAACACTCTAACAAGCAAGAACTCCGAACGTAGTTCCCTAACACTTCCAAATTCAGTTATGTCGGTCAGAATTCTCTATGTAAACATACCTAGAAGTATGCTAGTGACTCTACAATCTCCAAAAGTTGGAGGTTTTATGCAATTTTTTTTTTAATATGCTTAACCACTCCCCCACACTTAAACCTTATATTGTCCTCAATATAATTGAATCGTCCAAGTAAAGTCAAGGTGGGAAATCCTAGTATGATATGGAACAAGAAAAAATAAATAGACAAAACAAAAAATAAAAAGTAAAAGGTAAGAAATAAAAAACCTATGGGTTGCCTCCCATTAAGCGCTTGTTTTAAAGTCGACGGCCTGACTTAGCTCTTGCTTCACATTACCCCTCCAGAGGGAGTGAATCTTAAAATGAAAGTTCATCCACATTCACATATGCGATGTTCTCGTAGTATGGCTTCAATCTATGGCCGTTGACCTTGGAAACCGAGTTTTCTCTAAGACTAGTAATTTCAACTGCACCATAAGGAAAAACATTAGTAACAACATATGGTTAACTTTCCAGGAAATAGTTTAAGGCGAAAATGATATAAAAGGACTTTTTGTCCCACTTCGAAGCTTTTACTAGAAATCATCTTATCATGAAAAAGCTTGGTCTTTTCCTTGTAAATACGGGCACTCTCGTATGCATCATTACGTATCTCCTCTAGCTCATTTAGTTGTAACTTCCTTTGCTTCCCCGCTTCGTCATACTTCATGTTGCATTTCTTTATCGCCCAATAAGCCTTATGTTCAATTTCAACCGGAAGATGACAAGCTTTACCATAAACCAACCGATATGGAGACATTCCAATTGGTGTCTTGTACGCCGTTCTATACGCTGAAAGTGCATCATTAAGCTTAAAGCTCCAATCTTTCCTTGTAGTATTCACCGTTTTCTCAAGAATGGACTTGATTTCCTGGTTTGAAATTTCCGCTTGTCCACTAGTTTGTGGATGATAAGGCGTACCAATCTTATGTGTAATGTTGTACTTCTTGAGGAGAGCATGGAAAGCCTTCTTGAAATGTGATCCTTCATCGCTTGTCACCACTCTTGGTGCACCATGCCTAGTGAATATTTTTTCTCTTACAAAATCATAAACAACTTGAGAATCATTAGTTTTGGTGGCTCTAGCTTCCACCCATTTCGAAACATAATCCACCGCAAGAAGTATATAAAAATTTCCATTTGAATTGACAAAAGGGCCCATAAAATCGATTCCCGACACATCAAAATTCTCAACGGCAAGGATTAGTGTGAGTGGCATTTGATTTCGAGTACCTAGATTGCCCGTTCTTTGACATTTATCACACGATTTACAAAAAACATGTGCATCTTCAAACAAGATGGGCCAATAAAATCCACTCTCGAGAACTTTGAGAGCGGTACGTTTAGAACCAAAATGGCCACCACAAGTAAGAGTGTGACAAAAAGAGAGAATAGATTGAAATACGGAATTAGGCACGCACCTTCGTATCATTTGATCCACGCCATATTTCCATAAGTATGGTTCATCCCACACATATTGCTTGGCTATCTTCTTAAGCTTCATCTTTTGGAAGTTAGACATTGTATTAGGTACCTTCCTTGTCACCAAGTAATTTACTATATCCGCGTACCAAGGTGTAGAATTTTCCAAGGAGAAAAGTTGTTCGTCCGGAAAGCAGTCTTGTAATGGAAGTTCTTCTTGAGACATAACAAGTATACTGAGATGATCCGCAACGGTATTATCCACACCTTTCTTGTCTCGAATTTCTATGTCGAACTCTTGTAGAAATAGGATCCATCGGATTATCCTTGGCTTAGCTTCTTTCTTCTTTATTAAGTATTTAAGTACGGCATGATCGTAATATACAATAACCTTTGTGCCCACCAAGTATGATCGAAACTTTTCCAATGCAAAAACTATAGCCAATAACTCATTCTCCGTGGTAGAATAGTTGATTTGTGCATCATTAAGGGTCCTCGATGCATAATAGATAACATGGGACAATTTATCCACTCTTTGACCCAAAACGGCTCCAACCGCATAATCACTAGCATCACACATTAATTCAAATGGAAGATTCCAATCCGGTGATTTGATAATTGGCGCACTTGTCAACATTGCCTTCAATTTGTCAAAGGCATCCTTGCATTCCTTGTTGAAGTCAAAAGGTACCTCCTTTTGTAATAACTTGCACATCGGCATGGAGATTTTGGAGAAATCCTTGATAAACCGCCTAAGAAACCTGCATGGCCAAGAAATGAACGGATTTCCCTCACCGAAGTGGGATATTTTAAGTTCCTTACTAAATCTATCTTTGACTTGTCCACTTCGAGCCCTCGAGAGGACACGATGTGACCAAGTACTATGCCATGGTTTACCATAAAGTGACATTTCTCCCAATTAAGGACGAGGTTTGTGTCTATGCATCGTTTAATAACTAGTTCAAGGTTGTCTAAACAACTATCAAAAGAATTGCCATAAACACTGAAATCATCCATAAATACCTCGATGATGCGCTCCACATAGTCCGAGAATATACTAACCATGCATCTTTGGAAAGTAGCCGGTGCATTGCAAAGACCAAACGGCATCCGTCTATATGCAAACGTTCCAAACGGACAAGTGAAAGTGGTCTTCTCTTGGTCCTCCGGTGCAATAACAATTTGGTTGTATCCCGAATAACCGTCCAAGAAACAATAATGAAATGCCCCGCTAACCGCTCCAACATTTGATCAATGAAAGGTAAAGGAAAGTGATCCTTTCGAGTTGCGGAATTAAGCTTTCTATAATCAATGCACACTCTCCAACCGGTTTGAACTCTTGTAGGAACAAGTTCATCGTCTTGATTTCTAACAACCGTAACACCGGACTTCTTTGGTACCACTTGTACCGGACTAACCCATTTGCTATCGGATATTGGGTAGATCACCCCCACACTTAGCAATTTGAGTATCTCTTTCTTCACAACCTCCATCATGGGAGGATTAAGCCTACGTTGAGCATCACGTACCGGCTTCACGTTCTCTTCCATTAGAATTCTATGCATGCACACGGATGGACTAATGCCTTTGATGTCCGCAATTGTCCACCCAATAGCCGTTTTGTGCTCTTTCAAAACTCTAAGCAAACGGTCTTCTTGTACCGGTGTGAGGTTCTTTACAATAATCACCGGAAGCTCATCTTCATCTCCCAAGAAAGCATACTTCAAATGTTCCGGAAGTGGCTTCAATTCTAGCTTAGGCGCCTTCACAATAGATGGTACAAGTAATTCATCATCCATGGGTAAAGAAAATATGAAACATTACCCTTTTTAGCTTCTTGCAATGCCGTCAAGGCACCACACATCTCCACCAATTCCTTGGAGATTTCAACATCCAAATTAGACAAGCCGTGGACGTCCAATTCAATGCTCTTTTGCAACACCACCTCAAGTTCGTCCTTTGAGTCAATTTCACCATTTGTTGTGCTAACAAACTAACCACATCAATGGAGTAAGCGGAATTCACATCACTTGGGTAGCGTATGGCTTCAAATATGTTGAAGTGTATTATGTCCTTATCGAATTCCATAGTAAGTGTACCCTTGTCAACGTCAATCTTCGTCTTTGCGGTCTTCATAAATGGCCTTCCAAGAAGCAAAGAAGTAGATGACTGATTCTCATTGTTTTCCATGTTCACCATGAAGAAATCAACCGGAAAAATTAGCTCATCCACTTGCACTAGCACGTCTTCTACAAGTCCCTTAGGATATATGTTGACTTGTTTGCTAATTGGATAATAACTCTTGTCTCTTTCAAAGGTCCAAGATTCAAGGTGTCATATATATCGGCCGACATTACACTTATGGAAGCTCCCAAGTCAAGTAAAGCATGTTCAAACCTTTTTGTACTAATAGTAAGTGGCACCGTGAAACCACCTGGATCCGTGCACTTTGTAGGCATCTTCTTCAATAGCATAGCCGACGCACTCTCGCCAACTTTAGTAATTTCATTATCAAGCAACCTATCCTTCTTTGTGCATAATTTCTTCATGAAATTAGCATACCTTGGCATCTTGATGGCCTCGATGAATGGGATGTTGATTTATATCTTCTTGAAGATATCCATGAGTGCCTTGTCTTGAGCTTCTTTCTTGGACTTAGCAAAGCGACTAGGAAAAGGAGGTGGAGTAGTGAAACTAGGAACCGTTTCCTTGGATTGGTTGGTAGGTGTTGGATTCTCCTTTGGTGCGACTTCCTCTTTTTATTTGAGTAACTCTTTGCTAGATTTTTCATGATGACTTGGACTCTCCACTTGTCTTTCACTTCTTAAAGTAATCGCATTAACATTCACTCTTGGATTCACAAATGGTTGTGAAGGAAGCTTTGTGGATGCTTGAGATTTCAATAGATGAATATCGGTTGCCAATTGTCCCATTTGAGTTTCCAAAGCCTTAACGGCTGATTCATTCTTTTTTTGGATTTTTTGTAACATAGAAGTAAGACCTTGCATGCCTTGCATTAACGCATTGAGCTTGTCATCACTCGAAGAATTACGCTCCTTGACTTGTTGTGTTTGGAATTTTTGTTGAGGTTGGAAGCGTGATTGTTGGAAACCACCTTGTTGCACATACGGATTAGGAGCCGCCGCTAGCTTGTTCGCATAACTAAAGTTAGGATTAGGGCTGCACATGGGTCGGTTTGGGTCGGTTTTGGCCTCACCCACCACCCGACCCACTGATGGCGGGTAACAGAAGTTGTCACCCGCAACCGACCCAACAACACAATGGGTCGGTTGTCACCCGACCCATTGTGACGGCGGGTTTGGTCGGGTGGGTGGTGGGTTACCCACCATAAAATAAAATGACATTAGTATACATTACATTAACAAGGAACAGAGTTATTGAGTATAAGTGTATAACTGTATAACAGTATAAGTGTATAACAAAGTTGATAAAGCTAACAATAAAAAGGAACAGAGTTCAATTGTTCAAAGCTCAAAAGATAAAAGAGTGCATTACTATTGAGTATTGCGTACTATACTAAAGCCTAATATCATATAAAGCGACCAACCGCGAGTCGCTGCAAGCCTGCAAGTTTGTGGATGTTTTACCTCCGAATGGCTGAAAGCCTGAAATAAAACGAAGTCTGTAAATTAGTTACAGTAACAAAGATGAACTCAGAAATATCAAGCTACTGACAATGACCCTTGGGCCTTGGCGTCATTACCTTGTCTATGAGTCTATGACGATAGAAGAAGAAGCAAGGTCACTGAAACTGAATAGCTCTGCAAGCGAAATGATTCAAATGAACAATTAAACTGAATAACTCAGCTTCATCATAATCTCAACATCCAAATTCAACTATAAGAACATATAAAATATCCTAATACTAAGAACATCAAGATAACAGACAATATACAGATCAAAGCAAAATTTGAAAAGCCAAATTTCAAGATTCTCAAACCATAGAAAACAGTATAACAAACATCAAACAGATAACTGAATTTAAGAAATCCAATTGATATGAGGTACACGACATTGTGACAATGCCTCTGACATGTTGATATAGAGATAACTATGAGTGATCTTCGGATTTCAAAAGATTTTTGTTATAGATTACTAACATAACAGGGCAGTTAATCTATTCACATAGGATGCATTATGTTTAGTAAACCATGTACTTTCATGTAATAAACATGCTGCAGTAAAACTCACAGTGTCATGAACAACAATAGAGCCAAGGAAAATTTAGACATACCAGACTCAGCAATATCAATCTCCTCCTCCTCGACTCCAAGGGTAGATGAATCCATGTCTATTGGTGTTCGTAACCAATTTTGTAACAAAATTAAGGCCTCAAGTGTCTTGGGCTTTAAGGAGCTTCGAAAAGGATCCAAAATTCTTTTTCCGGTACTAAATGCTGATTCTGAAGCAACGGAAGAAACGGGAATAGCAAATATATCTTTAGCCATAAGTGGCAAAATGTCAAACCTCGCAGCATTTACCTTCCACCATTGTAATATATCAAAAGTAGCATTTTCATTTGTGGGTGTGTAGATCGGTTCAGCCAAGTACCTTTCTACCTCAGATCTCCCAATGTCCTCCACATTACTCAATTGATGCTTTCGTTTATTCCTTCCCGCCATATACTTGGCCTTGCTAGAAATAGTACTTCCAAAACTCGAAGAACTTTGAGTAGAAGTTGAATTAGTCTCGCCCACAGATTCTGATGAAGATACTGCACATCTAACATTTTCTGCTTTATAAGCTGCAAACAGCTCCACAAAATTTTTCAGAACTTCTTCAACCCATTTTTCTACAAGTTTTTTCTTCATTGCTGGGTCATAATGCACAATTAAATCTTCAACAGTCACAAATAATCCATGTTCTTTCTCTCGTGGATCAAGAAGTACAGCCATAAACATCAACGAATTCATATTTCGGTATGTTCCCCAATATTTGTTGTACTTGAGCAACATTACAGCACCCATGTGGCTTAAGAAAGGGTCCTCATGTGTATTTTTCCATTCTTCTAATTCTTGACGAACAGTGCCAAGTTCCAATAAGAAAGAATGAGAAGTAACATAAGTAGAAGCTGAAAATGCAACAGTTGCTTCATAAAATACTTGTAGAAACTTAATCAGAACTCTCGCGTTGCACCAATCGTATCGTTCAGGAGCATGCACTTTTGGCCTGTTTTTTTTCTTGGCTTTCCTGACAGCAGCAGAATCTTCTTCTTCAGTAGTATCAAGTTCTTCTTCATTGTCTGATTCCAGATCATAATCAGCATCAAGATCAACAGTGTCATCACCATCACCCATAATATTATCTGGTACTGGAATATCAAAGCAAAACTCTTCACAAAATGCCTTATCCAACTCACGTAGCATTTCAAATGCCTTTTCATATCTTTCAGCAGCAACAAGCATTAAGTAAGTAGAATTCCACCGCGTTCTCACATCTAATATCAGACCCTTTTTACAATCTATTCTTTCCGACACAGCAGCCTCCGTAAACCTTTTATATCTTGCGGGAGATTTCGTGACATATTTTACCACTGCCCTGATCCTGAGAAGTGATGTATGATACTTCTTCATACCGTCCTTCACAACAAGTGCAAGTACGTGAGCCGCACATCGAACATGTAAATGTTTAGCTCCGAGTAATGCAGAACCCCAACTCTGAACTCTCTTCCTCAAATAGTCAACAACAACTTTATTTGCAGACGCATTATCAAGCGTCACAGTGAAAACCTTTTCAAGTCCCCAGTCTAGCAAACATTTCGCCAAAGCCTCTCCAATATTTGTACCTTCATGGCTATCAATCAAGCAAAAACAGATAATTCTTTTATGTAGTTTCCAATGATGATCAATGAAATGCGCAGTCACTACCATATAATTGTAATTCTGCGATGACGTCCAAGTGTCAGTAGTAAGGCACACTCTTATCTTGTTTTCTTTGAAATAACTTTTCAGATTAGCCTTCTCTGTCAAAAACAGCTTGCACACATCACGGTATATTGTCATAACTTGGAAGCTTAAATCGAGGCTCAAGATACTTACAAAAAGCTATAAAACCTTCACCTTCAACAATTCTAAAGCCATTTCATCGGTAACGATAAATCTAATCAGCGCTCTCCTGCACGCATCTTGAGAAAAAGACACCCCAACCAACTGTGGTTCCTCTCCAAGCTTGCAAGTCTGGAATTCAAGTGTTGTTGTCCGTCAGCTCTAGCCTCATTCATTTCATTCTATACTTCTGACACTTATCCAAATGATGTTGGAGATTAGAAGTCCCATGTTTTTACCATCCAAATTTTTCTTACCAATCTTGTAATTAGCCTTTTTGCAATATTTACATTTCGCTCTCTCACCATTTTCATAAATATCATAGTGATCCCATACCTTTGATCTCTTCACACCAGCATTAGGATTATTATAATGTTTCACCTGCGCCACAAGCATGTGAAGGTTCAGAAGCTGGGTGTAGATGAGCCAGCGGTACTCCCTGTCCCTGCTGATGGTCCATGCACTTGTCCAGAACGCGGTGGACGTGGAGGGGGAGGTCCCATTTGTGATGCCACTCCATGTATAATTGGAAGATTAGAAGCAGAATCATCTTCTGAGATTTCAACCATGGTAACCTGCACAAAAAGAAACATTGAAAGTACTAACACCATACTGAATTGAACAAAATACTCATGACTTAGTTCAAATACCAAATAAATTAACTAGGTTGTACTAAAGAACTGAGATTGATTTAAAAAATCAATTAGAACTTGCTAGGTAATCAATTCAGTCCATATAAACTAGGTAATTTAACATGTAGCTTCAACTGAGTCCTAGCGGTAGGGTTGCCGAAGGCCTTATGTTAACGACAGAAACACTCTCAACAAAGAGAGAATGAGCTACAAGTAGCTTTTGCGATTCACCGCTAGGACCATTTTTATCATGCTCAATGAGATTCTATCAAACTTCACCTAAACAATATAAAAGGAACCAAAATAAGCAAAACAGTTGGATATACCTTCTTAGTTTTCCTAAACCAACTCTGATTAGTTGAATTTGTTACATAAGTCACTACCCCACTGACACCTTACAGCATAGATACACAATACAAAAATTCTTAAGTTCAGACCATACAACTTATAAAAACTTCTAAGTTAAGAGATTATACAAAATTTATTGAAGTACACCAATTTAATTCTAACATGTAGCTTCAACTGAGTCCTAGCGGTAGGGTTGCCGAAGGCCTTATGTTAACGACAGAAACATCCTCTCAACAAAGAGAGAATGAGCTACAAGTAGCTTTTGCGATTCACCGCTAGGACCATTTTTATCATGCTCAATGAGATTCTATCAAACTTCACCTAAACAATATAAAAGGAACCAAAATAAGCAAAACAGTTGGATATACCTTCTTAGTTTTCCTAAACCAACTCTGATTAGTTGAATTTGTTACATAAGTCACTACCCCACCGACACCTTACAACATAGATACACAATATAAACACATGGGAATGACAGGTATAAAAGAATTAATTATCCATTGGGAATTGCACCAAGGAGACAAACAAATGCTCATGATTCCTAGGGTGTTACAAAATTTATTGAAGTACACCAATTTAATTCTAACATGTAGCTTCAACTGAGTCCTAGCGGTAGGGTTGCCGAAGGCCTTATGTTAACGACAGAAACATCCTCTCAACAAAGAGAGAATGAGCTACAAGTAGCTTTTGCGATTCACCGCTAGGACCATTTTTATCATGCTCAATGAGATTCTATCAAACTTCACCTAAACAATATAAAAGGAACCAAAATAAGCAAAACAGTTGGATATACCTTCTTAGTTTTCCTAAACCAACTCTGATTAGTTCTTCTTCAAACTCTAATGAACTGAACTTCAGTTCTTCAATCTTGACAAACCCTACCATGGAATAAAAAAAAACATTAGATTCAGATAAACAACAAAGTGAACAAACCATAAAATGGAAAGGACATATAAAAGGAACCTAAATAATCAAAACAATTTCATAGTTGGATATACCTTCTTAGTTCTTCTTAAACCAACTCTGAGTCTCTGACCAGTTCTTCTTCAAGCTCCAATGAACTGAACTTCAGTTCTTCAATCTTGACAAACCCTAACATGGAAAAATAAAATAATGGGTATTAGATTCAGATTCAGTTCTTCAATCTTGGCAAACCCTACCATGGAATAAAAAAAACATTAGATTCAGATAAACAACAAAGTGAACAAACCATAAAATGGAAAGGACATATAAAAGGAACCTAAATAATCAAAACAGTAAAAATGTTTTCACCTATTATCAAAGAGGAAGTGGTAAATTGATCATCAAAGGTAAAATTAATAGTGAAATTACCTGTAAGTAGGAGAAGATTCTGGCAATGACTGTAATGTGGATGCAGTTTGAGAGGTAAAGAATGATTTATTTACCAACTGAAACAAAGAAATTCAAACTTCATCAGTTGACACTTGACAGTAAATTTGAAATAATTTATCTCAGTGGTTTGGTTTCATTTCCTCAAGTAAGTCCTACTTGTCAAAAAAATGAAAAACACATTTTTAGAAAACAGAGTAAATGATCAACCTATAAATCTAAACCCTGAAATTTCCTCAAATTGCTTAAAACGGAAAGATATTTTGTGAATTTGGGGTTTTGGAAGCAAATAAAATGGATGCATGCCTATGCAAAACAAAGAAAACAAATTCTGAAAAATGATAAAGAGGAACAAACCTGGGTAAAAGAAGATAGCTGGGTTCTGTTCTTCAATCTTGACACATAAACATTCAAGAATAAAATAAAGGGTATTAGATTCAGATTCAGTTCTTCAATCTTGACAAACCCTAAACACATAAACATTCAAGAATCCTTTGAATCTACTGGTTAAACTCTTCATTACTGAGTTCTAACATAGTAACATCATACCAATTCATTCCAAACTGAAATTAAAAAACAACACCCTAAACAGATAAACCCTAAATTGAAAATTACTGAGTTCCTAATCTTACCTTCCGTTATTGGTTTGCTTCTGGTGATGCCGATGATCCACAAAGAGAATCTGAGACTGAGAGAAGAAAAAAGAATGGAGTTGGAGACTTGGATGGAAATGAGTCTGTCTGAGAAGGAGAGAAGACTCAGAAGAGGGAGAGGCCGCAGAAGAGAAGAGAAGGAGATTGCGATTAGGTTAGGTTAAGTTAGGTCTTTTATACATAAATTCAACGGCTCTGATAATCCATCCTAGGTTAGATCTAAGGGTCAGGATCCTACGTTAGTTTTGGGCGGGTGGGTGGGTCGGTTCGGGTGACGGAAGTTTCTACCCGCAACCGACCCAAAATAGGTGGGTTCTGGCGTGCCTCACCCATAGTCGACCCATGCCTCGGCGGGTTGGGTCGGGTGCGGGTATTTTTGGTCGGGTGCGGGTTGGGTCGGCGGGTTGGGTCGGGTATGTGCAGCCCTAGTTAGGATGATCCTTCCAACCAGTATTGTAAGTATTGGAGTATGGATCGTACCTTGGCCTTTGATTTGGATATAAAGCATTTACTTGTTCGGTCTCATCATCGAATAATTAACGCGGCCATTCGTTGCATTACCCTTTCTATGCTCCCCATCCTTTTTTCAAGGTATGATGATGAATCACTAACTTCATGCACTCGCCTAACCGTTGGTTCTTCTCTTGTGTATAATTGTTGCGAGTTCGCCGCCATACTCTCAATCAACTCTCTAGCTTGGGTCAACGTCTTGTTCATTAGTGCACCACCACCCGCGGCGTCAAGAAGAGATCTATCACTTGGGTGGAGATCTTCGTAGAAGTATTGGAGTATCATGACGTCACTGAATTGATGGTGTGGAAAGCTTGCCACCAATCTCTTGTATCGCTCCCAACATTCATACAATGACTCTCCCACATTTTGCTTCATCCCACAAATCTCCTTGCGAATTTGAGTAGCTTTTGATGCAGGAAAATATCTCTCGAGAAAAAGTTTCTTCATCCCATTCCATGTGGTGATACTTCCGGAAGGAAAATAATACAACCATTCCTTAGCATTGCCCGCCAAAGAGAACGGGAAAGCTTTCAACATTTCTCCATCCGCATTAGTTTCCGGTGGAAGCATAGCCATGACTATGGTTTGGAAGTCCATAAGATGCTTGTTTGGATCTTCATTCACCATTCCATGAAACTTTGGTAACTCTCTAATCAACCCCGGATTTATCTTGAAGGTTGAGTTAGTTTGGATACACCATTGTTGTGTATCGATCTTGTGAGAAGCTAGATCCTTGAGTGTACGATCAGCCATTTCTTCTTCGTTTATATCGGAATCTGCGAACTCACTAGATGAAGAAGGAGGAAGCGGAGTGTTAACCGCTCGAAAGAGGTCCTTTAGTTGAGTGTCGGATCGAAGACGTATACCAATTGGACTCGGTTTGCCCTCTTTAAGCATTCACCAAAGATATAGTACCTGAAACACGATTCTCGAAAACTAAGTTAGATACGGTATAGAGTCTAACAAAGCAAGAATAAAGCAAAAAGAAAAATAAAACAACTAAAATCGTCCGCTGCTCCCCGGCAACGGCGGCAAAATTTGATGCCTGTCGTAACCACAACAAATTAATTAATGTTTTTCCACCTAATTAACAAGTAATATAGTGTAGTCAAGTTCGTTCCCACGAGTAGCAAGATATTTTTAGTTGTAAAGTTGTCACGAAAAGGGGGTGGGGTGTTGGGGTTGGGGTTGAAAAGAAAAAGAAAATAAACAAAGCAATTAAAAGTGTATGTTGAAATCAATAAGAGAGATTAGATCAAGGAATCCTTCTTCGTTGCAAAACAATAAATCAAGTTATGTTATTTTCCACTTTTTATTAGTCACAGATTATCACCAACCGTAGGTAAAGCAGCTAGCTCAGTGCTAAAACCCTAAATCCCTGGTATCACCAGATACGGAAGTTCTCGACAACCGGATTCTATTCACCAAACCACCTAGTAGTAGCTCACTCAAGATGTAATTTAGTTAAATGCATTAAGATTTATGAATTTATTAGGTTGATAATAGTAGTTAGACTCTTAGCTCAAGGTCTACTTGCTAACGTTGTTTCCACACACAATTGCTCCACGGAATCCCTCCGCAAGGTCTCGTGTTTGCTATTTATGTAAAGAGTCAAGAAACGATTACTTATCCCCAAACTTTCACTATCTTTAGATCAATTAACAAATCAATTTAGTTGGTCACCTAAACAATCTATCAAACCATGAATGTATAATCATTCCTATTAGTAAAAACAAACGATAATCATGTGAAAAACTTCAAAGTAGATTTAAAAACAAAACTCAAAACATGTTAAGAACTAGGAATTCATCCTCAATCAATAAGAAAATTAGCTACTCATGTTTTTGAAATTCACACAAATAATTAAAGGGAGAATTTTTAAAATTCACACAAATAATTAAAAGAAGAATTTTTAAAGCAAGCAAAAACACAAGTGTTGTGTGTGTAGAGAGGTGTAACAGTTTTGTAGAGAACTTCTCTATTTATAGGCTTCAATATCCTAGCAATCCTCTTAGGAATAGAATCCCTTTCCCTTTGTAGCTCAACTTCCAAATCCAAGTCTTTCTTACATCTTCCATCTTCTCTTTCCAAATCCAAGCCCAATTCTTCAAACCAACGAGTCTAGAAAATTCTTCACAAATTCTGCTACTTTTGGGTTGCCGGAAAAATTCTCGGGATCACCGGAATCCGGCATGAAATGGCACCGGAATAGTGCTGCCGGTAGCCTGAGTTCTGTCGCCGGTAATGGAATATTCTGTTCTGGTGCCGTTATAAGTAACGGTCAATATGGTCAAACGTTAGTCAACTGGTCAAGAGAAAAAGATAGTCAGCTACTAACTCAACTGGTCTGACTCGTCTGATTACATCTTAGTCACTGAGTTGGATCGGCGAATCTCTGAGTTAACTCGTCGGCGGGGAAATCCGACAGAGTTCCGTTTGTTTCTCCGACATCTCCAAGCCAAATTCAGGTCATTTCTTTCCTTGCAGAACATGTAAACACCTAACATACATCTAAGGCAATTCGATCAACACAATTGTTGCTTCAGAAAACCTATTCCACTCCCTCGTTCTCTTTATCAACTGCATCTCCAATGAACCAACAACAGCCCTGTAAACCATTCCAACATCACCAGCACTACCCTGTACAGCAGCAGCACGGCTAAATCAACTACAAATCCATTTAAAACTTCACCCATTGTTGCAAAGATAAACTCATCTTCTAATTCAGTTGCAGTGACACCATCAACATCAGTCTCTCATTTTCTCAGCTGTTTCAATACCAACATCATTCCTGCATCTCAACTCTACTATCAAGTTGCAGTGAAAACCCATCAATTCTTCACCATAATCTGCAGTATAAATGAATAACACTATCTCTATTTCTAACAGACTCTTCTCAATACCCATCTGAGCTCGAATTAAACAACAGCAATGTCTCAGTTCTTAACAGACCCATATATAGATCTTTCCCAGAAAAGCCATATCAATTCTACCACTGATTTCATCTTCTTGTTCTTCGGTTGCAGATTCAAATCGGAACCCTAACTTCATTTCTTCGTCGGATTCACAACATCAACAGATCCCTCTTCTTCTTTGTTTCATTCATGTTCAGGTTCAACTTCTGAATCAGCAGCAGCAGCGACTCAATCATAAGCCTCAGCTTTCTCTCTCTCTCTTTCTGTTCTTTGAATTCATGTGATTTAACGATTGGGAGGCGAAAGAAAACCCTTCTTTGATTCTAGGGTTATAGGTAGGGGATGGTTATTTACACCCGGTCACATGTGATAAGGTCTACCCACTTGGTACCCCCTTAACCACAGCTGGCTGTATTTAGCACTCCTCCCCAACAGTTTCCCCTTAAGCTTGACTGGGCTCCAGATAGTGTTCGCCTATGAAATGACATTTTTGCCCATTTCGCATAATTTTGGTGATTTCTTCTTATTTTCCTCCGTGCGACTCCAAAATACCTAATAACTCAAAAACATGCATAAAATACATAATTTACAAGAAAAATAGCAGAGAAAGCATAAACAATAGATAATAAATAAGATGTATTCTACACCCTATCATCCATTTTATCATTTTTCAAGGGTTCTTCATATGGAAACCTTGGGTTTCTGGTAGTCATGTGTTTTCTTATTGTGTGAGCGAGTATGATTTTTGTTTTCTTACAATTGCGTCTTCGATTCTGTGCGTGAGACCAGTAGTGAGTGAGAAGACTATTCCACAGATGGATAAACTGCCTCCTTTTAGTCTGTTAGATTGGAATGTACGGGAGTTGCTGGAAAGTGTGCTTGGCAGTCTACTTAGGAGTTTGAGTCAATGTGTGGATGAATCACTTAGGGTTCTAATTAATGGACCGGAAGGTGCTGCGATGCAACTTTATTCGCGGGAGTTTATATGTCCTTTGTTGTTCCATTTATCCATTCTTACAGTGGTTAGTGTTGGAGTCTTGCAGCAATAGAAGAAACGTCAGATGTATCAAACAATAAATATAAAAAACCGTATCAAACAACTCTACTATGAACAAATTGATGAGGGCAGAATCACAGGTTCAACAAGTTGTCCTTAACATATTAGTTCGCGGGTATACTCTGAAGTAATGCTAAACCCCAACGTGCGAAGATGTGTCCAGGGTAAGACTGCCAGATATAACTTGAGTTCGCACAACGCAATTTACCCACTCTTGAACTCAGCAACAGTGATGGAAGTAAAACGCCGCACAAAAAACAAGAAGAAGAAGAAAAGTAGATCTAGAGATAGTCGCTGCTTATAAGTTTTGAAACCAGAATTTCTAGTCATATTTATAGGATGAGATACTTGCAAATCAAGTTAGGTTTTGGTTTTCTTCAAAAACAAGTAAAACTCGTAAAAGGAATTTCCCACAAATAAAACTCTTAAGAAAATATTTTTGGAATTAATTTCCTAAAGAAAAATTCGCCAAAAATAAATACGAGTAGAAGAGGAACTTGGTGCATGGTATACGCGCATGGGCATGGGTCGAAACATGTATTTTTTGTCCTACCCGCTCCACCCACATTGTTTTACAACATATCCATGAGCACATGGTTATATAGTGGAGCACCTCTTTAGTTTTCCACAATGTGGGACTAAATATTCCATTTCATTCACTCAAAAATGAGTGAGTATCCTTAGACCCTTAGGTCATGAGATCAAACCACACCAAGACCAAAAATCCATTTATTAAATAACTCATTTTCTCCAACAGTTAGTTCTCATTCTTCTCTCTTGGAAATAGTCTCTTGTCAGCACTTTCCTTTTCTCAGATATGAAGCAATTGAGAGATTGGTTTTTCAAAGGTTAGTTCAAGTGATAATTAGGAATTCCATTGAAGGTTGTATGCACAGGTCTTATTGTGCTGGGTATTTTCCCTCGGATCACAGTAAAGTGAAAATTCTATGGTATACTTTTATTCTTCAAGTACCATGGAGTTCCACTAGTTCTCTCATATCGCAGCTGCAAGGTGCTTTACTTCAAACCTTGAAGATTCTGGGGGCGGTTTTACATCCCTACTGGAGTAGTTTGTGCACATCATACCTTGCTCAGTATGTTATTTGTGCTCGCCACCAAATGATGGGTATGTGCGATCTTGATTTTACTCGATACCTACTTCCTTGTTACATCTATGTGCGGGGTCTGGCAACTAATGCAAGGGAAGATTATAGCTGGACCAGAATTTCTATACGAATGTTGGGGACTCAGGTCTTGCTCACAGTGGTTCAAAATTTAACAGTGGTAATGTTGGTGGTTTACTTAAGGTGTAAATCTGAGTTACATACTCCTGAGAAGTATGAAAGCCTAGCCATTCGAGAAGAACAAAAGAAGATGCATCTCGATTTTGCCAAGATTGTTCTCAAATCCTTGTATTACTCCCAAGAGGACTCTAATTCTGGTGTGTGGCTGCAGGGTTTGGGTGGTGCTCTATGTTCCTATAATTATTTGTATTATCTTTATTCCCTATTTGACCATGGGAAGAGGCTTCCTGAGTTACACCTAAGGAAGGATGATGGCAACTTTCCTTATGGACTAGGGTGCAATTTTGAATTCCAATATATGTATCCGATTCTGTTTATGTTGGTTAACAATGGTGATAATGGTGTTGGTGGTATGTTGTTTCTAGCCTTGCAATACAGAGATAGTGTAACTAAGAGTATTTCACCATTGCAGTGGACAGAAGTGTTGTTATTTCGGAAAGCACATACATTTTTTGGTCACGTGCCTGGTAAGGAGGGAGCAAACATGTTTTTCTTCCAGCTGCAATTTTGGTTGCTCGAGCTTAAGGGGGCCTATATGCCTGCGCATAACTTGCCTTACTAGAAAATGGGAGTCTTGAATTCAGCTGGCCAGTATTTGGGACTCCATGTCTTTTCCCTTATGCTACTTGGTTACTTCGGGGATACAACGACGTGTGTGGTTCCATGTGAATTTCTGGTAGCTAAAGAAGAGGTATAAAAGCTACACCATTCAACTGTATCCAAGACCAAAACTGTTGTAGCAAGGGGTGTTGGTGTGCCTGCATATCAAACTGGGAGCTCTGACGATGATACACATCTTAACCTTCGGGAAGTGAGCACAAGGGGGGTGTCTACCATTTTCCTTCAAGGGAGGAACCACAAAAATGTCTGCTCGTTACATTACACAGGAAAATGATCAGTTGATGACTAGACTGGGAGTTGAAGTTCTTACGAGCCACAAGGAAGGTTTCGTTCACCTCGCGGCTAAATGGTTCATAAGGGCGATTCAAATTGTAAAGGTGTTACTATGGGTGGATTACTGGAAGTGGGCATATAGTTTAATTCGTAAGGGCTTATGGAGTTTAGGAAATCTGGCGGCTTACACGATTTTTTGTGTGTAAGGGCAATTGGCGATTCATGGTGCTACAAAGGTAATGACAACAATGTGTCATCATGTACCTCATATGAGAGAGGAGCGCCCCATATATTACATGACACAGAATCAACGGCAATCTTCTCCATGTCAACTAACCAAGCAAGTTTTCTTAACCCTCATCCTTGAGGACAAGGATGTTCTGAAGGGATGGTATTGTCATGTACCTCATATGAGAGAGGAGTGCCCTTATCAGTTATCGGTCTGCGTGTAGTAAAGTTTATTTTGGTGGTGTTTAGTTCATTAGTGGGTGCTATTATCACTTGTAAGGAGGGTCTAGATGGAACCACCTAGAGTTATATTAGCCGTTAGATGCTAGGGTTGAAAGTCTATCTTTATAAGATGTCTATAATGAAGATTGGTATCTAAGAATTAATGAAAAGAACCAGATCGTTTCAATCGATCAAACCGTGTTCGTTGAACCGAGAGGCTTGATTCGTGAGGATTTACTATCATCACTATCTTGTTGTGAATAACTAGGTTCATAACACAAGGACTCTGAAGTTTGCTCAGACTACTGTTCCGGCAGCAAAAAAAGTACAAACTTGGGCTTGCAAGATTCACAGCCCGTGACTATTCAGTTAACAAAAGAGGAGCATGAGGTTCTTTGTACTATTAAAAAAATTGATATTCAATAAAAGTATTTGAAGGATTTATCTTTTCGAAAGGAGTCTGTCAAGAAAATACAAGATGAATCAAAAATAATGAAGACTCTAGAGAAGAAAGCTAAAGGAGGTGGAAACACTTAATCTCTTTGTTGAGAGGAGTGTTTGCTGGTTATCAATGGGGCTAAAAAGAGTGAAGCAAATTAGGTGTTTACTTTTTTTTGTCTTTTCTCCTTGATTTTTTTTTCAGTTATGAGTTTCTAGAGCTTTTTGGCTTTTACTTTGGTTATTTATTTTAACCTCTTTGGTTTATGGGGGTGGGGAGGCCTTGTGCCTCCTATTTTTAATTCTTGTAATTACGTTTTTTCGCTTAATAAACTATTGGACTTATCAAAAAAAAAAAGTTCCACCAAACACAAGGATCGGTTCTACCTTAATATGGTTACTGGGACCGATTACATCAGTTACCAGGATCGATTACGTCAATTACCATGACCGGTTACCATATTCTCATGGTATTACTTGTGATCGGTTAAACTAGTCACTAGGATCGTTTACACCAATTACCAGGACCGGTTACGCCAATTACAAGGATCGATTACAACTCTTTTGTGATCGGTCATACCAGTTACCAGGATCAGTTACACCAATTACAAATATTGATCATACCATCTAAGGTGATTACTTAGGATTGGTTACACTAGTAAAAGTCATACCAATACATAAGTCAGCATTCTGACTAGTTTTACCAAGATACATAACAAGTTATGATCGGTTCTACTAACTCACACATATTGGTAATCCAAAGATATGCAATGAATAACAATACCAATAAGCCTAGCGATTTCCCTTTCGATTCATAAAACAAGCTCATGAATGTACTTCCTTTAAACAAATGTAAACATTGTTTCCTAGGATGAAATCTTCACCTTTACCCATACACATAATCACAATAGCATTCATACGATTATGTCCATGTCTTATATACGAAGTTCAAAAGATAGGTGTTATACTTCGTTTTCTAATTCCTTAACACTATGTCTACTAGAGTATAATCATTCACATCTTCGCATTTATGTTTTCAATATAACACGACTTGAAAGATACGATAGGAATGAAACGATTCAAGTCACAATATTACTAACCTCAAGAGGAAGGATGATGTCGGCGATGTAGCTTGTTAATTCTTCACATTATTCAAGTCTTCGAGTAATACTTGTATGTCTCATAATCTTTCTAGCCTAACCTATAAGAAGTTATCTCTAGTATATAATCAAGCAACTCTTTTATTGAGTTTTGATTCACTAAAATATGACAACCAAACTTGACATACCAACGCTTGATGGGTTCAACCGAGCTATGCTCTAACAATCTCCCCCTCATATATTCAATCCATAAATGTTGTTGTTGACATTTAGATAACAAAGCTAATACTCCCCCTAATGGTGAGATAGATATATTTTCAATCCGCATATCTTTGTTATTTCTCATTTATATTTCAAATAACTACAATCATCATATGATATGTTTCTCCCCTTTAATCAATGATTTAGTCTTTCGTTAGATATAACGTTTAAGCACAATTGTCCTTTCCTTAGTGATACCAAATCACTTATTTACTCCATATATTTCTCCCCCTTTTTGTCACAAAATGACAAAATTCCGAGCAAATACTAAAACCGAAAGGATCTTACAAATCTAAAAGAATTGTACAACCTATATGAGTTAAGCACGAAGGTTTCACATACCATTTTAGATAACCAATATCAAAACCGAAAATACAAGTAATTTGGTTTTAATATGTTATCAAAGAAACAATTTCCCGAAGCAATTTTCCCTAATAGTTTAACAAATTGACTAAGAAACTTAGTTCCCTTGCTAAACCGATTGCACAAATACAATCGCTTATTTCGATAAGACCAAAATAAATATCAGAATTAACTTTATTTTTCTCATCAGACTCTAATTATTTAGACAATAACTTAGACCTTATACTTTTAGATAAGACAAATACTAGGTTAGTTAACTAATATTTCTTGTCGAGGCATTCGATTAGACTTGAATAACCAAATCCTTTACTTTGATAAGTCTAACTAAGATCAGAATTGACTTAGTTTCTCTTATCCAGAATCGAATTGGGCTAAAAAAATGATCCCGTATTTTGTTAAGCCATAATTAATACATACAAACCAAATAAATTTACTTGCAAAATTATTTCTCTTAATCGGAAGCAATTGAAACAAACATAGACATTAAAGCACCGCCAATTGCACTGAAATTTCGTTAAGTCTAAAAAAATTGATACCAAACAATAAAAAAAGATATCAAACCAGTTTTTCTTAACCGGAAACAATTGAATCACATACACATACATCCATACACACATAATGGAATAAACATCAACTGTACCGAATTTTGTTAAGCAAAAGCAAAATATATGCAATAAACTCAAGCTTTTCTTAAACAGGAAAACGATTAACTAACAAATACGTTACCTCAGATTCCGAATTCTCTTCTCTCCAGAAAGATATATCATTAAGCGCAAGTTCAAGTTAGAACTCCCCCAATTATGTTGTCATCCTCTCGCAAGAGCAAAAGAACAACAATAACAACAACCTTTACCAGAGAAAGGTTGAATCGGTTTTAACTATTGTGTGCCAATAGCAAAAGTTGAAAACCCGAAATACATATGTTTATGCTAAACACAACTCATGTAAACACAAATTGATTCAACACATTGTGACTTTTTACATATGAGTCTCAACCGGAACACCTTATGATCCTTTGATAAATCCTACCAACATGGGCTAGAACTTAATCCCGCTAAATCAAAAGGCCACACAAACCATAAGGGTTCAATCATATGAGATCGAATATTAAGGTTAAGAAAACCGAAATCAAACATCCCATAAACTCAAATGCAATACACCATAAATATTCAAAAAATAATCAAGTATTGCAATTACCTCAATCTTGTAGGGAATTTAATTACGAAACCAAAGCAAAAAGAATGAGGTCATGTTGAGTTCGGACGAAGAAGTTATGGGCAAAACAGTTTTACACTCCTTCATATGGACCGATCACACAAATCACAGGGATCGGTTACATCAATCACGGGGACCGGTCACACCAATCACATGGATCACATGTGAAACTGTTTTAGTTATAACTTTTGCATACAATGTCCGATTTCAGTGATTTTTTGCTCGTTTTAACCGTAAAAACAAGAGCTACACATATATGATCAGTATATGAACATCATAAACTCCAAATTATCGTATCTATCAAAATATCAAATATAGATAGAGAAGGTATGAGTATAGAAGAAAAGAAATCTCCTTAAAGATGTTAATTAGTCATATAATAACCAAGAGATCATGTGCTCAGTTTTCATGTGCTTCCTCACCTTTCAAAAGATTGAGCACCAAGGTGAGCGTGCACATTCTAATACAACTAGGTTGTGTTTATTTGACCCTTGTCATCATTGTCACAAGGGACTAAAACAGAATCATCATTCTTGACCTCTTGCTTGTTTTGTTTTCTCTTGTTCCATCTCTTGTTTTTCTTATTTGACTTGTGATGAAGAGTGTCATTATCACAACATCCACTAATACAAGAGATCTCATACATGATGTCTTTCTTTAGTCTTTCAAGAAAACTCTTGTAATTATTGTCACCAACAATTAACAACTGAGAGTAATTCTTGTGACTAACTTTTGGTCCTTTATTGGTGATGGAGGACTTCGGGACCCATTTAGAGTTAGGTTTCAAAGGAGCAGCTTTCTCCTTCATACCATTAGGATGATTGTCCTTTTGAATACTTTGCGAAATACCTTTTCTCCAATTTGGAACATCATATCTTGTCTTAGTATTTACAAAGTCATCTCTCTTTCTATATTCGGGTTATGAGATGGCCTTGTCGAGCGATAGGCAAAATTTTAACTATCATTATAATAATTTTTTTGCCTAAACTTTGGAAAATATCAATCCGAGTTCCTTTGGGGAGCAATCTTAGCCAATTCGTTTGATACAAAATAAAGTGTATTTTCTATCTTACGAATCTTACATCCCCATTCCACATGCCCTTTATTACCATAATAACAACAATGTTTAGTAACATATGAAGTATGAGTTTTAATACTACCATTTTATGGATCCTCTTGTATTGGATCACACCGAGTTTTCTTTTTCTTGTTCTTATCTTTGTTCAACAATGTTGCTTTCTTGACATTAGCATAAGTGCTTTCTTTGATGGGTTTCACTTGGAGAGTATGGTTGAACATGCTTCTCAGGCCTGATTGGCTTTACCTCTTTACGAGAAATATGAGCATCTTTGACATCAATGGAAGCCTCTGGTTGAGAAGAATTTGTAGCTTTGACAAATTTTACATCTTTGCTAATATTTGAAGCATCTATTCCCTTATACCACAATCCTCGTGTATCACGATGATTTCTACTTGCTTCTGACATTAAGATTAAATTGACATTGAACTTTTTAAGGTCCAAATTTTCTTCTTCCAATGTCTTGATTTTATCACGAGCACCGGCAAGATCATCCTCAAGGCATTTTTCTCATGAGAGATATTCTCATTCTTTCTCTTCAAAGTTCTTTTATTGAGAGTTAATCATTGCATCAGATTCAGCAAGTTTCTCTTCCAACAAATGTACTTTTTCAAGAGCCGCATCGCGATCTTTCTCAAATAATTATGCTTGAGAAAGACTAGCACATACTTTGTATTTAAGATTCTGTATTTGTTGTGAGAATTTTTCTTTCAGCAAGTTATGCTTTTCATCGAGATTTTCAAACTTTAAAGTTAAATCTCGTTCTCTTTCAAGTGTTGAACGAAGTTCATTAGAATAAATAAGAAATTGTTTGCTCAATTCCTTTAGTTTAGATGTTTTTACACTTGATCTTTCATCAGAAATCTCAAGTATAGAACTCAAAGATATCTCGTTAGAGACATCATCAATTGAGCAACCTGAAATTGAAGAACTATCTCCTTTTGAGCACATATCTTGTGACACATTAACTGAGTCTTTCTTTAGTTTTTGCTCTCGCTTAACTCTAATTTGACTCATGCCTTATAGGATGGATCGCATCAAACACAGGTTGTTAGATCTTTTCGTGTTTGCCTGCTCTGATACCAATTGAAAAGATGAGGGTACCAAAATATACCACAATCTTAAACTTTTCCACCTATAAGTCCTCTTACCGAAAATGATTTTCTATGGACTAAGTCGAGACAATACAACAAATCGGTATTCACACTTTGTGTAATCGTCTATGGATACGAGATCGAGACAATACAACAATCAAAGTGTGATTACTTGATAATAGGTTCAGACTTAACCAAACTCTATAGGATCACTATCAAGTAATATGGAGTTAACGTTTTTGTAATTTACTTTAAATTATAATAACAAAAATTATAATTGCGGAAAAAAATAAATAAATGACACAACAAGTTTTTTTTAATGAGGAAACCGCAAATGCAGAAAAACCTCGGGACCTAGTCCAGAATTGAATACTCTAAGAAGTAAGCCGTTATACAAAATCAAACCAACTTCGTATAGTTGAAACCAAGAAACTAAACCAATAGTTCACCTAGTTTCTTCAGTATCCCTGCGCTTCCGAAATTCAATAAGTGCACGCACTGGAACAATTCCTTTGGATATAATTCCAATCAGTAAAGGAACAACAAATCTATTCGGTAACAACTCTATTCAATCTCAGTTATATGAGTTAGACAAAGGCTCTTCTGTTTAATCCAATAAACTCCTTTGTATGGTTTAGATCAATCTATCCAACAACTACCAAAGTAGCAGAGTTTAGATTTTGCAATCAAACATAGGATCTATCGAGATACTATATAGTGATGCCGATCTACGCAACTAATCAATCAAATCTATCAAAGATAAACCAATTATAGTTGGATCCCAGCCGATCAAGTTTTGTGCACACCAAAGATTATGAACCCAAAAAAGAAATCTTCTTTTTCTTAAAATCTTCTTTAATCTTCAATAAACACCTGCATACTACAACTTGAATATCTTGTGATCAATCACGCACAAAATGGAGTCTGTTAACAATGGATTATCACAAGACGTCTTTAGATCTACAAACAGTTCTAAAGATCCCGTCGACGCTTCGATCTAGTTTGAGTGAATCTTATATCGGAAGAGAAGATTCCCAAGAATAAACAAACTAGGTGCAATCAAAGTTCAACAACCGTTAGTCAATCAAATCAAATCGAAAACTAATAATACTGCAATTATCTAGTTTCCCATCAACGGTACTCGTAGAGCTTCTTGATCCCACAGAAGTCTTTAAACGAGCGGTCGTGAGAGATTTCGCCTAATTAGGGTACTTTCCTCTCCGAATAGACGGCTCTACCAGTAACAACACCAAAGGTAGTTTTGGTGGCTCTTAAGATGGTTTGCACGAAATGCAAACTTGGGTGTTTATAGAACAAGGAAGTTTGGACACCAAGGAATTTCCAAAATCGAATATTCTCACGATATGCAATATATTTCCAAAAACGATTTTCATAATTCCTGGAAATGCTCTATCCAAAATAACCGAAATCTCACTAGAAAATCTCCAATTAGTAAATGCATTACCAATTTTTATTTTCCAGAGATATGCATTTTAGTTGCTGGTAATTAAAAGCATATAAAATTAAAAACCTTAATTAAAAGATTCTCAACTTATTTTGGTCCGGGATCTCCTTGGGTTATTAAGGAATATCTTTGAACGATAAAAGATAAGAGTTATTGAACATGTTCAAAGTATGCCGACATATTATTTCTTTGAAAATACTTTTTCATATTTAAAATCTTGGAACCGATTATACCACACTTCCAAACAATTTTAGAATTGGTTCATCTGACTTCCAAGAACTATGTGATTGATCAAATATCAGTACACTAATCATGGGTTTACGGTTCTACCAAACAAAAGGATTGGTTCTACCTTAATATGGTTACTGGGACCGGTTACATCAGTTACCAGGATCGGTTACGTTGATTACCAGGACCGGTTACCATATTCTCATGGTATTACTTGTGACCGGTTACACTAGTCACTAGGATCGGTCACACCAATTACCAGGACCAGTTACGCCAATTACAAGGATCGATTACAACTATTTTGTGATCGGTCATACCAATTTAAAAAGCGGGGGGGTCTAACAACACCACCCAATATTTCGCTTAGCAATTTGTATGGACTAACTCCGAAATACTTTCAAGAGAATCAACTAGATAGTCATATTCAATCTAGGTAAAATTATATCAAGGAGTTAATATCTCTCTCTTGTTTTGATTTACTTGAGCTAATAGAAATCAGCGAGTCTTTAATCAAACACAAGAAATAACTTGGATGGTACCAGAGACCAATATCCAAGGATCAATCAATGACAATCAACAACCAAAGGTTGGATTATACTAATTGATGATCTAAACGTACAAACTGTATTATTTCAATTATAAAGATAAAACAATATAATGCAGAAATAGAAATAACACAGACACCAGAAATTTTGTTAACGAGGAAACCACAAATGCAGAAAAACCCCAAGACCTAGTCCAGATTGAACACACATTGTATTAAATCGCTACAGACATTAGCCTACTCCAAGCTAACTTCAGACTGGACTGTAGTTGAACCCCAACCAGTATCCCACTGATCTAAGGTACAGTTGTACTCCCTACGCCTCTGATCCCAGCAGGATACTGCGCACTTGATTCCCTTATATGATCTCACCCACAACTAAGAGTTGCTACGACCCAAAATCGCAGGCTTTGACAATAAACAAATCTGTCTCACACTGACAAGTCTATCAAAGGATCAATCTGTCTCCCACAGATAACCCCTAAAGGTTTTGTTCCGTCTTTTGATAATAATCAAGGTGAACATGAACCAATTGATAATCAGGTCTTATATTCCTAAAGAACAACCTAGAGTTATCAATCACCTCACAACAATCTTAATCGTATGGTAGCGAAACAAGATGTTGCGGAATCACAAACAATGATACGAAGATGTTTGTGATTAATTTTTATATCTTTCCTATCGGAGATATCAATCTCAAGCCAATCAATCTGATTGTACTCGTACGATAGAAGATGCAAGATCAGATCTCACAACTAGGATAAAAGTAGTATCGGTCTGGCTTCACAATCCCAATGAAGTCTTTAAGTCATTAACCTAGTTTAGAAGAAGAAACCAAAGGTTAAAGGAGAATCGACTCTAGCTTAGCACAACTAGTATCACATAGAATGTGTGGGGATTAGGTTTCCCGGTTGCTAGAGTTCTCCCTTATATAGTCTTTCAAATCAGGGTTTGCAATCAATGTTAGCTTGGTAAAAAAGCATTCAATATTCACCGTTAGATGAAAACCTGATTTAGATTCAAGCTAATATTTATCAACCGTTAGATCGAAAACTTAGCTTGTTACACACACTTGATAATAGTTAACTAAATGATTAGCCATATGAGCATTTCATTTCAACAATGTTATTCTTCACAATAACTAGTTCAAATGACTTCAAATTAACTAGTTAGAGAGTTGTTCAATTGCAAGGAAATCTTATGTACTATACAAGACACAATTGAAAGATGATTTGATTCACTTGAATCGGTTCATGAACTTTGATATCCACGGTTTGCAAACTGCATTCCTTAGTCTTTTTAAGTTTAAGTTCAGAAATCATCTTCAGATATATAACCTTCTCAAGTTCGCAGACTAAGTTCGCAGACTTAAGTTATTGGGTAGAGTTTACAAACTCCAGCAGAAATTCTCGGGTATGAGAACTTCACCGGTTCGTGGATTGGGTTCGCGGACTTAGCTTCACGCAAGTAGTTTTTCAACTCCAGCTGAAATTCTGGGGTTTGAGAACTTCGGCAGTTCGCGGACTGAGTTCGCGGACTTGGCTCACGTCATTCTTCCGGTTCTCTTGAGCAACAAAGTTTGAAAACTTTGGTTCAAGGAATAGGACTTATACGTAAATGTGTTTCCACAACAATGCTTATGTCCACCATTGGTTATGTAATCTAAACTCTCATTTCAATCATTGAAACATTCTTAGAGGACGTTATATAGTTGTTACACCATTTCTCGTCAAAGCAATTTTCAAGATGATTGAAACATATCATGACTTTCGTCACATGGTAAAGATAAACTTGATCGAAGCGAAAAGCTTACCAACACATATTTCGAGATATAGATAGGCGAGGTATACTCATCTCGAAATACCAAATGTGTATAATCCAAGTCTATATATATATCATACGACATCTTGTCTCAAAGAGTAGGAGATAGAGTAGATAAACTTTTGAGTGATAGATAAGTTCAAGTCTTCACATACCTTTTTGTCGAGAAGTTCCACCGGTTCCTTGAGTAGTTATTCTACTTGTATGATGAATCTCCATGAAGTCCTTGAGCTCAACTACACTTTTTATCCTAGTCCGAGACTTAGCTATAATAGACTAGAAATCAAGACTTATAGTTTTGATCACTAACATTGACAAACATGCTTGAGATGGCAACGCATGCGAGTTCGACCGAGCAATGCTCTAACACCAATTACCAGGATCGGTTACACCAATTACAAATATCGATCATACCATCTAAGGTGATTACTTAGGATCGGCTACACTAGTAAAAGTCATACCAATACATAAGTCAGCATTCTGACTAGTTTTAACAAGATACATAACAAGTTATAATCGGTTCTACTAACTCACACATATTGGTAATCCAAAGACATGCAATGAATAACAGTACCAATAAGCCTAGTGATTCCCCTTTCGATTCATAAAACAAGTTTATAAATGTACTTCCCTTAAACGAATGCAAAAATTGTTTCCTAGGATGAAAATTTCACTTTTACCCATACACATAATCACAGTGGCATTCATACGATTATGTGGATGTCTTTTATACGAAGTTCAAAAGATAGGCGTTATAGTTCGTATTTTAATTCCTTAACACTGTGGCTACTATAGTATAATCATTCACAGCTTCACAGTTATGTTTTCAATATAGCACGACTTGAGATACATTAGGAAATAAACAGTTCAAGTCACAATATTACTAACCTCAAGAGGAAGGATGATGTCGTCGATGTAGCTTGTTACTTCTTCACATTCTTCAAGTCTTCGAGTAATACTTGTATGTCTCATAATCTTAATCTTTCTCGCCTAACCTATACGAAGTTGTCTCTAGTATATAATCAAGCGACTCTTTAATTGAGTTTTGATTCACTAAAATATGACAACCAAACTTGACATACCAACGCTTGGTGGGTTCAACCGAGCTATGCTCTAACACACTATTTTATTTCCATTATCTTATCTATCCATGTAATTTCAGTATGCGAGTGTTGTGGCAAAAATGTCGAAAATCATTGCAACAAGTTTTCAATGACCATATGAGTAGAGCTATGCAATCAGTCGAATATCACACTAAGTAATTGCTCACGGGTGATGATTGAAATTCATGTAAGATATTATTGCAGCTAAAGAAGTTATGCATGCTAATTATTTTGCTTTCTACTTTGTGTCTATCCTTAGTGGTTCTTTCAATGCTATAAATTATAGAAGGTTTTGTGAGTAAACCTATTGTAGACCCTTATGAGACTATAACTCGTCCACTAGGGACACCTAGGGGTTTAAATGCATACTGCAATAGCTAAGTGTAGCCGTATTCTCAACGAAAGGGAGTTGTTGTATCTAGGATTAATTTATTTTAATTTTATAGAGGACTATCAAAATCTAAGTGCGGGGGAATTTGATAAGTGCATAACTCATATGATTTTAGTGTTCATTCTATACTTGTGTTAGCTATTATTCTTGCATGTATTCTTGTTATTACTTTTGTTTTCTCTTATTTGTTTCTATTAGGTGAATCATCCAAAAAGGATCTACAAGGTGCTAAAAATATATAAGAAGCAAGTCAAAGAAAAGTAGAAGAAGTGCGACGAAACGGAGCAAAGATGCTCAAAATCAAGAGACAGGCCAAAAACCAAGCTTAACTCATTCAAAATCAGGATTTATTATCTCCATCTTGAAGAGAATTCAATTACAAATAGAATACAAAAACAATGAGGCCATTTCCAGTTCGGACGAAGATGTTACGGACAAAACAAGTTTATCGAATACCAAAGACATGATGGTATGCATACTGGGTATATGTACCATCCTAACTCAGAGATTTCGTGAACAGAGGGGTATGCATACCTGGTACACATACCAAAAATTTCCTGGATACTTTTCTAATAGATGGTATGCATACCTGGTATGTGTACCATGAAGACTAAAATTCACGAACTATCTAAAAGGTCGTTCTTTCATAGCTTAGGGTCGGGTTCTTTAACCAACTTAGATACTCGAAGGCCAAGCAATGTAAATCTATATAAATAGGTATTAGTCTATGTATATAGGGATCACGAAATTGTAAGTTTTAGAGAGGAGAAACCACACACGGAGCCAAAGCTAGGGTTTCGGAGCGGTTCCTCTTTCGTAACGTTATCACTTTACTTTTCTTATATGTATACCATGGATGTTTCTAAATCCACGAGTATCTAAACACCAATTGAGGATGAATTCTAAGTTGTGACAAGATTTGATTTATTATATTAATGTACTTTGAAGTTCTTCATATGATTATTGCTTGTTTATACTATAACAAATGTTTATGATTGATTAATAGATTGTTTAGGTGGCTAACTAACTGATTTGTTGATTTAATATAATTCTAGTATTGAGTTAGGAGATAAGTTATTAGAGCATTTCTCGGTTGAAACCACTAGCGTTGGTATGTCAAGTTAGTTGTCAATTTTAGTTGACAAAATGCATTCTTGATTTAGTATACTAAAGATAGTTTCGGACTAGATTAGGTCTAAGAAAAGCTGTTTTTGAAGGATGAAGACTGAAGATTACAAGAGGACATCAACAAGGACTTCATCAACAAAGGTATGATGTGATTTATTTCATTTGGATTTTTGTTCAGTTCTACCTTTCTAATCTATAGAAAAAAATGCTCACTCTTTGGAACAATTCCTATGACGGTTAATGTACATTTATGTATATATGCTCGAGGTTATTTGAGACACGACTTTTGTGATAATAACCTTTATCCCTGGAAAGGTTCTCATGTTATAGTGAATGATCTTACGAATTCAACGATCCAAGAATCACTCAATTCCGAGTTATAACGATGAAGTTATGAGTGATTTATTAAAGTAACAATTATAATCATTGTTGTAATTATTACAGTTCGTTAGTAGGAAACAATCCATGGACTGTTTGTAACGGTTCACGGACTTGAGCCCAATTACGTGACTAGAAGTCTTTTTTAGTCAAGTTGGTGATGTTTTCTTATCTAGGCAAGTTGGCTATTAATCCAAACATATTTGATTACCATATTAAAGTGTTTGTGATAACTTTTAATTCCTGCCTAAGTTAAAATGTGATTTATTCACACAAATATAATATATGCTAATAATTATTTATGCAAAATATTTATAACTTAGGAAAGACTCCCAAAATTAGGAGAGTCTTGAAAAAGGAAAATAGCTTAAACCCTAGCGTAGCTTGCAAGCTAACATATTCACTATAAATAAAAAAATTGTGAATGCTACACGTTTTCATCCCCTTTGGAAAATTGGTGTAAGCTTCATAAGGTTGTTTTCCATGTCTTCTGTTCTTCGTGAACAAGAGTGAGATAAAAGTCTTTATATGGGAGATCAAAAAGTCGAGTTGGATTTAATCTTCGTGATTGATTATACAACTTATAATCTAGGTTTTTCACCTCTTGTCTATTCTGAGGTTTTCTCTTCTGTTATAAAACCATTCAAGAGTTGTTGATTATAAACCCTAGGTTTTGATAGATTTCAGTTTCCGATCATATACCAACACTTGTTAGTCGAAATCGGAAGCTAGAAAGAAAACTTCGATTAAGGCATCTCGTAAAAATCCTTAATAAGTTTTAAACAAGATATCTCTAAATTTATTCTAGTTGTTCTTGTTCTAGAATTATCAGGGTTTTCTTAACTTGGAAATTGATCTTTGGAATCTCCCAAGTTCACTTATGAAAATCAGGTTCACGGACTCCTTGTGTGTACGCATACTGATTGTAAGTTAAAACCTTAATCTACAAGTTTGTTTCGGTATCTCTACTTTTATCTAGTAGTTGTTCGAAACAAACACAAGATTTCCAAAACCCTGAGTCTCATAATTTTAGTTCTTCTAGTATTCCCTCGAAGAAGTTTCATAATTATATTGGGGAGAAAAAGAAATACGTTGCTCCAAAAGCTACTCAGAAATGGGTACCAAAGAAGATCAATAAAGCAACGAGTACTATAAAGAAGAATCTCCCAGACAAGAGTTCGACAAGGGATAACATCTTAAAAAGGTATGGAACAGTTATTCAAAGTTTCAAGGAAGTTGTTAAATTCCTAGAGTCCATGCATGATTTTGTTTCGAATACCTATGGTGAGCAAGATTTTGTGCACCTCAACACAACCTGATTGTGTTGGAAGTGCATCCTCACCAAAAGAGCCCCATGTAAATGCGGTGAAGATTGCAAAAGAATTGGGGCGCACATATTATGTTGGGTATGTTTTTATATGTGGAAGCATTTTTGCTTTAGCTAGATTCATCTTATATTCTTGACGAAAGTCATGTTTATTATTTAAATAACTTGAAAATTGCTTTGATGTTAATAGCGTGTGAAAACGGCTATTGTCATCCTCTAAGAAAGTTTCAATGATTGAAATAAGAGTTTAGAACACTTAACCATTATTGGATATGACATGTTGTGTAGTCTTGCACATATGTAATCCCATGTCCGGGAACTATAGTATGTGTACCCATACGCGTACCTATTAGTTTGTAAATTCCGGGAACCTACGTATGTGTACCCATTCGCATACTGGCAAGAGGTTTAGGTCCGTGAATTCCTGCTGGGATTGGAAGTACGCGTACCCGTTTGCGTACTGCCAATAACCAATCTTGGTCTGGGTATTTCAAGTATGCGTACCCGTTTGCGTACTTGAAGGTTAAAGTTCTAAAATCGGTTGTGTACATGAACTTAAGCATTTATATAATAAGAAATGCAATCTTTGCAAACCGTGGCTATAATGTTCATGAATTGATTCGAGTGAATCAAACCGATTTTGCTTCAATCGTGTCTTGTATACTTTTATGAGATCTAAGCAATTGAACAACTCTCTAACTAGTTTCATTTGAGTCATTTGAACTAGTTATGGTTAAGATGAATATGGCTAAAATAAACTCAAGCTTTTCTTAAACAGGAAAACGACTAACTAACAAATTTGTTACCTCAGATTCCGCATCCTCTTCTCCCCATAAAGATATATCATTAAGCGCAAGTTCAAGTTAGAACTCTCCCCCATAGTGTTGTCATCCTCTCGCAAGAACAAAAGAACAACAACAAAAGCAACCTTTACCAGAGAAAGGTTGAATTGGTTTTAACTGATGCGTGCCAATAGCAAAAGTTGAAAACCCAAAACACATATGCTTTTATGTTAAACACAAATCGTTTCAACATATTGTGAATTTTTCACACATGAGTTTCAATCATTGTGATCCTTTTATAAAGCCTACCATCATGAGATAGAACTTAATCCCAATCTCATCTTGTGGCTTGCGATAAGCAATGTGATAACCAAGGGGTAACCTTGTGGCTCAATCTCAGCTGGATAGTATTAGACTTCAACTTGATATGCTAAGCCTTGCTGATATTAAATACATAGGATTCCCTTTTACTTTGTCTAATAGAAGGTCTGGAAATGAACTTATCTTAGAAAGGCTTGATATGTCTCTTGCATGTAATGATTGGTTAAATTTTTTTCCTAATGCCGTTATGTATCACTTGGTTAGGTTAGGGAGTGATCATGTGCCAATTATGTTGGTGAGGTCTAAAGAAGATAATCCCACTATGAAACCTTATAGGTTTAATAGATGTTGGTTTAGGGATAATAGTTGCAAAACTCTAATTACAGACAACCGGAATCATGTTGAGAATTGCTCTCATGCTTTTAGGCTTAGTAGGTCTTTAAAGAATGTGAAGCATGTTCTAAGTCAGTGGAGTAGGAATATTTTTGGTAACATACAAACTAATCTAAATAATATTCAAGGCCAACTTGATATTGTCCTGCAGAATGGTGATAGGGTTAGTAATTTGGATGTTATTACTGATTTGGAAAACCAGCTTAAACATTGGTATGAAGTTCAACATGACTATTATATGCAAAGGGTCAGAGAGGATATCTATTTTCAGGATAAAAATACTAGATCTAGCATTGCTAGTGAACTTGGGGATCATTTTTCTAATATTAATAATACTTCTAATCCTGAAAATCTTGAAAATTTCTTGCAAAATTTAAACCCCTGCATCACAGAGAAGGATAACACTATGCTTCTTCAGTCTCCGACTACTGAGGAGATTAGAAACGTGTCTTTTCAAATGCAGCCATGGACCTCGCCAGGTCTAGATGGCTTTCCACCTGGTTTTTACCAGAAAATGTGGAGTGTGGTTGGTGATTGTGTGGTAAATATGGTTAAAGCGTTTTTTCACTATAAACACCTTCTTAAACAAATGAACCATAATTTTATTAGTCTTATTCCTGACACTGAAAATCCTAAGAATGCTTCTGACTACATGCTAATTAGTCTAAGTAATGTTTCTTATAAAATCATTTCCAAGTTGTTGGCCACTAGACTGAAAAAGGTCATGGATAAATTCATAAGTCCTTATCAAGCAGCCTTTCTCTCATCTAGGTTAATAACTGATAATATAGTTATAGCCCATGAAATAGTGGACATTATGAAAAAGTGTAGAGCCGAGAAAGGCCTTATGGAAGTCAAGCTTGACATGTCTAAGGCTTTTGATAGGATTGAATGGAGTTTTTTATTTCTATCCTTAGAAGACTAGGATTTCACAATGATTGGTGTGATATGATTCATGAATGTGTGTCTACTGTATCCGCGTCCACTCTTCTTAATGGCAGTCCTGGTGAGGTTTTCTTTCCTACAAGGGGATTTTGGCAGGATTACCCCTTGTCTCCCTATCTCTTTATAATATGTATGGAGTCCTTTTCTAGATTGCCTGTGCATGCTGAAAATAGTGGGAAAATTTAGGGGATTAAAGTCATGAAAAATTGTCCTTCCATCAGTCATTTATTCTTTGCGGATGATTGTTTAGTTTTTACTCGTGCAACTGTTGATAGTGACAAACATCAAGCTGAGATAATACGTATGTTTAGTAAATTCTCTGGGCAGTCCATTAACTTTGACAAGTCAGGGTTGGCCTTCAATCCAAAGACTGAACCTAGTGTTAAGAATCAAATTGCTAACATTCTAAATATTATAAGGATGGCCTTACAAGATAAATACTTAGGAGTGCCTCTTTTAATTCAGAAAAACAAAGTTGAGACTTTTAAGCATCTATCTGAAAAATTTGGCCATAGATTGGCTTTATGGAATGGTAAACACTTAAATCAACCATGTAGGACTGTGTTGGCTCAAACTGTGTTAGGGTCTTTAGCTTCTCATCATCTTTCAGTCTTTCATATGCCTAAAGTTCTCACTGATAAGTTTGATAGATTTCAACGGAATTTTGTGCTAAATAAAAAACAGTCGGGTAGAAGTCTTAATATTATCAAGTGGGAAACAGTGGCTCAACCTAAAGAATTAAGTGGTTTGAATATAAAAATAAAACTGAAGTGATGAATTGTGCACTCCTCGCTAAGCTAGATTAGAGATTTCTTACTGAGGAGAACACTTTGTGGATCAAAGTCATGAAAGGTAAGTATTTTCCCTTCCATAATCCTCTACATTTTGTTAATGATAAGACATGGTCTTGGATTTGGAAAGGTATGTGTAGGGGTATAAGTATTATCAAAGAAAATTATTGTTGGGAAATTGGGGATGGCAGGAGTATCTGGAAAAATGTTTGGATTCCAGGTTAGAAAACTCCTCCATCTTCTCGTTTTTTCTATGCATCTCTACAAATTGTTGATCAGCTAATTGATCATGAAAATAAGTCTTGGAGAATGGATATTTTTAAATATGATTTTTTGATAATGAAACTGTTAGAGAAATATCTAAAATTAGAATCCCATCAACTGGTACCGATCAATTACGATGGGTCCCAGCTAAAAATGGTGTTTTTTTTTAAAACGGCTTATTAGGTCCTTGATTCAGCTAGTAGAAGTGTTGTTACAGATGTTAGGATTGCTAATTTTCCCTGAAAATTATTTTGGAAAGCTAATCTGCCATCTAAAATTTTGCACTTTTTGTGGAAGTGTGTTCATGGTTGCTTACCTGTTAGGGAAAGACTAGCTAGACATGTAGTTGATATCAACCATAAATGTCCTTTTTGCGATAAAACCGTCCAACATTTATTGATTGATTGCGATACTTCAAAATCCATTTGGTTGGCTATAAATCCTAACATTGCAGGTTTGTGTAGTAGAGTGAACATTTTTGAGTGGATTGCCAGCTGGTTCATAACTGGTGGAAGCTCGGCGGATTTCAACAAGGAATTGGTGGAGTTTGCTTCATTTACACTTTGGCATATTTGGAAATTTCGTTGTTCTGTAGTTTTTGATAATGCTCCCTTAAACATATCTAATGTTGTGAGTCTGACAAATCAAAGTGCGCATGAATGGGTATCTAGTAATAATCATTTGTATTTAAGTAATCATATTAATGCCAGGGTGAGGATGCATATTCCCTGGATTAGGCCGCCTGAATCGTTTACCAAAGTTAATTTTGATGCTTCCTTTTCTAAAGATGCAAAGCTTATGGGCATTGGAATAATTGTGGTAAAGCAGCAGGCTGCATTCCAGGGGTAGCAAAAAATACAGAAAAACCGAGGCGCAAGCTGCATTAGAAGGAATAAAGTGGGAAGTTCAAAATCAAGTTGCTAATCTTCAACTTGAAGAAGATTATGCTAATATAGTGAATGTTATTAATGGCAAGCAAGGCTCGGTGAAATGGATAAAAAATAGTATAATTTATGATTGTCAAAATCTTCTTAATAATTTTAATAAGTGGGAATGTTGTTATGTCCCAAGAGAGACGAATGAGGTGGCTGATTTATTAGCAAAAGATGCTAGAATGAGTAGTAATCCTGTATTTTGGAATGAGAGATTAACAGAATGGTTGTATTCTCTAATCTCTGGAAAACTTGATGTAACTCAGTAACTTATCAATGGATTTATTTTCTTATTAAAAAAAAAACTTAATTCCGCTAAATCAAAAAGCCACACAAACCATAAGGGTTCACACATCATATGAGATCGAATATTAAGGTTAAGAAAACCGAAATCAAACATCCCATAAACACATAGCAATAATATTTTTGTCAGTACTGAAATAAAATTTAAAATACTGAAAACATTATACTATTACACAAGATTTCAGAACACAATATTAAAGTTTTACAATACTTAAAATAAAATGTTCAACAGTTAACATAGTCCTAAAAGCATAAATAGTTTTTGAGACAAGATAGCTTAAGAGCTTGAACTGGAGTCATTCAGACCCAAATCATCTTCAGATTCTGTATCCTTGTAATCTTGAGCGATCAAGATGAGCTCTGCAGCAAGTTCTGGATATTTGATGGATGCATAACTAACTTGATGCTCCAGGCAATCATTCCTCCTACAGAACCTTCGATAGAAGGTTTCAAGATCAATATCTTGCATAGGAGTACTCGGAGCAACACTTGTGGTTGTTCTAGCATGACTTTGTCCTCTCATTATATTGATGATAGAATGATTATGAGGCTTTGGTACAAGTTCTCGAGAATCATTGGCACCAATTTCAAAAACACTGCAAATTATTGTGATAAACATGGAAACCCCATGCTTTTGCCACTACTCCAGATTCTTATCATTTGCTTGATACTAAAACCACAAAAATCAAAGTTAGGAGTATATTTTTTTTTGGTAAGTAGTTAGGAGTACAGATTACCATATGATAAATTAGTTCATCCACAAATCGACTCCACATTGCCTTGTGCATATTGCTAGGTGCCAGGTTGGGAACAACAAGTTTTCCAAAGAAATTGAGATGCCTTGGAATATTATTGATACAGAGGTTGTTTCCACTCCAGGTGTTTCCACAAAGAACTTATGCAATTTGTTCTTTGTTGAAGTCACTACTCTGAGGAATAAATGTATTTCCAGGACTGCAACCCAGAAGGTATCTAATAACACTTCTATTCACCTCAAAGCATCGTCTCTGAATCATGGTGAAGAATTTACATATATTAGCATCCATATCATACATGTTGCCATAAAATTATGCAACGATACTGGGTGATCTAGTAGAGTTTCCAGTGTGACTATCACCCCGGTCATTCCTGTTGTGATACAGACTCACATATTCCGGAAGATCAACATGCACAAACTTCTTCTCAACAATAATCCTTTTATCATGCATTGAAACATACTTGTTTAAACATTCTTGATTAACAAAGTAGAGTTCTGAGTTAACATCGAAAATCATTGCTGAGGGAGTATCAACAGTTTCGTCAAAAAAAGTGAAATTTGGAGCATCCCTTCTATAGTTTTCATTCGAACCTTCTCCTATAGCGAAATTCCTATTATGCATGTTGCTAGGTTTGTTATAGGAATTCGTAAATTCGAACAGAAGAAGATGAAACTTACAATCGAAATTCCTTGTTGATGTTCGAATTTTCCTTTCTGAAGTGCAATTGAAAAAGATCGCAAGTACCCTTTGAGAGTTGAAAGATGAGAAACCAAAATCTTGTTTCGAATTCAGGTGAGAATCAAAAATTTTGATTTTTGATTCTGAATCAAACTGCTATCTTTCATTCGGTTTGTACTAAGAAGAGATCATGAAAACAAATTTTTCTTTCTTCGTCGATATCACCGAACTATGTGTCTGTTTACATTCGGTTTCACATGGATCGGTTCTAGAGTTTGACCATGGATACAAAAACCTTTCCTCAAGTGGGATAACCCATTTAAGTCCGAAAGGCCTTATGAGCTTGGAAAGTATTGAATTTCCAAAGAGAATTCTTTGTAATTCATCATTGTTAGCCATTTGTTCCTCTTTAGAAGTAATATCTGTATATGATGTGTTGTTACAGATACTTGACTTGATTTTAATAGAATTTGGACATAAATCCATGTTCATATTATCAAGAGAAAGATTCATGCAGTAGTCATGTGGATATTGACTTCTTTCAGACATTGGTTCTCTAGAGGCTTGTTATATAGACTCCAGTTTTAAAAGAAAAGTATCTACTTCATCTTGTAATTGCTGACTATCACTGAGAATTTTACATGTCTTTTTGAAAGACTCGTATTCCTTTAACTAGTAGAGTTCTAGTTCTACAGACAGATCACTGATTTTTTTTTTCAATTTCAGCGAACTCGATGAGTTTTCGACTCATTTTGTCTTTTGGATATTCAGTGAGTCTGAGATACAATTGGCATTTTTCTACAGACCAAACTTCTTTGTAACGTAGCGACTCGACAATGTCATTGTTTGAAATTTCTTCAATCAATTTCGAGTCATCTAATCTTGACATTACGTTAACTGAAATCGATTCATGTGAACTCGAGTTCATTTCTTATAGGTTGGATCGAACCAAACACAGATTGTTAGATCTTTTCGTGTTTGCCTGTTCTGATACCAATTGAAAAGACGAGTGTACCCAAATATACCACAATCTTAAACTTTTCCACCTATAAGTCCTCTTACCAAAAGTGATTGTCTATGGACTGATTCGAGACAATACGACGAATCGGTATTCACACTTTGTGTGATCGTCTATGGATACGAGATCGAGACAATACAACAAAAAAAGTGTGATTACTTGACAATAGGTTCGGACTTAACCAAACTCTTTAGGATCACTATCAAGTAATACGAAGTTAACGTTTGTGTAATTTACTTTAAATTATAATAACAACAATTATACTTGCGGAAAACAAAAGTAAATCACATAACAAGATTTTGTTAACGAGGAAACCGCAAATGCAAAAAAAAAACCCGAGACCTAGTCCAGAATTGAATACTCTTAGAATTAATCCACTATACCAAATCAAACCAACTTCGTATAGTTGAGAACAAGAAAATAAACATATAGTTCACCTAGTTTCTTCAGTATCCCTGCGCTTCCGACATTCAATAAGTGCACGCACTGGAATAATTCCTTTGGATATAATTCCAAACAGTAAAGGAACAACAAATCTGTTCGGTGACAACTCTATTCAATCTCAGTGATATGAGTTATACAAAGGCTCTTCTATTTAATTCAATCAAATCAAATCGATGACTAATAATACTGCAATTATCTAATTTCCCACCAACGGTACTCGTAGAGCTTCTTGATCCCACAGAAGTCTTTAAACGAGCGGTCATAAGAGATTTCGCCTAATTAGGGTACTTTCCTCTCCGAATAGACGGCTCCACTAGTAACAACACAAAAAAGTAGTTTTGCTGGCTCTTAGGGTAGCTTGCTCGAAATGAAAACTTGGGTATTTATAGACCAAGGAAGTTTGGACACCAAGGAATTTCCAAAACTGAAATATTCTTAAAATATGCAATAAATGCCCAAAATCGGTTTTCATAATTCCTGGAAATGCCCTGTCCAATATTACCGTTAGTAAATGCACATTATCAATTTTTTATTTTCCAGAGATATGCATTTTAATTGCTGGTAATTAAAAGCATATAAAATTAATAACCTTAATTAAAAGATTCTTAATTTATCTCGGTCCGGGATTTCCTTGAGTTATTAAAGAATATTTTTGAACAATAAAAAATAAGAGTTACTGAACGTGTTCAAAGCATGTCGACATCTTTTTCTTTGTAAATCCTTTTTCATATTTACAATCTTGGAATCGATTATACCACACTTCCAAACAAGTTTAGAATTGGTTCATCTGTATTCCAAGAACAACTATGTGATTGATCAAATATCAATACACTAATCATGGGTTTACGGTTCTACCAAACACAAAGATCGTTTCTACCAAACAGAAGGATCGGTTCTACCTTAATATGGTTACTGGGACCGGTTACATCAGTTACCAGGATCGGTTACGCCAATTACCAGGACCGGTTACCATATTCTCATGGCATTACTTATGATCGGTTACACTAGTCACTAGGATCGGTTATACCAATTACCAGGACCGGTTGCACCAATTATAAGGATTGATTACACAACTCTTTTGTGATTGGTCATACCAATTACCAGGATCAGTTACACCAATTACATATATCGCTCATACCATCTTAGGTGATTACTTAGGATCGGTTACACTAATAAAAGTCATACCAATACATAAGTCAGGCATTCTTACTAGTTTTACCAAGATACATAACAAGTTATGATCGGTTCTACTAACTCACATATATTAATAATCCAAAGATATGCAATGAATAACAATACCAATAAGCCCAGCGATTTCCCTTCTGATTCATAAAACAAGTTCATGGATGTACTTCCTTTAAACAAATGTAAAAATTGTTTCCTGGGATGAAATCCTCACCTTTACCCATACACATAATCACAATAGCATTCATACAATTATGTCGATGTCTTATAATACGAAGTTCAAAAGATAAGCGTTGTACTTCGTACTCTAATTCCTTAAGACTATGTATACTAGAGTATAATCGTTCACAGTTTCGCAGTTATGTTTTCAATATAGAATGACTTTAAAGATACGTTAGGAATGAAACAGTTCAAGTCACAATATTACTAACCTCAAGAGGAAGGATGATGTAGTCGATGTAGCTTGTTACTTCTTCACATTCTTCAAGTCTTCGATTAATACTTGTATGTCTCATAATCCTAATCTTTCTAGCCTAACCTATACGAAGTTGTATCTAGTATATAATCAAGCGACTCTTTAATTCAGTTTTGATTCACTAAAATATGACAGCCAAACTTGACATACCAACGCTTGGTGGGTTCAACCGAGCTATGCTCTAACAGTATTTAGTTCATACCTCTCCCACGGGATTATTCTCAGCCGATCAAAATCTGATGCAGAGGTTTGCATCTGTAGTGGTGGGTTAATTGCAATTTCACATATATCTTGTAACTGGTACAACGGTCTTTTTTCCAGGTACCAAACCCCTATATCCAATTATGGAGTGTAAAAAATAACTATTCTGAGAGAATAATCAAGAATACATTCTACATCATTACCACAACACTCAGGAAAATTAAGGTAAGGGTGAACAACAACATTCATGTGGATCCGAGTCATTTGTTGAAACCTCTGAACAAAACTGGAACTCGAGACATCGCTGCCATTGTCCTTCGCCCAGTTGGTCGAGAGGTACATGTCCGTGATTGGAAATCTATGGGCATCGTCTTAAAAAATTGGTTTACCAACACAGAAGTAGGTATACCACCAATACTGCAAATTACTCCATAATTTTAGTATTTTGACCTAGTCTACATTTGTTCATAAAAATTATTTAAATTTAAAAATAATAATTTGGATATTTACCTCTATAGTGACCCAGAAACTAGTGAAGTTAGCTACACCAATGGATGCTTGATCTAGCCCACAGTACATTTCTGCTAAAACTGCAGAGCCCCGGTCATAATCTGGTGTTTTTTCAAGATCTTCTAACACTTCAAGCCAACCAATATGAGAAACAGTAGTTGAGTGAAAGAACGTCTAACCCAGTACCCATAAGATAAACACCCTTTCGAGTTCAGGATAGTCATCTACTAGGACTGAGTTTCTGCTTTGGTTAAGGAAAAACTTCAACCCTGAACATAATATCCCACCTCCTTTCAAATCATTATGATCTTCACGTACACGTCCTTCCATAAACGAGGGAATAAGTGTCTTCCATTTATTATTTGATATCCATTCGTTTTGGTTGTATGGTACAAGATCTCCCACTTTACTTGGGATCCCACAAATGAAATACAAATTCAAGTGACATAATTCCTATTACAAGAATAATATCAGCTATGATTAATTTTTTTGATTATTTAACAATTATTTAAAAAATAAAATTTAAATTAAGTTAAACAAACTTACCATTTTCAAAATCCATAAAATTGAACGTGTGCGTCGTCGGCCACCACCTTTCTACCAACACTGTCGTAATTTTGTTGTTGTGTCTTTTAGGCTTCACACTATAAAGGGCACGCCAGGGATATCTGTCAACCCTTTCTCGGACTGCAGGAGGTAGACCATCATAAATAGCCTTTAAATCATAAAATCCACCCCTCATTTTATAAAAACTCTCTGACCGTTCTTGATGGCCCGACACATGACCTTGGACTAATGATGTAGGAGAAACGACACTCGACGAAGCAAATTCAGCTTCCCGATTTTGAGTATAATCTACATCTGTGGCAGGCCCTGGTACCGGTTCATGTCTTCGATCTCTTGTGTGCTTTATAGTATTGAACGCTTTTCTTATGAAGTTGCTCATATTTTATATAAAAAAAAATATGGTTTAGAAGAGTTTTAGAAGAAGGAATTTTATAGGTTTAGAAAATTATTGAAGAAGAAGAATTTTAGAAGAAGAGATAGTAGTGGTATGCGTGAAAATGAATTCAGATGAAGGAATTTATAGGTTTTGAAAATTATATCCGTTGGGAAAATGGACGTTGGATATTTGACTGTTGGTGTTTTTGCTTCTCACGCCCGCTTTTGAGAATCACACACCGACTTTAACCTTCACAAGCAGGCGGATGTTCTCAGTCCTGGCGCTTGATGATCCACCGCTCACTTATTTTCCCATAGTGGAGAAACGTGTTTGGCCATCCACCTGGATCAACAAAAATTTACATTTGTACATTTCCATAGGAACTGCTCTAAACACATTACTATTCTGTAGAACTCCAATTTCTCCTCTCACAAATTTCCTTCAACAACTTTGTATCAGGAATGACATCGACGTGTTATTTCAATGAAAGAAAAACATTGACTTGTATTCCCTCTGACTCTATTTTCTCCAATAAATTTCCAATATTAGCAGCAACATTTATTCTTGTGTATTTCATCTTTAATCTTCTGCAACCACAATTTCAACAGATACGGGTACAATGAAAGATGATCATTATGTAGAATTTCAGGATCAATTTCCATCATAAAAATCACAAACACACTTTACACAAAAATGGACATAAAGATTTTTAACCAACTAGAAAAAAAATCACACCAAACAAGTGAATCAACATGTACCAGTTCATTCCAGGGGCGGAGCTAGTGTAGTGCAATGGTGTGCAATTGCACACCCTCCCAAACTAGCTCCTAATCCAACAATTTCCAAAATTTTGGGCATCCAAGCCTATTTTTCCTATTTTGCATCCCTTAATAATAGTTTGCTTCCCCTTAGTGAGGTTTCTAGCTCCGCCGCTGGTTCATTCTTCAAAGTGAACCCAAATACCAGTTCATTCTTTAAAGTGAACCAGAATTTCAGTTCATTCTTCAAAGTGAACCAGATTTTCATTTTATTCTTCAAAAGTGAGAACCTCAACCACAATAATAAACAAACAGAAGCACAACCTAGTTCAAAAGTGAAACATTGAATAACATTGATGCCTGACACCAAAGATTTTAAACATGAAAAAAAAAACACAAGTCTAAACATGCAATTTGATTTCATTACAAAAAAAAATAAATTTTAAAACTGAAAAACCGTTTTAAAAATCACCAACAAGATCAATAAATAAATTCAAGAGTCAATAAAACCAGAAAATCGAAGAAAATTAGTATCACAAACCTGATAATCATCTTCAAAGTTTGGATTCAATAATAAATCTGCAATAATAAACAAAAAAAAAACAAATTCAGAAAACCTAAAACCTAAAAATCAACAAAAGTAAAAACACCGAAGAAGAAGTCAAAAAAATTAGTATCATAAACCTGATAATGATCTTCACAAAATCAATTCAATATGAACCTGCAAAAACAAACAAAACACGAATCAGAAACCTAATCAAACAAAGACGAAAATCGAAACAAAGCAATCAAAGAAATGCAGTATACAACAGCAATTTACCATAAAAGAAATCAATCAATATTTGCAATATCTGTAATCAAATCAATCTTCTAATGAGTCTTCAGATCAATCTTCGACAGCAGCAAAGAAGAAACCTAGCCGAGAGGAGAGAGAAAGTAAAACTCAAAATGATTTTATTCTCTGCTAATAAATCACTGTACATGGATATGAAAGGGTATTATTGGAATAAATTAATGTCCACCCTAGGACCAAACAGTAATTTATAGGACAAAAAGAAGTGGTGTATGTCTATGGGACAGATCCAACCATTGGAAATAGGTCGTGGACGGTTAGGATGAACCGATCGTGAGTTTGTCTTTCAGATAGATCCGAGCATTGTTAGACACATTTTTGTATCTGAATTGTCCTCAGTGTCTCTATTGCTAGTGCTTGATTCTGTACTTATTATGGTGTTTTTATGTTTGTGTAGGTGTTTTTGGAGAAATACACTTGTATGGAAAAAGTTGCTCAAAAAGTGCTATTTGGACCCCTGGAGGACATTTGCTATACGGACCCCAGATTTGGATAAGGGTCACCCAAGGTTATGTGTAGCCCAAATTCATCCCCAGCACCCATCTTATATTCGCACCCCAGAACAGGATAAGGGGCACCTCTCATCTTCACTGTTTGAATACAGTTTTGGCGGGAGAATTCTTCACCGCCTGCGTAATTCTCTGGATCGATATTTGGACGAGATTCTTAAGGAGTTTGTCCTGGATATTAACTGGCATCAATCTTGTACGACAAAACAGGGTTGGTAATACTTTTTGAATCAAGAAAATAGGAGATAAGCACCGGTTTGGGATAATACTGGAGGATTAGTTTCGGATATTCTGTTGATGATTTTGAAGATACGTGGGACCTGAGATGAGAGATTATATGTTGTTTGATTATATCTAAATTTGGAAAGAGGATTGGAGACAGTATAGCAGCCGCATGAGAAAAAAGGGAAGATATCCTCTCCTTTTACAAAACAGAGCATTCACGTACGGGAGAGATACTCTGGATTCTGTGGAGATATTTTGGAGAGTTTGCGTGTCCCTACAGCGTGTTGACTCAATCATATGCGTGTAACGGCATGTTTAGAGTGCATCTGCAGCATTTTAACGCATGGGAAGGCAAGAAAGGATAGAAAATATTTTCTTTACTGCCTGAAGTATGAAGAGATCATTCGGAGTAATGAGGAGATATTTGAAGGCCTGTGTAGTATATATAGAGTGTTGGAGTATCAGAGAAGGGTTACAGAGAGTTTTGGAAGGCTTTGGAACATCACAGAGGCGAAACACGATCACCAGAGAAAACTGCTGCTGCTGCTTCCATTGAAGAACACGAAGAACATTGACCCACAGAAGCAGTCGTTTTTGCTACAGTATTTGTGACTGCTCAGCGACAATCTTAGAACTACAGTAACAGTGACACATCCTCTGTATCGTTCTTTGGTTTGAAGCAATTATAAGCGTTACAAACCCGGTTTTGAATTATTTCTCCCTTTTCATCATTTGTAAACACCATTTGAGCAATGAAATCAACTTTTGAGCGTGTTTCCAACATGATAATGAGCTAAATCTCCCACAACCAAGGCAATGAGGAAGCTATTTACGCATGAATAATTGGTAACTATTTTATTTTCTCTAATTACTACTTTTGCAGAGTTTTAAATTGCTTGCATAATTTTCTTAATTAGTTGTGATTCAATCTAATAGGTTATACTTTGTTTAGTCAATTGATAATCTATGCTTAGGGAATACAATTGATATTTGAGAATTTGCCATTACCAGTTAATGATCGCATCGGATGTAGCTAAAAACGGGCGACCTAAAATCACTGGTATTTGGTTCTCTGGGTCTGGGACAGGTTGGGTATCTAGGATAACAAAATCCACTAGATAAATAAACTTGTCGACCTCAATAAGAACGTCCTCAATCACACCACGAGGAATTTTAACGGACCTATCAGCTAACTGAAGTGTCATCTGGGTAGGTTTCATCTCACCAAGTCCTAGCTTAAGGTACACATGGTATGGAAGTAAGTTCACACTGGCTCCTAAGTCAAGCAAAGCTTTCTCGATACAGTATTTACCTATTGTGCAAGAAATAGTAGGGGACCCTGGGTCTTTATACTTAGGAGTAGTGGTATTCTAAATAATAGAACTTACATGACTAGCTAGGAAGGCTTTCTTCTGGACACTAAGTTTTCGCTTTCGCGTGCACATATCCTTAAGAAGCTTGGCATAAGCAGGAATCTGCTTAATCGCATCGAACAATGGGAGGTTGACAGTGACCTGCTTAAAAACCTCCAATATATCATTAAAGTTAGACTCCCTCTTAGTTGGAACTAGCATCTGTGGGAACGGGGCTCTGGGAACAAATACGGGCTCAGCATGACCCTCATTGGTCTCTTTGGAGACTCTATCAGTCTCCTCATTTTCTGGCTCAGAAGGGTGAACTATAGCATGTTCACTATCAGGCATGGAAACCTTATTGTCAACTTTCTTTCCACTCCTAAGGGTTGTTATAGAATTCACATGATTGTACGATTTCTCTCCTTTAGGGTTAGGATCAGTTTGACTAGGGAATCTTCCATCTTCTCTTTCACTAAGAAACTTAGCTATTTGGCCGACTTGAAGTTCTAAGTTAGCAAGAGACTGGGAATTATTCTTAAAATTCTGCCTGGTTTCTTCTTGAAAACCATAATGGTTCTTTGATAACATCTCATGGTTCTTTGCTAACATGGTAAGGGTTTCTTCTAAGGTGGAGATCTTTTTCTCACTTTGAAACTGGGGTTGACCTGAAGAGTTCTTAGCATAACCAAAACCTGGGGGAGGCTGAGAATTATTGGACTGTCCTTGATTCTGACCCTTAAACCAAGAAAAATTAGGATGGTTTCTCCAAACAGGGTTGTGAGTCTCTGAGTATGGGTCAAACTTTTGTCGGTTCTCAAACCTAGCATTGTTATAGACAGCATGGGCTAGCTCTTCACTAACCTGACCTTCCCAAAACGAGTTACTGGGTTCTACTCCACAACTAGACACTTGAGAGGATCTAAACCTATCATCAGGTTCAACAAGAGACGTATGTTTAGGATGATTCAATTCCAAAGCTTCTAACCTTCTAGACAAAGCAGCAGACTTAGCATCAGACCCAAATCTTGTATCTACCACATTGGTGCTACTTCTATTGACCAAGAGTCTTTTGGGGGTTCAACACAAGACTCCCACTGTTGGGATTTTTCAGCGACACCTCCTAAGAAGGTGAAAGCATCATCAACACTTTTACTAGTGAACTCACCAGCGTACATAGACTCGACCATGGCTTTGGTTGAATAGTCTAAACCATCATAAATAATTTCTACGAGTTTCATCTTATCAAATCCATGGTGAAGACACTGGGATAGGAGATCAATTAATCTCTCTAAAAACCTATAAAGAGACTCTCCCTCTTGTTGCACACTAGCACTAATTTTCTGCCTAACAGACGCAGTTTTATGCTTAGGGTAGAATTTCATATAGAAAGCAGCAATAAGTTCCCGTCATGTTTCAATGGATTCAGATGGTAGGTTGTTCAGCCAGGTCTTGGCTTTATCTCCCAAGGAAAAGGGAAACATCTTAAGTTTCAAGACTTCATCAGTAAGGTCTTTTATTCTAATTCTCCCACATATTTCCTCAAAGTACCTAATATGAAAATAAGGGTTCTCATCATCTTTCCCTAAGAATATAGGGATCATCTGAAGAATACTAGGTTTTATCTCGAAATTAGCCGTAGTGGCTGGAAATTTAATGCACGAAGCTCGGGTGGACCTAGTTGGGAACATGTAATCTTTCAAAGTTTCCATTGCTGGCACAACTGAAGTACTAGGGGTATTTCCCTCACGAAGAGACAGATTCTCAAAACTGAAGTTTCCAAAAACAGGGCTCTCAAAAGAAGAGTCTTCGAGCTCCCCGCCTTCACAAGAAGAACTACTAGGTTTTTCACTAATCAATCGACCTAGAGTGTTTCTTTTCCAAGCCCGCTCTTTAATAACCTTGGGCATACACTAGAAAAACAAAAGAAAAAGAAAGAAATACTAAAAGGAAGGGAAGTTCTATGCAAACACAAACAAGGATGACTCCACCACATCAAACCTACTGATTTCTAGCAAACAAAAAGCATGATGGCTCCACTTAGATTGTTTCTAGACCAGCTTCTAATCCTTCGAAAGGGAATTCATTACAATTTAAGCAAACCCCTCTGGAATCAATCCGAGTTTAAGTAAGTTGAATCGAGACGAGGGAAGCTCAATGGAGCTTTGATACCCAAGGCCTCACCGGCTTTACAAGGCGGTGTATTCAACTCGCAGAAACCATCATGAACTTTGAAGCATGCTTAAAAGAGTAACCAATATTTTTCGAATGACTTTCCTATAGGTGATGTTGAGGAGGTCCCTTTGGAGGAACCTGTTTACCCTTGATTGACCATCGAGGCGATTGTATGTTGTATATTAGTTTTTGATTTCTCTCTTCACCCAGGTACTATCTTTCCAACTCCTCCTCTTGTTATTTTACTTTTGGTACTGCTCTTTCATTAGAAACATTGAGGACAATGTTAGATTTAAGTTTGGGGGTAGGGAAGAACTTTTAGTTTCATTTTTGAAACTTCTAGCGTCACATAGTATCCGGTTAGCTAGATTTACATACGGTTTCTCACCGAAAAGATGGAAATTGGAATTGCTAGGGATAACATTCTTCTGAGATATTAGAGAAAAAGACATTGAGATCTTTGACATTCAGGAGAGAACTTGTTCCTTTTATAGGGTAACCGTGATGGACCTAGCCATCCATGATGGAAAGGCAAGTAGGTCAGAAGGAAATGCCAGAAAGACAAAGCAACCTCACAATGTAGTCTTAGTTACTGGATTACGACTCTCTCTCAGTAGAAACTTATCATCATCAACAAGCGGAGCGACATAAAAATCTATGAAGAAAGTTGAAGATGTTTAAGGTTTGGAAGCAACAATAGAAAAGAATAATTCAAAAAATAAAAATCAAAGTTGAAGATTAAGTTACAAGAGCAAAGAAAATCAAACGATATACGTTGTTGAAGTTCATGATACCAAGACATTACAAGTTGTGAAGATCCAAGTTCTAAAGTCCTTCTCTAATGGCCATGTAAATTGTTGTCTTTGTTTCAAAAAAAAAAGTACATTTAAATTTTGTTTAATAAGGCCATAGGGAAGTAGAAATCTATAAGGAAGTTTCAAGCAAGAAATCGAGGAGAAGAGTTAATTGTCAGGGTTCTTTGAGGTTCGATAGTTTATCCTCAACAGTTGAAGCCGAAGAAGACGTTGTTTCTAATGAGAACAATGAGAGAGTCGAAGAGAGATGCATATTGGTTGCTTTGTTAGTCCGTTTTCCATCTGGCACAAGATCTTTCTAGAACTGGTTCAACTCATCACACGTAATTAATCCAGCCGTATAGCAGATGTCCCTCTCATTTTTATTTCTCTCCTAATCTTATCCAGTTGTAAAGAGGACACATCTTACAATGTTTATCTAGCTGTGTAGCGGATATCTCTTTATCTAGCAGTGTTGTGGATGTGTCTCCCCTATTCTTTGTTCAGCTTTAGAGCTGGCACCTTTAATTTCTCTGGCATTCTAGTTACTTGGAGATAGGTTGAGAATCTGTATGTCCTCATAGCTCTTTGGATACTTGTGACCAATTAGAAGTCATGGTTTTGTGGGTACACCTCTGGTAAACCCTCCCGAGACTATATCTCGGTCACTAGGGCCACCTAGTGAGTTAGGCTTTTATTTTTATTAATTTTGCTCCAGGACTAGCAAATAATAGGTTTGGGGGTATTTGATAGACGCATTTTTGTGTCTGAATTGTCCTCAGTGTCTCTATTGCTAGTGCTTGATTATGTACTTATTATGGTGTTTTTATGTTTGTGTAGGTGTTTTTGGAGAAATACACTTGTATGGAAAAAGTTGCTCAAAAAGTGCTATTTGGACCCCAGAGGACATTTGCTATATGGACCCCAGATTTGTCTAAGGGGCACCCAAGGTTATGCGAAGCCCAAATTCATCCTCAGCACCCAAATTTGTCCTCAGAACCCATCTGTTATTCGCACCCCATAACAGGATAAGGGGCACCTCTCATCTTCACCGTTTGAATACAGTTTTGGCGGGAGAATTCTTCACCGCATGCGTAATTCTCTGGATCGATATTTGGACGAGATTCTTGAGGAGTTTGTCCTGGATATTAACTGGCATCAATCTTGTACGACAAAACAGGGTTGGTAGTACTTTTTGAATCAAGAAAATAGGAGATAAGCACCAGTTTTGGATAATACTGGAGGATTAGTTTTGGATATTCTGTTGATGATTTTGAAGATACGTGGGACCTGAGATGAGAGATTTGTATGATGTTTAATTATATCTAAATTTTGAAAGAGGATTGGAGAGAGTATAGCAGCCGCATGAGATAAAAAGGGAAGATATCCTCTCCTTTTACAAAACATAGCATTCACGTACGGGAGAGATACTCTGGATTCTGTGGAGATATTTTGGAGAGTTTGCATGTCCCTACAGAGTGTTGACTCAATCATATGCGTGTACCAGCATGTTTAGAGTGCATCTGCAGCATTTTAACGCATGGGAAGGCAAGAAGGGAAAGAAAATATTTTCTTTACTGCCTGAAGTATGAAGAGATTATTTGGAGTAATGAGGAGATATTCGAAGGCATGTGTAGTATATATAGAGTGTTGGAGTATCAGAGAAGGGTACGGAGAGTTTGGGAAGGCTTTGGAACATCACAAAGGCGAAACACGATCACCAGAGAAAACTGTTGCTGTTGCTGCCATTGAAGAACACGAAGAACATTGACCCACAGAAGCAGTCGTTTTTGCTACAGTATTTGCGACTGCTCAGCGACAGTCTTAGAGCTACAGTAACAGTGACACATCCTTTGTATCGTTCTTTGGTTTGAAGCAATTATAAGCATTACAAACCCGGTTTTGAATTATTTCTCCCTTTTCATCATTTGTAAACACCATTTGAGCAATGAAATCAACTTTTGAGCGTGTTTCAAACATGATAATGAGCTAAATATCCCACAACCAAGGCAATGAGGAAGCTATTTACGCATGAATAATTGGTAACTATTTTATTTTCTCTAATTTATAATTTATAATTCACTCAATCGTTGCTTTTGCAGAGTTTTAAATTGTTTGCATAATTTTCTTAATTAGTTGTGATTCAATCTGATAGGTTATACTTTGTTTAGTCAATTGATAATCTATGCTTAGGGAATACAATTGATATTTGAGAATTTTCCTGATTATTTGTGAATTAAGAAATAAGGGACTTAAAAGATAATTAGAGTTTTGGATTATTTGCCATAATTTATTCATGTGTGATAGGGGAATCAGTGTCTTAGTTATTCATAATAATCTTGAATTAAGTTTTGTTTGTTTTTAAATTTCATTAAATCTAAAATCTTTTGCTTTCACAAGTCTCAACAAACTTTTTATTACAACTCAATTTGAAATCACATCAAGCATTCATTAGATCTCTCAAGATAAGGGGACGACGGAGATTATGCCTTGGCCCGAACTTAACAGACTTAAACATGGCTAGCCGGACCTCAAATTTAAGTGAAGGGATCCGCTCCGATTATTTTGACATATTATATAGAATCTTTCAACTTAAAAAATAAATCGTTTATCATTACACAAACCATGATTACCGATTTCCTGATTTAAATATAAGGGCTAATTTTCTTCATGCGTGAACTCTTGGACACGTGGTTTCAAAATTATGAGGTGGGTTCATGGAGATCTTTGTTTAGATATGTGGCTAAAGGTAGATGCAAATCTGTTAGAGCATTGCTCGGTTGAACTCACCAAGCGTTGGTATGTCAAGGTTGGTTGTCATATTATAGTGTCAAAACTCATCTAGAGTCGATTGATTAAATACTAGAGTCAACTTCGTTTAGGTTAGATTAGAAAGTCTAGGAATATTGACTTGAAGAATTGGAAGAATTAACGACTACAACGACGACATCAACCTTCCACTTGAGGTTAGTAATATTGACTTGAACTTGTTTCAATTCCTAATGTATCTTTCAAGTCGTGCTATATTGAAAACATAACATGTGAAGCTGTATATATTTTTATAATACTCTAGTGATGAGACATGATCATAGTAGTACGGTCATAGTATTAAGGGATTACATAAAGAAGTATAACGCTTATCTTTTGAACTTCGTAGATATGACATCGACATAATCTTGTATACAGTTTTATGATTATATGTATGGGTTTATGCTGAAGATTCCATCATAGGAAGTAGGTTCGTGAACATGTTTCATGAATTGAAAGGATAATCAATAGGTATATTGGTCCGGTTATTCATTACATATTCTTTAGATGACCAATATGTGTGAGTTTGTAGAACCGGTCTTAACTCAGGTTATGTATCTTGGTATAACCGATCACAATACCTAGACTTTTGATTTGGTATGACCGGTTCTGGAAATTGGTGTAACCGATCCTAAGTAATCACCATAAGATGGTATTATCGATCTTTTTAATTGGTGTGACCAATCATAAAAAGTTGTGTGACTGATCCTTGTAATTGGTATGACCAATCCTAGTGACTGATACGACCGATCACAAGTAGGTACCGTGTTTAGGTGGAAGCGATCCATGTGATTGGTATAACCGATCCGAACCCATGTATGTGACTTGGTAGGACCGATCACAACTAACCATTGTGACTTGGTATGATCGATCACATAATAGTCTTGGAATTTTAGTAGAACCAATTCTAAACTTGGTTGGAAGTGTGGTAGAACCGATTCTAAGATACAAATCCGATTTTTCATGAATTACATATTTTCTTATGAATCTTTGTAGTTTCAGAATTAGGATTGTTGTGTAAAGATGTCAACATACTTTGAACATGAGCATTAACACTTATCATTTATTTTTCAAAGATAATCCTTGGTACTCAAGGTGATCTTGTACCGAAATAAATTAAGAATCTTTTAATTAAGGTTTTTGGTTTTATATGCTTTAATTACCAGCAATTAATGCATAGCTCTAGAGAATAAAAATTAGTAATGTGCATTTACTAATTGGAGATTTTGTATGAGAGATTTCGGAAAATAATGGACTGCATTTATTGGAATTAGGAAAAACGAATTTGGGCATTCATTGCATATCTTAAGAATATTTTCGGTTTTGGAAATTCCTTGGTGTCCTAACAACCTTGGTCTATAAATAGCTAAGTTTGCATTTCTAGCAAATTATCCTAAGATCCAGGCAAACTTCATTTATTGTTATTTCTGGTGGAGCCGTCTAACCGGAGAGGAAAGTATCCTAATTAGGTGAAATCTCTTACGACCACTCGTTTAAAGACTTATGTGGGATCAAGAAGCTCTACGGGCACCGTTGGTGGGAAACTAGATAATTGCAGTATTATTAGTCTTTCGATTATTGATTTGATTGACTAACGGTTGTTGAAACTTTGATTGCACCTAGTTCGTTTATTCCTGAGAATCTTCTATTCTGATATAAGATTCACTCAGACTAGATCAAAGTATCGACGAGATTCTTAGAACTTTTGTTAGATCTAAAGACATCTTGTGATGATCCATTGTTAACAGACTCTGTTTTGTGTGTGATTGATCACAAGAGGCTTCAAGTGTTATTATGTGGGTATTTGAAGGAAATAGAAGATTTGAAGACGAAGAAGCATTCTTGTCAGTTTTCGTATCTCGTGGATTTAGTGAGCAAACCTTGATCGGCTGGGATCCAACTAGAATCGGTTTATCTTTGATAGACTTGATTGATTAGTTGCCCGAGATCGACATCACTTTATAGTTTGTCTTTGAGATCTGTATTGATTTATTGCGAATCTAAAGATTGATTATTTTTGTATTCAATATTTAGATTGATCTAACCAGAGAAAGGAGTTTATTAGAATAAACATAAGAGCCTTTGTCAACGACTCAATAATACCTTTTAGCAAGATTGATTAGCGTGGTTACCAAAAAGATTCTTCCTTTGCTGTTTGGAATACAATCCAAAGGACTTGTTATTCACGTGCATGACTCTAGAAGTCAAAGGCGCATTTGCGATTTGTGATTTTGTATAGCGGCTTAATTCTGAGAGTATTCAAAACTGGACTAGGTCCCGAGGTTTTTCTGCATTTGCGATTTCCTCGTTAACAAAATCTTGTTGTGTATTTTACTTTGTTTTCCGCATTATAATTGTTATTATAATTAAGTAAAATACACAAGTACGTTAACTTTGTAATACTTGATATTGATCCTATAAAGTTTCGGCTATTACCGAACCTATTATCAAGTACACACTTTGTTGTCGTATCGTCTTGATCTTGTATCCATAGTCAATCACACAAGTGATCTTGTTGTTGTATTTTCTCGATCTCGTATCCATAGACGATCAGACGAAGTGTGAACCGAATTGTCGTATTGTCTAGACTATGTCCATAGACGATCACATTCGGTAGAGGACTTATAGGTGAATAAATAAAAGATTGTGGTGTATTTGGGTACCCTCATCTTTTCAAAATATAAGTCTCATGATAAACTCAGGTGAAACATTGGTCATTCCACTTGGTTTCGAGTCTCTTGATACTCAGGTGGAATATTGTTCATTCTACTTGGTTCTAAGGAATGTTAACAAATGAATATGGGGGGTTAAACAATATCAAAGACACAAAGAGATTCTGAATTAATTTTTTTTATTTAACTTCTTCATTATCTAATGAAAGTGTATATACGCTGAAGATCTGTTAGAGCACTGCTCGGTCGAACTCGCATGGTTGCTATCTCAAGCATGTTTGTCAATGTTAGTGATCAAAACTACAAGCATTGATTTCTAGTCTACCATAGCTAAGTCTCGGACTAGGATAGAAAGTGTAGTTGAGCTCAAGACTCCATGGAGATCATCATACAAAGACGAAGAACTACTCAAGGAACTGGTGGAACTTCATACACTAAAAGGTATGTGGAGACTTGAACTTATCTATCACTCAGAAGTCTATCTACTCTATCTCCTATCTTGAAACAAAATTCGTTTTGCTATATAGACTTTGATTATACACATTTGCTATTTCGAGACGAGTTTATCTCGCTTATCTATTTCTCAAAATATGTGTTGGTAAGCTTTCGCTTTGGCCAAGTTCATCTTTACTAGTGACGAAAGTCATGTTATGTTTCAATTACTTGAAAATGGCTTTGACGAAAAATAGTTTGTGAATAACAACTAATAACGTCCTCTAAGAATGTTTCAATGATTGAAATGAGAGTTTAGATTATATAACCATTGTTGGATATAAGCATTGTGTGGTAACACATACATGTATAAGTCCTTATTCCTTGAACCAAAGTATGCGTACTTTGCTGCTCAGGAAAACAGGAACAGAGTCCGCGAACCCAGTCCGCGTACTGTCAGAGGTTCTCTTCCCGAGAAAATCTGCTGGAGTTTGTGAACTATTTACAAACTTATTCTGGGTACTTAAGTCCGCGTACTTAGGTTGTTTATTTTCTAAAAACGATTATTTTTGAACTTATAATTAAATTAACTAAGGAATGCAAGTTTGCAAACCGTGGCTATAAAGTTCATGAATCGATTCGAGTGAATCAAATCGTTTTTTCTTCGATTGTGTCTTGTATACTTCTATAATATCTAAGCAATTGAACAACTCTCTAACTAGTTCATTTGAGTCATTTGAACTAGTTATGGTAAAGAAGAATATGGTTGATATGAAAGTGCTCATATAGCTAACCATTTGGTTAACTACTATTGAACCAACTAATGTACATGTTTGGTTACAGTTACACAAACCTAAAATCGTGCATTTAATTTGTGTGTAACAAGCTAAGTTTTAGATCTAACGGTTGAAAGATATTGGCTTGAATCTAATCAGGTTTTCATCTAACGGTGAATATCGAATGCTTTGTTACTAAGCTAACATTGATTCCAAACCCTGATTTGAAAGATTATATAAGGGAGAACTCTAGCAACTGGGAAACCTAATCCCTACACCTCCTATGTGATACTAGTTGTATTAGATAGAGTCGATTCTCCTTTAACCTTAGGTTTCTACCGAGACCTTGTAGGTTAACGACTTGAAGGCTTCATTGGGATTGTGAAGCCAGACCGATACTACTTTCTTGTAGTTGTGTGATCTGATCTTGTAGCTTCTATCGTATTGAGTACAATCGTAACGATTGGCTTGAGATGAATATCTCCGATAGGCAAGATATAAAAGTAATCACAAACATCTCCGTCTCATCGTTTGTGATTGCACAATATCTTCTTTCGCCGCGTCGATTAAGATTATTGTGAGGTTATTGATGATACTGAGCTGTCCTTTGGGAATATAAGTCTGGTTTATCAACTGGTTCCTGTTCACCTTGATTTATCAAAATACGGAACAAAACTCATGTGGGAGACAGATTTATCTATTACCGTGGACTTTTCTGTGTGATACAAATTTGTTTATTGAAGTCTTCGACTTTGGGTCGTAGCAACTCTTAGTTGTGGGTGAGATCATCTAAGGGAATCAAGTGCGTAGTATCCTGCTGGGATCAGTGACGTAATGAGCGCAATTGTACCTTGGAACAGTGTGAGATTGATTGGGTTTCAACTACAGTCCAGACCGAAGTTAGTTCGTAGTAGGCTAGTGTCTGTAGCATCTTAATACAGTGTGTGTTCAATCTGGACTAGGTCCCGGGGCTTTTCTACATTTGCGGTTTCCTCGTTAACAAAATTTCTGGTGTCTGTGTTATTTATTTTCCGCATTATATTGTTTATCTTTATAATTGAAATATCACAGGTTGTGCGTTTGAATTAATCAGTTGGGAAATCCAACCTTTGGTTGTTGATTGAAATTGATTGATCCTTGAAAATTGGTCTTTGGTACCGTTCAAGTGATTTCTCTTGTATTCAATTAGACTCTCAGATTTCTATTTGCTTGAGTAAGAATTGAATCGAGAAATAGAGATATAACTCTTTGATATACTTTATTAAGATTGAGTCTAGTTGATTATCTTGAAAGTATATTGGAGTTAGTCCATACAGATTGTTAATCGAAATATTGGGTGTGGTTGTTGTACCCACGCTTTTTTCAATTGGTATCAGAGCAGGCAAACGCGTTTAAAGACCTTACAAGTTTGTGTTATTAGCGATCTGACTCTATGGACAGGAATTATATCTCCATAAACGTACCACCAGTCTTCGATGGCTCAAACTACCTATGCTGGAAAATTGCTATGCGTGCTTTTATTCAAGCTCGTGATTTTCAAACATGCGTACATGTTATTAATGGCTATGAACCTCCGGTTAATATAGAAGGCGGTGTACATATAACGAAGGATATTGGTAGATATAGCCCAGAAGAAGTTCTTCCTGCAAAGAAAAATTCTGACGGCTTAAATGCTATCATACATGTCATTACCCCAGATCTTCAGCACCATGTGACTATATGCACAAAGTCTAAGGAAGCCTGGGATATCTTAGAAATCGTATTTGAAGGAAATACCAATGAGAAAGAAGCTAGGCTTCAAAACCTTAGTTCTGATTTGGAAAACCTTTGTATGGCAGATGAAGAAACGTTTGATGAGTTTAATCACAAAGTGTCTGAAATTGTTAATGCATCTTTTGCATTGGGTAAGACTATTCCTGAAAAGGACATTGTGATGAAAATTCTCAGATCGCTGCCATCTAGATACGATTCTAAGAAGCATGTCATCGTTGAAGGAAATAATCTCGCAACACTTTCCAGAAATACTCTGGTTGGGAAGCTAAATATCTTTGATAATGAGCATACGTCCAAGTCTAGTAAGGATGTTACTTTTAAAGCACAGAAGAACACTAAATTACTTGATAAAAGTAAAAGTGTTTATATCTCTGAAGATGATCTTTCTGAGGCTGATTTATCAGATGAAGATCTTGACAAGTCAGTCTCGTTGATCACAAGACAATTTAGGGATCTTCTTTTGAAGAGAAGTAAACGGTTTTCCAGAGATAAATCCAAGTCGTCAGATAAACCTCATAATCTTGTTCCTCCTAAAAATAGGGATAATGATGAAACTGATGACGAGAATATGCCTCAGTGCTTTAAGTGTAAAGGTTTTGGTCATTTTGCAAATAAGTGTCCAAATCGAAAGAAATACACTGGGAACAAAGGTCTTGTTGCAACTCTTGATGAATATCTGACAATTATGATTCTAATGAAGACGAAAAATCAAGTGTTGCACTTATTTGTGAAAATATTGATTTTGATAACTGTAGCAATACATACATCAATCTTGATATTCTTCCAGAAGAAAACTCAACCAATCTGGAAGATAAAATTGACCTTTTTATTGGAAACTCTGTGTATAATGTTTCAGGTCCTACTATGTGTCTAGCAGCTTGCACATCTCAGATACATGAATTATATCCAAGATTGAAGTGCTCATATTGTTCACTCAAACGTCATGAACTATCAAAGTGTTACAATTACAAACACAAATTGAGACATGTCAACAAACTTCAACGAAGAGCAAATCGACTAGCAAACAAGCTTAAACTTGCTCAGAAGACCGCTGAGGTATGTAAGATTTTATCTTCGTTTAAGAAGTTAGTTTCCAAGGACAAAACAAGACCATTAGAGAAGAAATTATGGTCCAATCGTTTTGATAGACAAAGGTCTGGGAATTCCTCTCAAGAGGAACATGATAGACAAATTGTTGTTCACCACAACACAACCTCATTGTGTTGATTTGTTGATCTTGTCTCATGTGCCTGATCAAAAGAGACAAGGTTGTGCACCTCTCAGGCTTTAGGAAAAGTTTGTTTTCTTCTTTTCTTAGTTTTGTTGTTTTTGGAATTCCCTGTCTATCAATGAAGGAGGGTTATTCTCGACAATTCTAATCTTTCTAGGGTTCAGAATTGTGCATGCACGAACCTGTTAAAGGTTGCGTAACCCTACATTCCTTTTTTCCTTCCCTGAAACTTCTTTTATCTTAAGACTACTTGTTGAGTTATTGTGATTTCCTCTTACAAACCCATACGTTTATGGATACTCCAAGCATCATGTCTTCTGATGGAAAAGATGTTGATATGATTGTCAAGCCATCAATAATGAAGGAAAAAGAAAAATCTCTATTACCTCCGACATTGAAAAGAAAAAGAAGGAGTGTGAGGAAGCCAAGAGTTGTTCCTTCAAATTCTCAGAAGTTTTCTGATGTTCTTGAAGTTTTGAAGGAGACACGAAAGGAGATTCAACAAATAAAGGCTTTGGTGTTTAAGACTCATGAGATTCAGAAGGCCATGGTTCAGTCAAGAAGGTTTATTGATATTAACTCCTATCTTCATGAAATTTATGTCCTAATGACTGTTGACGACAAGGAGTTCGGGGACGATAAAGAATCCTTCAAAGGTCTTAACATCTACTAAATCTTCTGTTGAGAATTTTATTTCTTATTTTTGTTTAGAAGAATAACTAGAGTTTGGAATAGCCATTATAGATATTACACATATCTATGTCCAACGTTTTCATCTTTATTGTTTTTAGATTTATTTGTCTAAATTCTAAAATTGTTTGGAAGATGATTTTTGCAGTATTAATATTTATGGTTTTATATATTGCAATTGATTATGAAATATGTGTGTTTGCGTCCGCGAACTATGGTTGTCTCGTACCTTGTCAAAAGTTAAGTCTTTCGTATGTCGATATGCATGTATTGATAAAAGAATGAACGGACTTTTGACATTACAAAAGTTTGAAACCTATTATGTCATTATGCAAATATTGATGGAAGATAGGATGAACTTTTGTTTACAAGGATTATGCCTGTTGTGTGTCATTGTGAAAATAGTGATGGAAAATAGATAGAATCCTTGTCTATTCCGCAGTATTGATCTTTCCTGATCCATATTATATGTATATACTGTGCGGCTCCGTAAGTTCTCTTATGTCGAGCCTGACCAATTGAATTGATCACACTCTTGTGGTAATTTAATTGTGTATTCCGATTAAATTAATCATGGGTTTTCTTGTGGTTAATTTAATTGAGTATTTTTTGGATTCAGATTCATACTCGTATGTGATTTGTTATGTCCAAAGAAATCCTTCTTTTCTTATCAAATTAAGGTCGCTCTTGTTGTTCTTTCGGGAATGACATTTTATGGAGGGGAGTTTGATGAGTGCCAAATATTGCATATTTCAACATTTTATCGGCAATTATCTCATCTTTTGTGCTTTAAAATCATATATTGTCCCAAATTCTGTGCTTTCATTATTTTCAAGAATAAATATGTTTACTAATTAATTTTGTGTTTTTAGGTACTAAATAAAGCTTGGATGAATTGAGAAGCCAAAAGAGCATAGGAATGGCGGCTAGCAACAATCGGAAGAGAAACAACGAAAGGCTCCCGTGAGAAGGCTGTGAAGAGCGAAGGAATAACGCGTAAAGACCTACCGCAATCCGTCTGCACTCGCTCCGCAAGCCGTTTGCAAAGCCTAAACCGATTCATGGGCTTGGTAGAGAACCCCAAAACCCGAATCCAAAATCCAAACCCGTTCCTAACCTGAGCCGTCAGAGTTTACTTAGTTTCTCAGCATCCAACAACTCATCCATGCAGAACATCAATATCTGAAGAAACTGCTCAACACCCAAGCCTCCTCATCTTCTTTTCCCTGTCGAACAGAAACTCAATCTTTTCCCCTTCATTTCTCATTACTTCTCTTGCAGAACCACCAGTACCACCTCATCCATCTCCCCGACCAATTCTGCTCTCAACTTCTATCATAAACACCATCAATTAAGCCTCTAATTACTATCTCTCTCAACCTTAGGTTTGAGAGAGATAGAATTAGGGTTATCTTCTCCAACAGCTGGAAGAGTAGGTTTGCAGAGATGAAATTGAAGAGGGAAAACGCGTTTTGGTAAGTGGGTTTTCATTAAATTATCGAATTGAAGAGGAGTTGAGAAGAATTTGTGTATAAATAGGGGATTATTTCTCTGTAACAAGATATCGAAGGCTAGCTGGTTCAATTAGTTTCTTAATACAATTGTTTTCATCCTGTTCATCATGTTCTAATTTCATTTGCTAGGGTTTAGATGAAGTCCTAGCCTGCTGCTATGTTATTCATACTTTGTGTGTTGTTCTTGAATGTTTAAAACTGCTTAGGATAAAATTGATCATAGTGCTTCAACATTTTGCTCTCACAGTGTATGCCATGTATCCATTGTAGTTAGAATACCACTGTGTTGATTGTGCTGCAACTCATGCTAAACCAGACTATTATTGATCCTTAGATTAGTTGTGCTTTAACTAGATAGTTAATGCTTTGGAGAAATACCTTAGTTGCGATTAAATTATCCATTGGAGAAACACCTTAGATACAAGGTAAACTTGAATCTGTTTTAAGGACAAGAATAATACTACCAGTTGAATACATAGTGTAGGTTAGTGGTGGATTTGAAGGCCCTAGTATCCACATTCTCAGTGTTTACACCCTGTGTTATTTGCATCTTTTACTTCTATTTACTTTCTGTTTTGAGAATATCTCGTCGTATCGACACAGACAAACCCCTTTTGGTTACTCTCTGAATCAGTTGTAGTAAGACTTAGGTTCCAATTTACACCCACCTTGTCCCTGAGGATCGACCTGTATTTGCACTATACACAATAAGGCATTGTGCATTTTCAGTTTATTGTAGGTACTCTTTACAGACCTACCAAGTTTTTGGCGCCGCTGCCGGGGACTCGGTAGCGGTGTAGCTGAGGTTTCTTCTTCACTTTACTGATTTTTAGTTTACTGCTGTATATATATTGTTAGATTTTCCTTTGTTTTTCTGTTCTTGTAGCTGTAACTTGTTCTATAGCATATTAGTTGTAGTAGTTGGTGTAGTTTTTCTTTTAACCTGCATTCAGTTTACTTATACCAGCATCATTGTCTTAGCAAAATCATCTTAGTACTGCATTTTGTTTAGCATATTAAATCTTTTGCTGTGTTCTTTAGTTTAATAGTTCGTTATCATCTGCTACTACATCATAACTTAGTTAATCCATTTGCATATATATATATCTTGCATCACTCCTAGCTGTAATTTTTAAACTTCAACCATCTTTACTCAAATCTGCATCTCAGTATAAGTATTAGTTGTAGGTTTGATTTTTCAGTCACCACATCATCATATAACTTGCATCCTGTCCCGTAGCTTAGTTTGTACTTATAGTTTACAAGCATCTATCGCCCTGTATAATATCCATTCAAGCATATCGCTTCTATAAGATAAGCATACAACATCCATTTATTTATAATCTACATTTTAGAATTAGTATTAGCAGTAACTTTTCATTTTCAGTTAATCCATTCTCTGTAACATATTTTTCTCCTAGTTTGTTCTGTTGACCTGTATCATACACCATTTCTGTGAATTTAGGCAAGTCAAGTCATTTAGTTGCATTCTGTAAATCAGCTGCATTATTATAGGTTAAGCATTGTAGTAAGTAATTGTACTTTCTCCATAGTTGCATATTTTGTCAACCCCGGTCAGTCCTAATAAGCATAATAGCTATTCCTTTCCCAGTGTAAAATATCACATTTCTACATTTTACAACTTTTCCATTTGTTGCTTGCATACGGACTGTCCTAAACACATTGTCATGCAGTAAATTACTTTCAGTTCGTTTATACGAATATTGATATTGCGATAAACTGCACATTTCTGAGTACTGACATCCTATCCTGAGTAGCCAGGTAAGTGTAAAGCTGAGAACAAATCAAGGAAAACGAGAAAAGGAGAACAACGCAGCTGTTAGTGGGGCTAAAACCAGTTGGTCATTCTCGAACCTCATTATACTTTATATCCGTATGAATGATAAACCATGATAGTCTGATACACTAGCTGCCCTACTGAGCATTATACCACACCTGCAATTTTTGATATCCATAAGCATGATTTTGCGAAATTTGTGATTTGTGATTTCACTAAGAACTCCTTAATCTCGGCAGAACCTCTTTCTGTGTGTATTCATCCCTGGAACTGATTGTCATCCCTATAAACATTACTCTTCTGAGTTGTGACATTTGCTTGTTTTGTAACCAGTACACCAATTTGAATTTGTCTGCAAGAATCTGAGAACTAGTTTTTCAGTCCCAAAAACATGAGCCTGTGATATTTGAGTTTTGCATTGGTTAGCTGAGTTTGTTATTGGCTGTACTAAACTTGAATGATTGTGAATCTCTGAAGTTGACTGTCATATTCATAAGCATTAATCTGGAATGTGCAATGACTGTCTGTTGAACTAGTTTCCCTGGTACCTTTGTGCATGAATCTGTGACACATGAGTAGCATGTTTACCTGCTAAATCTGTTGTGTTCTGTGGACTATCTAAATTCTGAAGCATACGTACACAAACTCATTAAAAGTTTTGAGCAGTGCTGCTTGTCCATTCGATACAACATAATAGTTCTGTGTGCATCGTATAGTTACTAGAACTAGCTTTTGATTCTCAAGACTCTGTTGCCCTGAATTTTGACTCTCTTGGTTGTTAATTCTTGTCTCTGTAATATGCTGATAGGTATGCATGATAGGCTATGATTGTTTCCTTTCGTGACCAAACTAATCGTCTAGTTAGAATCCATCGAGAGGACGTAGTCGACATACCCAGTTCTGAAGTAGATAGCCCTGACCAATCTGAGACCATGGGTGAAGAATTAAACCAGGACCGTAGTATCAAGGAGTATATGTACCCAACTAGGGAAAGCCAACCCTCTTGCATCATTCTACCAGCTGATGCTGGTCGGTTTGAACTGAAAGCAAGCACAATTCATATGTTGCCTGTGTTTAGAGGGGTTGATGCTGAAAACCCCTACCACCATGTCAGAGATTTTGAAGATATTTGTGGGACTCTGCGTTTTAACCAAATGCCGGAAGAGTCTCTGAAACTGAGACTGTTTCCTTTCTCTTTGAAAGAAAAAGCTAAGTCTTGGATGTATGCCTTAGAACCACAGTCCGTTAGAACATGGGATGAGCTTACAAAAGAATTTTTTAAAAAGTTTTTCCCTAACCATAAGACTGCGACCTTTCGTCAAAGTCTGAATGGTTTGTGCAATTAGATGGACAGACTCTAGCAAATATCTGCAGAGATTTAATGAATTATTGCTCCAGTGCCCTCACCATGGTTTTGAAAAATGGAGACTTGTGTAAATTTTGTATGAAGGTCTAGATGTTGCCACCTGAACCATAGTTGAGTCAATGTGCAATGGTTTATTTATTGACAAGAGTGCTAATGAGGCTTGGACTTTCTTAATCAAAGTCGCCGAAAAGACTCAGCAGTGGGAGTCCATCAGTGAACCTAAAAAGACTGCCCCTGTTGATAATGTTCGTAGAATTGAGTCCAACTTTGAAGAACATGCAAAGGTTGGATCCTTGGATAGGAGAGTAGAAGTGTTAGAGATGCAGAAGAATGTGAAAACTACTGCCCCTACTCTCCGTGACCAAATTGAAATGGCCACTTGTGCCGCATGCCACAGTTCAGACCACCTAGTGGATAGTTGTCCAGACCTACATGAATTTCAAGAGTCTAGAGTTGAACATGCTAATGCTTTATATCATAAGCAAGAGAACAACCCTTATTCTCAGACCTATAACCCAGGGTGGAGGAATCACCCTAACTTTTCATGGTCTAAGGGGCATGTACAAGGGGGAACAACAAATAATAACCAAGGATATTCATATCTTAGAAATCTCCAAGTACAGACACACACACAGTACCTTGTAGAAAAAAATCCTAGCTTTGAAGATAGTGTCGGTATGTTGACCCAAAATCTTTTGCAACTTCAAAAGACCACAGACCAACATTTCACAAGTCTAGAACTTAAAATGGGCCAAATCTGTGATGCACTAAATGACAGATAAAGGGGTAAACTCCCTAGTCAACCTCAACAGATTCAGAAAAGTGCATTTCAGGCAAGCACGTCAACTTGCGATGAGCCCTCACATAATCAAGTGAATGTTGTCACTACTCTTCGTAGTGGTAAGGTTGTTGAGAACAATGTAGGTGTACCACAGTCAAAAGAGTCTAATTCAGACTTACAAATGCACACCACACCACAGAAAACATCCAGTATAGAAAAAGAATCTGAGCAAGATAGTGACTCTACGAATTCTACTGATGTTAATGTTCCAATATCATCGTCTGTGCCTGTGGCCCCATTTCCTCAAAGGTTGATGCAATAAAAGAAAGGTACCCAATACCATGAGATGTTGGAAATGTTTAAACGAGTCAATATAAATATTCCTTTTCTCGAAGCAATCCAGCAGATACCTGCTTATGCTAAATTCTTGAAAGATCTGTGCACACAAAAGCGAAAGCATCATGTGCATAAGCGTGCTTTTCTTACTGAGCGGGTGAGCTCAATTATTCAAAACAAAACCCCACCTAAGTTTAAAGACCCAGGTAGTCCAACTATCTCTTGTACTATTGGCGATCATACGATCGAAAAGGCTTTATTAGACTTAGGTGCGAGTGAACCTTTTGCCATATTCTGTATATGTGCAGTTAGGTCTTGGGGAGCTGAAACCCACTCATGTTACGCTACAATTAGCGGACAGATCTGTAAAAATCCCTCGGGGTATTGTTTAAGATGTGTTAATCAAGGTTGATAAATTTTATTTCCCTGTGGACTTCATTGTGTTAGACACTCAACCTGTACAAAACCCAGATTGTCATATATTATCATATTCCGGTCATTTTAGGACGTCCCTTCTTGGCAACGTCCAACGCTATCATAAATTTTCGTAGCAGAATATTGAATTTGTCTTTTGGTAACATGACTTTGGAATTGAATGTGTTTCATGTTAACCAGCTACCTATGGATTTTGATGATAATGAATTACATGAGATTAACATGATTGAGAGTCTGATTCAAGACTCATTTCCTGACATCTTATCTGTGGACCCTTTGCAAGCATGTTTAGATAACTTTGACTTAGATCTTTTTGATTCTAAGTACATTAGTGAAGTTCACTCTTTGCTTGAATCTGTAGCACCCATGGGTATTACTAAATGGAAGATTGCAGTGGAGCCCCTTCCACTTTCTGATTCCAAGTCTGAACCATCTCTTGTCGAACCACCTAAGCATTATTTGAAACCATTGCCTAACACTTTGAAATATGCATTAGGTTCTTCTGATACTTTGCCTGTTATTATTGCATCATGTTTAGACATAGAACAGGAAAGTAAGTTTTTAGAAATTCTAAAAGAACATAAAGAGGCCTTAGGTTGGAACATCTCAGACCTTAAAGGTATAAGTCCAACAATTTGCATGCATCACATAAATCTTGAAGAAAACACTAAACCATTTAGGGAAATGCAAAGGAGACTTAACCCCCAACATGAGAGATGTTGTTAAAGGTGAGATTCTGAAATTGCTTGATGCGGGTATCATATACCCAATTCCAGATAGCCAGTGGGTTAGTCCCATTCAAGTTGTACCCAAAAAGTCTGGTATTACTGTAGTTCAAAATGAAATGAATGAGCTAGTCCCCACTCGTGTGACCACAGGGTGGTGAGTCTGCATTGACTATAGAAAATTGAACATAGCAACAAAGAAAGACCATTTTCCTCTTCCCTTCATTGACCAAATGCTAGAAAGATTATCAAGACACAGTCACTATTGTTTCTTAGATGGCTATTCAGGTTATAACCAAATTCACATAGCACCCGATGACCAATCAAAGACCACATTTACATGTCCTTATGGTACATTTGCTTATCGTCGCATGCCTTTCGGGTTGTGTAATGCGCCTGCTACTTTTCAACATTGCATGATGAGCATCTTCTCTGACATGGTAGATAAATTTCTTGAAATCTTCATGAATGATTTTTCTGTCTTTGGTTCTTCTTTTGATGAATGTTTGCATCACCTTACACTTATGCTGATTCGATGTAAAGAAAAGAATTTGGTTTTGAACTGGGAAAAATGTCATTTCATGGTCAATTCAGGCATAGTCTTAGGACACATCATTTACGAAAAAGGCATAGAAGTAGATAAAGCCAAGGTTGATCTCATTCAACACTTGCCTCAACCTTGCTTTGTGAGGGAGATAAGGTCATTCTTAGGCAACGCCAGTTTTTACCGACGATTCATCAAAGACTTTAGCAAATTTCAAGACCCTTGTGTAGTCTTCTTGTATAAGATGTTGCTTTTGTATTTGATGATGCTTGTGTGCGTGCATGGGAAGAACTTAAAACTCTTCTTACATCTGCTTCAATAGTCAGACCACCCGATTGGACCTTTCCGTTTGAAATTATGTGTGATGCGTCTGACTATGTTGTAGGAGCTGTTTTATGTCCACGAGTAGACGAACTCCCTTATGTGATCTACTATGCTAGTAAAACGCTTAATGATGCTCAACTAAATTATTCAACTACTGAGAAAGAATTGCTAGCTGTTGTGTTTGCGTTGGATAAGTTTAGATCTTATTTGATAGGGTCCAAAGTCATCATATATTCTGACCATGCTGCTTTGAAATATCTTCTTTCTAAGAAAGATACTAAAGCTCGTCTAATCCGATGGATACTCTTGTTACAAGAGTTCAATCTCGAAATTCGAGATAAGAAAGGGTCTGAAAATGTTGTTGCTGACCACTTGTCTAGGCTGAATATTGAATTTGTAGATGAATCTTTGTTTATTAGAGAATCATTCCCTGATGAACAATTGATGCTTGTATCTGAGATGCCTTGGTTTGCTGATATTGTTAACTACCTTGCCACTGGTAGAATTCCTTTGCATCGGTCTAAACAAGACCGATCCAAGTTCTTGTCTGAGGTGAAACATTTCTTTTGGGATGACTCATACTTGTTTAAATACCGCCCTAATCAACTCATTAGGAGATGTGTCCCCAATTATGAACAAAGAGATGTCATCTCTTTCTGTCATGACCATGCATGTGGAAGCCATTTTAATGCCAAGAAAACTGCTGCAAAGATCTTGTAGAGTGGTTTCTATTAGCCATCATTGTTTAAGGATAGTCATGCCTTTTGTGTTGCCTGTGAACGATGCCAGAAATTAGGAAGTATCTCAAGAAGAAACATGATGCCCTTACAACCTATTTTGATTATTGAATTGTTTGATGTACGGGGTACTGATTTCATGGGTCCCTTTCCTAATTCTGAAGGTAACTTGTACATTATTGTTGTTATTGATTATGTTTCTAAGTGGGTGGAAGCCATTGCCTCCAAAACAAATAACCATAAAGTAGTTCTTTCTTTTCTAAAAGAAAACATCTTCTCTCGTTTTGGAACACCTAAAGCAATAATCAGTGATGGTGGTACTCATTTTTGCAATAGACCTTTTTAATCACTTATGCGCAAGTATGGAGTCACTCACAAGGTAGAAACACCATACCATCCACAAACCAGTGGCCAAGTAGAAGTTTCTAATAGGGAAATTAAGCATATTCTTGAAAAGACTGTTAATCCTACTAAGAAAGATTGGTCTTTACGTTTAAATGATGCTTTGTGGGCCTATAGAACTGCATACAAAACTCCTATTGTCATGTCCCCTTATAGACTTTTGCATGGTAAAGCTTGTCATCTACCTGTAGAGTTAGAACATCGAGCATATTGGACTGTTAAGAAATTGAACTCTGATCTTGATAAGGCTAGTACCCAAAGGAAACTTCAACTCAATGAGTTGGAATAATTAAGGAATGATGCTTATGATAGTGTCAAAATGTATAAACATAGAATGAAAGTGTTTCATGACAAGCGCATTCTGCGCAATTCTTTCACACCTGGTCAAAAAGTTTTGTTGTACAACACTCGTTTGCATCTTTTTCCAGGGAAGTTACGTTCTCGATGGTCAGGTCCATTCTTGGTACGTACTGTTTTCCCTCATGGAGCTGTTGAAATTGAAAACACAACAAACAAGAACATCTTCAAGGTCAATGGTCAGAGATTGAAACCATTTCTGGAGCATCTTCCACCAGAAGTTGAGATCATAGACTTGGAAAACCCCGTCTATGTGGACTAAACTGGTTCACCTGTGTACATACATATGGACTAAACGTCCATTTTCTTTCCCTTTTCTTTTTCTCTTTGCATAATTTTTATGTGTGCTAACCAAACTTTTTGTCTTGCGCTCATGTTGTTTGCTTTCAAAGCATTCATTCAATTCTGGTTTAGCACCATCCTTTTGCATCTGGTAATCTCTTTCCTTTAAATCTGTTCTACACTATTGTTGATGGTGGTTTTTAGCTTAGAGTTAAAATCGTAAAACCGTACAACTGACATGACGTCACTATGACCATTAGCACATTTATTGAATCGATCAGCATGCCTACGTAAGAATTACCAGGGTACTTTTTTTTACATGTCATGTTCCACGGCAGAACCCTTAACATTGACCGACATCATCTATGTCAAACCCTAATTCTCATGCTACCGCGCCAAAGCATGCCAACCATTCCAGCCGCACCACAATGCCAATGACAAACCATGCCACCCACATCTCCGCGCCAAGGCATGCCAGCCACACCACTGTGCCAATGGCAAACCATGCCAGCCATATATCCGCGCCAAGGCATGCCAACCATGCCAGCCGCACCACTGTGCCAATGGCATACCATGCCAGCCACATCTCCGCGCCAAGGCATGCCAACCTTGCCAGCAGCACCACTGTGACAATGGCATGCCAAACCCTTGGCCCCACCATGCCAATCCAACCGCACCTTGCCTTGGCCCCAACCATGCTAGCCGCACCATGCGCCAATGGCAGGCCAAAACCTTGGACCCACCATGCCAAGCCAACCGAACCTTGCCTTGGCCCCACCATGCCGGCCTTCCCTATGCGGCTACCAAAACGAAGGCGTGCCGCGATCAACGGCTACACTTCCATCCTAGATGCAAATCCTAGCCGTCCAAGGTCGCCAAACAACGCATGGTAACCTTTGGCCTAAAACCCTAGTTTTGGCCACGCCAAGGCATGCCATGCCACATGTGTCAATGGCATGCCAACCACCCTGCCGTGCCGTACCATGCCGGCCTTCCCCATGCGGCTACCAAAACGAAGGCGTGCGACGATCAACGACCACCCTTCCATCCTGGATGCAAATCCTAGCCGTCCAAGGTCGCCAAACAATGCATGGTAACCTTTTGTCCAAAACCCTAGTTTTGGCCACGCCAAGGCATGCCATACCACATGTGCCAATGGCATGCCAACCACCTTGCCGCGTCATACCATGCCGTCCTTCCCCATGCAGCTACCAAAACGAAGGCGTGTGACGATCAATGGCTACCCTTCCATCCTGGATGCAAATCCTAGCCGTCCAAGGTCGCCAAACAACGCATGGTAACCTTTGGCCCAAAACTCTAGTTTTGGCCACGCCAAACCGCGCCAAGGCATGCCATGCCACATGTGCCAATGGCATGCCAACCACCTTGCCGCGCCATACCATGCCGGCCTTCCCCATGCGGCTACCAAAACGAAGGCGTGTGGTAATCAACAACCACCCTTCCATCCTAGATGCAAATCCTAGTCGTTAAAGGTCGCCAAACAACGCATGGTAACCTTTGGCCCAAAACCCTAGTTTTGGCCATGCCAAACCGCGCCAAGGCATGCCATGCCACATGTGCCAATGGCATGCCAACCACCTTGCCGCGCCATACCATGCCGGCCTTCCCTATGCGGCTAACAAAACGAAGGCCTGCAACAATCAACGACTGCTTTTTCATCTAAGATGCAGATCTTAGCCGTCCAAGGTTACCAGCTAACACATGTCAACCTTTGGCCCTAGTTTGGTCGCTCCTAAACAAATCCAAAACCCTGACTTTTGGCCGCGCCTAAACTGGGCCATATTAAAGCCATACTGATCATACTTTCATGCCACTGGCTACCAAACGAAAGGTTGCAATAATCAACGGCTACCTTCCTTATAAGATGCAAAATCTCGACCGTTGAAGGTCACCACCGAGCCGGCAAGTCTCCCAAGCTCAACTTGCCAGACAACAACAACATGCTACATGTTTTCCACGAAAACACCCGAGACATCAACACATGTCACAAACTGGAGGATGCTCATTGGGTATTGGTTTGGCGGTTTACAGCATGCGGCGTACACTACGCTCGTTATAAGAAAGTGTCATAAGGATGAGGCGGTTAGTAAATACAGGGAGTAATGGTGAAACACTTTCTTTTATGGAACATCAATTCCAAGCGTTACTGGTTAACACCTCCTCCCATTTACTCACCCGTTTTCCATTTCTTAATGAGACCAGAGTACGTTTCATTTCGACTTGTATAAATAGGCATTACCTATTTCCACCAAACGAAAAGTTCAGGTCAGGAGGATACAACACTCATAAAACATTTGCTAGCTTTCCATATGTTAGCTTCCCACTTTCTGATACAAGTCGTGAAATAACTACTCTTCCAGAATTAACTATTCTGGTCTTAACACTTTTTTCGCTTCCCTCCCCAAAACCAACCCTTCTCTTTCACTTTGTGACCGAAGCAAGTCTGGAACGACCATTTCTTGGTTTAGGCCGTATTTGTACAGATTGATCTCTCGAATCTAAAGTACACCCTTGCAGAACATTGTTTAGGGTTTAAATTCGTTTCTCACCCACACACCCGAAATTATCAAAATCAACAGAAACCGTTTTCACCCTCAAACAATTGGCGATCACAGTGGGAGATTGATCTTTCCGTTACAATATCAATTTTCGACCATCAATCTCATGCTTCGACCGAGACATCAAGGCGGTAGAAACAGGCGATCCGCTCAGGGATCGACGACTCAGTTACTAGACGACCCGATTATCAGTCTTGACACGGCGAGGGATGACTCGATACTGCCTAGAGGTTAAAAGCGAACGATCCAACCAGGGATCGATGACTATTAGATGAGACGACTAGGGACTTTACACAATCACGGCGGTGCCTCCCGTAAAACTCGGTCTTACACCCGAAAGATTCCCTTTTCATCAAGAGACCTGAAAAACCGAGTAAGTCTTACCTAGACAAAATACATGGTTTGCTATTTCAAGTTTTCACGGGAATGATGAAACCGATAGCCATGTTATGTTTCACCCCATGTCATCTAGCGACACGCAATGCTCACGGTTCCATGGTTTTCCTGGGATTTTTGCGTCACTTGCAATCGTAATCAAGACAACATCATTCCCAAAACAATCCATTCCAAAACAATTCATTCCAAAAGAATAATCCAAAAACCTCAAGGTAACATTTTTCTATCAACCCAAAAATCCAGGAAATCAAAACCATAAACTAGACGTTTCATTTGACTTTCAAAAAAAAAAAAAACTAAAAATAAGATGTTCAGAAGACAGAAATACATTCAAGGAAAGTTTTTCAACAATGGCTTGCTCTTCTTAGCAAGAGCCTCCTTCGTGCTTTGGAGAGCCGCCCTCTTCAACTTCAGCTTCCTGGACAATTTTTCGACTTCCACTTCCTGCTTCTTCACCATCTCCGCAGAAGGACCTTCGACTGTTTCGACCAACAACTTTTCAACCTCAGAGAAACCTTCAACGAACCAAGGAACATTGAACTCGAAGTTTACACACATGTCACGATGGAATCTCCGGCTCGAGATTACATCCTCAGAAACAGTATTACCGGTCACGTTGCATATGTCGTCAATCGAAGACAAAGCTTCCTCCACACGCTTAACCAAGCAAATCGACTAGTAACCTTCTTGGTCGTGGAGATATGTCCGTAGCTTTCCCATATCTTGGTGTATAGAGCCGCATGTTTGGCTGGCACGCTAAATCCCCCGATCAACATATGATACGGATAAGGAACCAGGTATGGAGGGTTGAAAGTGGCGCCTGCGTCTACATCAGCAACCGGCAAGGGATTCCTAGCGACAATTGCACATGCGGCCACTGGAGTACTCTCCATTGTCTGAGTCACAACGACGTTTTCATCTCGATCAACATCCATTCCACGGTCGTCCGGTGCGGCTGTCACAATTGGAGACAAAGTTGTATCACCACCAGTCTCCGTCTCAGGGCCATCTTCAGAAACGGTTTCCCCCTATGACATCACAGATTAGATATTTTCCAAAGAGAAAGAAAAAAAACATGCGAGAGACTCAGTGATTTGCTTTCAGACTGGATAGAGGAAGATTCAACACTGCTATCGGAAGAACTACTCTCTCCATCACTGAACTCTGAGCTTTCATCCTTCTCGGGTTCCTATCGCCACGGATAGGCTCAGCACTTCCACCCTCCGTCTCGAGAAGCGATGTTTTCTGACTACTTGCAAGTTTGGTAAAGGCGTTCACGCTGCTGAGACCCTAGGCAAGATACAAATACAGATACTCAGGAAAGAAACAAGGATATATATGATCCAACTAAAGTCAAGAGTAAAATCACACGTACCCGCATATTGGACGAACTGAAAGTCGGTAGGGATGTCGAAACTGACTGGGAACCATCTGCACGGATTTTAGATCTTTGCTCCTTTACTTGGGGACTATCTGCATTCGGGCTAACGGGTTTTCGCTTGGGCGAAGAAAGATCCCTCAGCAGTGGATGCTCCGCTAAAACCGCAGGAGAAGGCTTACCGCGACGGTTTTCTACCACATCATTCACGAATCCATGGAAAACGACAAACTCATCCTGCCAAAATATGTTATATTTGGAGGTTGTTGATGGATTTTGTTCCGCAAGCAGGAAAGGAGACTTTTACCCGACACAAGAACAGTAGCATCGAGAACAGTTGGAAACGAGACTTCTGGAACAACCGGCTGACGAACAAGTGGGACCCCTTGGTCAAAACCCATATGCCGAGCCACCTTATAGACATTGTAAGAGACTGCTTTGCAAGATCCTCGAAATAAAGACAGCACATAATCGGGCGTGCAGCTTCGCATGAACACCATCTCTCCAACACTCATATCCTCTTTATCAGAAGACAAAGACATGCTCGGAGCAGGAGCAAAGGTACTGATCTGAGTTATGTACGTACGCACCAGAGACGATGGACGAAAATTGACCATGTGCGAGTTGTCAAGGAATCCAACCAGGTTCGAACCAATCTTTGGGCGCCTATTCGACCAGCGCAGTATCCTAGAGCCTCCCCAAGACTCGGGAAGTACGACCAACAGTTTTGGAGCATAACTTTTGAAGTGCTCTCACATCCACGCTTGGAGAAAGGCGACATGAATATACGAATCCACTTTCATGTAACCATTTGAAGCGCACATGTCTGAGACCAGATGATCCAAGTGTGTGTACAGAGAACCAAGAAACAAGCCGCCAATAGGGAGAACGACACCTTTTGCCAATTTTATGGCAAACTTGATAAGTTCCTGTCTTATCTCCTTCTTACCCGAGCCGTCATCGAAAATATCTCTGGATAGCCAAAGAGCCAAGAACGCCGCGACATGAAGCGTATTATTCTTCTGATTCGGCTCCAACTCATCGGGAAACCACTGAGACACCCACCAGCCATAGAAGCACCTCGTCTCGTTTTCTTTCCGAACGAATTATTTTGATTTCGCAACCAGAGCGGCGCGCATTTCTTCTTCATCTGAAGACAATTTAACATCGAGGTTTCCTATTACAAGAAGGTTCAGCAACACGGCCATGCTCTCTAAGGAGATAGTCATTTCACCCCACATGCATATGGTCGTGTGAGTGTATGGACACCATCTGGAAATAAAAGCAACCAAGCCTGGAATATCTTTCCTAATTTGAAGCACTGCGGAAGCCGCGACGACATCTATGATCTGCGCCTTGGTCAAAATGGCTTTTACACATTCCTAGCTCATCATGAATCGCATCCATTTCTCAAAGGGACGCAGCGGACTCAGGGAGATTTTAAAGTCAATAGGAGAAGCATGATACTCTTTCCTCTGAAGACAAAACCTTATTACACCTCCTGGCCGAACCGACCGGACCTCTCCTTCACTTTCCTGACCAGTCAGAAGAATCGACACATACTTGGGATGATTTCTGCTAATCGTGGCGGATGTTGTAAAAAACTCATCATCTATGTTCGGCTTGGAATTGCCAACATCTTTCGGTAGGCAAAACTTTTCTCAAATGACATCCTAACGAAAATTCTCTCACGCTACTTCCTTCCACCTTCGAAATAACTACAACGGAACAATACGAGGAGAAATTATTACGGAACGTGCATGGAAATTATTTTATCAAACACAGGAGATCCATCCTGTACGCAAGCCAATTTGTTTCAAAGTCATAATGCGCATAGGCAAAGAAATGGGGATTGACAGACCCTGCATCACCACCTCATGCCAAGACCATACCCTGCAGCGGGAAATTTGCGCCCGGCCGAGGAGGCGCGCCCCACCACGGGAACCATACACACGGTCACACCAGGAAAAATGAGTAAACCTTAGAAGCTAGGTTTTCGCGGGAAGGGAATGCCAATTACCATCTCATGCATGCCTACTTTGCACGGTAATTGAGGCGGCCAACATAACTACGGTATTCATGCCTAAATGTTACTACAAGTTCGTGAAAAGCATACCTACGGCTAGGATTCATACCAACGCAGAAAGACAACATTTCTACAAGTTCATGAAAAGGTACGCCTACAGCTAGGGTTTGCACTAACACAAAAAAAAACAAGTTAAAGAGGAAGTGTTGGAAGACATACCTGGAATTCGCTCGTCCGCTTTACTGTTACCACACGGCCATAATAAAAAAAATATAGGTGTGAAGTAAAAGGAGAGGTCGGCCCTCCTTTTATAGGCGTGATACTTGGGAGTTTGAATAAGGAAAGGACTTCCTATTTGAGTCAAGTAAGGAAAAGAGGCAACCGGGTCCACGAAGACCAATCACCATGCCAAGACCGTCCGCGCCATTGCCTTGGACCCACCACGCCAAGCCGTCCATCATGCTTGCCTCGCCAGGACCGCGCCATGCCTTGGACCCACATGCCAAGCAGTTCGTGCATGCTTTGCCTCACCAAACTGCACCATTGCCTTGGCCCCACCATGCCAAGCCGCCCGCGCCATGACTTGCCGCACCAACACCGACAACTCGCCAAGCCAGCGTCATGATGTTCTCTAACCCAGCCAAGGTGATGCATAACCATACTAAGACGACGATCTTCATCTCACCACTTCACGGTCTACACCACGAATAGAATCTACGCAAGGCCGCCAAACACGAGGATCATGGACTCTCCTTACCTCTCGAAAAGGTTAGTCGGACCTTCCTGACCATCTTTCCACGACTTGTCGTTTCGATTTTTGTCCTTGCCCGTCACCATCTTATGCTTACGTCACAACAATGCTCCTGTTCCGAGCTAAGCAGGGGACTTAATGTTGATGGTGGTTTTTAGCTTAGGGTTAAAATCGTAAAACCGTACAACTGACATGACGTCACTATGACCATTAGCACATTTATTGAATCAATCATCATGCCTACGTAAGAATTACCAAGGTACCTTTTTTTTTATATGTTATGTTCCACCGCAGAACCCTTAACATTGACCGACATCATCTATGCCAAACCCTAATTCTCATGCTACCACGCCAAGGCATGCCAACCATGCCAGCTGCACCACTGTGCCAATGGCAAACCATGCCACCCACATCTCCGCGCCAAGGCATGCCAACCATGCCAGCCGCACCACTGTGCCAATGGCAAACAATGCCAGCCACATCTCCGCGCCAAGGCATGCCAACCATGCCAGCCACATCTCCGCGCCAAGGCATGCCAACCATGCCAGCCACGTCTACCGCGCCAAGGCATGCAAACCATGCTAGCCGCACCATACGCCAATGGCATACCAAACCCTTGGCCCCACCATGCCAAGCCAACCGCACCTTGCCTTGGCCCCAACCATGCTAGCCGCACCATGCGCCAATGGCATGCCAAACCCTTGGCCCCACCATGCCAAGCTAATCGCACCTTGCCTTGGCCCCACCATGCCAAGCTGTCCGTACCAAATCCTTGGCCCCACTATGACAAGCCATCCATGCCATTGGCCTTGGCCCCACCATGTCGGCCTTCCCTATGCGGCTACCAAAACGAAGGCGTGCGACGATCAATGGCCACCCTTCCATCCTAGACGCAAATCCTAGCCGTCCAAGGTCGCCAAACAACGCATGGTAACCTTTGGCCCAAAACCCTAGTTTTGGCCACGCCAAACCGCGCCAAGGCATTCCATGCCACATGTGCCAATGTCATGCCAACCACCTTGTCGCGCCATACCATGCCGGCCTTCCCATGCGGCTACCAAAACGAAGGCGTGCGACGATCAACGACCACCCTTCCATCTTAGATGCAAATCCTATCCGTCCAAGGTCGCCAAACAACGCATGGTAACCTTTGGCCCAAAACCCTAGTTTTGGCCACGCCAAACCGCGCCAAGGCATGCTATGCCACATGTGCCAATGGAATGCCAAACACCTTGCCGCGCCATACCATGCCGGCCTTCCCCATGCGGCTACCAAAACGAAGGCGTGCGACGATCAACGACCACCCTTCCATCCTGGATGCAAATCCTAGCCGTCCAAGGTCGCCAAACAACGCATGGTAACCTTTGGCCCAAAACCCTAGTTTTGGCCACGCCAAACCGCACCAAGGCATGGCATGCCAACCACCTTGCCGCGCCATACCATGCCGGTCTTCCCCATGCGTCTACCAAAACGAAGGCGTGCGACGATCAACGGCCACCCTTCCATCCTAGATGCAAATCCTAGTCGTCCAAGGTCGCCAAACAACGCATAGTAACCTTTGGGCCAAAACCCTAGTTTTGGCCACGCCAAACCGCGCCAAGGCATACCATGCCACATGTGCCAATGGAATTCCAACCACCTTGCCGCGCCACACCATGCCGGCCTTCCCTATGCGGATACCAAAACGAAGGCCTGCAACAATCAACGACCACTTTTTCATCTAAGATGCAGATCTTATTCGTCCAAGGTTACCAGCTAACACATGGAAACCTTTGGCCCTAGTTTGGTCGCACCTAAACAAAGCCAAAACCCTGACTTTTGGTCGCGCCTAAACTGGGACATATTAAAGCCATACTGATCATACTTTCATGCCACTATCTACCAAACGAAAGGTTGCAATAATAAACGGCTACCTTCCTATTAAGATGCAAAATTCCGACCGTTGAAGGTCACTACCGAGACGGAAAGTCTCCCAAGCTCAACTTGCCAGACTACAACAACATGCTACATGTTTTCCACGAAAACACTCGAGACATCAACACATGTCATAAACTGGGGGATGCTCATTAGGTATTGGTTTGGCGGTTTACAGCATGCGGCGTACACTACGCTCGTTATAAGAAAGTGTCATAAGGATGAGGCGGTTAGTAAATACAGGGAGTAATGGTGAAAATCTTTCTTTTATGGAACATCAATTTCAAGCATTACCGGTTACCACCTCCTCCCATTTGCTCACCTGTTTTCCATTTCTTAATGAGACCAGAGTGCGTTTCACTTCGACTTGTGTAAATAGGCATTACCTATTTCCACCGAACGACAAGTTCCGGTCAGGAGGATACAACACTAAGAAAACATTTGATAGCTTTCCATATGTTAGCTTCCCACTTTCTTATACAAGTCGTGAAACAACTACTCTTCCAGAATCAACTATTATGGTCTCAACACTTTCTTCGCTTCACTTCCCAAAACCAATCGTTCTCCTTCACGTTGTGAGCGAAACAAGTCTGGAACAACCATTTTTTGGTTTAGGCCGGATTTGTACAGATTGATCTCTCGAATCTAAAGTACTCCCTTGGAGTACATTGTTTAGGGTTTAAATTCGTTTCTCACCCACACACACGAAATTACCAAAATCAGCAGAAACCGTTTTCACCCTCAAACAACTATTCTCCTGGTATGTTGTTGTAATTCTGATCATATTTTGAAACATTGAGGACAATGTTCGATTTTGGTTTGGGGGAGTGTTTTGCATATAGAGTTTTTAGTCTTTTATTTTTAGAAAAAAAAAAAAAAATTGTAAATATTTGCATAAAACTTCCAATTTTTAGAGATCTTAGAGTCACTAGCATGCTTTTAGCTATGTTTACATAGAGAGTCTGACCGAAATAACTGAACTTGGAAGTACTGGAGAACACAATCGGGTTTCTTAGTTGTTAGAGCGTTAAAGTTGGATTTAACCATGTCGGTGGGCGAACTAGGTGCTGCAAAGATATTTGGTAGTAGAGTTGTGACCACCCTTAGTGGAGACTACCTATTTTTACATCAAGCGAGGCACCGACCTTCAATTTTTTGTGACTATCTAAAATGTCCTTTTAGAGTGTGCGTCACCGTACGTAAATTCCGGGTAGGAATGGTTCGCTACCCAACTTCGCACCACTTTCATCACTATTTTTGATCTCTTGAGTGCTAATTTTGTCAATCATGAGGGTGACATCTAAAGATGAAAACTCCTTCTTGTAGTTTGATTTGCATTTAGCACCACTCTCTCTCTCGACAACATCAACATATCCATAGAAACACATCATCATCAACGAGCAGAATAACGCCAGATGATATGAAGAAAGATTGAAATAGTCCAAGGTTTACATGCAACAATACAAGGAAAATAAAAAGTCTTATTCAAAAGTGAAGATACGGTACAAAAAGCATAATTCTATATACAAGTGAAGACTTATCTTACAAGAGCAAAGAAAACAGAAAATGATGAGAATTAGTGAAGTTTATGATATCAAGACAATAAAGGTTGTGAAGAATTCAGTGATAAAGTCCTTCATCCATGGCTTTAGTAGTCTCATTATTTATTTTCAGTATGTTCAAAAAAAAAAGGTAATATAGTTTGTTTTTAGTTTTATTTGATAAGCAACAAGGAAATTGAAGAGAATAATTATAAATTATCAAGGTTCCACGAAGTTCAGAAGTTCATCATCAACGGTTGAAGACCGAAGACGAAGACGTTTCTATGGATGTTGTGAGAGTGGTGTTGATTGCCGATCGGATGTGAAGGTAAGTCAGTACTCCCATACTTGCTAATGATTGATTTCCTTTCTTATATATCATCAAAAAAATATTCTTTTTGTCCGCAATTTTATGGAGTCTCCAGAAATTTTTTCGGAAGGTTTTCCTTCCCACCATTCAACGTCTGCACAATTTCACTCTTTATTCTTGACTGCACACATGAGAGACTAGAAAAACGGTCTTTTTGAGTGCAATTATCATAAAACCCTATTGGCGAGGCAGAAGTCGAGGCTTGTGATCACTTTCGAACTCAAATTCTTTCATATGGTGTGGTTATTTATCTCTCAACTCTTAAGGATGAGAATGCGTTCTTTGGTATTTCTAACTTCGTGTTACTAGCATGCAGAAACTCTATGTCCTCATAGCTCCTTGGATGCTTGGGACTCTATTACGCTCTGAAGTTGGAGAAGGTTTTGTGGGTACACCTCTAGTAGGCCCTCACGAGACTACAACTCATCCACTAGGGACACCTAGGGGTTTAAAGGCTTAGTGCATACGCTAAATGCATTCGATAAACCAGCGACAATGGTATAGTTAGGATTTCTTAATTTCTGTTTCACTTGAGGACAACTAAAATTCAGGTTTGGGGGTATTTGATGAGTGCCAAATATTGCATATTTCAACACCTTTTTATTGGCAATTATCTCATTTTTTGTGCTTTAAAATCATATATTACCCCAAATTGGTAGAGATATTTTCTCTGAGTTGCATAGTACGATCCTGTTACATTGAAACAGGGGTGGTAAGATGATTTTGATCGATAAAAAGGGAGGTCCACGTTGATTCTCGGCAAATAGGGAAAGAAGAAAGTTTCTCGCGATAGTTTGTTTGGAAGTTACGTGCAAGTTTGGAGAGGATATTGGGTTTTGATTCTGCCAGGATTGATTACCGGATTTAGAAGAGTTTGAACAAATTTACAAGGCACGTAAGAGAAAAGAAAGGAGTAAAAGCCGTAACTTGGCCGTGGGGAGAAGAAAAAGATATCTGAAATATTCTTGAGATTTATTCGACCTGTTGTGTATAAAAGGAGTGGTTCGAGTCCAAAATAGGGGAATCGGGAGTTTTGGGGTGAAAGGAGAGGCCACAGAGCCGAAGAAACGAATTGCAGGAAAGTTTCCTGTTACTGCTGGTGAAGAAGGAGCTGAAGAACAAAAGCCTATAGAGGACAGTCGCAAAATCCGCTACAATACATATCTGTCGTTCCTGCAACAGTACATTACCATTGTAACAGTTCGCTTGTAACGATTATAAACGTTGCAGTTCACTGTTTTTATTACTTTTCTCCTTTTCACAATTGTAAACACACCTTTTGAGCAATGAAAATATCTTTTGAGCGTGTTTCCAACATGAGGAGCTAAACCCTAACACTGGGATAACGGAGGAAGCCTTATTCACAATTATTTGGTAACTATATTAGATTCTTTTTTACTTTTTCACTTGATTCAATTGATTTATGATTTTCACTAATTAGTTGTGATTTCGTTTGATGGTGTATGCTTAGACGTAAGAGATTTTGATATACCATGCTTGTGATTTACATCTAATATTTTAGAAATCTACCTTGGCAAATAAATAGAGTCCATAAAAGAGCTAGAATTGTTATGAGTCATTATATGAACCAATTGAATGTGATTAATGGTGGAATCCGAAGTCTTAGTGTCTCTCGTTATCGTGACAATTCTGTGAATATATTTTATTTGTTTTTATTTTTAAGTCTGAAATTGAGTCTACACAAGTCCGAGTTGAACGAACTTTACTTATCATTTAAAAAACTACATCACTCTGCCAATATCTCGTCGTATCGACACAAACAAACCCCTTTTGGTTACTCTCTGAATCAGTTGTAGTAATACGTAGGCTCGAATTTACACCCACCTTGTCCCTGAGGACCGACATGTAGTTGCATTATACACAATAAGGCATTGTGCACTTGCAGTTTATTGTAGGTACTCTTTACAGACCTACCAGAGTTCTTAATTGAACTTGTGCTTAATTGCCAAATCTTTGTGGGGAGTGCGGCTGTGGAATATTATATGGGTTATCTTGTATCTTTATAAACTCCTTGATGAAAGCATTTAGCTTCGGTTATATGATTGCATCTAAAAAAGTTGATATGTACTTTCTTTTGATCATGAAATATCTCTATGGAAATTTCATTAGGATCCTGTTTTCGTACCTTTGCGAATTTTATTGACAAAAAGGGGGAGAATTAATGTATAGTTCACACTACAAATACTTATGGTTTTCAGATCATTATGTAAGGGGGAGTGGTTTCATGTGAGATGGAGTATTGACTAAGGGGGAGTGGTACATATCACCATAGTACTGTTGTCGAAGTTGTGATACAATTGAACTTTGATGTTGTGTAATAATACTATGACACTGTATAACAATGATTGAGAATTCTTGTTTTCTCATTGTTATGACTATGGATTTTCAACAACGATGGAATCATTGGAGTACTTGGAAGTGACGAAGATTTCGAGTAATGTTAAAATACTAAGAAGATCAGGCATGTGGAAGAAGAGCTACAAAAGTTTATTTATCTATTTTTGCATTCCATATGTATTGATAGTTTTGTAACTAAAATTAACAAAGGGGGAGATTATTAGAGCACTGCTCGGTCGAACTCGCATGCGTTGATATCTCAAGCATGTTTGTCAATGTTGGTAATCAAAACTATAAGTCTTGATTTCTGGTCTACTATAGCTAAGTCTTGGACTAGGATAGAAAGTGTAGTTGAGCTCAAGACTCCATGGCGATCATCATACAAAGACGAAGAACTACTCAAGGAACTGGTGGAACTTCATCGACTAAAAGGTATGTGAAGACTTGAACTTATCTATCACTCAAAAGTCTATCTACTCTATCTCCTATCTTGAGACAAAAGTCGTTATGCTATATAGACTTTGATTATACACATTTGCTATTTCGAGCCGAGTTTATCTCGCTTATCTATTTCTCGAAATATGTGTTGGTAAGCTTTCGCTTTGGCCAAGTTCATCTTTACTAGTGACGAAAGTCATGTTATGTTTCAATTACTTGAAAAAGGTTTTGGCGAAAAATAGTTTGTGAATAACAACTATGTAAAGTCCTCTAAGAATGTTTCAATTATTGAAATGAGAGTTTAGATTATATAACCATTGTTGGATATAAGCATTTTGTGGTAACACATACATGTATAAGTCCTTATTCCTTGAACCAAAGTATGCGTACTTTGCTGCTCAGGAAAACCGGAACAGAGTCCGTGAACCCAGGAATGCAAGTTTCCAAACCATGGATATAAATTTCATGAATCGATTCGAGTGAATCTAATCGTTTTTTCTTCGATTGTGTCTTGTATACTTCTATAAGATCTAAGCAGTTGAACAACTCTCTAACTAGTTCATTTGAGTCATTTTATGTGATACTAGTTGTATTAGCTAGAGTGGATTCTCCTTAACCTTAGGTTTCTACCGAGACCCTGTAGGTTAACGACTTGAAGACTTCATTGGGATTTTGAAGCCAGACCGATACTACTTTCTTGTAGTTGTGTGATCTGATCTTGCAGCTTCTATCGTGTTGAGTACAATCGTAACGATTGGCTTGAGATTGATATCTCTGATAGGCAAGATATAAAAGTAATCACAAACATCTTCGTCTCATCATTTTTGATTCCACAATATCTTCTTTCACCGCGTCGATTAAGATTATTGTGAGGTGATTGATAATACTAAGTTGTTCTTCGGGAATATAAGTCTGGTTTATCAATTGGTTCTTGTTCACCTTGATTTATCAAAAGACGGAACAAAACTCCTGTGGGAGACAGATTTATCTATTATCGTAGACTTTTCTGTGTGATACAGATTTGTTTATTAAAGTCTTCGACTTTGGGCCGTAGCAACTCTTAGTTGTGGGTGAGATCAGCTAAGGGAATCAAGTGCGTAGTACCCTGGTGGGATCAGAGACGTAAGGAGCGCAATTGTACCTTGGATCAGTGTGAGATTGATTGGGGTTCAACCACCATCCAGACAAGTTAGTTCGTAGTAGGCTAGTGTCTGTAGCGTCTTAATATAGAGTGTGTTCAATCTGAACTAAGTCCCGGGGTTTTTCTGCATTTGTGGTTTCCTCGTTAACAAAATTTCTGGTGTCTGTGTTATTTATTTTCCGTATTATATTGTTTATCTTTTATAATTGAAATATCACAGGTTGTGCGTTTGAATCAATCAGTTGGGAAATCCAACCTTTGGTTGTTGATTGAAATTGATTGATCCTTGAACATTGGTCTTTGGTACCGTTCAAGTGACTTCTCTTCTATTCAATTAGACTCGCATATTTCTATTTGCTTGAGTAAGAATTGAATTGAGAAAGAGAGATATAAATCTTTGATATAATTTATTAAGATTGAGTCTAGTTGATTCTCTTAAAAGTATATTGGAGTTAGTCCATACAGATTGTTAATCGAAATATTGGGCGTGGTTGTTGTCCCCTCGCTTTTTTAGAATAAGATCTTAGAAAAAAAATATAATCACCATCCATTTGCATAAACTAGGAGGGACCCGCCCGATTATTTAGGCATATTATATAGAATCTTTCACCTTACAAAGATGAGCAACCGCACAACACAAAATAATCGAAGAGAGGCGATTTTTCGTGCGACGTTGACCCTGGTCAAGAATTTTTTATCTTTCAGATCTGGGGTTTTTCTTCTTCGACTTCATCTTCTTGATTGGTGTTGGTTAGTAATCTGTTTTATTCCTTCTTTCTATTTATTTAGCTATGGTACTATCTCTTCAATTGATTTTTGAATCTCAAATGGGTTCTGGGGAACGAGAGGTTCGTTGTTCTGGTATTAGTCCATTGAAGAGGATGAAATGGTCGGATTTGTTGTCATCTAAGGATGATTTCACTCAGGAGGCTTTACCTTTTGTGCCTCCGGGTTTGGTTGAGGGTTCTAAGATGATGGTGTTTTCTGATGAGGAAATTGCAGAGGATGTTCATCGGTGTGATGATTTAGTTGTTGGCTGTTTTGTTGGGATGCGATTACCATTCTTACAGGTCAAAAATATTGTTCAAAGGGTATGGAATCTGAAGGGTACGTTCAAAATGACTCTCCATGGTGATAATATTTTTGTGTTTGAATTTGAATCAGAAGCTGATAGGATGATAGCTTTAGAACATGAGTGTTTTTCATTTCTAGTCAATTGTTTGTTGTAAGACCTTGGTCTCTCATGATTGAACATGATTTATCTGAAATGAAATCTATTCCTATTTAGATTAATATTCGTAATGTTCCTCTTCATTTATGGAATGCTAAGGGTTTATGCAAGTTAGCAAGCTTTGTAGGGGTTCTTATTATGTTGGATAAGCAGACTGCCACTAGGTCTAGGATGACCTATGCTAGAATTTGTGTTGAAGTTGTTGTGGATTCTAACTTTCCTAGCCATATAGATGCTATGGTAGAAAATGTAAAGCTTCAGCTCCCGATATAATATAGCTGGAAACCAGTGAGATGTGCCCATTGTGCTGTTTTTGGTCACTCTCAAGAGAAGTGTGCTAGTGTTGTTGCTGCTACAGCTGCAAAGAGTGCAGTTGAGGCTGTTCAGAGAAATTGGTGCAGGAGAATACTCATGAGAAGGGTAAGAAACCTGGAGTTTCTGAAGCATGGGTTGTTAAATCTTTGAAGAGAGGAAGGGGTAAAATTGGAGATAAAATATTGGATCTAGTTCTGGTGGTAATGTGGCTTCTTCTTCAGGTAGTGGTGGTAATATTGGAAGAGATATTCCTGTTATGATGCAAAATAAATTTCAACATCTTGGTGGTGATGGTATTGGTGATAGTGTGGAAGGAGTTGTGAGTGGCTTAGTGAAAGATAAAACTATGGACCCTCTTACTGAAAAGGCATTTTCTGATGTGGTAGTTATGGAAGCTGTTAACCCTACTTATGAGGTTATAGTGGGTGAGGTTCCTAATGCTGGGGTGGCTGAAGGAGCAGGTTTTGTGCTATCTCAAGTGGAGAAGCTGGATGTAGGGACTAAGGGAGAGGAGCCTAGGGGTGTGAGAGCACATTTCCTTCCAGAGTAAGCTTGGTTTGACTATGAAAGGGACAGGTAAGAAGTCTGCCAAAAAGAAACCTAATGTTTCCAATGGTTGACAAAATCAAAATGGGATGACCCCTTAAAGCAAGTTGAGGTTAGTAGATTAATTAGAGGTAATAAATTATCTTTAGTAGGTACTGTGGAAACTCATGTCCATGAAAGTAATAAAGATAGAATCAGAAATAAAATTTGGCCTTCTTGGAATTTTGTGGATATTTATTATATGGACGTTCTAGCGGAATTTGGATTGGATGGGATCCTGAGATTATGGAGGTGCAGATTATTCATGTCTCTTCTCAAGCTATTTTTGTCGAGGTGTTAACTTATAAATAAATCTTTCATTGCCACCTTTGTATATGGGAGCAATGATCCTATCATGAGGAGGAATTTATGGAATAAGCTAATTGCTTTTGCTAGCTACAAATTAGACCTTAGGTCATTTTAGGTGATTTTAATTCTCTTCTTGAAGTTGGTTATAGAGTTGGAGGAGCTGAGGTTACCCCTTCTCACTACCAGGAGTTTTGGGAGTGTACTCATGAGGCTCATATTTTTGATCTTAGATACTCTGGTTGCTTCTATACTTGGAGTAATAAACAAGGTGGTGATTGCAGGACTGCTTCAAAAATTGATAGAGTACTTATTAACATGGAGTGGTAGGAGATGTTTCATGAATCCAATGTTGAATTTCTTCTTCCATGCATCTCTGATCATAGTCCTGGTATTTTCAGTATTTTTGATGGGAAACAGCATGGAACTTGTTTGGGAAATGGAGCTGATACTAATTTATGTACTTGATTTTGGCATCCTAATGGTAAACTTAAGGATTGGTTGGATGAGGATTGTCTAAGGAATTTTGTCCTTCTAGAGATAAGAGGGTTGCAGATTTTATGATGGCTGGTCAGTTTCTTATTCCTTAGTGTTCCCATTTTGCTATCTGCACCACTTCTTCTCAGCTTCAGGTGGTGGACTATGATGTCAGAGATCCTGATAAAATTATTTGGAAGGTTAGTAAATCTGGTGATTTATCTTTTAAAGAAACCTACAAGACTCTTTCTGGTACTGTGGAGGATGTTGATTGGACTAAGCTGGTTTGGTTCAAACATAATATTCCAAGACATTCCTTTGTCTGTTGGCTAGCTTGTCACAAAAGATTTAAAACTAGAGCTAAGTTAAGGAGTTGGGGTCTTATTGAGAATGCTAACTGTGTCTTCTGTGATTCTGGTATTGAGGATGAAGACCACATGTTTCTTAAGTGTCTCTTCTCCAATTTCATTTAGAGAGGTTTGTTGTTAAAAATGGGAGTGGTTAGAGACCCTTCTGATGCTTGGGATGCTAAATTACAATGGTGTCAGGTGCATTTTTCAAGTGAGGGGCAGTTTCAACAGTTAAGAAGCTCTGTTTTAATAGTTTTATTTACCATGTTTGGAAGGAAAGGAACAAAAGAGTGTTTACTTCTGAGATAAAAAGCCCTGAGGGGGTTAGATATACGATTGTTCAGGATGTTAGTCTCAAATGTCTTGCATCAAAGATTTCTGATGTAGATAGACCTCAAATCAGAAGCTTTATGGAGAGATGGGGGGATCGATTGTGTTTATAGACAGATTAGGGTGATAGCTTGTTCCTGGCTATTCCCTGAGGTTGATGAAGTTATGGTGAATGTTGATGGGTCTAGGGGTGAAAATTCAGAGGACTGTGGAGCTATTATCAGGGATCATCATGGTAAAACTGCTGCTGCTTGTGGTGGAGTTGTTCTGCTACCGTCACTGCTTATGAATTACATGGGGTTGAAGTAGGCTTGAAGTTAGCTAAAGTATTTCTTGCAGAAGACTACATCTTTGTACTGATTCAAAGAATGTGTGTAATCTTTTATCAGGATCTAGTACAGCTGCTTAGAGTGTTCTATACATTTGGAAAAGAATCTATCACCTCAGGGAGGAGTTTGACTTCATCAGATATACTCATGTGTTTCAAGAGACTAATAAGGCTGCTGATTGGCTTGCTAAAAAGCATTCCTCTGGAAATTTTGTGATCGTAAGTCCTGACAGTTTTGATAGTGATATGAAGAAGTTTTTAGAGGAGGATAGTAGTCGCAAGGTCTACTATAGGAGTTAGTTGGAGTTTTGTTCTGTTTGTCTTTTGTTTTGGTTAGTTTTTTTATTTATTTAGTTTGTAAGGTTTTGGGTTACCTTTAAACCCGACGGAAAGTGTCAAAATCAAAAAAAAAAAATGATGAGAAAGACTTATCTCATCTGGAAGAACATCTGCTACTCTCAGTAGGGATGGATTCAAAGTTTAAAGATTTGGGATGTTCACAATTCTTCTAGAAAGTGTATGAGGACATATATGGGGCATGGAATGAAAGTTCGTGATATATCGACTGGTACTGATGGGATTAAGTTTTTGAGTGCTGAGTATATAAGAATATCAAGTATTAGGATGCCGAAACAGGCTAGGTGATCTCAACTTACCGTGTGTGGATAAACACAATCCTGACGATCACAAACAGAATATTTACTAGCTGGAATGAATGATAAGATGGTATAGTGCGGTGGATATGAACTTGGGCGTATTACTCAAAACTATCAGCATTTGCGGCAGTGAATACTATCACGACACAACTAGATATTTGTTACGCTAAGTGATGATAAATCTTTTCGAGTGTGTGAACTCGGAATCCCAATTGTTATTATGCACCCTATGCAATTTCCTTGCACTCAAATTGGAATTGGCTTGCAACACAAAATATTTTATTTTTCTCATCTGGTGGACAGTATGTTATATGCTGGTTTCCGAATCATGGAACAAAGGCTAACATCAATTGAATATAAAGCCAATCTTTTAATATCTTGAGAACATATTAAATCGGTAATTTTTTCCAGCACTAAAATAACTAGATTTCCTTTCATAATTCGATAAGTCTTTTGTATACTGCTCTAATCCAATCTCTACACTAACATGATAAAAGAAAATAAATTTATCGTCAGAGATACGTTTTTAACAGGAGCATTCACTGTAGGGAGCAGCACCCGGGTTGTAGTTATATGATTTTGTAGCCGTCAAAGAAGCCGACTGATAAAAAACCACTTGGTAGATAAAAGGAATTGACTGGGACCGTGGGACGTGGACGATGCCTTCCCCATCTGCAGATCCAATTTCAAAGGTCATGTCACGAGTCCCTGTGACTAATCTCTCCAAGATCTTAAAGATAGTTTCTTACATACTTAGATGTAGATGAACACTTACGTTAAGTACATATAGTATCTATGTTGGATCATTGTTTTTAAAGACAGTTACTTCTTCAATGCGCTGAACAATTGCCTCATAAATCTCCTTTTTAAACTGATCGAAAAAAGAAAACAAAAAAATCTCCTATTAATGGGTCATTTGGTAAACCTAGGTCGTATACTCTTCTTATTTGGTAAACGTAGGGGTGAAAGTACAATAGTCCCACATCACTAGTTTCCGCATAATGAACTTAAAATATAATATGGAAGTGTCACTCCATTCATTGTCAATTGGTTTTGAGTTGGATGTCCGCAAAATTTAACATGGTATCAGAGCTAGGTCCGTACGCAGGGTGTAGGCCGGATTAGTGGTCACCGTGATCGAATGACTGGTCACTCGTATGACCTGTACTGGGGTGGACCGTGACCGAATGGTCAGCTGCACACCCATGATCCACACGTGCGTAGGTCCACGTGTTAGGCCGAGTGACTGGCCTTACACGTGAGGGAGGGTGTGAAAGAACAATAGTCCCACATCACTAGTTTCCGCATAATAAACTTAAAATATAATATGGAAGAGGAGCTACTCACTGCCAAATTTAACAGTAGGTCGTATACTCTTCTTAGTTTTGCAGGTATAGTTTGTTTGTGAAGCTATTGATACACGTTCTGTTGTCGATTGTCTATTCATAGGTTGGTTTAGTGAAGCTACTACAAAATTTAAGCCATGTGGTGTTTCATACATAAAATAATAGTTTGCTCGATAAGACGGAAGGTGCCTACTCCTAATTCAAGTTCACTGCACTAATCGACACCATATTGAGTCTAGCCAACCCAATTTGTAGAATAAACCTTCACCGGTATTCTAATATAATAAAATTTCCTACTAATTCTATTTTACTTAATGCCATATACCGAAAGAGTTTAAGGGCCCAGCTAATTTGACGTCACATGACCACCAAAACACTAGATCATGTTTAAGAGGCCACGACAGGAGCTGTAAGCTCCGGCTAATTTGACACGACCAACAAAACACTAGGACATGCATGTTTAAGAGGCCACGGCGTGGGTTGTAAGCCACGGCCGGGGTTGTAAGTCACGGCCGGGGTTGTAAGCCCCGGCTAATTTGATACGATCAACAAAAGCTATGACATATTTAAGAGGCCACGGCCGGGTCTATAAGCCCGCATAATTTGATATGACTGACAAAACACTAGGACATGATTTGACCTGACCGACAAAGTCGCAAAACACTAGTACATGCTTAAGAGGTCATGGCTAATTTGACCCGACCAACAAAACACTAGGACATCATTTGGGGGCCATGGCTAATTTGACCCGACTAATAAAACACTAGGGTCTCAGGAAACGATTAAGTTCTAATCTTTGTTAATGATTAAAATTTTGTGGAAGATGACCAACCGATCAAACAAAAAAAAATCGAAAAAGATTGAGCCCGACGGCCGGGGTGATACCTAGTATATTATTTATAGGACAATATGGTAGTTTCAGGTTGGCAAAATCCGTCTCTCTTCAATCTCGACTTTGCACATGCTAGAACAATGAGGGTTACCTTGACTAGCGCGCATTCCTGTTTTTTTTTTCTTGGGGTTAGGTTGTGGGGGGTTATGGTTTCTCCTGCTTCATTCTTTCAAGATCAAATAATGATGACCAAGATGATGGCGGTGTAGACGTTTTGTTGAACTGTTTTTCATTAGGTTGAATAACAAAGGCCATGACGCCACCGAGGATAATGAACTTTGTTTCCGCTCCATTCTTTTACGATCAAGAAAAATCTTTATATCGGGAATCCATTGCATTATTTACATGTTTGATAGCAGTTTGGGCAGCTATGGATTCGTTCTTGTCTGGATGAACCATTAACGCCATTCTCTTGTACTTTTTCTTGATAGTTTCTATATCAACCTGATCATCATCAGTAATTCCCAATATAGCGTACCAGTCTGTGGTATTATTTAGATGATCAATTTGCATTACAACAGAAGCCGCAACATGAACTTTATACGCAGCAATCTGTTGTTGAATTCCTGGTAAATTAGGATTAAGTTGTGAAGCAATATAGGCATCCGCTAGCGCACTTTCAGCGTCTCTGTCGGTGAATTTCAATTCTGCTTCATCTTTCATCATTCTTGTAGCACCTTCATCGAAACCAAATTCACTTTCATCTTTCATCAATTCTGTACCATGCTTCAAGATTACATCAGACACCTTCCTTGAAGATTTCAAACAGTTCTCTATCTCCAATTATGTAACTAAATTCTTCTTCATCTTTTATACCGAACAAATCAAATGTCCACACCTGGTACACCAATCATATCAGGTATCACTTCTTCTGCTTCTTCCATGTTGATTAATGGGGGATTAATATCCACGCCTGCTCTCTTGAACCAGCTCAAATTAATAATCACTTTTAGGGGCTTTTCTGCTTCCCGAAAACTTATTATGAGGGGGACTTTTCTGCTTCCCAAAAACTTATTATGTCTCTCAACTCAACTAGTTATGCGAGAAAGGGGTTAGACTCTTTCGGGAAGCAGATGCATATCAGCATCCCCCAATGCACTTTTGGCACCGCCAGATTCAAAATTTAATTCTACCTCACTTTTCAGGCAATTTTCAGCTACCATTAATTTCAAATTTTGAGATTCGTTTTCTTCCATGTTATGCCAGTATGTCTAAAAGCTAAGAACAACCACTTCTTCCACTAACTGAGGTCTCAAAGAGAATCTTACAGCAAGTAATTATGAAGCAAGTAATTCAGGCCCTGAATATTATCAATGAACGGGTGAACAGAGAGCTAAACGAGGGTTGATGACTAAATTTAATTTTTCAGGGGAAATACATTCTTCCCAGTGTCATAAATCGTAGAAGACAGTTTCCATCCCAAGATGCATGCACTCTTAAATGGCAGTAGGCCATCCGCCCTATTGATTGTTAAATCTCACACTAACCCCAAAAGGTTTCAGCCATACATATGGGTTCCACGCCAGAGTGTAACCCCGAAATCTATATTACAAACATTAGTTGGTTTTATGACTTTATTATATAGAAAGAAGAATGAAATTAGTGACCCAAGATAGGGTTTAAATGATTTACTGAACAAAATTTGTCAAGCTACAAACAATGATTAAAGTATTTGTGGGAACCCTAATTTCTTTTTAAGGAGAAATCTGCATCACTTTCTATATCCCATATGGCTACTTTTCCGTCCAACCCTGAGTGCAAAATGATCACAGTAAGAAATGAAAGCTCGCTCCTTGCAATCTTTATGGCAAGATTCTCATGGAAAGGCACAAGAATAAACAAATAATGAGTTTACCTGAGGTGCTGAACTTCTTCACTAAACCATCTTCTGCTTTCTTTAGGGGTATGATACAACTAGGATTTTAAATAGGAACTATGGCTCAGTATGAAGTATAAATATGTTTTACTTGTGTATGTGCGATTAAAGAAGCAAATAGGGAAATAACTTAGTGGAAACAAATATGATTACAGTAAGTAATACGTACTTAATACAATTATGATGAACACCTCCCCGGGGCTTTGAAGGTTCTACTGTGTCAGTGCTTACTCCGTATTTTGATTGACCATATAGTTTACCAAATCCAAATGCTTCAGAAAACTGGGAGACATAAAAGACAATAGCAAAAAATTTATGAATCTGAAAAACAAACTGAAATAGTAAAACTGCTAAACTGGAATGGAGGAATTTTTATTACATTATACAGGGTACACATTAACTATAGATATATTAAAGTGATCAACTACTCAATCAGATTGAAAAATTGACCTTTCGAAGAGGTCAACATATTTTTGTAGAGAATATACTCCTACCACTATCCATAAAACATAGATATTACCTGTGAACCGTATTTCGAGCTTGATGCAGCTGCTCTCCGTTCATTAACGTATTTAACATAGCTCCTAAAACAATAAACACAGCAAGATTGCTTCACAAGTGCCAATTTGTGATAGAGAGCGAGCATCATTTGAGAAAAGTCGCTCAAAACTAGCCCAAATATCCAAATTGATCAGTTAGTTAATGGCACAAAGATGTAAGCCAAAATGATTACAATACTAGGTTCCAACCAATGTTCGCCCAGAACGGTTATCACTAATCCACCAATAAATCAATAATTGACACCCAAAAACAACCAAAGGTGTTCAATATAATCGCCGAGTACCAATGCAATGCAGTAGCCAAATTTTATCAGAACAAGGATAAATGGACGAGAACATTGTTTACCATAAGCCACTTTCATCTGCTGCAAAAATCATCGGGTTACAGTCAAATCCAACACCTACGACCATTCTCTCAGAAACAAACATTACCTGGAGAAAAATCATTAATACTTAAAGAATAAGAAGTGGAAGAAAGATTTCTTAGAATGTATAAGCATTTTAAGGATAACAAGAGAGGATGCTGACCCACATCACGAAGAGGTAAATCTCGAAATGCTACAGTTTGAGCAGAAGGTGCAGGACCAACATCTTCGATAAAGTAGATTGTAGAATTGTGACCTAACAGTTGCAAACATGCAATCCAAAAAGATGAGACAATTTTAGACAGCTTACAGTCAAGGGAGGTTAAAAGAACAACAAATCATGGAATTTTACATTTACTTTGGCATTTATGCTTATCAAGCTACTCTCTAACATAAGCTTTTCCAATATATCATGATTTTTGGAGATTATGACTACTACAAAAAGTAGAAACTCCTTTGAAAAGGTTGTTTCTGTTCATGTGTACTGAAGTTTCAGTAAAGTAAGCTTTGGTAACACTCCACAATAAAGTTTTCTGAGTATGAAAAGTTTGAGTCTCTGACCTACGTAGGCCAAAGTATTGCCACTTGGAGACCACTTTACACCAAACGCCCAGCTAGAACAGAGATCAAGTTGCACGATTTGCTGATTCAACAAAAAGATACATTTGATAAGCGCTACAGAAATCAAAATTACAAAATAAGGACTGAGATATCACGCACCAGACTTAGTGAATACATGTCTCATACAACTTGCTAACCCTCGAAACAAACGCAAGTAAAGGTATATATATTGTTGAAGAAAAACAATATATGATATGTAAACAGGAGAGATTGCAGGTAATGCGCACAACCTATTATATGTACATATTTGATTTTATGTTTACCTTAAGCCTAATCGCACACAGGCCATGCCAAATAGCATTATGCATCTGAGAGATAGTTAACTGTAGACTGCCTCTTTTTTAATATTATCACATTCCGTAACTAAACCAATACACCACACATATAAAGTTAGCAGATTTTGCAGTGTCAACAGCATTAAGGTGGAGAGAAGTGATTTTCATGCAGATGGGTGTCCAACAAGGTAAATGTTGGTTGAAGAAAACAAAGGGCCATTACAAGCTCTCCCCAAAGGAGAGAAAGAAACAAATAAAGTAACACTTATTCAATCGAATCCATGCAACACATTACTATGTCCATCTTAAGTTCTCAGACAATCAAAAAAGGAAAACAGCACAACCATTCCAGTGGCATCCAAATGAAATACCCTGTTTTATCATTGATGGGTGCAGTAATGCGTCCTTCAGAAACAACCGACTTTTCTAAGTATCAGTGCCTTAGTGAAGAATACCAAATAGGTTAACTATCTGCAAAGATGGAGTACGTAAAGCTATTGGGAGGATAAAAAGCAAAAGGACTAAGCTTAGAAGCATTGAATTTTAGAAGAGTCACAATGTGTCGAAAGATACTAGATAATAAATGTATGAGAGCGGCAGAGCAGCCAACCGTGAGAGATTCTAAATTGCAAATATAACAGGCTGGTGGTAATGACGGCAGGGATATGCCTATTCTTATCTAAGATACAAAGATGCTGCTTCTATAAAGAGAATATTACAGATATGAAGTTCAACCTCTCCAAATTTGGCATCGGAGGCAAGGCTTGTTGCTGAATCCCTGGTCATGAGCCAAATACCACCCACACATTAGTACATATTCCCAGAAAAATTTAGAACCTCGCAAGACATAAATCACTAGCTCCTATAACTTACTTATATATACCTTGAGTCGACACCTTTGATTAAAGTCGAAAATATTCTGCATTTCCCATCAGTTGATGTTGTTGCAAGAAGTATCTGTCAGAAAACATAAAATAAACCAGGGAAATAAGTAACATACCATGGTCAAGCTTAAAAAAGAAAAAATTGCAGGCAGAATTGACTGTTCAAATGGAAAAGCACTCTACTAACTACAAAGCAAGTGTACCAAATGGGGTGATAAACGAATCTAAATTATCCAGATAAATACAAATCATTATTAATTAATATACAGATTTTATTTTACTTTTCCTTTCCTTGTTAAAACACCCCCAAATACATGTGAAACTGTCGAGGTGTTAATGTGCAATAGGAAATCACAAGGAGCACAAATCACGCTATTTTGCTAAATTGTGAATCATTTACCATGTAACCAGTTAAATAAACACTGCTTCCTTAACATGTATTGGTATAGCATGATTTTGGTTCATTAAAACACTCCCCACTTATTAAAAATCATCAGGTCTAATTATTTTATTTTTTTCTAACGGTGTAGGTCAAAGTCTCAGTGCACTTACATTGTTAGGATGCCAGGCAACACTTGTCACAGAAGAGCTGTGTCTTTTCCTGATAAGTTTGCTTACCCACCTGAAGAATATCAAATTGTTCGGAAGAAATACCAAGGTTTTGTTTTTTCTTTCAAAATTAAAGAAGACAAATAAAAGCCTAGACAAGCTATGAGATACAGCTGTCACCAAAATAAAGGTAAAGCTCGAATCCAACAAAAACATGTTCATATATGCACTTGTGCATGTCATGCACGATGCACATGGAAATCAAATAGAAATAACTGTTTTCTTTTGGTTGGTTTTTTCTATCGAGTCCAAAAAAAATCCAGATAAAAATGATAAAACATTTACCATGTTTCTTATAATAAAATGAAAGAAATGCAAGAATGTCTAAAATTCTACGCATGTCTCTTCAGCTATCCTTACGTACTTAATGAATGAAAGAAATGATAGGTTTCCAAGTTGGAAACAGAAGGCTTGGAGACGGTGAAATCGGTATCAAAGATATGGATGAGGAACTGCAGAATGGTATATTCCAAATGGAACCTACTGTCATTAACTTGATCCTAGTTAATTAGGAATATTCAAGAAAATTATAGAAAGCTTCTCAAAGAGGTTGAACACAAGGGATAAAGGTCCGTGTCTTGTTAATGTAACTTAGTACATGATGTTCAGCTAATACAACAGAGAAACATAAATATAATGCCCAGTTACCGTTTGATAAAACTGGTACGAGGGTAAAACTGTACCTGCAGGCGAACATTTGCAGAATAAAATTGTCACTTGCGTTAATATTAGTCGCATACTGATATTGTCCAACTGGTGAATGCTTATTACTGCAATTTCTTAGTTATCTTGTATAACAAAGTAATATTTTATATCCTTTTTACTTCAATTACTAAGACCTCTCATATTGCTGGTTCTAATCCCCTAATGATCTTTGGGGATGAAGAGGAGTAAATGCTGTGAAATCATCAATGGAGTACCTTTCTTTTCAGGTAAAAGGTTGGAAGAAAAAAATCCAGTAAAATAATTATTTATTTTGATAAGTGGAAGGGTAAATTGTTGCTCAAAGCATGAAAGCTGAGAAGAAGTCGATATAAAATAATCTGTGTTGCAACGACACGTCAAAAAAAAAAAATTGAGCCGTGTCCGCACGTATGGCCATTCATACGCGTACTAATACCCCAAATATGGTTGTGTTAAGAAGATATTCCTAAAAATCAGAATTTTACTTAATATTTTGATTTTTAAATAGGGAAACTTTGACTAATAACCAGTTGTCCCATAATTTTTAGGAAAGAAGATATGTTATAAACAGATTTCCCTAACATTTCTCTATTTGTTTCCGACTTTTTCTCTTAAAATCTTTCTACCTGAGACTTTCTCTCCTAACCGTTCTTATCTCAGAGAAAAGTAGATAGTTCCATTACTAACCATATTTTGCTAAGTTTGCTGTCTTATATATGTATCAATCATGTGTATTTTGGTAAGTTTACTATCTTATGTATAATATATCTATGCTAAAACTATCAATCATACCGTGTCCCCGTATTTTAGTTTTTCAAGTTGGCGTGTCACAGTAGCGTATCGGACACAAGACACCGACACCGTGTCCGTATCGTTGCAACACAGATATTAATGATGATAGGTGATAATAAACTATTCAGGGTCCCATGAATATCTTACATGAACTGCTCCAAGGTAAAAATAACACAATCAAATTGACATTGTAAATGTAAATGAATTCAAGGGTCATTTTTTGAAAACTCTCAGAATTGAGAGTTGCAACTAACAATTTACTTACCAATTATTCTCTTGCTCATAATAGCAAATACAAACAGTTTTAGCCCCACTTCCAACGGCAAACTTGTTTTCTGAAAATAGAAACATCAACTCATAAGAATTATCGTGAATGCTAATCCAAGAGCTTAACTTGTTGGGCTTTCACTACATCAATACCTTTCGGACTCCACTGAACACAAAGAGCAGCACGGTTTAGCCTAAGAATAACAAGAGTTGGTACCCATTCTGATCCTTCTTGGTTCCAAACATATCTAGATTAAAAAGCAAGGAAATATCATCCAGAATTAGGAGTCTCAAATATCGATATTTCAAAGGAAATACTGAGTATCCAATTAAATAAAGAATTGACGGCTCACGAATTTCGGTCATGCGACACCGTAACAATTTTGTTTGATCTTACACTCCAATCTATCCCGGAAACAATTTGATCATGCTGTATGTAAACAAATTGAATGAGATTGACATATAAAGAAATGAAAAAACCTCAAACTCTTAGGAACAAAATACGGATGATAAAGATAGTACACACATGTTCACTCAAAGAGTAACATATTTTATTCAATCAGCATTGACATTTCTGTTCTAGATAGCGGCACACCTCATGGTCGCACTAAATAGCATGTGTTTGGATTATCATTTTTCACTGGTATCATCTAATTCAGAGTTTTCAATTTTTCCCCGAGATCAAATCTTGCATTTTTCTGTTTATAATAAAGTTCAACGAAAATTTTGGCTTTTCTTATTGGATGTTAATTAGTTCGGACTAGTAACAAGCTTTAGTGGGCACAAATAAAGTAAAAAACCAAATCAAATGCTAGTGTTGGTGGACATTTATTATACCAGATGAATAGGATCAAAGCTATTACAACGTACCTTTTGTAGCACATGAACCCTTTCCCACTTGTCAACCAAAAATCTATAGATATGAACTTCAGTACTGTTTGGACAAAATGCCACCACTACAGAACAGATTGAATTGTGTTAAGAACTTAATTGACAGAGAGGGAGAGACCATCAGCTAAAGTATTCATTTACTCAGCATCTTGTATCTTCATAACTGTAACTCCCGTTTGGTGTACATCCTGGTAAATGCAGTAACTACTAACTAGTGATAACTCATTAACCTTTCTAATTAGATTAAGTCTCCTATATATATTAGTTTTTTCCTGATTCCTAGTTTGGAACTTATCAGTCCATTAAGAACAGAAAGCCTTGGTCATTGTGCAGTAGCATAACTCAGTTCTCCACTGATATTTATGACAACCAAAAATTGTTCAGACTAATCAAAATCCAAGTAACAGTTAAATGACATAAACAAATTCTTATCAAATGAAGCCCTGAAAATGTAAATTTTACTCCCAACTGCTGCAGCCTATAAGTAACGAATACAATTAATTTAGGGTTCGAAAATGGAAAAGAAAACGATGATTATTACTTGTTTGATCAGGACTCCAAGCATGACATGTAATGCACTGAGCAAACTGATGAGCTTCGATAGTTGTCATAATTCTGCAAAATCTAAATACAAACAAGAACGAGATCAGTAATCATATGATAATAGATTGAATATGTTGAGAAAAATGAGTAAAGTAAACCCAGATTAGAACCTGAATCGTAAATGCTGTAACAATAAGAAACCCTAGATTTGTAGAGAGAATGCAGTAGATGATTATTATTCCCTCGTGATTCCTTTCTTCTTTTTTGTCTTTCAGAAAGAACCAACTTTGTATGTTTCGATTTGTTAGAGAGTCGTCGAGTAAAGAGAGAGAAACTCAAACTAAGCGTTGATTTTTTTTAATTTTTAATTTTTTTTGATAGTCTAAAACTAGGGGTGTCAACGGGTCCGGGTCCTCCCGGGTATCACTAGACCCGGATCCGGACCCTACTTATAAAGGTCGGGTCCGGTTCCTAACGGTTCCGGGTCCGGTTCCTAACGGTTCCGGGTCCGGTTCCTAAATTTGTGGACCCAGAACCGGACCCGTTTAAATATCCGGGTACCCATCGATTCCGGGTACTCATTGGGTCTAAAGAAAACTATTTAAAAAATCTCAAAAACTTAATATATTTCTCTTTTTAACTTGGATTTAATTAATTTTTATAAAAAAATATTATTATTTCTTATGAATGTACTAAATAAAGATTAAATGTAAGAGAAAAAATTTAAATGAGTAAAATATCAAAGTTAAAACTAGAAAAAATACTTATAATTTTGCTAAAAACATGAATAAAAGAATGAATAAACGGGTACCCGATACCCGCGGGTACCCAATGGGTATTACCCGTTTGGACCCGTTTAAATTCGGGTCCAATCGGGTAATTACCCGCTGGGTCCTAAGTAGCTAATGGGTCCAACTTTAGGACCCGGAACCGGACCCTAATATACCGGGTCCGGTTCCGGATCCGGGTAATGGGTACCCATTGACAACCCTAGCTAAAACCGGATCCAGGCCCCTACTCAAATCCAGCTAGTTGGACTAGCCCCACTGCTTAGAATCTTAGACCCAACCCCGCCAAACCCCTCTATCCAACTAATTAAATACAAACCTTTACGGTTAGGCTGCACATGGGTCGGGTGGGTCGGGTTTTAGCTATACCAAACCCGCACCCACAAACAGCGGGTTTTTATTTTCATAACCAACCCCGCACCCACAAGCCCGTTATGGGTCAGGCGGGTTTCGGTTTAAACCCGCTTCAGATTGTAGTTCAAAATTTTCTTCAAGTTTTTCACCTGTAGTATTTATATTTGTACCTGCTTGATATTCAATAATCATTCATACACACATGTTTTAAAGTTTAAACATACTTCTTACTTAAGTTCTCAATTACTTAAAAAAACTAACCATAAACATAAGTCTTCATTGTTAAGCTTAAACAAGTACTAGGATTAGTTTTAATAACGGACGAGTAGGATTAGTTTTATCAATGGTGTATATTTAGCGGGTTTTTTCGGACGGGTTTTAGCTAATACCAACTCCGCACCCACAAACAACGGGTTTTCATTTTCATAACCAACCCCGCGTCCACAACGGGCGGGTTCGGATTAAAAACCCACAGATTTTGCGGGTACAGGCGGGTTCGGGTAAGTTGGGCGGGTCTTGTGCAACTCTATCTACGGTGGGGATCGAATCCTAACTTCCTCTTTACTGGAGTTGATGGGATACCACTGAGCTATGCTCTTGGACCCATAGCGTTGATTGTAAACGCCGTATCTTTTCACTTTTCTCATTGCTCATCAACTTGGACGCAGACACTTGATTAGAACGATTTTTGGGCACCGTTCGGGACCACCATGTGTTTAGTCCATCTCCTTTTCTTTTTTCTTTTGAAACCTATTATAGGGGTTGGGTTCCAAACATTGCATTTTTGAGGACTCATAAGATGATAAAATCGGGTTATGAAATAGTTTTCAACAAAACCCCATATCCAATTATTTTTTGTAATAGCTAAAATGCCCTCCATGAATTATAAAAGTAAATTTATTATCTTCTCCTTCTCTTTTCATTCATAAACCATGATGAAGATGGTGATCATAATTTCATCATGATAAAGATGATGATCATAAAAAAAATAACTATTATTTTTCTTCCTCTCTTTTTCTTTTCTGTCCGATGAAGATGATGATAATAAAAAGAAAAAACTAAGAAAATCCATCACTTATTTTTGCTTTTGAAAACCCCCAAATTCGAACCGTAAGCTAACCTACTGTGAGGAAACTTTAATCGAACCAACCGTAGGTAGAAATTACAGTATGGAAGTATGAATTTTTCGAACCGTGGGATTTTTGAACCCAGAGTATACGGTTTGGAAGTTAAGAACTCCAAACTGTAGATGACTTACGGTTAAGAAATATCACCGTATGCAAAATCAGCTAAAGCTACGGTTTGGAAGTATTCCAAACCGTATGCAAATTCAATTAAGTTTATGGTTTGGAATTATGAGTTTTCAAACCGTAAACAATGCTTACGGTTTGGAATTATGAACCTACGGTGGGGAATTCAAGTTTCAATTTTTTTCACTTAAGAATTAACCAACGGATTGAAAAACAAACCGTATGCAAAGCCAATTAAACATACGGTTTGGAAGTATGAATTTTCCAAACCGTATGCAAATTCAGTTAAACCTACGGTTTGGAAGTATGAATTTTCCAAACCGTAAACAATGCCTATGGTTTTGAAGATCAGAACTCCAAACCGTAGACAGTTCTGAAACTGCTTTTTCAAAAACCTAATTCGATCGATTCTACCAATTTGTGGAACAAAACCAATGAAATAAGATGGTTTTTTTTTTATTTTTACCTTATTGAAGTCATTGTGGGTGTATTAAGTGGTGTTAATCGATGATGAATTATTTTGAGAATCAACGATTAATCGAAGAAATAGGCGATGAAGGTGATGGGGAAGAAGAAGATGGAAGAGTTAAATGAGAGGAATGAAAACAAATTAGTTTTAAGTTTAAATATTTAAAACGTCAACGGTATTTTAGTATTTTTCTAATGAATTAGGTCCCCCCTTATCTTCATTGTAGGATATTTGAATCCATAAGATCCCTCAAAACTATTTCTTTTTGCCCCTATAATAGGTTTCTTTTTTTTAATCAAAGTATCTCTTCGATTAATTGAAAATTCAAGGTTACAATGGGTTTAAGACCGAAAATAAGATAATACAAAGAAACATACCATACAAGTACAATACCGAGAAATCCGACAAGAGAAATGGAAGGATTATCGGCGTAAGACAAATACAAGTATGAACTAGAACCTAGTAGATCAGAGAAGTAATGGTTTTTCTCGGAATCAAATTCCAACCATTTTGTTTGTTTTTCTTCTTTAGAAAGATATGCTCCAGGAATAGGAGTGATTTTCTCAAATCTCTTATACTTAGTGATGACGACTCCGTCGTCAAAATCATCTTTGATAAAAATGTCGATGAAGATTCCGTCGTTGGATAATGCGAAGATGAATACTCTTGTTAAGATTTCGTCGTCGGAGACAAAAAAGATGAAGATTTCGTCAATGGGGAGCACCACTAGTAATCTAAAAATCAACCAAGTAACCTAGAACGATCATTAAAACCGAGATAAACCGAGTAACCATTAGTAATCTAAAAATCAACCAAGATTCCGTCGTTGGATAATGCGAAGATGAATGTTCCAGTTAAGATTTCGTCGGCGGAGACAAAAAGATGAAGATTTCGTCAATGGAGAGCACCACTAGTAATCTAAAAATCAACCAAGTAACCAAGAATGGTCATTAAAACCTAGATAAACCTCTCGAAAAGATGAGATAGAACCACCATAAGAGTTGATAAAACTCACCAAAAGGTAAGATAAAACCATGAAAAAACTAACTAAAAGCAAAGAACGATATGAAAACAAGTAAATGGAGTGAATATCCTGCTTAGATCCGGCTCAAAAAGAACCAAACTTGAGCAAGATTGGTTGCCGGTTGTAGATGGTGGATTTTCGACAAAGGCTAGAATCGTAAAACCATAATCTTACATATTCTTGATCCAGGAATCAGATGAGTATTGAGGCTCGTGTATATTATTGAAGCATGAAAGTTCATGCCGCAAGAACATATGACTGAGAATACTGTATCTCAGATCATATGCAGATGTGCAGTCTCTCAACTGAGACAACGGCATATCTCATGAATACTGAGCAATTTCAGTAATCACTTTTACATAGAATCGAATGATTGGACGGCTCCTAGACAGCTTGGCTGCTAGTATAGAGCGATAACGTCTTCAGAATGTAACAATGTTTTCCCTGACTATATAAAAACATGTGTATAGAATCATTATGATTGGACGGCTCCTAGACAGCTTGCATGCTAGTATAGAGCAATAACGTCATCAAGATGCAACAAAGTTTTCCCTGACTATATAAAAGAGATATGACATTTCAACAAGCTCATATTTCTCAATTCTCAGATAATGATGCTACTAGACAGCATGCCTGCTAGTATAGAGCCATCAATTAATTATCTCTAATCGTTAACTGAATATTCAGCAATATTCTACGATTCTTCGTAATATTTCGTCACTTCAATTCGTGGTTCTTCCCAGCAGAATTACACGGGTTAGTGATAAATGTTCAACGTACGGGAATCTGAGCAGCTCTCTACTAAGACCGGACCAAAATGGTGCAAGTGTACTCAGTAATAATGCACAAACGAGCACCTGAATGCACAAACGAGCATTTGAAAACACGAAGGAACGATGAACCTATGCAAAATAGGAAGAAAATAATAAATAATAAAATATTACTCGAGGCGCTTGGAGACTGGGCCCACCAGTCGGCCGGTCGTGCCATGTCCTGTCCCACGTTCAATTTTATATTTTATCATATTTTTATTATTTTCCCTGATCTCATGAAAATCCATTCATTTGAGAAATTCTCTTTCGTCTCAAGGAAACTCCTCAGTCTCATGGTGTTTCCTCGTATCAAAGAAATAATAATAAATTAGGAAAGATGTCATGGGACCAGACTCACTAGCCGGTCGGCCATGCCCTAGCCGTGGCTGGTCTCACACCTCATGACTCCTTATTATTTTATTATTATTTCCCTCATCCCATGAAAATTCTTTGTATTCATGAAATTTCCCTTAAGTCATGAATATAATGTAAAATTAGGAAAACTCGTGGGACCGGGCCCTAGCCGGTCCCACACGCCCCTTATTTTATTATTATTATTTTTTATGTTTCCCTCATCTCATGGAAACTCCCTGATTTCAACAAATTCCTTGGTTTCAACAAACCTCTTGATTTTATGATATTTCCCTAAAATCATGAAAAATATAATAAAATTGGGAAAAGTGCCTTGTGACGGACTCTTTGGCCGACCGACCATGCCTTAGCCATAGCCGGTCCCACACTTCATGACTCCCTATTTTATTGTTATTATTTCCGTAATCTCATGGAAATTCCTTAACTACATGAAATTCCTCGATTTCATGATATTTCCCTCACATCAGGGAAAATACATAAAATTTGGAAAGGTGTTGCGGGACCGAGCTTGCTAGCTGGCCGGTCATGCCCTAGACGTGGGCGGTCTCACACCTTGCAACTCCCCTATTTTATTAATTATTTTTCATCATCTCATGAAGATTCTCCAGTTTCAGCAAAACCCTGAATCCTTCATATTTTCTCAAAATGTTGCTCAAACGCGCATCGGAAAATATCGAAATTCTCAGGACTGAGACACGGACATTATGGTCACGCAGGCATGTCTCCTTGACCGACCAAGTCTAGACCTAAGGTGTGCAAATAGCCGGTCCCATATGTTTTAATAATTTTTACCTAATTTGCTCAACTGCTCATATTGGGTCCAAACTCTTCTCAAACAACTGGGAGTTTGCTCAGACGACCATCAGCTGGTCCCACAACCACCAAGGGACGGTCTCATACCCTCTTGGTCATTCCCTCATCTCTCCATAATTAGGTTTTATTACCTAACGCTCACACTAGCATTATTTAAAAAAAATGATTAAACCAGCATTTAATCATATTTTCACCAGGTCTTCAAGAGACTTTGGTATTTTCCTCACTTGAGCATCTGGGCGCTACATGGTCGATTCATCATCCCATGTAGTCGGTCCCTCCTTCATTTCATGAATGATTTTCAATAAATCATCAATTTACCATCAATTTAGCAGTTGATCAAAATTAGGGTTTTGAATCCAAGGTTCATAATTCAAGATTCAAACACTAAATTTTATGTTGATCCCATGGTCAGCACTCTAATTAATTATACTTGGTTCGGTCGCCAGTACTTTAAATTAATATTTATTTGGTCCTGCTACCAATACTTCATCAAATGAGCAATATCCGCTCAGACGAGCAATATTTGCTCAGACTAAGGAATATTGGTTCAACTACCAATATTCAATAATTCATCAAACGAGCAACATTTTCTCAGATGAGCAATATTTGCTCGCATCAAGGAATATTGGTTCAACCATCAATATTCAACGATTCATCAAATGAACAATATTTGTTCACTTTAGCTATCAACATTTATTCGAGAATTATACCTCTGTCTCAACAGACACGTTCAATTCGTGAGTCTCAGAACATTTTCAAATCATGTTCAACTCAGCAATACATGGACTCATAGTCCCATGAAGTCAGCAACTGACTAACTAAAACCACGAGACATCAATCGTGTCACATGGGGGGATATTAACTAGGGTTTTGGTCTGGCGGTCTACGTCACGTGTGTTCATGCACACGATGAGAATGTGAGCAAGTAGTGCAACCAGTTGAAGGAGCTAGCAAAGTAGTGGATGGAAAATCTACCAAGTCTCCGCACGATGAGCAACTGGTTTTGACACGATTTCCAACTTCCCCACTCTTAGACTTCAACAACTGTCACACTTCATGGGATAAAGGTGTTTACAATTCCAGCAATATAAATAAGTCTCTGAATCCTGATTGAAACAGACAAGAATTTCTCGACAAGTTCACAAGACAATCTCTCGTCAAGCAGACAACACGAGATTAACAACTCAACGTCTGATCAATTACTCGCAACAGAGCAAATTCAATCAATCACAACTTATTTTATTTCTTCATGCAGAATACCCAACACACCTACAATCTTTGAACACCATTGATCTCACAGATTTCTCAGCTTCCCTCGTATAGATCGACCCATCCTCTCTTGTGACTGAATTTACTCTTGAATGACCATTGTCTTGGTTTAGGCCGGAGTCTTACAGATTGATCTCTCGAACTTAAAGCACTCCCTTCTTGCAGTGCATCTGTGTGAGGTGGAGCATTTCCTCGGTTCAAGGAGTCTCCTCCGCACGGTCGTCTCCTCAATTCCGTAAAAAACAGCAAATCGTTTTTCCCCATCTACAGATTGGCGACCACAGTGGGAGATCATTCTCTCGGTTGTAACTCACAATTTCATCAAAGATGGTCAATTATGGGGAGGTCTTAGAAACATCCAGTCTCAATTTATTATCTCCCAGTACTGGCGAATTTCTTCCAATTATTACTAAACTTGGTTGGCCTGGTCAAGATCCCACAGAAGCTATGAACACTCAAATCTCAACCACCATTGCTGATATGATGAAAATCCTAAATGATGTAGTAAGAAATCAAGCGGAAATTGTCAAAACACAGAACGAGGTGTTCGCCCTTTTGAAAGTTCTTACAGTTCAGTTATCAAGGGAACCAACATATGATATCTCTAAAAAGAATGATGTTGGGAATCCTTCCTATGTTACCACTGGTATTGATTTCTCTTATAAGATCCATACCTCCACCAGCGACGCCGAAGACAAAGTCCACACTCATGCTAAGCGCAAAAGGCTCCACCAATCTAGCTTGGACGTTCGTGAAACCTCGGAACAATTCTCACGAATTCCTAAAGAAGATCCGTATGTTTTGGAACGATTCAATCAAGACTCTTACGATGAAGGGATAATGTCATTTTATAAATCCCTTTTGGAGGATTTACATTCTCGGATCGTAGCCGAAGCAACTGACTGATCGGCTGCTGCTTTACTCAGCCAATCTGAGCCATTCCAGAATAAAGAAGTTTGCAAGGGTATAAGGAAAAACGTGTATTCTTCCAATCTGAAACTCAACCTCCATCCTTCCACAACGTTATTGCTAAAGGAAGTAAAAGGAAAACCGAGGCACAACAGCGCACGCATGCTTCTCCAGTTCAAAGGAAGAATAACCAAACCCGAAATGCACAAATATCGACTCAACGTCAAGAAAATGACCAGACAGACCCGGACTTACCTCTTCCCATTGAAAAAGTGGTCAAGTTGCTAGAAGTCTGGATCCAAAATGGTGCAATCAAATTTCCATACGTCAAGAAAAATCCGACTGAATAAGAAATGGAGAATCCTCGTTATTATCGCTTTCATAGGTTCGTCAATCATCCAACAATAGACTGCAAGGTTTTGAAGCGCATCTTCAACGAAAAGGTCGAATCAGGAGAACTTAACCTGGGGACTGAAAGGGTGCACATGGATCCTCTCTCGGTCGGGACTTTCTCTCTCTAAACAACCTGTCAAAGAAGCGGTTCATGATCAAATATATATGTGAAACGTTCTTTCCATAGAAGGCACAGAGGAAAGACATGTTCACAACACTGAATCACATCGTGTCAGGGAGGCGATTGTCCATCTCCGGAAATACTCCCTGGGCTTTCAGCCATAGACAAGGAGATGCACGACCGTAGACTGCTTACCATAGTCGATCTCAAAGGAAACAAATTTGGAAGAACGTTGGTCCGCTATCGACATAATTCCACTGAAGACTTTTAGAGCCGCGGGCATCACTCGAAAAGAAGCTACTCATTTTCCCATCTCAATCAATAATCATGAAGGAACACTCAGAGATGCTTATGGCTACATTACTTTCAAGATGAAAATAGGCTCAACCTAGACAGAAGCCAAGTTTTTCATAGTCAAGGAAGATCCGGGATATGACATGATCCTCGGGCGAACATGGATCCATGATGAAAAGATGGCTACTGACAAAACGCCTTTGGTATCACATCTCTCCAACGAAGAAGGTTCGATCCAGGGGATTTGGTGAGCCCTCCGTCGTCAAAGCACTGGGAGGAAATTCTGATGAGGTTGAAACAAGAACCTGAAGAAGGTGCATCGACATTTCGCAAAATATTCTGCACTCAAGCAAGTCTCATTCCTCCTATGTCCATATCATATATTCTCCTACATGCTCTCATAGCATGGGGACTAAATTCTGCTAACAACTCAGCCGTTGCAAGACGTCATGAATGGATATCTTCACCACAATAATATTTTACCAAGTGGTCGCACCTCTTCGAATCGAGCATCTCACTGGAATGTTCATTTTAGAGACGATATGCAGTCATGACAAAGAATGTATTGGATGTACTCCTGTTCCGCATTCAGGAATGTCCACTGCCAAATTATGCAAAAGTGTTGACACCTGTACGAGCATCGAATCTCACGCGTTGGAGGACTAGTGAAGGAAAAGCCGAACATAAGATATTCAGGGCCAAGACGATCATGTCTAAGACGTTCTCTTAAGGGATCTGATACTTTGAACCTCAAGCATCTGAAGTTTGAAGCAATATTTTCTTAATTTATTCGTGGTTTGATCAATCCCTCGAAAACATATGCAATACTTGCATTCAGTAATTGAGTTTCTTTCAGCAATCAACATCAGTTTATTCAAATGAAAATCTTTATCAAACCAAAAGAAAATCCCTAACTGTCAATCGCCTACTTTTCCAAGGCCAACTGAAAATCAAAAACTGCTCATCTCTCGGTGCCTTATTCTTAAAAGCCGTCAAATTGTACTCCCAATCAAAGAGTACATCTGACATCTCTAACTTCAGCACGAGTATTACTAACGGCATACTGATTCAACACCAAGACGATCAACATAGATGAACTACAATTGATAAGTCTTCACTATCCCATGAAAAGACTTCTGAAGCAGATGCAACGTCATTCATCCATGGATGGCACAAACTCCTTCAACATATATTTTTCTGTTAAGCAGATGAACACCTCTGGGATGCACTTGGGGACTTGATCTTGTTGAAAAGATCAATTCAGATCAATTTCAATAAATGTTATCCACATAACAAGTCACTGTAACCTGATGTGATCCCATGAAACTTCATCAACGGGATCGCTCTACATCAACAATCTGGCACTCCCAGAGAACTTTTTCTCCTCACATCCGGAATGAAGACTGTCGCTGTTATCTGCCACAACAACATCGATTTCCCTGACGAATCTACTTTACACTAAAGTCATATTCAGGAGAATTTGGGTTGAAATCCTAGTACACCTTCATCTTAGGAATGCTCAACTCACCTATTAGTTCGTGCATGTAAAGGCTCACTGGATGGAGGAGCAAAGACTATGTCGATAATTTGGCTTTTTCGGTCTCTCGAGCAACTCCAACCATAGTATCGGCATCAACAAGGATGTGTGGAGGAATTATATTCATGGTCTCATCATCAACAAGAATTTCTGGAGAAAATTCAATTGTGATCTCAGCACCAATAACAGTCTCAGGCGCAACATCCGGCTTCATCAACTATCCATTCTCTGAAGTGTTACTAGATGGATCGGACTTCTCCAAGCACTAATGATTGATATCAAGACGTGTAGACATGAAAACATGTTATCATGGAAGTCTTCCCAAAGCTTTCACGACGGATGGGCACAAAGCAAAGTCTTCCACAAGATGTTCTCATCACCTCTACAAATGAGATTCAACACACTTCAGGCCATGGGTTTAGAAAAACGTACCAATGGGTGAGGAATGGGACAATTCTTCCTGAACTAAAGATGTTTTTATATGTCTCTTCTACAACATACCAAAAGGGCGCATCAATCGGATATACGAGATGAAAGATATGGCCTTTACCGTCAGGTCTACGAAATCTGAAAAATTTATATGGGATTACAAATTACAAATGTGAACGCTTCGTTGACTGACCTCTACAACTCCAAATTGAGTTATTCTTGTTTCATAAGATAACTCAGTCCCTTAGCTTCAAAAGTTGGGGTCAAGCATCAAATTCCGACGTCGTATGAGGTTCCTGCAGCTTCCAGAGCATACAATATGCAAGCAGCAATTCTTAAACGAGATTCGTAACTTCCACAGTCGATCGGTGTCCACTAGGTCTTTCCACTAAGTCCTTCATCAAGGTACCTTCAACTTCGATCACCTAGGTCTTTACATCAATTTTTCTACATGGGTCCTCTATCCAAGTCTTTCCAGAAGAAGAGAAAACGAAAAGGAGAGATTTAACAATTTACTGAGGACTGACAGTCCACTGATCATGATGATCAGTTTCACAGTCCGAGACCCGTGACACCAGACTCTCATGTGTTAATAATTCATCATAAAATGAATGCTACCACCAGGACATGTAACCATGGTCATTACATCACCCCCTCTTTAGAGCAGCCTCAGTTATGGTCTCGTGATCAGGGTTTCAGAAGTGATGTTTCTACGACTGACAGAAACAAGATGGCACTGCAAGCACCATGATCATGTATCAACCAAGGGGTCCTGATCTAAAATGAATCAATGATATTAAAATCCTTCACCAACCGTTCCATACACAAGTGAATGGTCTAAAGACACAACATGAGTGTTCTACAACAAGCTCGCGTGAGATGATTTTACACTGTCACACGCAAAGCAGCAAGCTGGGAGAATTTGGTGAAGAATATAGGGATGGATCATATACCATTCTCTTTGTAAGGATGTCCTCTATAACATATCCAAAATTCATAGCAATTGGAGAAACGAGCAAAAAGATGTGGCTAAAACATTGGACTATATACCAGCTGAAATTTTTTTGGAAGTCTCTTAGAAGTTTACTGTTTCGTCAATTTCGGCCCTTAAACGTGCTCAAAAGCCGAAAATATTATTTACTAAATTTTGGAAATTTTATGAGGGTGAAGAAACATGGGTAGATCACGAAAATCCGACATCGGATGAACAACATTTTCAATGAAGACCTGACTTCTGAATTTTCTGATGACGAATTATGACGAAATTCTTCATTCATCTACATCTGAATCAGAAGCTACGCCTCCCGCGCGAGATCAGACTTCATCTTCAGCCGCTAGTCTCATTTGCTGAAGCCGGCGACGCTTTGCTGATAAGCTGCAAGCCTTTCATCTTCAGCTTTCGTTTTCAGTAATAACTCATCTCGTCCCTGCTTCTCTTCTGCATCCGCTAAGGCTAAGAAAGCGTTGATTCAACCACGAACGACTCCCAGATGATAGAGAGACATACAATGCATCAGCTTTCCAGCGTCTCTGAAAGGTTAACTCACCTCGGCATGAACATCTGCAGAAGTCTTCATCTTTGACTTGATATTTCTGGAGCGTTTCCCGGAAGGGTCAGAAGAGTGGTTGTAACCAGAAGTCACCACTATCTTAGGCGAAAGATATAGAGTCATGGATATACCAATAACAAACGCGTAACAAAATGGTAACAATCCACCTCTTACCTATTTACAATTTCACTAGCTATAGTGATTATAACGTCAGAATTTCGAAAACTTGCTCGTTCCCTAACCTGCAAAGACGAGCAAAATTCATTATTCAAAATCATGACTTGATTTTCATAAAACAGTGAACAACCCACGTGAATTTTAACATCCACTTGTTTTTCAAAAACTAGAAAAACGTCCATTCTACAATTATGAAAACTCACATACAGACATTATTTCACCATGTATAATGGTCTACTTTCAACAGTTTTTCAAAATCAAAACATGATTTTAAAAAATATATAAATATTTAACGTGAAACTCATGTAAATTTGAAAAATACATCTATATATTTTTTGCTCCCTCGCACGAGCATCTGTCTTTGAAGCGAGGGTATATTTTCAAAGATTTCTGAAAGCTCGGAGATAAAAATTTCATGAAAGCTCATAAACAAAATTTTATTACTAACAGACGCACGTCTTTGAAAAAAAAAAGTTTTCTCTCGTACGATCATTCACCTTTGAAATGAGAGTTTGTTCCACTTTGTGAAATCTCACATGTTTAAAAAAAATATATAATTTTGGTTTTCGTGAAAGCTCATATACAAATTTTATATCATCAGATTGAGGTCTATTTGGTTTTTTCCTTAAACTAAAAAACGAACGAGCGTCTGTTCCTAAAACAAGGATTTCTTTTCTTGGGCCCGGGCCAATGAATCCTAAATCAGCCAAGGTTCGATCACCAAATCAGCAGTGCTACACCAATTTGCGCTCGATGCTCTATCATGCTACTGGGATCTTCGTTCAAGCCATGGTTCGTTCGCGCAATCGAAAATCCGGCAACATTCTATCTTACGACTAAGTTCAATTACTTATTTCGTCCGTAACTAAAAAATCACCATCCAGTGCTGACTGGGGAACATTACTGTCCCTCACTAAGCAGGGGACTTAATGTAGATAGTGGATTTTCGACAAAGGCTAAAATCGTAAAACCATAATCTTACATATTCTTGATCCAAAAATCAGATGAGTATTGAGGCTCTTGTCTATATTATTGCATGAAAGTTCATGCCGCAAGAACCTCTGACTGAGAATACTGTCTCTCAGAGCATATGCAGATGTGAAGTCTCTCAACTGAGACAACGGCATATCTCATGAATACTGAGCAATTTCTGTAGTCACTTTTATATAGAATCAAACGATTGGACGGCTCCTAGACAGCTTGTCTGCTAGTATAGAGTGATAACGTCTTTAGGATGTAATAATGTTTTCCCTGACTATATAAAAGACATGTGTATAAAATCATTATGATTGGACGACTCCTAGACAGCTTTCCAACTAGTATAGAGCAATAACGTCATCAAGATGCAACAAGGTTTTCCCTGACTATATAAAAGAGATATGCCGTTTCAACAAGCTCATATTTCTCATTCTCAGATAATTAATGCTACTAGACAGCATGCCTGCTAGTATAGAGCCATCAATTAATTATCTCTAATCGTTAACTGAATATTCAGAAATATTCTACGATTCTTCGTAATATTTCGTCACTTCAATTCGTGGTTCTTCCCAGCAGAATTCCACGGGTTAGTGATAAATGTTCAATGTACGGGAATCTGAGCAGCTCTCGACTAAGCCCCGACCAAAATGGTGCAAGTGTACTCAGCAATAATGCACAAACGAGCACCTGAATGCACAAATGAGCATTCCAAAACACGAAGGAACGATGAACCTATGCAAAATAGGAAGAAAATAATAAATAATAAAATATTACTCGAGGCGCTGGGAGACTGGGCCCACCAGCCGGCCGTTCGTGCCGTGGCCAGTCCCACGCCCAATTTTATATTTTATCATATTTTTATTATTTTTCTGATCTCATGAAAATCCCTTCATTTGAGCAAATCTCCTTCGTCTCAAGGAAACTCCCCAGTCTCATGGTGTTTCCTAGTATCAAAGAAATAATAATAAATTAGGAAAGATGTCATGGGACCGAACTCACTAGCCGGCCGGTCCCACACCTAATGACTCCTTATTGTTTTATTGTTATTTCCCTCATCCCATGAAAATTTCTTGAATTCATGAAATTTCTCTCAAGTCATGAAAATAATGTAAAATTAGGGAAACTCGTGGGACCGGGCCCTAGCTGGCCGGTCATGCCCTAGCCGGTCCCACACGCCCCTTATTTTATTATTATTATTTTTTTATGTTTCCCTCATCTCATGAAAACTCCTTGATTTCAACAAATTCCTTGGTTTCAACAAACCTCTTGATTTTATGATATTTCCCTAAAATCATGAAAAATGTAATAAAATTGGGAAAAGTGCCTTAGGACGGGCTCTTTGGCCGGCCGGCCATCCCTTCACCATAGTCGGTGCCACAATTCATGACTCCCTATTTTATTATTATTATTTCCATAATCTCATTGAAATTCCTTAACTTCATGAAATTCCTCGGTTTCATGATATTTCCCTCACATCAGGGAAAATACATAAAATTGGGAAAGGTGTTGCAGGACCGAGCTTGCTAGCTGGCTGGTCATTCCCTAGACGTGGCCGGTCCCACACATTGCAACTTCCCAATTTTATTAATTATTTTTCATCATCTCATGAAGATTCCCAGTTTCAGCAAAACCCTGAATCCTTCATATTTCCTCAAAATGTTGTTCAAACGCGCATCGGAAAATATCGAAATTCTCAGGACTGAGTCACGGACATTATGGTGAAGCAGGAATGTCTCCTTGACCGACCAAGGATGGACCTAAGGTTTGCAAATAGCCGGTCCCACATGTTTTAATAATTTTGACCTAATTTGCTCAATTGCTCATATTGGGTCCAAACTCTTCTCAAACAACTGGGAGTTTGCTCAGACGACCATTAGCTGGTACCACAACCACAAGGGCTGGTCTCGTACCATGTTGGTCGGTCCCTCATTTCTCCATAATTAGGTTTTATTACCTAACGCTAACACTAGCATTATTTAAAAAAAATGATTAAACCAGCATTTAATCATCTTTTCACCAGGTCTTCAAGAGACTTTGGTATTTTGCTCACTTGAGCCTCTGGGCGCTACATGGTCGATTCATCATCCCATGTATCCGGTCCCTCCTTCATTTCATGAATGATTTGCAATAAATCATCAATTTACCATCAATTTAGCAGTTGATCAAAATTAGGGTTTTGAATCCAAGGTTCATAATTCAAGATTCAAACACTAAATTTTACGTTGATCCCATGGTCATCACTCTAATTAATTATACTTGGTTCGGTCGCCAGTACTTTAAATTAATATTTATTTGGTCCTGCTACCAATACTTCATCAAATGAGCAATATCCGCTCAGACGAGCAATATTTGCTCAGACTAAGGAATATTGGTTGAACTACCAATATTCAATAATTCATCAAACAAGCAACATTTGCTCAGATGAGCAATATTTGCTCGCATCAAGGAATATTGGTTCAACCATCAATATTCAACGATTCATCAAATGAACAATATTTGTTCACTTTAGCTATCAACATTTATTCGAGAATTATACCTCTGTCTCAACAAACACGTTCAATTCGTGAGTCTCAGAACATTTTCAAATCACGTTCAACTCAGCAATACATGGACTCATAGTCCCATGAAGTCAGCAACTGACTAACTAAAACCACGAGACATCAATCGTGTCACATGGGGGGATATTAACTAGGGTTTTGGTCTGGCGGTCTACGTCACGTGTGTTCATGCAAACGATGAGAATGTGAGCAAGTCGTGAAATTAGTTGAAGGAGTTATCAAAGTAGTGGATGGAAAATCAACCAAGTCTCCGCACGATGGGCAACTTGTTTTGACACGATTTCCCATTTTCCCACTCTTTGACTTCAACAAATGTCACACTTCATGGGATCAAGGTGTTTACAACTCCAGCAATATAAATAAGTCTCTGAATCCTGATTGAAACACGCAAGAATTTCTCGAAAGTTCACAAGACAATCTCTCGTCAAGCAGACAACACGATATTAACAACTCAACATCTGAGCAATTACTCTGAAGAGAGCAAATTCAATCAATCAGAACTTATTTTATTTCTTCACACATAATACCCAACACACCTAAAATCTTTGATCACCATTAATCTCACACATTTCTCAGCTTCCCTCCTACAGATCGACCCATCATCTCTTATGACCGAATTGACTCTGGAACGGCCATTGTCTTGGTTTAGGCCGGAGTCTTACAGATTGATCTCTCGAACTTAAAGCACTCCCTTCTTCCAGTGCATCTGTGTGAGGTTGAGCATTTGCTCGGTTCAAGGAGTCTCCTCTGCACGGTCATCTCTTCAATTCCGTAAAAACCAGCAAATCGTTTTTCCCCATCTACACCGGCAAGTCTTTTTTTTTTATCCTGTAGAAAACTAAGAGAGGAGAGAGAGATTGGTTTGACATTAATAAAGTACCATCTACTTTTTTTTGATAAGTCAAAAAATTATATTAATGAATAAGAATAATTACAAGAGTAGTTTGTAATGAAAGAGGTCAGTATAACCTCCAAAACTTACAAAAACTATTTAAATCTAAAATAAGACACGTTAGGAAGTTCAGCTGAATTTAAAAAAAGAGGCCGCCCTTCAAAATTAAATCCCTCACCTTCTCCTAGCAAACAACCCCTCTTAGCCATAACGTCGTCTGCAAAATTAGCTTCTCTAAAGGTATGCACAAAAAGAACCGAGTCATAGGTACCCCTAAAAACTCGGGAAAAAAACTGTTTAGTCCAAAAACGCGTGAAAATGTATGGATTAGTCCATTCCTAGTTAACTAGATACAATTTAGTCCAAAAGTTATTTAAAATATGGAAAATGCATATATAACCTTCCTGATTTACAATTTAGTCCAAATATTTACGGTTTAATCCAAAATAACTCATGATGATGTCAATAATTTTAAATAATATAAAAAAAAATTTAAAAACAATTTATCTTGCGAACCGTTTGTCCAAAATTCGCAAACCTTATATATTCATAAAGATCTTTCCGAGAGCTACAAAAAGAGTACCCATATGACTATATAGTTCTCATTTTTTTTAAATCTTAATTTCCACTTGTATACAAACATATACACGTTTACAAAAATCCAGAAAATCTTATGACAAGACAAGGTGCACCAGTTTGTACACCATATACAACTTTTTGTGCACCCCCTCGTGCTGAATTAGTTTCATTACAGCTACAGACTAATTTTATTTCAATAAAAGTGACCTGCAGTTTCAAACACGACGAATGCATTATCCAACCAATTCATTAGAATGCAATTTAATGTATTACAAAACCATTACTAACTAGTCCTTCGACCCATAACTCCAAAAAGATTATGATTATGAATACGAGCAAATCTCAGCTAATATAATTGAACTAATTGATACTGTAAGGTAAATAGAATAATATAGAATCAAACCTCAGTAACTCGATAGAATGGTTTGATGATCGAGAACGGTCAAACTGGTCACGTAGCATTGCAATCTCAAGATGATAATCACGTGGCTCTGCAATATGAGGATGCTAAACTGATGGTGTAACTATGCAATCTCCGAATGGCTGGATTGACAATATTTTTGTTACCGTGTCATTCTTCATATTCCCTAAATCAAAACCCAGAAATGAATATATCAGGATCACATCATCTCTAAAGATCTATCAAGGAAAACTTCAGCAGAAATTTGCACTCTATTAAATTCATCAAACTTCTGCTAGCCAGCCGGGATGGAAACTAATATAAGAACACTAGAGCTGATGAATTAACAGTCGTCTAACGTCAATCATTCTGTTTATAAAGAAGACCTCCACAAAGTTAAGCATCAAAAAAGCATAACACGGAGTATAGTAAAAGTGGCCCAAACATGGATTGCATCTAACTATTAATCTGTACATACTAACCCAAAAATCCAATTCAAATTACGATGTCATTATCTTGTTCTAGAACGGGCCTCTTCAAAATTCGTTTAGTCATGGTTGTTAAAAACCACTCATTAAATAATGAACAGGTGCACATTAACGATCAACAAGGTGTACAAACTATGTACACATTAGGAATCAACATGTGTACAATTATGTACACATTAAGTATTCAATATTAAAAGTCCTCTCTGGAGAAAACTTAATTAACCCATTACGGTTTCAATAAAAACCTGAAGCGAAAAGGCTACGACTAAGACTGTTACAAAAAGTTTAACTGTTTTGAAAACTGGTGTACTAAAAAGTACATTGCCTAGAACCGGTGTAGTAAAAAATACACTGCGTACAACAGGTGCACAAATAAGTACACCTCCTACAATCGGGAGAACAAAAGAAACGCACATAAGAATTCTACCAGATTATCTTCACAGATTTTACAAGGAAATGAGTAAATGGTTAGAGAGGCTACATGTGAAGAATTTACCTTGCCAACTTTACTATTGTGAGATGCAACTCTTTTTGCTACTGCCGATATTGTTACCTATTGAAAAAAATGTAAGAAATCATGACAAGCCAAGATAGAATGAAAGAAAACAAAAGACAAATAAAATAGATAGACAAGGGTAATGGGAAAAATAGCAGTGAGCATAAAATAGATTTTGCACACCGACCATTCAAAATAGCTTTTATACTACTAGTGACTCTACGTAGCTTCAACTACTGAATAGATATCCAGAATTTTTTTTATTAATGATGCCAAAAAACCTAGGCTAATGATGCCGAAAAATCTCCTGAAAAGATATCCATAAAAAAAAAAATGTTATAGACATGGAACAAAAGTCCTAGATATGGAACAAAAGTTAAAAGTGGAAGTGAGTCCATTGTTGAAATTTTCTTCATCTTCTATGAGTCTCTTAGATATGATCCTCATGATCTTCAACCTCAGAACTAAAAAATTAGTCGTCAATTAGTTGGTTAAAAACATATAAACACAAAACACTAAATTGCAAAGATATGCCCAACTTAAAAAACAATAACATGTGCACAACTATGTATACCATATTAACAACTATATATCTAAATATGTACGCATTAATAATTCCATCAGTACTGTTACCACAATTGTTACATGTAAACTCAAAATATAATGATATAGAAAAATATCTCTAAAAGAGCTAAAAAAACAAAACAAGAAAATCAAAAATTATTAGTGTGTACATCCGCGTAAACATTACCAATAAACAGGTGTACAACTATGTACACACCAAAAATCCACATGTGTACAATTATGTACACATTTAAATCAACATATGTACAATTATACACACATTTGAATTACTTTTGTTCCACTTGCTGTACTATTTGAACTTTGCAATACTGCGATTAACTACTCAGATAGTTTCAAAATTGTATTTCACAAGTATTTTTCTTTGCAAGTGCTCCATGATTTGGAATCAAGATAATCTAAACTAACTAACGAGAGTCTAATGGAATCTTTCTCATAATGTGAGTCTAAACTAACTAATGAGAGTCTAAAAGATCGATCCTACCATTATTACTATCTTTTTTAGTGATCCAATCATCAAGTTGGCTTGGTTAAATACATTTCTCAACACCGGCGAATTAGAAGGAATCAATAAATAGTTTCAATTGACACTCATATGGTATAAAAGCATTATACGGAAATCCCATTAGAAGAAACCAGTGCTGCATAAACCAACCTCATTCATTTTACTTTCTTCAATATTGACAATAATAATAGCCATATGAATGGTTGAGTAGCCCAAACAAAAATCTTTAAACCAAAACCAGTTAAATATGGAGTCGCGACAAAAAATCACATACTCCCTTATGTGATTAAATCACAATAATTCATGTGACCTAGATATCATAATAATTTAATTCATTTGAAACACACTTAAATTGTCTAGAACTGACCTTGAATCGGTTCCCGCATACACTTAATTGTTTTTGAGTCGCATTTTCCGCTGGTACCACAACTTTCTTCTTCTTTATTCTAATGAATACAAAAAAAAAACTACAAAAAATTAGAACTTAATTACTGCACATGCCTTTTAAAAATCTACAGAACCAAAGAAAAAATAATCTAAAGATATACTAAGAACTTTTTCACACAAAATTGAATTAGTTTATATGATAATAACTAACCCTAATTTAAAGAAACTAATAGAAATCCCATAACTAAATTTAGTGATTCAACTAATCGGTAAAACACAAATACTTACAACAATTAAGAACTGTATGCTTATATACTGGGAAGGTAGCTTTATTAGTATCTTCCTTGGATTACTTTTGCATGGAATTCTTAAAAGAATTTTGGAATTCCTTCATATTTAATTCAGAAAGAATCCAATTTGTGCATCATCTTCGTTAACCACATCCACTCTTTTTTCCTCACATGATGATGATGATGATTTGCTCTTCATCGCCTTTGAAAAGACTGAATCAATTAGAAAATCCTAGTTTTGACGATCGAAACGACTGGGAGTAATTTTTTTGGCGGATAAGAAAGTAGATCGTGGGAAGAGAAAATTGACTGGAAGAAGGAGAGAGACGAGGCATCGATACATGCAAAGTAGATTATATAGAAGGGTCAATTTAGTCATCAATAGAATTTAGTTTGGAGTGAATCATCAAGATTTAGACTAACCCGTTCATCATTTGGTAAATAAGGACTAACCAGTACTAGGCCTGGAAGGGTAGGACTAGCCTGTCTAAAGCCCAACTACTTTGGGACTAAACGTCAATTTTTACTAAAAACTCCCCAACACAGTTTGGCAAACCAAGATAACGCGTCATTTGTAATGCAGAAAGGAAGCATGAATAAGAAATTGATAGTAAAAGTGGGATAACTGTAGAGAAAACTCTGTATTGATTCATAATAATATTAATGTTGTATACATAGGACTTGTCCCCTATTTATAGAGAAGACAATAAAACTCATATTCCTAAAATAATTCTAAGACTTAAACTTGGAAATAAGAAATCCCTAAAATAAATAATATTATATAATTTAATAACTTCTAAAAATAAGAAATTTTAATAAGAAGACACTTCCAAAAATAATAAACTCTAAATAATGGATGTTCTACATCAGGCCCGCCAACTTGAAAAGAATTCGTCAACGAGTGTAATACCAAAAATCATATCAAATAATCGGAAACGGAATCACCGACTTCATCATAAGTGTGAATTTCCTCAAGATTAGGAGGATCTTCAGTTAAAGAATTATCACTTGCTTGAATCATAGCGGTACGAGATTGATTGCTACGATATTCGTGAGATTGGTGACCTGGTTGCCTGCACTTGTTATATTTGCTGGTAGTCGGACGAGCATATGGATTTGACTTGGATGTGCCAACTTGAAATGGAGGATTAGTAGTAGGTGTAGATAACATACGAGCATTGCTTGATTGAGACGAATTCATAACAGCGGAAGGAATATGTGGAGGTGTAGGTATAAAGGGTGGAGAGATTTTGTGTTCACATCTAGGTGCATGGAGTTTATTAGAGTTGGAAGGTGGGGTGTATTCCGTGTAATCTGGAGACGACATCGAACCATAATGATTATCCACAACGGACTCCGCTTTTACTGCCAAAAATACATCATCATTCAAAGTATGGATAGGTTGTAAGGCTAAGTTTTTTATGGATATTATGACGCAAACCATTGATAAACGTGCAGCTTGGTGAGAGTCATTTTTAAGCAAACCATTATGAGTAGATAAACGCTAAAATTCAGTTGTATTAACTGAGACAATACGATTACCTTGTTTGCAATTATGGTACTCACGGAATAAGACTTGATCGTAATCAATGGGAAGGAAGTGAACCTTTAACAAATGACACATCTTTTTCCAAGAACGAATAGGTTTTTTTCCAACACGAGAGCGAGAAAATTGCGCATGTTCCCACCATGCCGAAGCGGCACTTTTGAGTTTAGAAGCGACACAAGGAATCTGTTGATCCTCAGGAATCTTGTAAAACTTGCAAAGGTTTTCAACTTCAATTATCCAATCAAGAAAACCTTCAATATCACGGTTGCCATAAAATTGAGGAAGAGCATTCGTCATTCTATAATTAACCTGATTATTAATTGAGACTTGAACAACTTCGCCATCATTATCTGGTTGTTGTTGTTGTTGTTGAAGAAGAAGAAAAAGAATATGACCATTCGGATTGGCTTCATCGTCGCGAGGTTGATGGTTATTAGTTTCACCATTACGATTAATAACAAGAGCAACCAAATTGGTAGAAATTAATTGAAATTGACCTTGAGTCTCGAGTTCATATTCTGTAAGCTGAAGCTGGGTCTCGGATTGAGTTTCCGCAATTTTACGTTGGGACTCTGCAATATCACGTACAATATATTCAAGGCTCATACGATTGTCTTTTACACTATCTTTCTTTTTACCGGTCATGTTGGAAACTACGAACTTATATGGACAGGTTTAATAATGGAAGAAAAGTAGTTAATGGAGTCGGAAGGGGATATGTTGGCTAATACGTAACCGGTGGTATCAGTGGAATAGTAATGGATAAATAATTGGAGGAGTAAAAGGTAAAAGATGGGATTTAATTAGTGAATAAGAGAGAAGTAAGGCTACTGTTCGGAAGAAGATGGAAAAGAAAGAGAGGAATTAGGACGTGATGATGTGATAACGAGGCTTGATGGGTAGTTCGCTTATTAAGCACTAGGGAGAAACTGTTTATGAAACAGAACTAAAAGAAGATGGAGATTATAAAGACGGAGTTGGAGTATAACGAGTGGGGACGGAATAGAGTGGGTGATGTGGTAGGTAAAGTGTATAAACTTAAGATGAGAATAGTAAAGCACATACGTCAATAAAAAAAAACATATATATATATATATATATTTTTCTTTTTTGTAATTGGAAAATAGAAGATAGTTAATAATAGAGTTTAGAAGAAAAGATACGAAAATCTTAATAGATAGAGGAGATGAAAGGGTAAAGAAAGTTTAGATGAAAAGAATAAGAGGACCAGAAGCCGAAGCTCTAGATGCCACTTAATGCAGAACGGAAAAAGAAAAAAGAAAAAAAACGTGAATAAAGAAATTGATAATATAAAAGTAAGATAATTGTAGAAAAAACTCAATATTGATTGATAATATATTATTGTTGTATACATAGGACTTATCCCTTATTTATATATAAGACAATAAAACTCATATTCCTAAAATAATTCTAAGACTTAAACTTGGAAAATAAGAAATCCCTAAAATTAATAATATTCTAGAATTTAATAAATTCTAAAACTAAGTAATTCTAATAATAAGACACTTCCAAAAATAATAAACTCTAAGTAAGGGATGTTCCACATCAATTTGTGAAAGCATTGACATCACTCATGGAGTCTGTCCGAATCAAAACACGCCTCATATCCCATTTTACCGCCTATTCCAGCCCAACCAAAATCCTAAAGACCAAGGCCAATAGAAATCGGCCCAAGAACAACACACTCTGAATATCTAGAAACAACCCCAGCTCTTGCTACGCATGGAGTCGACTAAACCGAGCATAAGGGATGTCCTAAAGTTAGGAAATGACTAACCTACCCTTTATCTTAATTTTATTTATAACAACTAATGACCACCAAAATCTAATCAAATATAGATATAATCCTCATTAAAATAACTAACAAAAGAAATCAAAACTTATCCGTCCGTGAAAACGGAAGTTACAAAAGCAAGTCCGGTTAGGAGAATTTTTTTTAAAAAAATCCTGGTCTAGTAACTAAACTTTTTGAAGAACACCGACTAGAAATAATTTGTCTTGGGCGTAACCGATCTTTTGTACATAACACCAAATATTGAGTTCGGTTATGTCGCAAAAATTTTCTCCTAACCGAAATGTTTTCTGAAAACCCATATGTTGAGTTTGGCAATGTAGGAAACTTTGCGAGCATGCCTGTTAGAGCATAGCTCGGTTGAACCTACCAACCGTTGGTATGTCAAGTTTGGTTGTCAAACTTTAGTATCAAAACCCATCTAGAGTCGCTTAATTAAATACTAGAGTCAACTTCGTTTAGGTTAGACTAGAAAGTCTAGGAATGTTGAGACGTACAAATATTACTCCTAAGACCTGAAGAATTATAAGAAGTAACGACTACAACGAAGACATCATCCTTCCACCTAAGGTTAGTAATACCGACTTGACTTGTTTCCAATCCTAACGTATTTTTCAAGTCGTATTATATTGAAAACATAATATGAGAAGCTGTATATAAATAATATTCTGGTGATTAGACTTGATCATATCATTATGATCAAAGTGTCAAGGATTTTATTCAATTACAAAGTATAAACGCTTATCTTATGAAACTTCGTAAATACGACATTAACATAATCTTTGTATTTACTTACTTGATTATATGTAAGATATAGGTGTGATTTCATCCTTGAAAACTATGTATTATATTAGTTTAAGGAAGTAGATGTATGAACTTGATTCATAATCGAAAGGAAAATCATGAATGGTTCGGTATTTTATTGAATTTCTTTTGGATGACCAATTCAAGATGATAAGGCAGAACCTATCTTAACTTATGTTGAGAATTGAGGTATAACCGGTCATACCCTATAATATGTAGCATGTTGTAATCGGTCACAAGCTACTTTACGACGCAAGGTGTAGTCGGTCACAAGCTACATTGGGAAGCTAGTTGTAACCAGTCACAAGCTACTTTTGGAAGCAAGGTGTAACCGATCACAAGCTATCTTGGGAAGTAAGGTGTAACTGATCACAAGCTACCTTTGGGAAGCATGGTGTAACCGGTCACAAGCTACATTGGGGGAAGCTAGTTGTAACCAGTCACAAGCTACTTTTGGAAGCAAGGTGTAACCGATCACAAGCTATTTTGGGAAGCATGGTATAACTGGTCACAACTTAAATTGTGACCAAGGAGCAAAACCTAGTTTCCAATATTCACATATCTCTTTATGTTTTGTGTGATCTTGGAATTAGGGTTTGCTGAGAGAAACTTTTACATGTCGAAATTATTTGAGCATGTACATAACTCTTGTCATTAATTGTTCAAGGATATTCATTGATGCTTAAGGTGATCCCATACCGAAAAATTGAGAAACATTTAATTATGATTTTCGTGATATATGTTTTAATTACCAGCAATTAAAGCATATCCTCTGGAAAATATTATTAGTTAATGTGCTACACCAATAATAGAAGTTTTCTAAGAGAGATTTCCGAAATATGGTTTGGTATTAATTGGAAATAGGAAAACCTAAATTAGGTACTTTAATGCATATCTTGAGAATATTTTAGGTTTTGTAATTTCCTTGTTGTCCAAACAACCTTGGTTTATAAATACTTGAGTTTGCATTTCTTACAAACTATCCTAAGAGCCAGGCAAACTTCATTCTTGTTGTTTCTGGTGGAGCCGTCTATTCGGAGAGGAAAGTACCCTAATTAGGCAAAATCTATTACGACCGCTCGTTTAAAGACTTCTCTTGGATCAAGAAGCTCTACTAGTACCGTTGGTGGGAAACTAGATAATTACATTGTTATTTTAGTTTTCGTTATTGATTTGATTGACTAACGGTTGTTGAAACTTTGATTGCACCTAGTTTGATTATTCTTGAGGGCATCCTCTTCTGACATAAGGGTCACTCAAACTAGATCAAAGTATCAACGAGATCTTTAGAACTATATGCGGATTTAAAGACATCTTGTGTGAAAAAGCAGGGGTCTAACAACCACACCCAATATTTCGTTCGGCAATTTGTATGGACAACTCCAATACAATTCCAAGAGAATCAACTGGACAGTTAGAATCAATCACGGAAAAGTAACCAAGAGTTATATCTCACTTTCTCAATGTAATCAGCAAATCAAATAGATAGAATCCGCGAGCCTGATTATTATGAGAAACAACTTGAACGATACCAAAGACCAATGTTCAAGTGTCAATCAATTTCAATCAACAACCAAAGGTTGGATTTACCAATTGATTGAACTACGCACAACTTGTGATATATCAATTATATAAACAAATATAATGCGGAAACGAAATAACACAGACACCATAAATTTTGTTAACGAGAAAACCGCAAATGCAGAAAAACCTCGGGACCTAGTCCAGATTGAACACCACATTGTATTAAGCTGCTACAGACACTAGCCTACTACAAGATTAACTTCAGACTGGAATGTAGTTAAGCCCTAACCAATATCATACTGATAAAGGTACAATCGTGTTCCTCACGCCTCTGAATCCTAGCTGGACTCTATGCACTTGATTACCTTAGCTAATCTCATCCACAACTAAGAGTTTCTACGACCCAAAGACGAAGATTTATAAACAACTCTATCTCCCACAAAAATATCTATTCTGATAGATAAATCTATCTCCCACAGAAACACCTATGAAGTTTTGTTCCGTCTTATAATAAATCAAGGTGCATAGGAATCAATTGATAATCCGGTCTCATATTCCCGAAGAACAGCCTAAAGATATCAATCACCTCACAATAACTTAACTATATGGTAGTAGAACAAGTTATTGTGGAATCACAAAGAATGATACTAAGAGCTTTGCGATTACTTTTTATATCTTACCTATCGGAGATAAATCTCGAGCCAATCTTAGAGAAGATAATACTTAATACGATAGAACAAGTAAGATCAGAATATGCAACTACAGAGAAAATAGTTGGATCTGGCTTCAGAATCCCAATGAAGTCTTTAAGTCGTTAACCTAAATGGTTTTAGGAAAAACCTAGGTTAATGGAGAACCAACTCTAGTACGCAACTATTATCACACATGAGGTGTGGGGATTAGGTTTCCCACTTTCTAGAGTTCTCCTTTATATAGCTTTCAAATCAGGATTTGCTTAGTTAGCTTAGAAACAAAGCATTCATTATTCACCGTTAGATGAAATCCTGATTTAAGATGCAAGCTAAGTTTTGATCGAAACCAAATCAATATCTCTCCACCGTTAAATGGACTTAGCTTGTCACACACAAATTAAACATACTTCATTTAGATACGGGTAACCGTGCCTAAACGTATACATAAGGTTGGTTCAATAGTAGTTAACCAAAGTTATCCATATGGACACTTTTGTTTAACCCACATTCATCTAACACATCTAGATCAACTATGATGATCAAACAATTATGAATGATAACCAAAGAATCTAATTGTGTTCATCATAAAGTTGTTCAATTGTTAACAATCACATAGAAGTATATATGATACAATTGAAGTAAAATCGGAATGATTCGAAAGAATCAATTCATGAACATTTAAGCCAGGGTTTGCAAAGATTGCATTCCTTATTAGATAAATGTATTTGTTCATGAGTATAAATTCATACTTCGCCAATTTTGAAACTTGAACCACTTAAGTTTGCAAACGGGTACACAAACTTAAGTTTCGGACATTGGTCATGAACCAACAGTTTGCAAATGGATACGCAAACTTTAGTTACGGACCAAACTCAGGTGAATAAGTTCGCAAACGGGTATGCAAACTTAGTTCCCGGACTTCACCAGTTAAATCAGTTTGCAAACGGGTATGCAAACTTAAGTACCCTGACTTAACAGTTGAAACAGTTTGTGATCGGGTATGCAAACTTAGTTTCCGGTCCTGAATTATATCAAAACAGATCACACACTTAGTACACAAACCATAGTGTATCCATACATGGGTTTTGTCTCTTAACTCCCATTTCAGTCATTGAAACATTCTTAGAAGATGACAATGGATGTCTCACACACATCATTAGCTAATAAATCGTAATGTATCCAGACATGGGTTTTATCTCTTAACTCCCATTTCAATCATTGAAACATTCTTAGAAGACGGCAATGGATGTCTCACACACCCAATTTTCAAGTGATTGAATGATTAATACGAAACTTTCCAAGTCGATATCAAATGACTGTCTCACACAAATCATATAATATGTTTCAAGGCAATTTCCACATGATCATCTTTTGACATAAAGTCAAGAATAATGATGAATGTAGCTAAGAGAGAAATCCACCAACACGTATTTCGATAAACAGATAAGCGAGTTATACTCAGCTCGAAATATCAAATGTGTATGATACGAAAGATTATATCGTATACGACTTTTGTCTTAATAGGAGATAAGTAAGAATAGAATAGACTTCTGGGGATAGATAAGTTTTAGTCTTCATATACCTTTTGTTGATGAAGTTCCTCCGAGTTCTTCAGTTGATTTTCGTCTTCAGCTGTAAGCGTCGTGAAGTCTAAAGCTCAACTATACAATATATCCTAGTCTGAAACTCCTATAGGTAGACTAGAAATCAATATTATAGTTTTTATTAACTAAACTTGACAAACACGCTTGAGATAGCAACGCTTGCGAGTTCGACCGAGCAATGCCCTAACATTGTGATAATCCATTGTTAACAGACTCTGTTCTGTTTTGATTGATCATAAGAGGATTCAAGTTGTGTTGTGCAGGTTATTAAAGGCAATCGAAGATTGGAAGACGAAAAAGATTTTCTTACTAATTTTCGTATCTTGTGAATATAGTGCACAAACCTTGATCGGCTTGGATACAACTAGAATCTGTTTATCTTTGATAGACTTGATTGTTTAGTTGTCTAAGATCGACATCGCTTTATAGTTACTCTTTGAGTTCTATATTGATTGATTGCGAATCTAGAAATTGGTTAGTTCGGTAATCAAGTTTAGATTGATCTAACCAGACAGAGGAGTTTATTAGTTTAAACGGAAGAGCCTTTTTCAATAACTCATACATATCTTTTACCAAAGATTGATTAGAGTGGTTACCAAATAGATTCATTCCTTTGTTGTTTGGAATACGATCCAAAGGAGTAACAATCCACGTGCGTAGCTCTAGAAGTCGAATGCGCAAGGATACTGAGGAAACGAAGTAGCTAGGGGTAGTCTACTTGGTCTCAACTATACGAAGTTTGTATTAGATTTTGTATACCGGATTAATTGTGAGAGTATTCAAAAATGGACTAGGTCCCGGGGTTTTTCTGCATTTGCGGTTTCCTCGTTAACAAAATATTGCTATGTCATTTACTTTACTTCTGCATTATAATTGTCTTATTATAATAAAGTAAATTACACTCGTACTTTGATCTGAATTACTTGACATTGATCCTAATAGTCAGTTGGTTTTATTACCGTAACTATTGTCAAATATATATCTTGTTGTCGTATTTTCTCGGCCTCGTCCATAGACATTCACACAAGGTATAGGACTTAAGTCGTATTGTCTCGACTCTGTCCATAGAAGATCACTTAAGATATCAGACTTATAGGTTGATACTTAATAGATTGTGTTGTATTTGGATACCCTCGTATTTTCAATGCAATTTTTTTTTTTTTTGAAAAGTTCGGGAAGAAAAGGTAGTCGAAATTGATACTTAAGTTTTTCCACGGATTTGAAACTTAAAGTTCGGCTATAGATATGATGGACTCGACTGAAGCGAGCATTACTATGTATACCCGAAAATAAAAGTTCGGCTACCCAGTATTGATTGGAATGTTTCAAATTACGAAAAAGAGAGTTTTCAGAACTTACTGAAATTCTGGACCCAGGGTAGGTATACATACCCAGTACGCACACCCAAGATATCTGAGTTCCGGAATGCAGGATAGGTCTGCATACCTAATCACGTACCATGGGGTTCTGAATTCTTGAATGGGGGAGGTACGCATACCCAGTACACGTACCCCAATGAAGGGATTAGAGTATGCATACCAATTACGCGCACCCCAAGAGCCTGAATTCACGAAATAGTTTATAGATACATGTATCCTTACACCTACCTACCTAGTACGAGTTACATAGATGCTCATAAACTATTTTCACAAACATTTTTGGCATTGCAACAACTCTCATAAACACTTCTAAGACAACTTTGATTACTAAATCACTTTTTGTTTATGATTCATGGTTTAAGTTTTGAGTATTAAATGAACACGATTATGCTTATAAGTTCGTAAAGCATATTTTCCATGAACTACAATTGAACACGGTTCCAGTAACCTGGACCATAGTGTATATTCTTTTATGTAATTTTAAGACGAACTTCTCACATACTTACATGAACTCCTTACAAGAGCTTAATCTAAACTGAAAAAGTGTTTGCTTGAATATCAAGTTATCTTAGCTTGAATTCAAAGCTACATATAGTCTTGAAAGTCTATAAATAAAGATACTTAAACAACTGGGACTTTCAATCCCTGACACTTATATGTCCTAGTTGTATGCTAAAATCGTCATCTATGAACTTATGTTTCCTCTGATAAACATAATTAGGTTTACGACTTAATGACTTCACTTAGGGATTAATGAAGTCAGGTCCGACTATAAGCATGAAGTGCTTTCTGAAAAAACAACATGCTTTGTGGACCATAGACATTGAATTAGGTCACTGATGACCATGACATATCATTATGCTAGCTGAAGCAGTAATGATAGTTAAATGATTTTAATGAGAATAGGTTAATGAGATTGTTGGATCTATCATGAGCCATTATTTTGGTGCATTGAGTACTTAACAGGAAGTTGTGTGAAAATAATCATTGCTGAATAATTATAGAAGGTTATCTCGATCCATGTGTCGTGACTCAGTCGGTTGACAAAGAGATAATATATTACTAAAATAATGGTCGAATGACAAACCAAATATTGGTTGATGAACCAATAAAATACTGATAGATGGATCAGTATGAAATTCTTGAATGTTGATATTTGAATCAACATGAGAAGTATTGCTTTGCAAAGCAATTGATAGTTGAATCAATAAAATATTAGTAGCCGACCGAATATTAAATTATTAATTGAAATGTTGATTGTTGGATCAACATAAAAAATTATTGGTATTTGAACCTGTCAAGAATTATGCTAAACAGAGCATCAAGTTAAAAACCTTAATTTTAGTTAATGGATGATCAACTGAGAATCAACCAATGGATAAGAGAGCGACCGACTACATGAGGTGATGGACCGACGATGTAGTGCCTAGATGCTCGACTGAGCATTCACCAAATTCCTTTGCAGAATAGTTAGTGTAAAGATGATTAATTGTTGTTTAATCATTATTAAAATCATGCTTGAAAGAGCAACATGTGACTAAGCAACATGTAAAACCTAATTATGGAGAAAGAAGTGACCGACTAAAGAGGTTTTCGGCCCTTGGTGGTCATGGGACCATCTGATGGTGAATAGATGATCTTCCCAGTTGCAGGAAAGAGTTTGAACCAAATATGAACTGTAGATGATTAATTAGGTCATTAATCACTGAAAGAGGTGGGACCAGCTTCCGCAAGCCAAAGGGTCAACCGTGACCGATCATGGTGGCATACATGTATTGCATGCTGTCCGCTGACCAGTCCTGAGAATTTTGGTATTTTCTGATGGTCCATAGAGCATTATTTGGTCCTTTTATGATGATCTGAGTTTAACTGAAAATTTGATCTTGGTTGAAAGACCAATCATTAAAAATATTAAATAATAATATTTTAATTTTTCTCATGGTATAAAGACATGATGGTTGCGGGACCACTTGTCTTGCTAACCATATGGTCCATGGAGCAATATTTGAAAATACGTGGAAATGGTGAGTTTTGATAGAAAGAGGAAGTCCTTCAAAGACGAAACCCTAAATAATAATAAAATAATATAAAAAATAACGAAAATGAGTGGGAACCAGTCGGCCGTGTGGGCCCCACCCCACGGTTTTCCTATGTTTACTATTCTATTAATATTTTTCCTCTATTCTCTTTTCTCTTTTGATCAAACTTCCATATCCTTGCTCTTCTATGTTTTTGGATGCTCTTTTGAGCATTATTATTTAAGACATCCACGCCTTTTACTCGGGGGTGTCCCTTATGGCCGAAAGATAAATATTCATTACTGCTCCATAGAATTCAGCTGAGAAAAGTAATGGATCCTAAATAAGTGAATACTAGTGTATTAATTCTAGGAATTTAACTGACGAATACTGCAACTAGAATTAATTAGTGGCTCTATACTAGCATGCAATATGACTAGGAGCATTTAATTGATTCAGATATGATGTGATCAATATCATATCTATTTAGAATATTATTTTGGGCATGGTTATGATGCCAAACATCTTTCAAATGCATTGCACATATTGAAAGGGATACTTAATTGCTCAGTATGAAATATGTGAAACATTGAAAGCCTCAAAAACCCTAACATCGCCGACATATATTATTACATGACTGCAATTCATTTCTCTTGCATAAAGTGAAGACAATAATTTTTTATGACTATGATGATCAGAGATGCATAATTTTCAATGTGATTTTACGAATATTACCTTCGTCAAAAATACACCATCAACATTAAGTCTCCTGTTTAGTGTGGGATAGTCATGTTCCGCGGTATGGATATAGATGGTGATTTTTAAACTGACGTAAGCAAAATGAATGAACATGCTTAGTTGTCCAGGAATTCTGGTAATATCACTCTTGGAACACATTCTTTGGCACTGCGATTTTTTTCAAAAGTCTTGGAACTGGATTTCAGGTATCTTTAATCTCAAGCCTAACGTTAATCTTATCTCGTCCTATAAATCTTCTAAAGGTTCTTGCTGTATGGTCAAGGATCTGGTGGTTGATTGCATTTTTGGTTATTCGCTCTGAGCTTTGGTTTACTCGAAACAAGAAAGTCTATGAAAAGAAGACGCCTAACTGGGTTTTTTTTCCAAAAGAAGGTATACAATTTTATTCATGAGTATTCGGTGAGATTAACAAGCACAATGCACAACACATTTGCTGACTTGGAGATTGTAGAGTTTTTTCGTGTAAAACACAGGCAGGTGAAGTTTATTGAGCTAGTTGAGTGCTTTTGGCAACCTCCGGATTTTGATGAAATAATGCTTTGTCGCGATGGCGTTTCTCGGGGGAATCCAGGGGTGGCAGGTGCAGGAGTGGTGGTTCGAGATGTAAATTGTGGAGTTCTTGGGGAGATGTGTATTGGATTGGGAACTACCAACAATTATTTAGTAGAACTTTATGGGATTATTATAGTGTTGAATGGGCTCGGCAATGGCAGGTGGCTAAGGTTGTAATCCGTTCAGACTCTACAAGTGATATTCATGCTTTACAAAGTGATCAGGTTCCTTGGTTTGGTAGGGAGCATTGGTGATGTGATTTCAAGTTGTTTTGTAGTAGTAGTAGGTTCGTTGAGACTTGTGAAAGCAATAGATTTTAGAATTAATTTTAAAGCAAAGAAAATAAAGCAAATAAATGTTGATATGTTGTGAAAATTATGGAGAGGATGGATCTAGGATTTCACCATTCATCAATACTTATGTGGTTCTAAATTAATTTATACCATGCAATTTAAACAATTGATTCGATTCTAAAGTATTTCCAAAATTAGATTCCCAAAATATCAAATGTTAGTCCCAAGTATAACGCATCAAGAGTCTAAAACTATGCATGCATCATCAAGAGAAAACACATTTGATTAATAACAATCATTTAATTTATTTTTTATCAATGCAATTAATCATATAAAAATATTGCATAAATTTATAAAATAAATATTACCACATAATTCTTGAGAGAATGGATTCCTCCGTCGCCCCAAGGATTGGGTTTATCTCATCATTAGGAAAACACGCTCAAAATTCATTTTTTATTGCTCAAAGGTGGTGTACAAATGATGAAATGGGAGAAACAATGATAAAACCAGGTTTGTAACAGTTATATGTGTTACAAACTGAAAAGAACGATGGAACAGTATTGTCGCCGATTCTCGACCCACGCCTGTGTGTCGTTTTCACTGTTGAAAAACGACTGTCTTGGATGGTCTGTTCTTCGCGTTCTTCAGATGAGCAGCAGCAGAAAAGTATTTCTGGTGGTTCTAATTATCGCCTCTGTCTTCTCCAAAACTCTCCCAAACTCTCAGTAACCATTGTATGATCTCCGAATAGTGTTTATATACTCAACAGGGCCTAAGAATCGTTGTATAACTCCAGGATAATTCTCAATAACTCTGCCAGACACGGGAAAATATTCTTTCCCTATTCTGCTCCTGCACGCATTATACAGATGCGAATTCTCTTTATTTATCTCTGTCACGACCCAAATGGTTGTTAGAATCTTCCTAGCATGCGCAGAGCTCTCTCCAACTCATGCAAATCCCGTTACTATCTCAACTGCACACGTACTCCCCTGTTTTCTTCCCAATGATTATCCAGCCCAAGTAAACTCATTTGAACACCCATACCAGCATTGTTTGGGAATATCACGTTCATCCCAATCAAAATCAGCCATTGAATCACACTATAACCCTTTGAATTCTTGAACCCTAATCTGCCAGGGAAGAACCAAACTTTCCCTCCAGTTCTTGAATTCAAATGAAGAAGAAGGGTGGCCCCCTAACCAGAGTGGGGGTGCCGATAGAAAATGGGTTCTGTGGATGAATTTGGGCTACACATAGCTATGAGTGCTCCTTAGCCAAATCTGGGGTCCGTATAGCAAATGTCCTCCGGGGTGCCTCGAGCAACTTTTCGAGCCGAATTTTCCAAAAATGTTTATTTCCCAAAAATACCTACAAATACAAAAAACACCATAATAAGTACGAAATCGAGTACCAACAATACATAAAATTGAGGACAACTTAGACACAAAAATGTGTCTATCAAATACCCCCAAACTTATTATTTGCTAGTTCTCGAGAAAATCTAATCTAGAAAATAAAATGACTACACTGAGCACGTGCAGCAAGCCGTTAAACCGCTAGGTGGCCCTAGCGGCGGAGTGTTGTCTCCGGAGGGTTTACCAGAGGTGTACCCACAAAACCTTTACTCCAGACCCTATCTATCTACGCAGAACCTTGGAAGGCACTAAAGAATCTCCTTGGTTGGCATACAATCATTGACTATAGAAGGAAGTACCCTGATGCGAAATTCCAATTGTTGTACACGAGTTTGCACTCAACATACTAAAATTTATATATAAGTGACAGAGCTCTACTCAAATAGTTTCTAGACATCATAACCGGAGTCAACCAATCACATGGAAAGATTAAGAATATGGATAAAGAGAAAAAAAAATAGATGGTTTAAACTGAACGGTGTTTCCCATATATATCTGAAGGCCTCTGCCAAGATGAACCTATCCTAATGTACTGAGATAGCGGTCCGACTAATATCAACACAACTGGAAAATACAAGGGAACCAGTGGTCAATAAACCTAACTCTAGTTCAACACAACTGGAATATACAAGGGCACCAGTGGTCGACTTTATTGAATTTATTCCGGTTGGTCCGATGGTCTGATCTCAAACCTTTTTTTTTTGGTACTCAATCACCCTATAAATGGTAACAACTTGAATCGTGTGCCCCACCAAATCACTTAAGAAATAAAAACAAAAGGGATTAGGATTCAACGAGTTATGGAGAAACTACCATGTTTTTTTTTTTAATTCTAACACCCGAGCTCTGTGCTTTTATGAATAGACTCTTTAGATATTTCCATCTAATCAGATTGGTTCCTCAACTCCTACAACCAAGATGTTCCCATCCACTTAGATTGGTTAGTGCCAACCTTAATAAGCATAAATTTCTAGGCTCTGGAGTTTATTTATTGCAACTAAAAGCTAACAAAAAGGTTTCTTCCCCACCCCTAAACTTAAATCTAACATTGTCCTCAATGTTTCTAATGAAAGAGCAATACCAAAAAGCAAAGTAACATGAGGAATCAGTAAAGAGATAAGTCGGAAAGATAGTACCTGGTTAAAGAGAGAAATCAAAAACTAATATACAATATACAATCGCCTCGATGGTCAATCAAGGGTAAACAAGTTCCTCCAGAGGGACCTCCTCAACATCACCTGTAGGAAAGGGCTCTAAAAAGGGTTTCAATCTCTGACCGTTAACCTTCGAAGAAATAATACCATCTGGTGTCTCGATCTCAACAGCTCCATGAGGAAAGACAGTGCGAACAATAAAAGGACCCGTCCACCGAGAACGTAACTTCCCAGGGAAAAGATGCAAGCGGGTATCATACAGAAGAACTTTTTGACATGGAGAAAATGACTTTCTTAAAATATTCTTATCATGCACAAGTTTCATATTGTTCTTATACTCCTTCGCACTATCGTAAGCATCTATACGAATCTCTTCCAACTCATTGAGCTGGAGTTTCCTATGGGCTCCTGCCTTGTCAAGAGAAAAATTTAGCTGCTTAACAGCCCAATAAGCTCTATGTTCTAACTCAACAGGTAAATGACATGCCTTGCCATACACAAGACGATAAGGCGACATTCCAATGGGGGTCTTAAACGCAGTACGGTAAGCCCATAAAGCATTAGTAAGCCTAGACGACCAGTCTTTCCGATTAGGATTAACTGTTTTCTCTAATATACGTTTTATCTCCCTATTAGAAACCTCTACTTGACCACTAGTCTGTGGATGATACGGGGTAGCTACCTTATGTGTAATACCATATTTCTTCATCAAAAGCCTAAAAGGTCCATTACAAAAGTGCGACCCTCCATCACTAATTATAGCATGCGGTGTACCAAAACGTGTAAGTATATTATTTTTCAAGAACTCAATCACAATCCTATGGTCATTGGTTTTACACGCAACCGCCTCAATCCACTTAGATACATAGTCTACAGCGACAAGGATGTAAAGGTTACCAAAAGAATTAGGAAACGGACCCATAAAATCAATACCCCACACATCAAAGACCTCAACAACTAAAATAGGGTTCAAGGGCATCATGTTCCTACGGGAAATGGCTCCTAACTTCTGGCAACGCCCACAAGTAACACAGTGACTATGGGAGTCTTTAAACAATAAAGGCCAATAGAATCCACACTGCAATATCTTAGCAGCAGTCTTCTTAGCACTAAAGTGACCGCCACAAGCATGATCATGACAAAAGGAAATAATACTGGACTGGTCACTCTCAGGTATACATCTCCTAATAATCTGGTCTGGACAATACTTAAACAAATAAGGATCATCCCAAAAGAAATGCTTCACCTTGGCTAAAAACCTAGAACGATCTTGTTTACCCCAATGTTTGGGCATTCGACCAATAACAAGATAATTCACTATATTCGCATACCAAGGTGCTTGGGTAACAAAGAACAGTTTTTCATTAGGAAAACTATCCCTAACAGGAGGAGAATCATTAAGGGTATCCACAACAAGCCTAGACAAGTGGTCTGCTACTACATTTTCTGCACCTTTTTTATCTCTAATGTATAAGGAAAATTCCTGTACCAATAGGATCCATCTAATCAATCTAGGTTTAGTATCCTTCTTGGAAAGAAGATACTTCAAAGCAGCATGATCGGTAAAGATTATGACCTTAGAACCTAAGAGGTGGGATCTAAACTTGTCTAAGGAAAACACAATAACTAATAGTTCCTTCTCCGTAATGGTATAGTTCAACTGGGAATCATTCAGAGTTTTGCTAGCATAGTAAATCACACGAAGTAACTTATTTTCTCGCTGACCTAGCACAACACCAATAGCATAATATGAAGCATCACACATGATCTCAAAGGGTAGGTTCCAGTTGGGTGCCTGGACTATGGGGCGGTAGTGAGTAAATTCTTAAGATTCTCAAAAGCCTCTAAACAAGCATCATCAAAGACAAACTTAACGTCTTTTGCAAGCAAATTGCAAAGAGTTCTAGAAATAAAGTTAAAATCCTTAATGAATCGACGATAAAAACCTGCATGACCTAAGAATGACCTAATATCTCTTACGGTTTTTGGGACCTGTAAAGTTTTAATAAGGTCAACTTTGGATCTATCTACGTTTATACCCTTCGAAGATACTATATGCCCTAGAACAATTCCTGAACGAACCATGAAGTGACATTTCTCCCAATTAAGCACTAAATTCTTTTCCTTACACCTAGTCAAAACTAATGACAAATGATGCAAGCACTCATCGAAAGACGAACCAAACACTGAAAAATCATCCATAAAGACCTCTAAGAACCGTTCGACTATGTCAGAAAATATGCTCAACATACAACGCTGAAAGGTCGCAGGGGTAATACATAGCCCGAAAGGCATGCGTATATACGCAAAGGTACCAAAGGGACAGGTAAAAGTGGTTTTCTCTTGGTCTTATAGAGCAATAACAACCTGATTATAACCGCAGTATCCATCTAAAAAGCAATAATGGCTACGTCCAGCTAATCTCTCTAGCATTTGGTCGATGAAGGGAAGGGGAAAGTGGTCCTTCCTAGTGACCTTGTTCAGTTTCCTATAGTCAATACAGACACGCCAACCCGTGGTCACCCAGGTTGGGATTAACTCATTGTTATCATTCTGGACTACAGTAATACCGGATTTCTTGGAACAACCTGAACGGGGCTGACCCACTTACTGTCTGAAATAGGGTAGATAATGCTTGCATCTAAAAGCTTAAGAACCTCGGTTCGAAATACTTCTTTCATATTAGGGTTCAGTCGACGTTGCATCTCCCTATAAGGTTTGGTGTCACTCTCTAAATAGATATGATGCATACAATCAGTAGGACTTATACCCTTAATGTCTGCTATGGTCCACCCTAAAGCTTCCTTGTTATTCTGAAGGACGGTCACTAGCCTACTTTCCTGATCACTATCCAAGTCAGATGCTATAATCACAGGTAAAGTTTAATATGGGCCTAAAAACACATACTTCAGGGAATCTGGTAATGGTTTAAGGTCTAACTTAGGAGGCTTTTCTAACGAAAGAACTAGGGTAGACTCGGAAACGGGTAGAGGTTCGAACTTAGGTTTCCATCCATTATTAGTGTCTATCAAAGGGGTTGAATCTAACAAAGCATTCACCTCATTAATCACATCGTCATCATCAAAATCAATCCCAAAGTGGTCTAGGTATTTCTCTAATGGATCTTCTAACAAAGTGTTTGGTAATGACTCCTCCACTAATGTTCCTATCATGTTCACCTCTTCTATGCTCGAGTTATCTAGTTCGGAGGGTAGCTTACTAATATTAAAAATGTTCAGCTCAATAGTCATATTACCAAAAGAAAAATTCATAATACCATTTCGACAGTTAATGATCGCATTGTATGTAGCTAAAAACGGGTGACCTAAAATCACTGGTATTTGGTTCTCTGGGTCTGGGACAGGTTGGGTATCTAGGATTACAAAATCCACTGAATAAATAAACTTGTCGACCTCAATAAGAACGTCCTCGATCACACCACGAGGAATTTTAACCTATGAGCTAACTGAAGTGTCATTTGGGTAGGCTTCATCTCACCAAGTCCTAGATTAAGGTACACATGGTATGGCAGTAAGTTCACACTGGCTCCTAAGTCAAGCAAAGCTTTCTCAACACGGTATTTACCTATTGTGTAAGAAATAGTACGGGACCCTGGGTCTTTATACTTAGGAGTAGTGGTATTCTGAATAATAGAACTCACATGACTAGCTAGGAAGGCTTTCTCCTGGACACTAACTTTTCGCTTTCGCGTACACATATCCTTAAGAAACTTGGCATAAGCGGGAATCTGCTTAATCGCATCTAACAATGGGAGGTTGATAGTAACCTGCTTAAAACCCTTCAATATATCATTAAAGTTGGACTCCCTCTTAGTTGGAACTAGCAGCTGGGGGAACGGGTCTCTGGGAACAAAGCCGGACTCAGCATGACCCTCATTGGTCTCTTTGGATACTCTATCAGTCTCCTCATTTTGTGGCTCAGAAGGGTGAACTACATCATGTTCACTATCAGGCATGGCAACCTTATTGTCAACTTTCTTTTCACTCCTAAGGGTTGTTATAGAATTCACATGATTGTACGATTTCTCTCCTTTAGGGTTAGGATCAGTTTGACTAGGGAATCTTCCATCTTCTCTTTCACTAAGAAACTTAGCTATTTGGCCGACTTGAAGTTCTAAGTTAGCAAGAGACTGGGAATTATTCTTAATATTCTGCCTGGTTTCTTCTTGAAAACCATAGTGGTTCTTTGATAACATCTCATGGTTCTTTGCTAACATAGTAAGGGTTTCTTCTAAGGTGGAGATCTTTTTCTCATTCTGAAACTGGGGTTGACCTGAAGAGTTCTTAGCATTACCAAAACATGGGGGAGGATGAGAATTACTAGACTGTTCTTGATTCTGACCCTTAAACCAAGAAAAATTAGGATGGTTTCTCCAACCAGGGTTGTAAGTCTCTGATTATGGGTCAAACTTTTGTCGGTTCTCAAACCTAGCATTGTTATAGACAGCATGAGCTTTCTCTTCACTAACCTGACCTTCCCAAAACGAGTTATTGGGTTCTACTCCACAACTAGACACTTGAGAGGCTCTAAACCTATCATCAGGTTCAACAAGAGACCTATGTTTAGGATGATTCAATTCCAAAGCTTCTAACCTTCTAGACAAAGCAGCAAACTTAGCATCAGACCCGAAGCTTGTATCTACCACATTGGTGCTACTTCTATTGACCAAGAGTCTTTCGGGGGGTTCAACACAAGACTCCCACTGTTGGGATTTTTCAGCGACAACTCCTAAGAAGGTAAAAGCATCATCAGCACTTTTACTAGTGAATTCACCAGCGCACATAGACTCAACCATGGCTTTGGTTGAATAGTCTAAACCATCATAAATAATCTCTACTAGTTTCATCTTATCAAATCCATGGTGAGGACACTGGGATAGGAGATCATTCAATCTCTCTAAAAACCTATAAAGAGACTCTCCCTCTTGTTGCACACTAGCACTAATTTTCTGCCTAACATACGCAGTTTTATGCTTAGGGTAGAATTTCATATAGAAAGCAGCAATAAGTTCCTTCCATGTTTCAATGGATTCAGATGGTAGGTTGTTCAGCCAGGTCTTGGATTTATCTCTCAAGGAAAAGGGAAACATCTTAAGTTTCAAGACTTAATCAGTAAGGTCTTTTATTCTAATTGTCCTACAAATTTCCTCAAATTCCCTAATATGAAACTAGGGTTCTCATCATCGTTCTCTAAGAATATAGGGATCATCTAAAGAATACTAGGTTTTATCTCGAAATTAGCCGTAGTGGCTGGCAATTTAATGCAAGAAGCTCGGGTGGACCTAGTTGGGAACATGTAATCTTTCAAAGTTGCCATAGCTGGCACAACTGAAGTACTAGGGGTATTTTCCTCACGAAGAGACAGATTCTCAAAACTGAAGTTTCCAAAAACAGGGATCTCAAAAGAAGAGTCTTCGAGCTCCCTGCTTCCACAAGGAGAACTACTAGGTTTTTCACTAATCAATCAACCTAGAGTGTTTCTTTTCCAAGCCCTCTCTTTAATAACCTTGGGAATACACTAGAAAAACAAAAGAAAAATAAAGAAATCCTAAAAGTAAGGGAAGTTCTATGCAAACAAAAACAAGGATGACTTCACCACAGCAAACCTACTGATTTCTAGCAAACAAAAAGCATGATGGCTCCACTTAGATTGTTTCTAGATCAGCTTCTAATCCTTCGAAAGGGAATTCGTTACAATTTAAGCAAACCCCTCTGGAATCAATCCGAGTTAAAGTAAGTTGAATCGAGACGAGGGAAGCTCAGTGGAGATTTGATACCCAAGGCCTCACCGACGTTACAAGGCGGTGTATTCAACTCACAGGAACCATCATGAACTTTGAAGCATGCTTAAAAGAGTAACCAATATTTTTCGAATGACTTTCCTATTAAGGTCGTTACCTTATAAGTCTCGTTCTAGTCAAATTTTAGGCTTAGGTTCGCGTTTGGTTTCATTTTCCTAAGACGAGCAAGAAGGGAACGATGATGAAATCTGAACCCTTATCTTGTATGCCAGTCCTTGCCCTTTACTAGGAAATTAAAGCAGCCGTTTTCAAATCTTCAACATATATGCAAACGAAGTAATACAGTAACTCGCTGACAGGGGATTCGCGAGTGTTTCGACAAACTTACCTCCCGTACCAGATGGGGGATGAACCGTTGAAGTCGACTCGAGCCACGACTCCTATGTCATGTACGAACCCGAGGGGCCGAGGCGATATCGTAGTCGCCATCCTTCTCTGTAAACAATTGATATTTAAACTACCCTTCCATAGGGTTTAAAAAATAATAAAGTCCTAAAGCCCACAGTCCAAAAATAAAGTGCAAAAGAAAAAGATAATCTAAAAAAATTCTAAAAAAAAAAATTGTATCTCTCTTTTTTTTTTTTAATTAATTTTTATTCTTCTTTTCTTTCGCTCCTTTCGCTTTGCTTTTACTCCAAATCTTTAAGTATTCACCAAAAACTTTGGCAAAATTTTCTTTCGCTCCAAGACAAGTCCGCGACGGCGGCGCCAAAAATTGATGTGATTTCAAGTTGTTTTGTAGTAGTAGGTTCGTTGAGACTTGTGAAAGCAATAGATTGTAGAATTAATTTTAAAGCAAAGAAAATAAAGCAAATAAATGTTGATATGTTGTGAAAATTATGGAGAGGCTGGAGCTAGGATTTCACCATTCATCAAAACTTATGTGGTTCTAGATTAATTTATATCATGCAATTTAAACAATTGATTCGATTCTAAAGTACTGTCAAAATTAGATTTCCAAAATATCAAATGTTAGTCGCAAGTATAACGCATCAAGAGTCTAAAACTAAGCATGCATCATCAAGAGAAAACACATTTGATTAATAAGAATCATTTAATTTATTTTTCACCAATGCAATTAATCATAAATATTGCATAAATTTATAAAATAAATATTGCCACATAATTCTTGAGAGAATGGCTTCCTCCGTCGCCCCAAGGATTGGGTTTAGCTCATCATTAGGAAAACACGCTCAAAATTCATTTTTTATTGCTCAAAGGTGGTGTACAAATGATGAAATGGGAGAAACAATGATAAAACTGGGTTTGTAACAGTTATATGTGTTACAAACTGAAAAGAACGATAGAACAGTACTGTCGCTGATTCTCGACCCACGCCTGTGTGTCGTTTCCACTGTTGAAAAACGACTGTCTTAGATGGTCTGTTTTTCGCCTTTTTAATATGAGCAGCAGCAGAAAAGTATTTCTGGTGGTTCTGATTATCGCCTCTGTCTTCTCCAAAACTCTCCCAAACTCTCAGTAACCATTCTATGATCTCAGAACAATGTTTATATACTCAACATGGCCTAAGAATCGCTGTAATAACTCCAGGATAATTCTCAATAACTCTGCCAGACACGGGAAAATATTCTTTTCCTTTTTTGCTCCTGCACGCGTTATACAGCTGCGAATTCTCCTTATTTATCTCTGTCACGACCCAAATGGTTGTTAGAATCTTCCTAGCATGCGCAAAACTCTCTCCAACTCATGCAAATCCCGTTACTATCTCAATTGCACATGTATCCCCCTGTTTTCTTCCCAATGATTATCCATCCCAAGTAAACTCATTTGAACACCCATACCAGCATTGTTTGGGAATATCACGTTCATCCCAATCGAAATCAGCCGTTGAATCACACTATAACCCTTTGAATTCTTGAACCCTAATCTGCCAGGGAAGAACCAAACTTTCCCGCCAGTTCTTGAATTCAAATGAAGAAGAAGGGTGGCCCCCTAACCAGAGTGGGGGCGCCGATATAAAATGGGTGTTGTGGATGAATTTGGGCTACACATAGCCATGGTGCTCCTTAGCCAAATCTGGGGTCCGTATAGCAAATGTCCTCCGGGGTGCCCCGAGCAACTTTTCGAGCCGAAATTTCCAAAAATGTTTATTTCCAAAAAATACTTACAAATACAAAAAAAACCATAATAAGTACAAAATCGAGTACCAACAATGCAGAAAATTGAGGACAACTTAAACACAAAAATGTGTCTATCAGTTGGTTGAAGGTCCGAAACATGTATGACTCTATTCGTTACTGCAATACTTTCCGTAAGGAAAATTTTGTTGCGGATGTTATGGCAAAGAGGGGTTTTTTGTTGCAAGAGGAAGTAGGAATTAGTTACGATAGAAGACCTGATTTTGTAAACTCTATTGAGTTACCAAATGTATCTTATTTTCGTTTTAAGTAGTTTATAAGTTTTTGGGGTTACTGATTGTGGTTGTAGTAATGAGGTTCAAACTCTCGGACTTGTGAAGATTAAATTTAAAGATTTAATAAAATTATATACAAAAATATTAACAAAGTGGGCCAGAGGTATGAGAAAACAACCAAAACATTGATTCCACTATTACACATGAATTAATGATGGTAAATAATCCAAAACTCTAATTATCTTTTAAGTCTTTTATATCGTAACTCACTAATAATCAAGCAAATTCTCAAACATCAATTGTATCCCTTAAGCATAGATTATCTAAACAAAGCATAAACTATCTAATTGAATCACAACTGATTAGGAAAATTATGCAAACAATTTAAAACTCTGCAAAAGCAGTGATTGAGTAAATTATAATTAAATATTAGAGAAAATAAAATAGTTACCAATTATTCATGTGTAAATAGCTTCCTCAATGCCTTGGTTGTGGGAGAATTAGCCGCTCATCATGATAAAAACACGCTCAAAATATTTATTTATTGCTCAAATGGTGTTTACAATGAAGAGAAGAAGAGAAAATGATGTAAACAGCTAATGTGCGACCCACATGAAGCGTCACAAAAGAACGATAAAAGAGAAGTGCTATTGTCGTTGTGGTTCTAAGACCCACACCTATGACCCACGCTGACCTGTCGTTGTCACTGTTGAAGAACGACGGTTCCTGGACGTCCGTTCTTCATGTTCTTCGCGTTCTTCAGCAGCAGCAGCAGGAACCGAGTTTCTGCAACTCGTGATTTCTGCTTCCTGATCTCTCCTCTCAACCCCAAACTCTCGACACCCTTGTCTGACTCTCGAGAATCCTTTTTATACCCAACAACCTCATAAAATCTTGCTCAATTACTCCAAATATTCTCCCATTACTCGGCAATAAACGATATATTTTTCTTTCCTTTTTTTATCTCAATCACGTATCTGCAGTTGTCAATTACGTGAAAACTATCCCTGTTTATCTTTTTCACGCTCCAACAAGTCGTTCAAGTCATTACACATCATCAGAACACGTACAAATTCTTCCAGAACCCGTGGATATCTTCTTCCTGTACGTGTTTTCCCCGTTTGCAACTCGTGGATTGCCTAGCCGATTCTAGCTAATTATGATCGAACCAAAAGCCTACAACGTGTTTGCTAGGCCATATCACAACTTCCTACCAAAAATCAGCCATTGAATCTCCCTAGAACACGTTCAAAACTTCGATCAAAAATCTGTCAGTGAAGAAGGAAATTTTCCCGCCAAAAATGAAATTTGAATTTTAGAAGAAGGACACCCCTTATCCAGTGGTCGCCCCTTATCCGTTGCTGGAGTCCGAATAACACATTCCCATGGGGCGCCTTTAGTAATTTTTCTGGGGTGCCTTTAGTACTTTATCCTGGGGTGTAAAACACCACTTTTTGAGCCAATTTCGCCGCAAGAGCTTATTTCTCTATAGATACCTACAAAGACATAAAATAACAAAATAAATACAAAATCGAGCACTAACAATACGTACAATTGAGACATATTAGACACATAAATGTGTCTATCAGTTACTCTGACCTCTTTTCTTGTAAAGTTCTTTGTAAATATTGTTATTTCATTAATACAATTTTTTGACTTATCAAAAAAAAAAATCTGGTAATATCATTGTGTATGTTTTTAATTGCTTCCTTATCTCACTGTGTATGTTTTTTCATCACTATGAGAAATATAATCTTGTGTTTTGTGAATCTTTCTTTTGGTTCCGCACCATCAATTTTCATAAACAACCCCAATGGATTGGATTTTAGAACCAAACAAAGAGAATATTATTTTCAAATAGAGAATCAAAACCTTGATTCTCTAATAACTCGAGATGTTACTAATAGAGTAAGAAATTTTGTTCTATTGAAAGACAATATTGTGATTAAATATTATTGCAATATAATTCGAGTTAAGAAAATACTACAATCTTATGAGATTGCAAGAAGGAAGTATTCCCTCAACTTCTCTATGGGAAGTAGAAATATGCACTCTCCACATAATGGTTTACTTGGAACCAGTGATGGGCTAAAAGGAATTTGTGACATTAAAGATTTGAGTTATCTTATGTTTAAAATTTCCTTAAACATAACTATCTATTGTGTTATGTTCGTAACACATGGTTCAGTTTCTAATTCTATAGTCATAGTATGGACCGGATCGGTCCCTAAAAGCCCATGTGTGGATCTATATCCTCTTAGATAACAAAAGTTCTTGTTTCCGAAAATATGTTGACTCCTCAAAAAGGGATGAATTTCCAGCATCGGAAATAAATATAAAACTTGGTTTCTTATGCAAGTTTTTGAAATACTTTCGAAGAAGAAAAATATTCTGATTTTTTGAAATATTTATCTTGATATTTTCACAAGTATGTTTTCAAAGATGGTACCGAATGAAGACCTAAGAAGAAGACTAACAACCATGGTTCTCACCAACAAACTTGATCGCATGTTTAAGGGTAAGTGTTACCACATTCTTTATGACGTGGATGAAATAATCTGCGGGGAATTTGTTAGTAAACATTGTCTCAACAAGATCGAGAAATATCTTGACTCCTTAGATATTGAGAGACTGACATTGTGTGTCGAAACATGTCATCATATAATTCGACTCTCATCTTCTTCGAGAGTGCATGCATCCAGTATGCTCGATGGTGTATTAGAACTAATCGAAAAAGAGTTCTACTTAACGAAAGAATTGATGCTAAAAGGAAACGTGTAAGCTCTGATAAAAAACTGTTAAGTATAGCTTATGAGAACTCATCAAATATATTGAGCATCTTACTAACTTTCTTAATCATCATAAGAATGTTTAGATGGAGTTTCAGTCTCTACTCAACGAGATTTTTTCCTAAACGGAAATGTTGAAAGAGAGATTAAAAAGACTCTTGCACGGAAACAAAGTAGAGAACAAGAAAAATATGATTAAGTTCTTATTTAGAAATAGACTAATTAAATTGTTGATTTATTTCGATATTTTGTATAAGGTCTATTCGAGTAAAACTATCAATTATTTATGAATGAATAAAATTTTATTTTATAATCTTTGTTTCATTATTTGATAATTCCGATTGTATAGCCTGCTTTGAATGATTATATTTAAAATAACGGGGGTCTAACAACCGCACCCAATATTTCTTTTAGGAAATCTGCATGGACTAACTCCGATATATTTCCATGAGAATCAACTAGACAGTCAGACTCAATCAAGGAAAATATATGCAAGAGTTATATCTTTATTTATCAAATCAATCTGCAATAGAACAGATAGAAATCTGTGAGCCGGATTAACATGAGAAATAACTTGGATGGTACCAAAGACCAATATCCAAGTGTAAATCAAAATCAATCAACAACAAAAGGTTGGACTCACCAATTGATTGAACTATGCACAACCTGTGATATTTCAATTATATAGAAAATATAATGAGGAAAAGAAATAACACAGATACCGGAAGTTTTGTTAACGAGGAAACCGCAAATGCAGAAAAACCTCAGGACCTAGTCCATATTCGAACACCACACTGTATTAAGCCGCTACAGACTCTAGCTGTAGATAGTGGATTTTCGACAAGGGCTAAAATCGTAAAACCATAATTATACATGCTCCTGATCCAGCAATCAGATGAGTATTGAGGCTCATGTCTCTCATTGAAGCATGAAATCTCATGCCACAAGAATCTCTGACTGAGAATATTGTCTCTCAGAGTATATGTAGATGTGTTGTCTCTCAGCTGAGGCAACTACATTTCTCATAAATACTGAGCAATTTCAGTAATCACTTCTGTAAGGAATCGAAATGATTGGACGGCTCCTAGATGTATTACTCACTAGTATAGAGCACTAACGTCTTTAGGACGTCGCAATGTTCCCTGAATCTGCAGAATAAACATTCAAGTCGAACGTTATGCTTCAACTAGCTCATACCTCGATTTTCGAATAATTATAATGCTCCTAGACAGCATGCCTGCTAGTATAGAGCCATCAATTAACTATTTCTAGTCGCAAGATTCATCAATTGAATTCCTAGAAAATATTTTACGTTCTGTATAATATTTCGTTACTTCAATTTGTGACTTTTCCCAGCAGAATTCCATGGGTTAGTAATAAATATTCAACGCACGGGCATCTGAGCCACCATCGAGTAAGCCCCAAGGAAATGGTGCAAGTGTATTCAGCAATAAATGCACTAACGAGCACCTGACCGCATGAACGAACATTCAATAACACGGAGGAACATTCAAACCATGGAGAAAATAATAATAGTAAAATATTTAAAGGAGGCGTCTAAGGGGACCAAGCCCACCGGCCGGCCGGTCATGCCGTCGTGGTTGGTCCCACGCTTCTCCCTTTATTTCATCATATTTTATTATTTTCCTTGATCCCATGAAAATCCCTTCAATTGATGAAACTCCTTCGTTTCATGGTATTTTCTTCACATTAAGGAAATTATACAAAAATTACATAAAATTAGGAAAGGTGTCACGGGACTGTGGTCACTAGACGGCCGGCCGGCCATGCCCTAGCCGTGACCGGTCCCACACCTTGTAATTCCTTAGTTTTATTAATTATTTCGATCGTCTCATGGAAATTCCTTAATCTTATGAATCTCCTTCGTTTCATGGTATTTCCTTCATGTTAAGGAAATTATACAAAAATTACATAAAATTAGGAAGGTGTCACGGGACCGTGGTCATTAGCCGGCCGGCCATGCCCTAGCCGTGACCGGTCCCACACCTTATAATTCCTTATTTTATTAATTATTTCCATCATCTCATGGAAATCCCTTAATTTCATGAAATTTCCTTCAAATCATGAAAATAATATAAAATTAGGGGAGACTCATGGGACCGGGCCCTAGACGACCGACCATGCCCAAGCCGGTCCCACACGCCCTATTATTAATATTATTTGTTTCCTTCATCTCATGGAAACTCCTTCACTTCAAGGAAATTCCTTGATTTCATGATATTTCCCTAAAATCATGAAAATAACATAAAATTAGGAAAAGTGCCATGGGATCGGGCTCATTGGCCGGCCGGCCATGCCTTGGCCATAAGCCGGTCCCACACTTCATGATTCCTCCATTTTATTATTATTTCCTTTATCTTATGAAGTTTTCTCAGTTTCAGCAAAATCCTTGATTTCTTCATATTTTCTCAAAATGTTGCTCAAACGCACATCAGAAAATATCAAGTTTCTCAGGACTGAGACACGGACGCTTTGGCAACGTGAGCATGTTACCTTGAACAACCAAGGTTGGGTCTTTGGCTTGCAAGGAGCCGGTTCCACGCATTTTCATAATTTGACCTAATTTGCGCAATTGCACGTATTAGGTCCAGAACTCTTCCAAACAACTTGGAATATCATCAATGATCGTCAGTCAATCCCGTGATCAACCAGGGCCGGTTTCATGACCCCTTGGTCGGTCCTTTATCTCTTCATAATTTATTAGGTTTTATCACTTAAGCTTCAGACGAACATTATTTTAAAGAAGGATTAAACCAACATTTAATCATTCTTTCACCAACTAGTCTTCAAGAGACTTTGGTATTTTTGCTCAGTCGATCGTCTGGGCGCTTCATGATCGATTGATCATCCCATAAAGCCGATCCCTCCTTCACTCCGTGGTTGATTTCAATAAATCATCAAATGATCAGCAGTTGATCGAAATTAGGGTTTCGAATCCAAGATTCATGACTCCAGATTCAAACGCTAAGAATTTTATGTTGATCCCGTGATCAACATCCTAATTATTATACCCGGTTCAGTGACCAGTATTTTAAATTAATATTTTATTTTGGTCCTGCTACCAATAATTCATCAAACGACATTTGCACAGATGAGAAATATTTGCTCAGACTAAGGAATATTGGTTCAACTATCAATATTCAACAATCCATCGAATGAGAAACATTTGCTCACCTTAGCTATCAACGTTTACTCGAGAATTATACCTCTGTCTCAATAGATGCATTCAATTCATGAGTCTTAGAACATTTGCAAATCACATTTGACTCAGCAATACAAGGACTCATCTTCCCATGAAGTCAGCAACTGACTAACTAAATACAGGTCTGCCTTGCAGGCTCCACAATCACGAGACATCAATCGTGTCACATGGGGGGATATTAACTAGGGTTTTGGTCTGGCGGTCTACGACACGTGTGTTCATCCACGATGAGAATGTGAGCAAGTCGTGCAATCAGTTGAAGGTGTTAGCAAAGTAGTGGGTAGAAAATCAACTAAGTCTCTGCACGATGAGCAACTGGTTTTAAACACGATTTCCACTTCCCCACTCTTTGACTCCGGCAACTGTCACACTTCATGGGATCAAGGTGCTTACAATTCTAGCAATATAAATAAGTCTCTGAATCATGATTGAAACAACAGACAATTCTCGATAGGCAGTCTTTCGTCTACACGAACTCACCGTCTTAGCAATTACTCTCAACTGAGTAAACTCAATCATTCAGAAACTATTTTCATACACAACACACCAAAAATCCTTGATCACTATTGATCTCACACATTTCTCAGCTTCCCTCCTGTAGATCGACCCATCCTCTCTTGTGACCGAATTGACTTTGGAACGACCATTGTCTTGGTTTAGGCCGGAGTCCTACAGATTGATCTCTCGAACTTAAACCACTCCCTTATTGCAGTGCATCTGTGAGAGGTTAAACATTTTGCTCGGTTCAAGGAGACTCCTCCGCAAGGTCGTCTCCTCAATTCCGTAAAAACCAGCAAATCGTTATTCCTCATCTACAGATTGGCAACCACAGTGGGAGATCATGCTCTCGGTTGCAATCTCAATTCTAACAAAGATGGTTGATCTTAGGTCAGGTTCAGTTACAAATCCTAACCCGAACAATGCTAGCACTAGTAATACTGGTGGTGCTCCAGAAGCTGCTCCTGCTCCTAACAACGACACTGGTGGTACCACTCCTCCTCAAGCCAACATCAGGAGAAATCCTGCTCCAGAAACTGCTCCGGTCTCCTGAAGAAATCAGAGAAAATCCACCTACCATAGGTGATTTCATGAAGGTGCAAGAAACTCTTGCCAAGAATGAGATTGACATGGCTGCTACTCAGAAAGAGATGTGCAATTATCTTAATACTCTTACAGACAAGATGTCAGAGAAAACTCAGGAGAAAGGAAAAGCTAAAGAAACATCTTCGGACGCTGATCCTGAAGTCACTCCAATCCATGTAGTAGATGATGAAGAAGTTCCTAAAGCTAAAGCTGCAGACAATCCGCCAGCGAAGGCACGGTCCAGCTTCATCACTCGTGAATACTTGGAACGCCTCTTGGAAGACCGTGAAAAAGATAAGACTTGATATGTCCATCGTCACCAACCTCCATACCCTGCTGCTACGTAAAGGATTCCTCTGCCAAAAGGTTACACTTCTCCAACATTCACCCTTTACGATGGAACAGGCAATGCTCGAGAACATGTTTCTCGGTTTTTGGAAGCATTGGGTGAACATGATCACAATCATGTCGTCCGTTTGAAGGAATTTTCAAAATCTTTGAAAGGCAGAGCATATACCTGGTACAACAACATCACACCAGGGAGTATCACGAGCTGGGGAGAAATGATTAACGCTTTCTACAAGAAATATTTCTTTGTTTCATAGCAAATCACCTTCTCTGATCTTGGAAGGATGTTTCAAAGGAGCAATGAACATCCTAATGATTATGTGAAAAGGTTCAGAGTTCAAGCCTTGGACTGTTATGATCCGAATGTACAGAACAACAACTTGTGGACTTGTTTATCAATGGCATGATCCCAGTCTATAGAGATTTATTTAAAAATCTTCATTTCCAGACCTTTTCTAAACTTCATGAAGCGTCAAAGATATCAGCGACTACTGCACCCGCTTTACTGGAAAGAGCAAAAGCTACAAAAGCTGAGGAACCGCGAGAGACTCGAGGTAGCAGGCGTCTGATCATCAAACAGTACAACCTCCAGCGCTCCACAAATACTGTTGTAGAAGGGAGCAAACGGAAAGCCGAACCGCAGCGCAAGCCTGCATCTTCAGCTTCTCCAAAGGCTCCAAGAAAGGGTAATCAAACCCGGGATGCACAAGCTCCAACCCAAAACACATATCCAGCGAAAACTGACTTCCCTCTCTCCATTGAAGAGGTCATTGAACTGCTGGATGCCTGGATCCAAGATGGTGCTATCAAGTTGCCATATGTCAGAAAAGAACCAACTGAAGAGGAGATGGGGAACCCTCGCTACTGCCGTTTTCATAGGTTCGTCAATCATCCCACCAGCGACTATAGGGTCTTGAAGCGCATATTCAACGAAAATGTCGAATCAGGGGAGCTTAACTTGCGGATTGAAGGAGTACACAGGGACCCTCTTCCAGTCAGGACTTTCTCCATCTCTGAACAACCAGTCAAAGAAGATGTTCAGTCGTTGATCGAACATGTCTGAGAATTTCTTTATCTGTCAAAGGCTCAAAGGGGAGACATGTTCACGGCTTTGAATCATATAGTATCTGGGAAACGTCTATTGATCCCAGAAGTACCTCCTGAGCCTCCAGCCACTGACAAAGAAATGTATGACTGGGGACTGCTCACCACAGTGCATCTCAAAGGAAATGAATTCAGAAGAGTGTTCGTTGATGTTGGCACAGCCATCAACATCATTCCTTTGAAAACTCTCAAAGCCAATGGCATTATTCGACAAGAATCTACACATACTCCCATGTCAATTAGAGATCGTGAAGGGACACTCAGAGATGCATACGGCTACATCACCCTCAAGGTCAGAGAAAACTCGGTCTGCACTGAGACCAGGTTTTATATAATCCGGGAAGATCCAGGATATGACATGATTCTTGGACGACCTTGGTAACATGCTGGAAAGGTGACTCTAATGCCTTCGGTTGAAGAAAGCTCTGATTCAGAAGAAATAGAAGATACTCCATCATTCGAGCATCTGGAGGAAGTTAAAACCTTGATGGAATTAGCACAAAAACCTGGAGAAGGTGCACACTCTTTCATCAAAAGGTTCCGTACTCAGGCAAGTCTGATTCCTCTTCATGCGCCTATACTACCAATGTTTAATCATGTTGCCCTAGTCCGGGGACTTCTTCCCACTGACAACTTAGCCGTCGCAAAGTGTTATGAGTGGATAGCCTCACCGCGACAATATTACACCAAATGGTTGAATATAGAGGTTTATTGCTGAAGGTTTCTTCAAACTGAGCATTCTATCAAAAGGTTTATTACTGAAGACATGGCTGAGCATGACAGACAGTACTCTGGATACTCCCCTTTGCATGAGTGTCCATATGTGCCACAGCCATGGAATCCCACAGCATGAGGAATTCCGAATCAACAGAAGATATTCAAGGCGCGAACGACCAAGCCTAACAAATTCCATGAAGGAGACATAGTTCTCAAAGCAACTAAGCGCAACCTTCATTCTGCAGGAAACTCCAATTGGTAAGGAACATTCGTGGTTGCTAAATCCATAGTTGGAGGGTACTACAGGATGATCAACACGGATGGCAGGTCCATGCCAATGATAACGAGAATTGGCTTAAAGCATTTGACGCCTGAAATTATTGGGCATTTGAGGTACTAGGCGTTTGAACATTCATGACGTCTGGGTTTGGCATTTAGGATTTTCTTTCATTGTATTTCAATTTCTCCAAAAGTTTGCAATACTTGCATTCAGTATTTGAATTCAGCAATTTATCAAAATTCAGTTCATTTTACTTAAAGAAAATCTCTATAAAATCCAAAAGAAAATCCTCATCATCTACCAGTCCAAAACCAATCAAAAAATCAAAACCAAAATAAAACCTCACATCTCTCAGAAGTTCAGAAGTTCAAGATATTATGAAAAGGAAATCAAAGAAAATCAGCAACGAAAGATTTTCGCTCCTCTACATCCTTCAAGACTTGTAAGTCTGCCTTCTCCATATTCAGCTCTTCAGTCGGCCTAGCAATCTTGTCTTCCTTCTCCATCACATCATCGTTGGGAAAGGGTATGTTCTTCTCACATGAATCCTTAATGGCATTTATCTTCTTACGAAGCCACTTCACGTTGAAGTCAAGTCTCTCAGAATTCTCCAAGTTGAACTCCCAATTAAAGAGTACATCTGGAGTAACAGTATTTCTGGCCCTAGCGCATATATCACTTACAACACGCAAGATAACACTTACTTGCATGGTTAAAGAATAAGCACGCTTGGGATCTCTGGTAACGATGATGTGACCAAATTTCCTTCATATCTTCTTGTATAAGTCGCCATATCCAATAGGAACGCTGAATCCATCAACTAGTTCGTGGTATGGGAGTGATGCATCAAATGGAGGATCAAAAGCAATCCCTGCACTCGAGTATTCATACACCACTATACGATTCTCAATTACTGGAACAACTTCTACAGTCAGGGCGACAGTTTCTTCAGTTTTTTCCACTCGTGGTTCGGCTTCTTCCACCACTGGAGCAACAACAATTGAAGTCTTGACGAGGAGTCAACTCGCAAATAAATTTCTCTACTTTTCTTTACACTAGCAAGTACTATAATGAAAGCAGGATCGTCCCAAGGGAGGTGTGAAGTAAAAGTTGTTATAAAATTACTCTTAGCAAAGATGATTGTATTGTAAAATTCTGAAAACTATAAGATTGTATTCAAATATGAGATGGAATTGATTAAGGATTCATTCTCGATCACGAAATATAAATCAAATCGATATATATCATGTACTTCGCATTATCTCGTTATTAACAACCCTAGGATAATTAGTACGCTCAACTATCCCGTTATTATCTCCTAAGCTCACCGGACACGGAAGCGCTCGACTACCGAATTCTACTTATTCAAGTTACCTAGAGGTACGCTTACTAGGTATGATTTAAACAAGTGCATTAGGTTTTCTGAGATAAGGTTGCTCCTACTGATGAATTCAAAAGCTTGAAACACCTAATAGTGTTAATTCCTACATATGGATACTTAACAAAGTCCCATCATAAATACCCATATATTGCTACTTATGTTTATCTTTCTAGACAATTATAGGTCGAAGAATACAAAACTAGCAATAAGACTATAAATCAACTATTTAATTTCGAACTTAAACAATTGACAAACAATCCATAAGCATTATTAGCATGGTAGAAATCAAACAATAACGAAAATAAATGCAAGAGAACAAGTTATTTCATAGCAATTGTAGGTTCCTATTCCGGGCTTTGAAATCACCCATAATCAAAGATTGTTTTAGCTACTCATGATTATGGAGTTCATCATAATAATATAGAAATAAAATATAGAAGATAAAACGAAATCAAAGCAAACCCTATTCACTGCTCTCCAAACTCCAAGTAGAATACGTGATATCAAGTTTTAGAAGACTTCCCTTCTTTTGTATCTCTTCTTAGGTCTAGTCTTGAATAGCCCATCTCCAATGTGTCCACTAAGCCCAAATAAGAGAAATACCCATGTTGAAACTCTGCCCAAAAGCGCAGCTGAAAGTCTCAAGAATTGATCGGAAAACCTGGCCGGAAGTTGGCCGGGAAAATACTCAGGTGACCAGAAATCAGTATCCAAGTACCGCCAACAACACTGCCATCTTTCTCTTGTATTGCATCATCTGTAACTGCAATGTCAGTTCACACTTGATTCCAGTCTACATCAGCTAGCTCTCCCCATCATCATCGCAAACAGCTCCATACTGCAATATATCATTTCCAGTCCACTCCTGCATCATTCAACCACCACCTGAACCTAGGCATTCATCTAAACAGAAGCGCCACTTCAATTATAGAATCCACCAGAACCATCATTCAACTCAGCTGCTCCTTGTTTGCACCATCACTAGAACCTCGAGCCAACATCACTACTACCACCTGCTCCCTGCAACCATAACATGCCATATATCTTATCAATTCAGCTCATCCACCACTTGTATCTGCATCATTTCTTTCTTTAGCTCCATCTACTCTGCAGCTGCACCTGCAATTTCATACATTCTTGGCATTCGGATACCAGCAACAACAGCTTGCGAGTGCAACATCAACACCACCATTTCTGAAGCAACAGCAAATCCACTGCAATTTGCAGTCCCATTCTCTCAGTAACCATACAAACCAACCACAGACAACACCAAGCTGTTCATCTGAGCTGCCATTCTTCCAATGCAGCACCAGCTCAACCCACGGCAGCAACATCATACATTTTTGTTCACCACCAACTCCATCCTCTAGTTTATCTGATATCCCATTCACACATCACCTCCAACTCTCCATTGCGACATTATTCACCAGCTCTTCTGATTTCTTGCTCAAATCACTGCCAGTCCATTGCCAACAACAATGCCTTCAACCTCTCAGCCAATTGCCCACTGCAGAACCACCAGATTACATCTCATACAGCCACACATGTCTCGGTTTTAGCATCACCACCAGGGCCATTTCGTCCACTGCAATTGCCTGTAACATACGAGACCTTTAAACATCTCCCGCTCTGCAACACAACCTACTTCTGTAGCTTTGCATTACAGCAGCAACATCACTACATTCCCTGGCAACTTTCAATTCAGCACAGACTCGCAAGCATTCTAACATTCATTCATTAACATCACACACAACCACCATGTCCCTGTAATACTGCAACACCTGCAATTGCTCTACAACTTCATTTCCTCTTCATAGCTCATTCCCTTGTAATCTCAGTTCAACAACATCATAACAAGCTACCATCCTCATCTTCTCAGCACAAGCCTGCAATTCCATGGCTTTAATGTAACAAAACGCCACCAGTCTGCAGCTTCATCCAACAAACTTCCACCTTAAGCCAACTGCACCTGCAAGTCCCATTGTAGCACCACTGCTTCAGTTGCACCTCAAAGCAGCCTCTTTACTGCGACAGATGCATTATCATAACTACCAAAACCACTTCAATCTCCCATGAATTTCAACACAACCAAACCCTGTAGAAATCCATTTCCCTTGTTCATCTCGAGCTCCTACATCTGCAATCATAACCACCATCTCTCCACAGCATCATAATCTTCTTTCAGTTCTAGCTTCAGTTCAACTGCAGCTTCAAATCCCTGTGAATCAAGAGCCAAACATAGATCAAATTCAACCAATAATTCCACCACAATCTTCTCAATTTTAATTCATCTGTTCTTCTCTCGATCTGTAGCAGCAACAATGACAAAGCCTCTCTCAATCTCCATTCCCGACTACAGTTTATCTTTTCTCGATTCAAATCCCTAAGTCAAACCACCACAGATCAATTCGAGCCACTAGTTCCTCCTGAATCTTCTATAATCGTCGTATTCTCTAATTCTTCAACTGAGTTCTCGATCTGCTCTCGAATTCATCAACTCTAACTCTCAGGCGCCTCCATCTCTTGGTTTCAGACAGAAGAAGAGGAATAAAGACTGATGATAAGAAGAAATAATTTCTTCTCTGATTTTTGGTTTACGTGTAGGAATAGAAATTGATACAGGCACCTAGTTCGGATTGAGGGCCACACATTGATATTTGGCTTGTCAGTTTCAGCAAACTGCCTGCCTATTCTGCTTCTTTGCTCAACTTTCAGTTGCGAGGAACTGACAGTTCATTCTTCGCCTGCGACTTGATCTTATTGCTCCAAATGAATGCCTTCTTCTTTCACGAATTCTTCCGCCAACAACAGCCATCTCTTATTTCTCTGATCCACTTCTTCTCTTCAATTTCTCTTCATCACTAAAGCCATCATGCTTTTCAGGCATATAAATTTGCATCACTAAAGCTGACATGTTTTTCAGACAGCGGTGAAGAAATAAAAGCAAATAATGAGAAATGATTTCGCTTCCAACAACATTTGCACCTTTTGCCCTGTTTCTTCTTCTTTAGTTCCAAATGACTCCAAAGTACCTAAACACTCAAAAACAAACATAAGATACATATTTTACAAGAAAACTTAGCAAAGAAAGCATAAACAATAGATAAATATTAAGGTGTTTTAGACACCTATCAAGTCTCGGTTTCTTTAATGGTTTCAGTAGCAATCCCCTCATGGCCTTGAAGTTCAGAGGTGGTTTTCCCTTTATCAATAACCACAGGGTTGTTCGAATCATCATTATTGGTTCCTTTATTCTCAACTTCGGCATTTAGTACCTAATACGAAGATTACATGAGATTAGAGCAATCTAAACGTGGAAACCAAATGGAATCATAAACTACAACATACAAGTGGTCTAACATCATCAAAATTCATCATTATGCATTCAAGACACGAGCAAATAGCGTGAAAGTCATAAAAACACGTTTTACAACGAGCTCGTCAGAGAGGATTTTACACTGCCCTGTACAAAACGACTAACTGGGAGAAATTGGTGAAGAATCTAAGGTCGAGTTATATATCATTTTCTTCGTATGGATGTTCTCTACAACATATAAAAATTTCGTAGCAATTAGATGAACGAGTAAAAAGATGTGATCAAAACATTGGACTACATGACAGCTGAATATCTTCTGAAAGTCTCCTGGAAGTTTACTGTTTTGTCGATTTCGACCCCTAAACGTGCTCAAAACTTAAAAATCTTCTGTGTCAAAGCTGGGAAATTTTCTGGGCATGAATATACATGGGTAGATAGCAAAGATCCAACTTCGGATGAAGATTTTATGGCGTTTTTGCTAAAGGGATGAATTCTGGAATTTCTGGTGACGTATTTCGGCAAAAAATTTCCTATATTCATATGAATTCCCATTCATTCATTCATAAATCAAGAAACTTATCCTTTTATGGATACAATGCAAGAGAAATACTTACTTGGGTGGTCTCTGAAGCGTTCACAGAACCTGAATTGCCCGTATCAACATCTAGAGCACCATTGCTTTCATTCGGTGTTGGGCTTTGGGAATTTTATTTATCGCCATTTTTCGAAGATGAACGAACATCATCGGTATTCTACATTTCCATGGCGACATCCTCCGATATATCCTCAACAATTAGAATTTTGTCTACAAAGCATCATAATTGGTTATACGAAGAAATACTTACGGCCTATTCTTCATCACTCAAGTCATAAACTATCTGCCCAGCAGCAGAGAACCGAAGATCGTCAATACTCGATGGAGTGAAGTTATGCAACGGAATAACAAATATTGGTTTTCTAATCCTAATAATATGGATGAGAAGAAGTCACAACAAGAGAAGTACTGAAAACTCACCAAAGAAACAACTGGGGACTTTATGGTGTTGGACCACAATTTATAATTCTTGCTCTTGCCTTCTCCGCCATGAACAGTTGCTTCAGTTTCTGAGAGGTCTACGTCGATTCGAGGTCTTATGTTATGATCGTCCTGTGAATTTTTTTTGATGCAATAATCAAAACACAATTATCATAATTTTATGAAGATTATTGTTGTAGTCTTAAATTTGCGGTAAATACGGATTCGATGCTCGGACTTGAAAAGATTTTTAAAGCAAAAATATATACAAAATTGTCACAAGATCAAGAGATACCGGGACTCAGGATTTCACCAATTCTTATACTCATGCGATTCAATTATTAATTCTAGACAATTAAAGCTTATACTGATAACAAATATCGACTCTTACTTTGCCAAAAATAGATTTTGTAAGTATTATATGTAAATCATAAGCATGATTCATCAAGAATCTCATGGATTAAGCATACATCATCAGACAAAATCACAAATAATCAATAAAAATCATTATTCCATTCATAATAGTGCAAATAGTCATAAAAGAATTAAATAAAATTACTCATGCATAAAGAACGGTTTCCTCCATCATCCCAGTATTGGGGTTTAGTTATTCATATCAATCACACACTCAACATATTAATTCAAAGCTCAAAGTGTGATTAAAAGAGTCAAAAGTTATAAAATAGTAGTTCTGAGACTCACAAAACACGTCCAGAAAAGAACGACAACAGAAAACTGCAGCAAACTGCGACACCTCTCTTCTGCTGTTGAGCTGCTGAAAATAAGACTGCTATGAAGCTGCTGAAAATAAGACTGTCCTGGAGAGTCTGTTATTCGTGTTCTTGAAGCTTTTTAATGGCAGCAGCAGCAGCAGGTGAACATTGCTGCTACTCCTTCTTCTTCGCTCCTCCTGGCTCTGTATTGACCCCAAACTCTTCATCCCCCTTCTCTGACATAAAACCAACTATTTATAGGCTTTAAATCCCCTTGAAACTCGATCCAACCCCTTGGAAATCTCCATTATTCTTTACGGGTTGTTTGAAGAATAATCTTCTTCTTGTTGCGTTACAGGCTGTTTCTAGCTATTCTCTCGTCTCAAATATCTTCTAGGACTTTTACCTAACTGTTTTGATGTATATCCCACGCAAGATATCCCATAAATCTCTCAAACTAATCTCAAACCCTAAACAGAAACCGTGTGCACTGTCTTGACTTTGTGTGGATTTTCTGACTTATCCAGCCCAATTAGATGGGTCTAATCGCTTCTAACAGGTCCCTTATGTCTTGTAGAGTCCGTGGGTACCAAATTTGCCCATTTAATCGCCTCCTAGGTCGCTCAAATCATTGATCCAAAACTGTTGACGCTGCTGCCTTTTTTCCCGCCAAAATCCAGTTTTGAAACTTTGAAGATGACCTCCCCTATCCAGTTCCGGTGTCCCTTTAGTACATGCCCTGAAATGGGGTGCCCCTTAGTAATTAGGTTACCCCTTATCCAAAGTGAGAGTCCGTATAGTAATTTTCTCCCACGAGCGCAAAAACCACTTTTTAGCCAATTTCACCGCAAAAGCTTATTTCTCCAAAAACACCTACAAAGACATAAAATAACCAAATAAGTACAAAATAGAGTACTAACAATATAAACAATTGGGACAAATTAGACACATAAATGCGTCTATCAAATACCCCCAAACTTATTATTTGCTAGTCCTCGAGCAAATCTAATCTAAAATAAAATGACTACACTTAGCACGTGTAGTAAGCCGTTAAACCACTAGGTGGCCCTAGTGGCGGAGTGTTGTCTCCGGGGGGTTTACCAGAGGTGTACCCACAAAACCTTAATACTCCAGAGCTTAGCTATCTACGCAGAACCTTGGAAGGAACTAAAGAATCTCCTTGGTTGGCATACTTATTGACTACAGGAAGAAGTACCCTGATGCGAAATTCCAATTGATGTACACGAGTTTGCACTCAAGCATACTAAAATTCATATAAAGTGACAGAGCTCTACTCAGATAGTTGCACTATGGACATCATATTCGGAGTCTAAACTAATCACATGGATAGATCAAGAAGATGGATATAGAAAACATAGATGGTTTTGATGTTTACTAAGTGAACGACGTTTCCCATATCTGTCTGAAGGCCTCCGCCAAAATGAACCTATCCTAATGGATTGAGATACTAGTATGACTAATATCAACACACTGGCATATACAAGGGTACCAGTGGTCGATAACCTAACTCTAGGTCAACACAACTGGCATATACAAGGGTACCAGTGGTCGACTTTATTGAATTTATTCCTTTTGGTCAAATGGTCTGGTCTCAATTTTTTTTTTTTTTTTTACTTTTTGGTAACTACCATTTTTTTTTTCATCTTTTTTTTTTTTTCATGGTATCTCAATCACTCTAATTCACCCTAGCATTGGTAACAACTTGAATCGTGGGCCCCACCTATCACACTTAAACATAGTTTAAAAACAAAATAAAATAAAAATAGAAGTGAAAAGGACTCAACGAGATATGGTGAAACTATCATGTTATTTCTAACACCTGAGCTCTGTGCTTTTATGAATAGACTCTTTAGATGTTTCCATCTAATCAGATTGGTTCCTCAAACTCCTACAATCAAAATGCTTCCATCCACTTAGATTAGTTAGTGCAATCCTCAATAGGCATAAATTTCTAAGCTCTGGAGTTTATTTATTCATACTAAAAAGTTTCTCCCATACCCCCAAACTTAAACCTAACATTGTCCTCAATGTTCTAAAGATGAAATTAAAAGCATGAACAAGGAGAAACTGTTACCATTTGAAATGAAAGAGTTACGGAAGGATATTACCTGGTTGCATGAGATTGGGTTACCTCCCAAGAAGTGCTAAGTTTAAAGTCTTCAGCCAGACTAAGAAAAGTATTAGTCAACTCGAACCGTATAACAGTAGCCGGAATAACTGTGGGTCTTTAACACCAAAAAGAGCTGACAAAAGGAAACTGCAGTGAACCAAGAAAATGTACAAGACTAGCATGCCCTTACCTAGTTTCCTGATTAAGATATCTATATCTAATTGTGGTTCAGGTTCAGGTTCTATAAAAGGGTCTAAATATATTTCTTTAGGCTGCAACTCCTCAAAATTGAGATCCGAATTATTAGGTCCTAGAGTCTGTAAGTACTTAAATAAGAACTTAGAAGCACAAAATAATAACCTAAATAATTGAGGATCCTCTAAGTCAATCAGGTTTGACTTACATAATTGACCACAGTGAGAGTAGTGGTCATTCTTAAGAAAATGTGTCGATTCTAATATCCTAAAGTAATTAGGTTTAGTCTCAGAACTTAATAATTGACACATTTGAAATTTATACGTTCCCACAATTGTTTGAAAAATATTTGGTGGGAAAACAAAGTCGATCGTAGTATCATAGCCTGGTCTAACCTCATCAACCAGAGGATGGGTTTCTAACAACTGAACTTCCTTATGGACATCACTAGGTTCAGGAAAAACGAGTATGAAAGTAATCTTGTAAAATGGTTGAGGCATTGATGTCAAGTCCTAAGTGTGGGGACTTTCTGAGAGTTAAAGGTAAGGCACTAGGGAAGTGATAATCACCCCCAAACTTAGAGTTTTCAGTTTCTCTAGATAGACCTCTAATTTTTTTGAATTTCCGTATCTTCAGAGTCCTTAAAATATTCAAGAGATTCTTCTAAGTTATTATCAGGTAGTGCATCTTTACTCATCTCTACGGGTCTATCTTCTTCTTCCAAGACTATTGTTTCTAAGTCGCTAGACTCTAAAACAGTATTTTCGAAATGAACCCGTTCCTCTAAACCACTATCGGCTTCGTAATCAAAAGGAAAAACTACATCGTCTAAAACGGTGGTATCCCTAATCAAATCCTCGTCCTTTTGAATAGGTGAATAATCATAAAAATTATTTGGATTTGAAGTAGAAATAATATCACTATAAAGCTCAATTGGATTACTAGATTCCTGATTACTATGCCTACATGTTTCAGATTCTTCATCACTACTATCCTCATCATCATAATAGTACGAAGATGATTGAACCTTATCTAAATAAGTAGTGTTACCAATTATAACCTCGTTATCTTGATTATGTGAAAAAGTATCTTCATTCTCAAGGGTATTATTGGATACACTATATTGGCAATTCAAGTTATTTCGAGCAATACTTTCATTCGTCTCTAACTCAAGTCTACGTGTCGACTCAGCTATCCTCTCAAGGGTCTCTTCCAAAGAAAGTTCCCTTAGTGTAGGATCTAAGTTTTGAGTTAATCTATTGAGGATATCTTCTACAGATTCAGTTGTTGTTGCAGTTCTTTCGTCCATAACTACATTATTCACCTCATCTAATTTATACGTCGATTCAGCTAACTGACGTGATGACTTAGCTAAATTCCTGAGAGTCTCTTCTAGAGAAGGAATAGGAACTGAAGGATCATAATAAGGACTACTTTTCAAAAGTTTGATTGTATCCTCTAAAGACGAAGAACTAGTATTATAATCTTCTTCTGCTCGTATGACTGATGCGCGTGCGGATAGTAATTGGGCTCACCATGGTATGAACCATAACCTTGAAAAGGTTGGCGTCCCCAGTCACTATTCTCACTATGGTCATAATACTGATGATGTCCATATTCAAATTCAGGTCGATATTCATTGTATTGGCTTCTATCATACCAGTTCGACATTCTTAATTGCAGGGGAATTCTACGCAATCACAAACAAGTCCGACTCGACCAAATCAAACCTATAGAATCTAGCAAACAAAAAGCATGATGGCTCCACTTAGATTGTTTTCTAGACCAGCTTCTATTCCTTCGAAAAGGAATTCGTTACAATTTGAGCACACCCCTCTGGAATCAATCCGAGCTAATGTAAGTTGAATCGAGGCGAGGGAAGCTCAGTGGAGCTTTGATACCCAAGGCCTCACCGCTATCACAAGGCGGCGCAGTCACGCATTCAACTCACAGAAACCATCATGAACTTTGAAATGTGCTTAAAGAGCAACCAATATTTTTCGAACGAGTTTCCTATTAAGCTCGTTACCCTATTGGTCTCGTTCTATTCAAAATTTTAGGCTTAGGTTCGCGTTTGGTTTCGTTTTCCTAAGGCGGGCAAGAAGGAAACGGTGATGAAATCCGAGTCCTTATCTTGTTTAGGCCAGGCCTTGCCCTTTACTAGGAAAATAAAGACAGTCCGGTTCGTCCTCAAACAATTATCACCTTAAGGCAGACAGTAACCCGCTTGCAGGAGATTCGCGGTGTTTCGATTGGACTTACCTCCCGTACCAGACGGGCGATGAACCGTTGTCGTCGACTCGGGCCACGACTCCTATGACGTGTGCGAACCCGAGGGGCCGAGACGATATAGTAATCGTCGTCCTTCCCTGCAAACAGTTTGTATTTAATTTTTTTTTTAATTTATAACCCTTCCGTAGGGTTTTAAAAATAATGTCCAAAGTCCAGAATAAAGTCCAAATAAAAAGTCCAAAATTACAAAAATTATGAAAAATAAAGCCTATTTACAAATTCTAAAAATAAATAAATAAAAGCTATATACAAAAAAAAATAATAATAATAAAAATTAAATCCTAAAAAAAAATTATGTCTTTTTCTTCTTCTCTTTTAGCTTTAAGCTTTTTGTTCCCAAGTCCTTAGTATTCCACTTCGAACCTGTAAATCAAAGACACAAAAAAAAGAACGTAAAAAGGAACAAATAATAGTAAAAAAATAAAAAAATAATAAACCTAAAAACAAATCTATATACAAGTCCGCGGCGGCGCCATTTTGTTGTAGTTTATTGCGGTAAATACGGATTCGATGCTCGGACTTGAATAGATTTAAAAACAAAAATATATACAAAATTGTCACAGGATCAAGAGATACTGGACTCAGGATTTCACCAATTCTTATACTCATGCGATTCAATTAATTCTAGACAATTAAAGCTTATATTGATAACAAATATCGACTCTTACTTTGCCAAAAAGATTTTGTAAGTATTATATGTAAATCATAAGCATGATGCATCAAAATCTCATGGATTAAGCATACATCATCAGACAAAATCACAAATAATCAATAAAAATCATAATTCCATTCATAATAGTGCAAATAGTCATAAAAGAATTAAATAAAATTACTCATGCATAAAGAATGGTTTCCTCCATCATCCCAGTATTGGGGTTTAGCTATTCATATCAATCACACACTCAAATATTAATTCAAAGCTCAAAGTGTGATTAAAAGAGTCAAAAGTTATAAAATAGTAGTTCTGAGACTCACAAAACACGTCCAGAAAAGAACGACAACAGAAAACTGCAGCGAACTGCGACACCTCTCTTCTGCTGTTGAGCTGCTGAAAATAAGACTGCTGAAGCTGCTGAAAATAAGACTGTCCTGGAGAGTCTGTTCTTCGTGTTCTTGAAGCTTTTTAATGGCAGCAGCAGCAGCAGGTGAACATTGCTGCTACTCCTTCTTCTTCTCCTCCTCTGGCTCTGTATCGACCCCAAACTCTTCATCCCCTTCTCTGACATAAAACCAACTATTTATAGGCTTTAAATCCCCTTGAAACTCGATCAAACCCCTTGGAAATCTCCATTATTCTTTACGGGTTGTTTGAAGAATAATCTTCTTCTTGTTGCGTTACAGGCTGTTTCTAGCTATTCTCTCGTCTCAAATATCTTCTAGGACTTTTACCCAACTGTTTTGATGTATATCCCACGCAAGATATCCCATAAATCTCTCAAACTAATCTCAAACCCTAAACAGAAACCGTGTGCACTGTCTTGACTTTGTGTGGATTTTCTGACTTATCCAGCCCAATTAGATGGGTCTAATCGCTTCTAACAGGTCCCTTATGTCTTGTAGAGTCCGTGGGTACCAAATTTGCCCATTTAATCGCCTCCTAGGTCGCTCAAATCATTGATCCAAAACTGTTGACGCTGCTGCCTTTTTTCCCGCCAAAATCCAGTTTTGAAACTTTGAAGACGACCTCCCCCTATCCAGTTCCGGTGTCCCTTTAGTACATGCCCTGAAATGGGGTGCCCCTTAGTAATTAGGTTACCCCTTATCCAAAGTGAGAGTCCGTATAGTAATTTTCTCCCACGAGCGCAAAAACCACTTTTTAGCCAATTTCGCCGCAAAAGCTTATTTCTCCAAAAACACCTACAAAGACATAAAATAACCAAATAAGTACAATATCGAGTACTAACAATATATACAAATGAGCTATATTAGACACATAAATGCGTCTATCAATTATGCAAAGAATACTCACTTGTGAACATCCTGGAGATGTTTTCCGTTTATCACCACAAGGGAAATGCTTCAGTCTTGGTCGAGTAGCAATCATCTCAGCAGAAGGAAGCTCCTTCGTCAAAGGTTGATCCATCTTCACGAAATCGAGTAAATGCCTGAGTTGTTGACCTCAAAAGTTTATGTAACTCGCTCGGAGCTAGGGAACCAGTATTCACTTCCTCCCACATGTGTGCGGTCTAAACGGGTCATCAGTTGTTCGTCCGATGGTTTCCTTCTTTGAAAAGTCGGAATACACTGATCCATACCCATTTGCCGAGCGTCCCTATCAATATTATATTCTTCCACCGAGAATTCTCCATGTATGGTTGATACCAGGTAGCCAGGAGTGCAACTCAGCATAAAAGACCTCTCGTCGTCGCTCAAATCAGCACCATATTTCAAAGTCATACTCTCTTCAGCATTGAAATTTTTCAACTGAGAAATGTGAGGAGGAATTGACACCCATGGACGGAAGTTGAATTCATATTCACGGTCTAAGACATCAATGAAATGAGTCTTGAGTCGGGGCTGCTTTGTAGACCATCGCATGATCCTGGCATTGTCCCTCTCAGAGAAAACATGACGAGCATCAGCGTTCAGTCCTTGCAAGATAGTACGTGGAATGGGTGCATAATTCTTGAAACATTCCCACATCAAAGCTTGAAGAAACATCGTATTGGCATATCATTCAATCTTCATAAAGCCATTCGAGACGCTGGAGTCTATAATCAAGGAGTCTAAGTTAGAGTGCAAAGAACACAAGAACAGACTACCTATTGGGAGTTGCTCACCCTGAGCCATCTTAATGGAAAAAGGAATCACGAACGGCTTCAACAAATTTCCAGCATCTTCAAATACATCTCTGGACAGACATAAACACAAAAAAAAGTAGCAATAGATAATGTATCGTCAACTGGACAGTCAAGAGGAGTATCTCTCGGCCACCAATGTATTAACCAATGAGCGTAACAACGTTTTCTTCCGGATACCTTATTGATCTCCTCCATTGCAGCTATCAAGATTTTATACATTGTTGTTTCCTCTAGGGAAGAAAGACCTTTAGGAAGGTTACCCGTGATTGGAAGATGCAACAAAGTAACTACATCCTCTAAGGTGATGGTAAACTCTCCACATATGCATATGAAAGTGTGAGTTGGAATACACCAACGACCAAGTAGAGCTACCATACCCCGCACATCATGAAAAATGAACAAGTCTCCAGAGGCTGGGATAGCCCGTGTTATTTGTGCATCATGCAGCATGGCTCGAACACGAGGAAAACCCAGCATATACCTCGCCCATCCAAAAAACTTTTCTAGAGGACGTCGAGAAAGCTTGAATTCAATGATTGACGCATAAAAATATCCTCGTTCAAGACAGAACCGAATGGCTGCCTGAGGAGTCACCAATTTTTTTTTTTTGTGTAACCTCTCCAGGATTTATCAGAAGACGAAATGCTGGAGTTCTGAGGCGCTTTTCAGGTCCTTGAGCAACAAAGAACGCATCCTCTATGTTTGGAACATTCTTGATTCCAGGTGTTTCATCTTCTTCTTCACCAATGGAAGCCTCATCCATGCATGTATCATCTCTGGAGACATCATTTTCTTGAGAGTCAGACATCCTTGCGAAGTAGCTGTAACATGCACACGATACTCTACTTCAGTATATCATCCATACAAGATGCAAACTTCGACAAGATGATGGAATCATGCACACGGAAAAACATCTACAAAATGGTAATTCTTAACTCTTACCTCTTTACAATTCCACTAGCGCAGTGATTGTGATATAAGAGTTAGCACCCCAAATTTTGCCCGTTCCTTGAAACCTGCGAAAATGAACAAAGCCTTATTATTTGAAAATTGAAACCTGAATTTCCATAAAATAATGAACATAATTTTCATAGTGTGAACAGCCACAACCGAGTTATGAAACTCACACCAAAGCAATATTTCATCATAAATAACTTGTCTAACTTCAAGGGTTGCTCAAAACCTGTATTTTGATTTTAACAAAATAATAAAAACGTGAAATTATTCACGTAAAATTTTCAAAATTTTTTATAAAAGACGTGAGCAAACTCACATAAGAAAAATATGCCATATATTTTTCATGGAATATGTCACGGTTTCATAAAAAAAAAAAAAAAATTCCTTCGTACGATTGCCTGTCTTCGAAAAGAAGGTTTATGCTAATTTTGTGAAAACTCACACCTTTTAAGATAAAGTTCTGGTTTCCATGAAAGCTCATAAACAAAATTTTATCACTAGACACAGGTCTATATATAAAAAAGAAATCTCTTCTAAATCAGGGATTATTGCTAGTTTCTTAAACTAACGATTGAACGAACATACGTTCCTAAAACAAGGGTTTTTCCATAAAACTCACATCCAAAAAGTATGTACACACATATGATTTTTTATAATGAACAAACATCAAGTTTTTTTTTTAAAAAAAATTCACGTACCTGTCGGCGTCGACCGAAAGTTGGCCGGACGGTGGCGGCTCCGGCTGGACGGCGAAGCTCCGGTGGGATTTTTTGCTACTCCTCCTGCTGCTGACGTGAAGGTGGTGGAGGGGTGAAGATGGTGGTTGTGTGAAGGAGAAACAAAAAAAAGGGGGGTGGTTATTCCTTTTGTACCATATTTTGTTTCCAAAACCTAATTCCATAAGGATTCCCTTTTTGGGTCCGGGCCCGTGAATCCTAAACCAACCAAGGTTCCATCACCAAACCAGCGGTTCTACATCAATTTAGGCTCATTAGACGACGCTCTGTCATGCCACTTGGATCTTCATTCAATTCATGGTCCGTTCATGCAGTCGAAAATCCGGTAACATCTTATTTTACGACTAAGTTCAACTAATTATTTTCGTCTGTAACTGTAACAAGAAAATCACAATTCAGTGCTGACTGAGGAACATGACTGTCCCTCAATAAGCAGGAGACTTAATGTAGATGGTGGATTTTCGACAAGGTCTAAAATCGTAAAACCATAATTGTCCATTCTCCTGATCCAGCAATCAGATGAGTATTGGGGCTCATGTCTCTCATTGAAGCATGAAAGCTCATGCCATAAGAATCTCTGAATGAGAATACTGTCTTTCAGAGTATATGTAGACGTGTAGTCTCTCAGCTGAGGCAACGGCATATCTCATAAATACTGAGAAATTTCAGTAATCACTTCTGTAAGGAATCGAAATGATTGGACGGCTCCTAGATGTATTACTCACTAGTATAGAGCACTAACGTCTTCAGGACGTCGCAATGTTCCCTGACTTTACAGAATAAACATTCAAGTCGAGCGTTATGCTTCATCTAGCTCATACCTCGATTTTCGAATAATTATAATTCTCCCAGCCAGCATGCCTTCTAGTATAGAGCCATCAATTAACTATTTCTAGTCGCAAGATTCATCAATTGAATTCCTAGAAAATATTCTACGTTTTGTATAGTATTTCGTTACTTCAATTTGTGGCTTTTCCCAGCAGAATTCCATGGGTTAGTAATAAATATTCAACGTACGGGTATCTGAGCCACCATCGAGTAAGCCCCAAGGAAATGGTGCAAGTGTATTCGCAATAAATGCACTAACGAGCACCTGAACGCATGAACGAACATTCAATAACACGGAGGAACGATCAAACCATGGAGAAAATAATAATAGTAAAATATTTAAAGAAGGCGTCTAAGGGGAACAAGCCCACCGACAGGCAGGTCATGCCGCCATGGTCGGTCCCATGCTTCTTTCTTTATTTCATCATATTTTATTATTTTTCTTGATCCCATGAAAATCCCTTAAATTGATGAAACTCCTTCGTTTCATAGTATTTTCTTCACATTAAAGAAATTATACAAAAATTACATAAAATTAGGAAAGGTGTCAGGCGACCATGGTCATTAGTCGGCCGGCCATGCCTCAGCCGTGACCAGTCCAACACCTAGTAATTCCTTAGTTTTATTAATTATTTCCATCGTCTCATGGAAATTCCTTAATCTTATGAAACTCCTTCGTTTCATGGTATTTCCTTCACATTAATGAAATTATACAAAAATTACATAAAATTAGGAAGGTGTCACGGGACCGTGGTCACTAGCCGGCCGGCCATGCCCTAGCCGTGACCGGTCCCACACCTTATAATTCCTTATTTTATTAATTATTTCCATCATCTCATGGAAATCCCTTAATTTCATGATATTTCCTTCAAATCATGAAAATAATATAAAATTAGGGGAGACTCATGGGACCGGGCCCTAGCCGGCCGACCATGCCCAAGCCGGTCCCACACGCCCTATTATTAATATTATTTGTTTCCCTCATCTCATGGAAACTCCTTCACTTCAAGGAAATTCCTTGATTTAAACAAACTCCTTGATTTCATGATATTTCCCTAAAATCATGAAAATAACATAAGATTAGGAAAAGTGCCATGGGACCGGGATCATTGGCCGGCCGACCATGACTTAGCCATAAGCTGGTCCCACACTTCATAATTCCTCCATTTTATTATTATTTCCTTTATCTTATGAAGTTTTCTCAGTTTCAGCAAAATCCTTGATTTCTTCATATTTTCTCAAAATGTTGCTCAAACGCACATCAGAAAATATCAAGATTCTCAGGACTAAGGCGCGAACGCTTTGGCAACGTGAGCATGTTACCTTGACCAACCAAGATTGGGTCTTTGGCTTGCAAGGATCCGGTCCCACGTATTTTCATAATTTGACGTAATTTGCACAATTGCACGTATTAGGTCCAAAACTCTTCCAAACAACTTGGAATATCATCAAATGATCGTCACTCGATCCCGTGATCAACCAGGACCGATTTCATGACTCTTTGGTCGGTCCTTCATCTCTTCATAATTTATTAGGTTTATCACCTAAGGTTCAGACGAATATTATTTTAATGAAGGATTAAACCAGCATTTAATCATTCTTTCACCAACTGGTCTTCAAGAGACTTTGGTATTTTTGCTCACTCGAGCGTATGAGCGCTTCATGGTCGATTCATCATCCCATAAAGCCGGTCCCTCCTTCACTCCGTGGTTGATTTCAATAAATCATCAAATGATCAGCAATTGTCCAAGGTTCATGACTCGAGATTCGAACGCTAATAATTTTTATGTTGATCCCGTGATCAATATCCTAATTATTATACTCGGGTCAGTAACCAGTTTTTTGAATTAATATTTTATTTTGGTACTGCTACCAATAATTCATCAAACGAGCAACATTTGCTCAGATGAGCAATATTTGCTCAGACTAAGGAATATTGGTTCAACTATCAATATTCAACAATCCATCGAATGAGCAACATTTACTCACCTTAGCTATCAACGTTTACTCGAGAATTATACCTCTGTCTCAACAGACGCATTCAATTCACGAGTCTTATAACATTTGCAAATCACGTTCGCCTCAGCAATACAAGGACTCATCGTCCCATGAAGTCAGCAACTGACTAACTAACTACAGGTCTGCCTTGCAGGCTCCACAATCATGAGACATCAATCGTGTCACATTTGGGGATATTAACTAGGGTTTTGGTTTGGCGGTCTACGGCACGTGTGTTCATCCACGATGAGAATGTGAGAAAGTCGTGCAATCAGTTGAAGGTGTTAGCAAAGTAGTGGGTAGAAAATCAACTAAGTCTCTGCACGATGAGCAACTGGTTTTAAACACGATTTCCACTTCCCCACTCTTTGACTCCGGCAACTGTCACACTTCATGGGATCAAGGTGTTTACAATTCTAGCAATATAAATAAGTCTCTGAATCATGATTGAAACAACAGACAATTCTTGATAGACAGTCTTTCGTCTACACGAACTCATCGTCTTAACAATTACTCTCAACTGAGTAAACTCAATCATTCAGAAACTATTTTCACGCAAAATACACAACACACCAACAATCCTTGATCACCATTGATCTCACACATTTCTCAGCTTCCCTCCTACAGATCGACCCATCCTCTCTTGTGACCGAATTGACTCTGGAATGACCATTCTTGGTTTAGGCCGAAGTCCTACAGATTGATCTCTCGAACTTAAAGCACTCCCTTCTTGCAATGCATCTGTGTGAGGTTAAACATTTCGCTCGGTTCAAGGAGACTCCTCTGCACGGTCGTCTCCTCAATTCCGTAAAAACCAGCAAATTGTTTTTCCCCATCTACACTAGCCTACTACGAATTAACTTCGGACTGGAATGTAGTTGAGCCCTAACCAATCTCACACTGATTAAGGTATAGTCGCGTTCCTTACGCCTCTTGAACCACGCTAGATTCTACGCACTTGATTCCTTGAGCTGATCTCACCCACAACTAAGAGTTGTTACGACTCAAAGTCGAAGACTTGATAAACAAATATGTCTCACGCAGAAAAGTCTATTGAATAGATAAGTCTGTCTCCCACATAAATACCTACGAGTTTTTTGTTCCGTCTGTTGCAACAATTAGCATACAAGTACGCATATTGTGCTATATCCAATCAAAGGTTAATTGTTCTAATCCCCCATTTCAATCATTGAAACATTCTTGGAAGACGAGAATAGATGTCTCACACAAACTATTAGATTCAAAGAAATTTTCAAGTGATCAAATGATCAATACGAAACATTTTGAGTCTACATCAAATTACTGTCTCACACAAATCATGTAAGTTGTTACCAGGCGATTTTCACATGATCATCTTTTGACTTTCGTCAAGAATAAAAGATGAACTTGTTTAAAGCGAAAACTTGCCAACACATATTTCGAGAAATATGTAAGCGAGTTAAACTCATTTCGAAATATCAAATTTGTATAATGTAAAGTCTATATAGCTATACGACTTTTGTCTCAATAGGAGATAAAATAGATTTAGACTTCTGAGTGATAAATGAGTTCAAGTATCCACATACCTTTTGTTGATAAAGTTCCACAAGCTCCCATTAGTAGTTATTCGTATTTAATCGATGAATTCCGTGAAGTCTAAAGCTCAACTACACATTCTATCCTAACCCGAGACATAGTTATAAGTAGACTATAAATCAAGACTTATAGTTTTGAAAACTAAACTTGACAAACAAGCTTGAGATAGCAACGCTTGCGAGTTCGACCGATCAGTGCTCTAACAATCTCCCCCTTTCTCAGTTTTAGTGAAAAACTATCAATACATATGGATTACAAAATAAACAAACTTTGTAGCTTCTGCTTGATTTCCTTGGTTCTTCAACATTACTCGAAATATTCGTCACTTCCAACTAATCCAGTGATTCTGAACGTGTTCAACTCACATCATAGTTGTTAAAGATCCGTATCCATAACAATATATAAAAACAAGATGTTTTCGTATTGTTATACACTGTCATAGTATTATTACACAGCATCAAAGTTCCATTGTATCACAACTTTGACAATAATACTACGGTGATATGTATCACTCCCCCATAGTCAATACTTCATATCACAATGAAAACCACTCCCTCTTACATAATGATCCGTAAACCATATGTATTTGTAGTGTGAACTACACAATAATTCTCCCCCTTTTTGTCAATATAAATTGGCAAAGGTACAAAACTAGTGGGATCATAATGAAATTCTCATGTACTTCATGACTAAAAGAGAACATATCAACTTGTTTCCATGATTTCACATGGTCGAAACTTATTGTATTCATCAAGGAGTTTATAAAGATACAAGAAAACTTCTACAATATTCCACAGCCGCACTCACCACAAAGATTTGGTAATTAAGCACAAGTTCAATTACGAACTCTCCCCCATAAAATGTCATTCCCGAAAGAACAACAAGAGCGACCTTACTTTTGCAAGAAAAGAAGGATTTATTTGGACATTAACAAATCACATGAAACATGAATTTGTATCCAGAAAACTCGATTAAATTAACCACAAAAGAACCTCAATTATTAATTTAATCGGAAATGCTCAACATAAGAAAACTTACGGAGCCGTACAATACTTTCACATAGAAGATGATCAGCCAAAGATCAATAATGCGGAAAATTCAGATATTCATTCTATTTTTCATCAGTATTTGCATAATGATATATCATAGTCTTAGGGGTTGTTTGGTAACCATTACTATAATGGATTATCAGTCCATAATCCATTATATATCTCATAATGGGTTATGTATATGTTTGATAACCGTTATAATAATTGGTTATTTTAATCATAATTGGAAAAATCCATTATTTTCAGAAACAGAAAAAAGTTGTTTTTTAAAATTATTATAATCAATTAATTTTTTTAATAAAACTGAGTTGATTTTTTTTTTTTTGCTTATTTTCTCTAAACTATAAAGGGGAGCTAAAAAGACAACAGGGGACTTGGGAAAAAATCCTAGATCATCAATTTTTCCTCTCCTTTTTGAAAGCATTTTTCATAGATAATCAATTATTTGAGAAAGGTGGTTGTGAAAATTTATTATAAAAATGATTAAACTAAAATAATTTATTTATTTATGATTATCTATAATAAATAGATAATCATAAATTTTACCAAACATGGCCTTAATCTTTGCAATTCAAAAATTCATTCTATTTTCCATCAATATTTGCATAATGACACAATAGACTTAACTCTTGACATATATATATGAGACAATCAAAGTTCACGGACGTAAACACATATATCCCATAACATTATTTGCAATATATAAAACCAATAAAGATTAATACTACAAAATCATCTTCTAAATAAATTTTATAATTTAAATAAATAAATCTAAAAACATTGCAAGATGAAAATCGTTGGCAATAGCTATGTGTACTCACAATATAGGCTATTCCAAACCCTTTTTATCCTTCTTAAAACACAAGAATAAATTCTCATAAGAAGTTTCCTAGACATAATAAAAACCAACAAACTAAAAGAAAAATACTCCTAAACCATCAAAACCGATCATGAACCGAAGTCAAAGAGCTTTTCCTGAACCCCCACGAGTCTTGAGACCTTTGAGTTTGTGATTGACAGCATCCACTACTTCTTCAGAGAAGATATCCTGAGAAGATCTTTAACATGTGTTTTCATGAGAACAAGGTCAGAGTTAACCTTTTTCAACTCAGTTCTTAACACATCGAGACCCTTCATAGTATCAACGAGCTGCATTTTTGCTTCCCTAAAGTATTTAAGAAAATCGTGAGCCACTTCGGCCGAAACCATCTCAACATTCTCAAAGTTTGATGAGTATAAGCATAGTATTTAAATATCCTTAGGATTTTGATATTTGACATCATCAACATCTACTAGGGTTCTTTTCTTCTTCCCTTTAGACCCGAACCAATACCGTTATCAAGAAAACCTTTTGCAAAGTCACAGGTGCGAGAAGGAGATGACATTCTTGACACGAAAAAAAAGAGAATAACCAAGAGTACGCATACTTGACTCAATAGGATATTATTTAAATGGCTTCTTAGGGAATAACTTTAGGGTTTCTAAATATTGGTTCGTGACAAGTCAAAAAGGATATCTGTACGAAGCCAATATATTTCCCAAAACAAAAACGGTAAAATACCTCTTTTCAAAGAAAAGGAACAACAAAATTTTGCTACATGAAATTTTTTTTTCCAAATTTTTGCCTCAATAAATTTTATATTCTAATAAGAAGAAAAATTGAGAGCACATTGGCTTAACCCACTCAGGTATGCAAACGGGTACTCATACTGTCGTTCATGACCGAACTCAGTTGAATCAGTACGCATACGGGTATGCATACTATAGTTCCCGAAATTCAATTGTTGTGTTAGAGCATTGCTCGGTTGAACCCACCAAGCATTGGTATGTCAAGTTTGGTTGTCATATTTTAGTGAATCAAAACTTATGTTAAGAGTCGCCTGATTATGTACTGGAGTCAACTTCGTATAGGTTAGATTGAAAATATTAGGATATGAGACATTACAAGTGTGTTTGGTTAAGTCCGAACCTTTGTATCAAGTAAACATACTTCGCTGTTGTATTGTCTCGATCTCGTATCCATAGACGGTCACACGAAGTGTGAACCGATTAGTTGTATTGTCTCAACTCAGTCCATTGACAATCACTTTAGGATAAAAGACTTATAGGTAGGAAAAGTTTTAGCTTGAGGTATATTTGTGTACCCTCGCCTTTTCATGTTGAATCAGTACGCATACGGGTATGCATACCAAATTCCCGGACTTGGAATACACTTGCAACAGTTAGCATACAAGTACGCATACTGTGCTATATCCAATCAAAGGTTAATTGTTCTAAACTCCCATTTCAATCATTGAAACATTCTTGGAAGACATTAATAGCTGTCTCACACAAACTATTAGCTTCAAAATAATTTTCAATTGATCTAATGATCAATACGAAACATTAGGAGTCTACATCAAATGACTATCTCACACAAATAATGTAAGATGTTACCAGGCGTTTTTTATATGATCATATTTTGACTTTCGTCAAGAATAAAAGATGAACTTGGTTAAAGCGAAAGCTTACCAACACATATTTCGAGAAATTTGTAAGCGAGTTAAACTCAGCTCGAAATATCAAGTGTGTATAATGTAAAGTCTATATAGCTATACGACTTTTGTCTCAATAGGAGATAGAATAGAAATAGACTTCTGAGTGATAGATGAGTTCAAGTCTCCACATACCTTTTGTTAATGAAGTTCCACTAGCTCCCCTTGGTAGTTCTTCGTCTTCAATCGATGAACGCTGTGAAGTCTAAAACTCAACCACACATTTGTATCCTAACCCGAGACATAGCTATAAGTAGACTAGAAATCAAGACTTATAGTTTTTACAACTAAACTTGACAAACAAGCTTGAGATAGCAACTCTTGCGAGTTCGACCGAGCAGTGCTCTAACAATCTCCCTATTTATCAATTTTAGTGACAACACTATCAATACGTATGGACTACAATATAAATAAACTTTGTAGGTTCTCATCCAAATGCTTGATTTCCTTGGTTCTTCAACATTACTCAAAATATTCATCACTTCCAACTAATCCAGTGATTCTGAACGTGTTCAACTCAGAATCTTAGTTGTTGAAGATCCGTAGCCATAACAATGTATAAAAAAAGATGTTTTCGTATTGTTATACAGTGTCATAGTATTATTACACAACATCAAAGTTCAATTGTATCACAACTTTGACAATAATACTACGGTGATATGTATCACTCCTCCTTAGTCAATACTTCATCTCACAATGAAAACCACTCCCCCTTACATAATGATCCGTAAACCATATGTATTTGTAGTGTGAATTACACAATAACTCTCCCCCTTTTTGTAAATATAAATTGGCAAAGGTACGAAAAATAGTGGAATCATAATGAAATTCTTATAGAGATACTTCATGACTAAAAGAGAACATATCAACTTTGTTCCATGAATTCATGATAGACGCATTTATGTGTCTAATTTGTCCCAATTGTTTATATTGTTAGTGCTCGATTTTGTACTTATTTGGTTATTTTATGTCTTTGTAGGTGTTTTTGGAGAAATAAGCTTTTGCGGCGAAATTGGCTAAAAAGTGGTTTTTGCGCTCGTGGGAGAAAATTACTATACGGACTCTCACTTTGGATAAATGGTAACCTAATTACTAAGGGGCACCCCATTTCAGGGCATGTACTAAAGGGACACCGGAACTGGATAGGGGGAGGTCATCTTCAAAGTTTCAAAACTGGATTTTGGCGGGAAAAAAGGCAGCAGCGTCAACAGTTTTGGATCAAGGATTTGAGCGACCTAGGAGGCGATTCAATGGGCAAATTTGGTACCCACGGACTCTACAAGACATAAGAGACCTGTTAGAAGCGATTAGACCCATCTAATTGGGCTGGATAAGTCATAAAATCCACACAAAGTCAAGACAGTGCACACGGTTTCTGTTTAGGGTTTGAGATTAGTTTGAGAGATTTATGGGATATCTTGCGTGGGATATACATCAAAACAGTTGGTTAAAAGTCCTAGAAAATATTTGAGACGATATAATAGCTATAAACAGCCTGTAACGCAACAAGAAGAAGATTATTCTTCAAACAACCCGTAAAGAATAATGGAGATTTCCAAGGGGTTTGATCGAGTTTCAAGGGGATTTAAAGCCTATAAATAGTTGGTTTTATGTCAGAGAAGGGGACGAAGAGTTTGGGGTCGATACAGATCCAGGAGGAGCGAAGAAGAAGGAGTAGCAGCAATGTTCACCTGCTGCTGCTGCTGCCATTAAAAAGCTTCAAGAACACAAAGAACAGACTCTCCAGGACAGTCTTATTTTCAGCATCTTCAGAACAGTCTTATTTTCAGCAGATCAACAGCAGAAGAGAGGTGTCGCAGTTCGCTGCAGTTTTCTGTTGTCGTTCTTTTCTGGACGTGTTTTGTGAGTCTCAGAACTACTATTTTATAACTTTTGACTCTTTTAATCACACTTTGAGCTTTGAATTAATATGTTGAGTGTGTGATTGATATGAATAGCTAAACCCCAATACTGGGATGATGGAGGAAACCATTCTTTATGCATGAGTAATTTTATTTAATTCTTTTATGACTATTTGCACTATTATGAATGGAATTATGATTTTTATTGATTATTTGTGATTTTGTCTGATGATGTATGCTTAATCCATGAGATTCTTGATGCATCATGCTTATGATTTACATATAATACTTACAAAATCTATTTTTGGCAAAGTAAGAGTCGATATTTGTTATCAATATAAGCTTTAATTTTCTAGAATTAATAATTGAATCGCATGAGTATAAGAATTGGTGAAATCCTGAGTCCCAGTATCTCTTGATCCTGTGACAATTTTGTATATATTTTTGTTTTTAAATCTATTCAATTCCGAGCATCGAATCCGTATTTACCGCAATCGAAGTACTACAACAATTCACATGGTCGAAACTTATTGTATTCATCAAGGAGTTTATAAAGATACAAGAAAACTCCTAAAATATTCCACAGCCGCACTCCCCAAAAAATTTGGCAATTAAGCACAAGTTCAATTAAGAACTCTTCCCCATAAAATATCATTCCCGAAAGAACAACAAGAGCGACCTTACTTTTGCAAGAAAAGAAGTATTTTTTTGGACATTAACAAATCACATGAAACATGAATTTGTATCCAAAAAACTCAATTAAATTAACCACAAAGGAACCTCAATGATTAATTTAATCGAAAAAGCTCGACATAAGAAAACTTACGAAGCCGTAAAGTACTTTCACATAGAAGTGGATTAGAGAAAGATCAAAACTGCTGAAGTGAGACGTACATTACTTTCTCTGGTAAAGGTTGCTCTTGTTGTTGTTGTTGTTTTTTTCGTGTGAAAGGATGACAACAAACATGGGGAGAATTTTTATTGAACTTGTACTTAAATGATATATCTTTTTGGGGAGAAGTGGCTGCGAAAACGAGGTAACGATTTTTATTGTAAGTCGATCGTTTCTCCTTTTAAGAAAAACTTGATTTTGTTGCATATATTATGCTTTTGCTTAAAAAAATTTCGATACAATTGATATGTTTCATTATTAGTATATGGATTGATTATTGTGATTCAATTGTTTCCGGTTAAAACTGTGTCAGTTCAATTGACTTAATGATTTGGTATCTACTTTATTGTTTGGTATCGAGTGTTTTTTCTTAACAAAATTCGATGCAATTGCGGTGATTACATTGATTATATTTGTTTCAATTGCTTCCGGTTGAGAAAAACTATGGCAAGTCAAAATTTAGGTTTGTATCTATTGTTTTTCTTAAAAAAAATTACGGTGTCATTTGTTTAGTTCATTTGATTACGGATAAGAGAAACTAAGTTAATTATGATCTTAGTTAGACGTATCTAATGTAGGATTTGGTTATTCAAGTGTGATCGAAATCTTTAACAAGAAAAACTATTTAACTAACCTAGTGTTTGTTTTATTTAAAATAAAGGTCTAAGTTATCTTATGGAATAATTAAAGCTTGAGAAGAGAATTTGAGTTATTTTTTATCTTTATTTGTGTCTTGTCGAAACAAGCGATTGTACATACACAGTCGGTTCGGTTAATAACTAAGTTATCTTAGTTGACTTATCGGATTTTGGGGAAAATTTCTTCAGGCAATTGTTTCCTTGATAATATACTAAATCTAGATTATTTTTTTAGTTTCGGTTTTTGTATTGATTATCTAAAATGGTATGTGAAACCTTCGTACTTAACTCTTGTAGGTTGTACAAGTCTTATAGATTTGTAAGATCATTTCGGTTTGGTCTTTTGTTTGTTCGTTTCTTTGCATTTTTGTGACAAAAAAGGGGAGAAATACATGGAGTAAACAAGTGATTTATGATCACTAAGAAAGGACATATGTGCTTTAACATTATATCCAACGAAAGAGTAAAGCATAGACTAAGGGGGAGAAACATATCATCATGTTGTGTAGTATTTCATATTACAAAAAGGGAATAACAAAAATGTTTGGATTGAATATTTACCTAGCTTTCCTTTAGGGGGAGTAAATCTTTAGTTATTCAAATGTGAACAACGGCATTTATTTTTTGAATGTATGCAGGTTATTATGTTGTTGAAACTTGGAATCAAGCGTATGGAAAATGAGTTATTTTGTAATTCGTTTTTCCATCTGTAATAGAGTTTTGTCACTAAAATTTACAAAGGGGGGATTGTTAGAGCATAGCTCGGTTGAACCCACCAAGCGTTGGTATGTCAAGTTTGGCTGTCATATTTTAGTATCAAAACTCATCTAGAGTCTCTTGATTAAATACTAGAGTCAACTTCGTTTAGTTTAGACTAAAAATTCTAGGAATATTGAGACGTACAAGTATTACTCCGAAGACCTGAAGAATGAGAAGAAGTAATGACTACAACGAAGACATCATCCTTCCACCCGAGGTTAGTAATACTGACTTGACTTGTTTTCATTCCTAACTTATCTTTGAAGTCGTATTATATTGAAAACATAACATGCGAAGCCGTATATATATATATATATAACACTCTAGTGATTAGAGTTGATCATATCATATGATCAAAGTGTCAAGGATTTTATTGATTACAAAGTATAAACGCTTATCTTATGAAACTTCGTAAATACGACATTAATGAAATCTTGTATTTTGTTACTTGATTATATGTAATGTAAGATATAGGTGTGACTTCATCCTAGAAAATTGTGTATTATTAAATTGATTTAAGGAAGTAGATGTATGAACTTGATTCATAATCGAAAGGGAAATAATGATTGGTCCGGTTCTCTATTGAATATCTTTTGGATGAACAATGCAAGATGACAAGGTAGACATTATCTTAACTTATGTTGAGAATTGAGGTATTGATCGCTGTCGTAGGCGTCAAAAATAATTACACTTTCTTACTTCTCAAAATATATTATGAAGCAAGGGAAAGAAAGCATCGTTCTCACAGAGAGGTCTTGAGTTGTAGTTTGTTTCGATTTCCTATAAATAACAAGGGGTTTTCTGATTTTTATATACTAAAATAAAATAAAAGCAAAGAAATAAATAAAACAAATCAAATCAAATCAAGTATGTGAAAGCATTGGTTAAGGATTTCGTTTTCATTCACTTACATGCTCGTGTCATAATAACTAGAATTGATATTTAATCTCTCATTTATCAAAGGCCCTAGGATACCTTGATCACAAGAATATCCCGCTAATTTCCTCTTGTCATCAACAAACACATTAAAAGATGCGAATATGAATTTTACGTAAGAGAACAACCTAACGTGTAAAAGCACTAATCAAGTTTAATTCCCTAAATGTACTAAGTTCCATGAAATCAGGCCAATCAAAGCGATCGAACGTGTAAAAGCACTAATTCAATTTAACAATGGTTATGATTCACTTATGACTACTAGGATGCATCACTACAAGCAATATTCGCAATTATGCTACTTGTATTTAAGGATTATCACTTTTTCGTATAATAAACCCTAAACTAGCAATAGATGTGCATGTGAGTTCTACCAATTTGCAACTTGACAAAACAAACATTCAATCATACATGACGATATTTCTAGTGAATCATAATCGATAATATTGAGACAAAACTAATATATCAAACAAGAAATCATGTTGTGTGAAATCAAATTATTTTATAACCAATAATAAAAACTTAGCTCATGTTCATGGAGTTCATAACAAGAAGGAAGAGAAAACCTATCATATTTCTAAACCCTAAATAAAAGTAGAAGAAGAGATAAAAGATATATATATCCTCCAAATAGAGGTCCTGGTGTTTCTTTTATAGGCCCCTTCATCACGCCCAAACTGGTCGTGAGAAATAGCAGTTGAAGTATCAAGTGGGTCATAATAAAACTGAACAGGCCCAGCCCATTCATCATCAATGGCTTATCAGTTTGCTGGAACTGACAGTATATGCCTTCAACTGACAGCAAAAATCACAGCCATCTCTAGTAATCCCATCTCCACCTGAACCGCATACACACTGCTGTATCACTGCATTCCTGAGACTTCAGCTGCAATTTCAGTTCCTTTCTAACTTGTACCAGACCATATCCTTCAGCAGCTGCTTACAATAACCAACAACAGCACCAACCTCGACCATTCTGCAACTTATACTAGTCTGCAATATCAATTCAACCACCACTGCAACACTGCCAATATCAATTTGTCTTCCCTGGTACCTTGGTTTCAAACAACTCACAATTCTGAACTGCAACCCATGGCAAACTCTAACCTTCACTGATCAATCCCACCAACAAACCACGAACCTCAATAGTAGCTCCATCTGCAGTTCAATACCAGCACCGTAACTGCCTTCTTCTCAGCATAGCACTCCTCAAACCACTTCAGCCATTAATTCTAATTCATGCCCATTGATTGCAGTCACAATCCTGTATCGCCAACCATCAAACCCTTGTAAACATCCCTGGCAGCACAATCTCCCAGCTGACTTCACTCTGCAAACATACCCAGATCAGGACCACCACTTGAATCGCAGCTGCAACCATCTTCTTAGTCACCTCAAGCACACTAGCTCTAGACTGCAACTGCAACAGCATCATCTGGAGCAGCTCATAACCACCAGAACAAAGCACCAACACCTGAAATCTCACAACTCCACCTGCAATTCATTTCAGGCAACAATATACAGCAACACACTTGAGCCAATCTCCATCTCAAGATGCACTTACTCAGCACAACCTGCACTTCTGCAACACAACCAAGCTGCCAGCCTTCACTCTTCCATGTATAGCAAATTCTTCATCTGAGTTCATCATTCTCTCTTTTTCAGTTCAATCCCGAGCCAAAACCCATTTTTCCTCATCTCCATCCATCCAATCCTCAACTCAGTTCGAACCCCATCTCAATTTCATACCCTGCCAATATAAACAACCAGGTATTCCCTCCATTTCAATTTCCAGAACAAGCTTCTTTCTTCATACTCAAGCAGTAACCAACTGATTCTCATCTGACCTTCAATTCCTTATCTTCCCTGTTCTCTCCTCAATCTCATGTCTTTATCACCAACACTAGCAGCAATACCATCATCTTTACACTCATCTCGGTTAATAACTTGAACCCAATCTTCAGTTCCTTCTAATTTTTCATCAATCTTCTTCTGCTATCAAATTAACAGCAGATCCCCTTTCTTCGATTCCATCAAGACCCTAATTTCGCATCAATCCAACTTCGAATCCCATCATCTCAACGAAACTGCATCATCTCTTCTCCTCACTTCTCTGATTCATAATTCTTCTCGACTTCCGCCATTAACAACGCCTCCATTTCTTCACAGAGCAGCATCAGAGAGTAGATAAAGAAAATGAGGAGAAATGGGGGAAATGAACCCCAACTCTCCCTCTCTCCCTCTCTCGACCTTGTTGGGTTACAACACATGGAATTACTATTGACACCCAGTAGATGGATATGGGCCACCCGTGGTGTAACATTTTCCGTCCTACTGTCGGTCATTGGAGACTGACAGTTCAGATTCCTCCATAATTCATTAACTCTTCTTGTACTGTCAGTTATAGGGAACTGACAAGCTTAATCATAAATTTTGCTCTAACTTTATCATACAAAGTCGGCTTGACCTCATTCTTTCGCCGCTAGCTTCATATTTTCGTTCTCTTCAAGATGATTGAGAAGAAATCCTGGAATTAAGCGAGTTTCACTTCATTTTGCTCCAATGACTCCAAAACACCTAATAACACCCAAAAGCAAACATAAGATACATAATTTAGAAGAAAACTCGCAAAGAAAGCATAAACAATAGATAAATATCAAGGTGTTTTAGACACCTATCAAATTCCCCCACACTTAGACTTTGCTAGTCCTCGAGCAAATCAAAGAAAATAATTCTAAAACATACATACAACTCCGTGTCGTCGAGGCTACGGTCACACTTAGCACGTATAAAAAGCCTTTGAATCCCTAGGTGTCCCTAGTGGACGAGTTATAGTCTCATGAGGGCTTACTATAGATATACCCACAAAACCTATACTTCCAAACTCCAGCCACCTGTGAAAATTTAAGAATGACACTAAATATTTTTATTAACTGGCACTCTATCAATGATTACAAGAGGAAGTACCAACTTTCAAATCCAATTCATAAATTAGTGATATAGCTTCATTCGGAAAGTTGAACACAACCACAATACTCAGAATCTAATCAACCATAATCACATGAAAAGATTAAGAAGATGGATATAGAAAGTAGATGGTGGTGGACTGTTGATTAAGGTGAACGATGTTTCCCATATCTGTGTGAAGGTCACTGGCAAAACAAACCTAAAAATCCTATTGGATTGAGCTACTGGTCTGAATACTAATATCAACACGACTGGCATATAGAGGGGAACCAGCAGTCGACAATCTTAATTCTAGATCAACTCAGCTGACATATACAAGGGAACCAGCAGTCGATTTAATTGAACAATAATATTTTTTTTTCTTATTTTTTTTTTTCGAATTGACAACATGATTAGATCTTTTTGATCCAAGCGCATGCTTCTTATCAGCAGATTGCATGGTAACCCGTGGATCCTGCGTTCCACGCTTGCTTAGGTGACGGAGACATGGAGAACACACACATATTGCTATCCAAGTGTAATTTATTTATTTTTATGTACACCGTTTGGTTAAATTGGTCTGGTCTCTTTTTTTGTAGTAACTCAATCACTCTATTTCATCCTAGCAGTGATAAAAAATTCGATGTTGTTGCCCCACCAAATCACTTAGAGAAACAATAGATAAATATGGAAAAATAAAAATAGAACGTGATATGGTAAAGACTCCGAGATATGGTGACAACTATCATGGTATTTTTTGTTATGTTTTATTTATTTTTATATGAATAGACTCTACTAATGGGTTCCTCAACTCCTACAACCACGATGTTTCCATTAGTGTAAGGCACTAGTTTCTAGACTTTGGAGTTTATCATCTTTTTTTTTTTTTCTTTTTTTTAGTTTTTCAATTTTTTTTCCTTATAAACACAAGGGAAAACTAGCAAGGCTAAAAACTCTATATGAAAACACTCCCCACACTTAAACTTTACATTGTCCTCAATGTAAAATTTAGTTATTCAAAGTAAAGTTCAAGATGGGAAATTCATAACATGATATATATACACAATAAGAAAATAAAATGCATAATAAAAACTGATACTCCAACTCATAGCTATTTCTGAACAATAGAGGATAAACACTAAATAAGCTATTTAGTTGGCATCTAATCCCAACTTAGCCAATATATGCCTCATCGTCAAGAAAAAATTCCATCTACTTAGAAAGGATAGTGTTTATTCTAAATTGTTCAAAAATCTCTAAAAGTTGGAGTTTTGATATGCAAATATCCAAAATAAGAAAATAAAGATAAAAGACTTGAGAAATAAAAAGATAGAGATAGATACACAAAACCAGTGGGTTACCTCCCATTTAGCGCTTGGTTTAAAGTCGTCAGCCCGACTTGCAAGACAAATTCTCCATACACCAATAATCGGAAAAGTTGGGGATCCACCCATAGTACCTGTTTTGCAAACACTAGCTTCGCACAAATATTAGTAATATAAAACAGAAATGAAGCTATCGGCCGAAGAAGTTTCCCCCACACTTATTCTTGTCCACACTTGGAAGTGGATATAAAACATAAAATTCGGGAACTTCCACGGTTTCTTGGTCCAAAACCTGCATAGTAAGAGAATCAAGTACCTCTAATGGCGGAAATCGAGAAACAAAGTCATTCAACAATATTCTCGAAGCACATACATTCAAACCAATAAGAGGTAAAGGAGAAGAAACAATATGCAAAGGGTTAGACAAACCTATCACAATCTCTTGTAGCACAAAATCCTCTTCATCCTTGAAAAATTCAAGTGAATTATTCACCTCTTGTATATCATGGTCCTTTATCAAACCTTGCAACCATTCTTCGTCCGTTTCTGCCTTAACCAAAATCTCGGCATCAACGTCTTCATTACAATCCTTTGCAAGCTCAATTGGGTCTTCCACAATATGGATCAAATTGGTTTCATTCTCAACAAACTCCTCTTTGATAGACTCAAACCTTGTTGCAAGGAGTTCTGTAAAACACTAGGTTCATCATACTCATGTACCTTTGAATATGTGCTTGATCATTATAAAGATCAAGAGTTGAGTCAACTACACCAATGTCATTAAATATGTCCTAAGGTTGGTCATTTTCAACACAATAATCTTCATTTTCATACTCACCGTAATAAGAATCTTCATCGGTTTCCCAACCTTTATCACGACGTCGGTTAAGTTCCATACGAATGGTCCTACTAATTTCATCGGCAAGCTCTTACGAGGCTCCATCATCTTCAAACTTGTATAATTTATGTGCAAGTTTCCTAACATTCACACGCTTACCACCATTAACTACAATAGGTTATCTTTCCCATGACTCTTCTCTTTGAATGGGTGAATGATTATAACTACGATCCGGAGTTGGGTAAGAAAAAGTGTTGCAGAAATTGGTTTGTGCGACGTTCTCTCTATCACAGTCAAGTTGGTCTAGTCTTTGTTGCATATCTTGCAATCCATTCAAAATCTGCATACAACTCGAATGAAGCCAATTAGAAGTAGAATTATCTCACTGCGGTGCTTGACTTACATACCCACTACAAGGTTGTTGTTGGTATGTATGAAAATCACCGTAATGTTGTCTAGGATATGCATGATAGCCAATAAATTGGTTTTGATTGTATCCCATAGATGGCGGGCAATTGTCATAGTGTTGAGGTTATTGAAAACCGTATCCATTGCTCCAATATGCTCCGTCCATAATATGTACCTGAAACAAGAATTCTCAAAACTATGTTAAGTACCAGAAAATAAGAAAAACCAAAACAAAAATAAGAAACAAAACTAAAAACAGAAAATAAGAAACCAAAAACAAGTGACAATCGATGCCTCCCCGGCAGCGGCGCCAAAATTGATCGTTGTCATAGGCGTCAAAAATAATTACACTTTCTTACTACTCAAAATATATTATGAAGCAAGGGAAAGAAAGGATCGTTCCCACAGAGAGGTCTTGGGTTGTCTTTTGTTTCGATTTCCTATAAGTAACAAAGGGGTTTTCTGATTTTTATATACTAAAATAAAATAAATAAATAAAACAAATCAAATCAAGTATGTGAAAGCATTGGTTAAGGATTTCGTTTTCATTCACTAACATGCTCGTGTCATAAAAACTAGAATTGATATTTAATCTCTCCTTTATCAAAGGCCCTAGGATACTTTGATCGCATAAATATCCCGCTAATTTCCTCTTGTCATCAACAAACACATTAAAAGATGCGAATATGAATTCCACCTAAGAGAACAACCTAACGTGTAAAAGCGCTAATCAAGTTTAATTCCCTAGATCCACCAAGTTCTATGAAATCAGGCCAATCAAAGCAATTGAACGTGTAAAAGCACTAATGCGATTTAATAAAGGTTATGATTCACTTGTGACTACTAGGATGCATCACTACAAGCAATATTCAAAATTATGCTACTTGTATTTAAGGATTATCACTTTTTCGTATAATATACCCTAAACTATCAATAGATGTGCATGTGAGTTCTACCAATTTGCAACTTGACAAAACAAACATTCAATCATACATGGCGATATTTCTAGTGAATCATAATCGATAATATTGAGACAAAACTAATATATCAAACAAGAAATCATGTTGTGTGAAATCAAATTATTCTATAACCAATAATAAAAACTTAGTTCATGTTCATGGAGTTCATAACAAGAAGGAAGAGAAAACCTATCATATTTCTAAACCCTAAATAAAAGTGGAAGAAGAGATAAAAGATATATATATCCTCCAAATAGAGGTCCTGGTGTTTCTTTTATAGGCCCCTTCATCACGCCCAAACTGGTCGTGAGAAATAGCAGTTGAAGTATCAAGTGGGTCATAATAAAACTGAACAGGCCCAGCCCATTCATCATCAATGGCTTGTCAGTTTGCTGGAACTGACAGTATATGCCTTCAACTGACAGCAAAAATCACAGCCATCTCTAGTAATCCCATCTCCACCTGAACCGCATACACACTGCTGTATCACTGCATTCCTGCGACTTCAGCTGCAATTTCAGTTCCTTTCTAACTTGTACCAGACCATATCCTTCAGCAGCTGCTTACAATAACCAACAACAGCACCAACCTCGACCATTCTGCAACTTATACTAGTCTGCAATATCAATTCAACCACCACTGCAACACTGCCAATATCAATTTGTCTTCCCTGGTACCTTGGTTTCAAACAACTCACAATTCTGAACTGCAACCCATGGCAAACTCTAACCTTCACTGATCAATCCCACCAACAAACCACGAACCTCAATAGTAGCTCCATCTGCAGTTCAATACCAGCACCATAACTGCCTTCTTCTCAGCATAGCACTCCTCAAACCACTTCAGCCATTAATTCTAATTCATGCCCATTGATTGCAGTCACAATCCTGTATCGCCAACCATCAAACCCTTGTAAACATCCCTGGCAGCACAATCTCCCAGCTGACTTCACTCTACAAACATACCCAGATCAGGACCACCACTTGAATCGCAGCTGCAACCATCTTCTTAGTCACCTCAAGCACACCAGCTCTAGACTGCAACAACATCATCTGAAGCAGCCCATAACCACCAGCACAAAGCACCAACACCTGAAATCTCACAACTCCACCTGCAATTCATTTCAGGCAATAATATACAGCAACACACTTGAGCCAATCTCCATCTCAAGATGCACTTACTCAGCACAACCTGCACTTCCGAAACACAGCCAAACTGCCAGCCTTCACTCTTCCATGTATAACAAATTCTTCATCTGAGTTCATCATTCTCTCTTGTTTCAGTTCAATCCCGAGCCAAAACCCATTTTTCCTCATCTCCATCCATCCAATCCTCAACTCAGTTCGAACCCCATCTCAATTTCATACCCTGCCAACATAAACAACCAGGTTCATTCCCTCCATCTCAATTTCCAGAACAAGCTTCTTTCTTCATACTCAAGCAGTAACCAACTGATTCTCATCTGACCTTCAATTCCTTATCTTCCCTGTTCTCTCCTCAATCTCATGTCTTTATCACCAACACTAGCAGCAATACCATCATCTTTACACTCATCTCGGTTAATAACTTGAACCCAATCTTCAGTTCCTTCTAATTTTTCATCAATCTTCTTCTGCCATCAAATTAACAGCAGATTCCCTTTCTTCGATTCCGTCAAGACCCTAATTTCGCATCAATCCAGCTTCGAATCCCATCATCTCAACGAAACTGCATCATCTCTTCTCCTCACTTCTCTGATTCATAATTCTTCTCTACTTCCGCCATTAACAGCGCCTTCATTTCTTCACAGAGCAGCAGCAGAGAGTAGATAAAGAAAATGAGGAAAAATGGGGGAAATGAACCCCAACTCTCCCTCTCTCGACCTTGTTGGGTTACATCACATGGAATTACTATTGACACCCAGTGGATGGATATGGGCCACCCGTGGTGATAAAATTTTCCGTTCTACTGTCAGTCCTGGGAGACTGACAGTTCAGATTCCTCCATAATTCATTAACTCTTCTTGTACTGTCAGTTATAGGGAACTGACAAGCTTATTCATAAATTTTGCTCTAACTTTATCATACGATGTCGGATTGACCTCATTCTTTCGTCGCTAGCTTCATATTTTCGTTCTCTTCAAGATGATTGAGAAGAAATCCTGGAATTAAGCGAGTTTCACTTCCTTTTGCTCCAGTGATTCCAAAACACCTAATAACACTCAAAAGCAAACATAAGATACATAATTTACAAGAAAACTCCCAAAGAAAGCATAAACAATAGATAAATATCAAGGTGTTTTAGACACCTATCAGGTATAACCGTTCATAGCCTATATTATGTAGCATGGTGTAATCAGTCACAAGCTACTTTGCGAAGCAAGGTGTAAACGGTCACAAGGTACATCACAAGCTACTTTTGGAAGCAAGGTTTCACAAGCTACCTTTGGTAAGCATGGTGTAACCGGTCACAACCTATTTTGGAAAGCATGGTAAAACCGATCACAACTTAAATTGTGAGTCATGATATAACTGGTCCCAAGGAGCAAAACCGAGTTCCCAATATTCACATATCTCTTTATGTTTTGTGTGATCTTGGAATTAGGGTTTGCTGAAAGAAACTTCTACATGTCGACATTATTTGAGAATGTACATAACTCTTATCATTAATTGTTCAAAGATATTCCCTAATGCTCAACGTGATCCCATACCGAAAAATTGAAAAATATTTAATTATTATTTTCGTGATATATGTTTTAATTACCAGCAATTAAAGCATATCCTCTAGAAAATATTATTAGTTAATGTGTTACACTAATAATAGAAGTTTTCTAAGAGAGATCTGAAATATGGTTTGGTATTAATTGAAAATAATAAAACCTAAATTAGGTACTTTGATGCATATCTTGAGAATATTTTGGGTTTTGGAATTTCTTTGTTGTCCAAACAACCTTGGTTTATAAATACTTGAGTTTGCATTTATTGCAAACTATCCTAAGAGCCAGACAAACTTCATTCGTGTTGTTTCTGGTGGACCCGTCTATCCGGAGAGGAAAGTACCCTAATTAGGTGAAATCTCTAATGACCGCTCGTTTAAAGACTTCTGTGGGATCAAGAAGCTCTACGAGCACCGTTCTGGTTTGACTGCCTAACGGTTGTTGAAAAGGCGAGGGTACCCAAATATACCTCAAGCTAAAACTTTTCCTACCTATAAGTCCTTTCTCCGAAAGTGATTGTTATGGACAGAGTCGAGACAATACAACAATTCGGTTCACACTTCATGTGATCATCTATGGATACGAGATCGAGACAATACAATAACGAAGTATGTTTACTTGATAAAAGGTTCGGACTTAACCAAACACAATAGGATTACTTATCAAGTAAATGGGAATTAATGTATGTGTAATTTACTTTAAATTATAATAAAGATAATTATAATTGCGGAAAATAAAAGTAAATGACACATCAAGATTTTGTTAACGAGGAAACCGCAAATGCAGAAAAATCCCGGGACCTTGTCCAGAATTGAATACTCTCAGGATTAAACCGCTATACAAAATAAACCAACTTCGTATAGTTGAGACCAAGCAACTAAACCTATAGTTCACCTAGTTCCTTATGTATTCTCACGCCTCCAACTTATGAATAAGTCACGTACTTGTAACAATTCCTTTGGTTCGTATTCCAAACAGTAAAGGAACAATAAATCTGTTTGGTAGAAACTCTCTTCAACCAAGTGATATGAGTTCGACAAAGGCTCTTCTGTTTATCTCAATAAACTCCTTCGTCAGGTTCTTTGATCTATCTTATTTTCAACTACCGAAGTAATTGTTAAGATTTTGCAATCAATACTTTTAATCACAAAGAATTGTATTGATGCCGATCTACACAACTAATCAATCTAATCCATCACAAGGATAAACCGATTATAGTTGGATCCTCTATACCGAAACAAGTATTGTGCACACCAAATATTATGAACCCCAAATCAGAAATCTTCAATATCTTCTTTTTCTTCAAATCTTCTTAGATCTTCAATAAACACATGCACACAACAACTTGAATCTCTTGTGATCAATCACGCACAGAACGGAGTCTGTTAACAGTGGATTATCACAAGACGTCTTTAGATATACATACAGTCTAAATATCCCTGTCGAAACTTCGATCTAGTTTGAGTGAATCTTATATCAGAAGAGAAGATTCTCAAGCATAAAAAAACTAGGTGCAATCAAAGTTCAACCACTGTTAGTCAGTTAAATCAATCGAAAAAAAAAGATAAACCGCAATTATCTAGTTTCCCACCAATGCTACTAATAGAGATTCTCAATCCCAAAGAAGACTTTAAACCGAGCGGCCGTAAGATATTTCGCTTCATTAGGTTACTCTCCTCTCCGAATAGGAGGCTTCACCAGCAACAATACAACCGAGGAAGTTTGCTGTCACGAAGGATTAGTTTGCTCGAAATGTAAACTTTCATATTTATAGACCAAGGAAGTTTGGACACCAAGGAATTTCCAAAACCGAAAATATTCTCAAGATATTCATTAAAATTGATATTCGGTTTCCATAATTCCTTAAATGCTCTGTCCAAAATAATGACCGAAAATCTCTTTGGAAAATCTTTAACTAGTAAATGCACATTACTAATTCTCATTTTCCTAAAATAAAATTAAAACCCTTAAATAAAAGATTCTTAAATTATATATTCGATCCTGGGATTTTCTTCCTTTAACTATTAAGGAATAACTTTGAACACTTAAAGATAAGCGTTTACCGCACCTGTTCAAAGTATGTCGACATCCTTACTTAGTAACTCCTCTTTCATACTTACAGTCTTGAAACCGATTTTCCACACTTCCAAAAAAATTTAGAATTGGTTCATCTGGCTTTCAAGAACTATGTGATTGATCAAGAACACTCAATCACAAATTATGGGTTTAACGGTTCTACCAAAAAAAATTTCGGTTCTACCTCTATGTGAGTATTGTGCATACACACGCTAGATTTCCAAAATTCAGTTGACTAGGTACTAGGATTGGTTCCCACATATATATGGTATCTAACTTGAATGTGTTTCACATGTCCATAGGATCGGTTTCCCTTTGCCTAAAAACGTGTTTCACATGTCCATAGGATCGGTTCCTTTTCTGCTATAAACTTGTCGCACCTCATACAAGGATCGATTCCACTCTGTGATGTGTTTCACCTCTTACTAGGATCGGTTCCCATTTACCCAGAGTTGGTCATACACAAATCACAAACTTGATCATACCATCTCAGGTGATTACTTAAGATCAGTTTCACTAATAAAAGTCATACCAATACAAAAGTCAGGCCTTTATGAATAGTTTTACCAAGAACATAAACAAGTCATGAGCGGTTATAGTAATCACACATATTGGTTGTTCAAAATATATGCAATGAATAACAATACCAATAATGCCTGGCGATTTCCTTTTCGATTCACAAAACAAGTTCATGAATTTACTTCCTTAAAACACATGTAAAACATTGTTTCCTAGGATGAAATCTTCACCTTATACCCATACATAATCACAATAGCATTCAAAAGATTATGTCGATGTCCTATCTACAAAGTTTAATGGTTAAGCAATAAACCTCGTATTGCATTCCTTAATACTATGTCTATCTAGAGTTCAATCATGCTTCGTAGTTTTGTTTTCAATATGCACGACTTGAAAGATATGTTAGGGAAGAAACAGTTCAAATCAAATATCACTAACCTCAAGTGGAAGGATGATGTTGTCATTGTAGCTCCTTGCTTCTTCACTTCTTCAAGTCTTTGCAATACTTGTAATGTCTCATATCCTAATACTTTCAAGCTAACATATACGAAGTTGACTCTAGTACATAATCAAGCGACTCTTTAAATGAGTTTTGGTTCACTAAAATATGACAACCAAACTTGACATACCAACGCTTGGTAGGTTCCCCTTTGTTAATTTTAGTGACAAAACTCTTACATCATATGGATAAACAAATTACAAGAATTCATTACACATACACTTGATTCCCGAATTCAACAGCACAATAACCTGTATACATTCAATCCTTTAAATGCCGTTATTGACATTATAATAACAAAGCTAATACCCCCCCAAGGTAAGATAGGTTGATTTTCAATCGACACGTCTTTTTGTATATTTGGTAATGATATGTTACTCCCCCTTAGTCTATGCTTTCACTCTTTCGTTAGATAAACGTTTAAGCACCAATGTCCTTCCCTTAGTGATACCAATCAATATAAATCCATGCCAGTATCACTTGTTTACTCCATATATTTCTCCCCCTTTTTGTCACAAAATGACAAAGAAACGAAAAAATAAACTACAAATCGAAAGGATCTTAAAAATCTCAAAAGACTTGCAACCTATAGAGTTAAGCAAGAGGGTTCCACACACCATTTTTGATAACCAATATCAAAACCGAAACTACAAGTAGTTTTATTTTGATATGTTACCAAGGAAACAATTGTCCGAAACAATTTTTCCTAATAGTTTAGCAAACCAAAACAACTAAGCACCTTAGTTCCTTTTCTAAACCGATTATACAAATACAATTGCTTGTTCGATAATACCAAAGTAAAGATAACTCTATTTTTCTCATCATGTTCTAATTATCCATATAACTTAGACCTTTAACTTTTAAACAAGACAAGTACTAGGTTAGTTAACTAGCATTTCTTGTTAAGGCATTTGATAGACGCATTTGTGTGTCTAATTTGATCTCAATACTATATATTGTTGGCACTCGATTTTGTACTAATTTCGTTATTTTATGTCTTTGTAGGAATTTTTAGAGAAATAATCCCTTGCGGCGAAATGGGCTCGAAAAGTAGCGTTTTACACCCCGGAGAAAATTACTAAGGGCGTCCCAGAAATGTCCCGGAGGAACCCAGAAAAATTACTATTTCCACCCCAATTGCTATTCGCACCCAAGCTCTGGTTAAGGGGCATCCGTCTTCTCTTTAAATTCAAAAGCAGCTTTTTGGCGGGAAAAATATATTCAAAACTGGCAGATTTGTGATCGAGAAAATGAAGGTGTTCTAGTGCGATTCAATCGCTGAAATTTGGTGGGAAGTTGTGATATGACATAAGTAAGCTAGTGTGAGTGTTCGTTTATCCCATAATTGGCTACAATTTTCTAGACAATTCACGAGCTCAAAACAGACACACACACACAGGGATAAGATAATCACGCATTATGGAGAGTTCTGGAAGTGTTCTGCTCATGTTTGATGGCTCGAGCAACACTTTGGGTCGTGATAAATCGATTTGGAGCGTTCTGGGAGGAAGTTTACGTGTGAAATTCCAAATCTGGTAAGAAAATATTCAAAAATAATGTTATTCACTGTCGAGTAAAGACGAATTATTTGGAGTTATGGCGAGGGATTTCAGCGTGTCTTTGAGTATAAATATGATCTTTGGGTCTACTAGAAGGGGTGTCGAGAGTTTGGGGAGTCGATAGGAGGGCCAGAGAAGCAGAAATCAAGAGTTGATGAAACTCTGTTGTTGCTGCTGCTGCTGATGAAGAACACCAAGAACACGAAGAACGGACTCGCAAGGACAGTCGTTTATGAACAGCGTCTAGGACGCACAACCGTGGGTCGCAGCACTGTCTAAACAGCAGCAACACTTGTCATTTATCGTTCATTCTGTGACTCTTTTTGTGCGTCGTAGATTACAGTTTACACCATTTTCTCTTCTTCTCATCATTTGTAAACCATTTTTGAGCCATAATAAATTATTTTGAGAGCATTTATACTATGATGAGCTAATTCCCTCGTAACCAAGGCAATGGAGGAATCTATTCATGCAACATAAATGGGTAAATATTTCATTTAATTATATAATTCACCTAATCGCTGCTTTTGCAGAGTTTTAAATTGTTTGAATGATTGTCTTAATTATTTGTTATTCAGTTTGATAGGTTATGCTTGGTTTAATCTCTTGATAATCTATGCTTAAGGTTTGCAAATAATGTTTGAGAATCTGTATGATTGATAGTGAATTAAAGATAAAAAAGGACTTAAGAATTGAATAGAGTTTTGAAATATTTATCATTCAATTTTGCATAATAGTGGAATCTAGTGTCTTTGTTACCTCTCGCACCCATTGTTAATAATTTTTTATATAATTTTATTAAATCTTTAAATTTAATCTTCACAAGTCCGAGAGTTTGAACCTCATTATTACAACCACGAAAAAATCTTTACTCATTTTGGCGCCGCCGACGCGGATTTGTGTTTAGGTAGAATTTTTAGGTTTTTATTATTTTATTTTTACTATTATTTGTTCCTTTTTACGTTTCTTTTTGTGTCTTTGATTTATAGGTTCGAAGTGGAATACTAAGGACTTGGGAACAAAAAGCTTAAAGCTAAAAGCTAAAAGAGAAGAAAAAAAAAGAGACATAATTTTTTTTTAGGATTTGTAAATATGCTTTATCTTTCATAATTTTTGGACTTTTTATTTGGACTTTATTCTGGAAAATTGGACTTTATTCTTTTTTTTAACCCTACGGAAGGGTATTATTATTAAAAAAAATAAAATAAAAAATTATTATATAAACTGTGTGCAGGGAAGGACGACGATTACTATATCGTCTCGGCCCCTCGGGTTCGTACACGGCATAGGAGTCGTGGCCCGAGTCGACGACAACGGTTCATCCCCCGTCTGGTACGGGAGGTAAGTCCAATCGAAACACTCGTGAATCCCCTGCAAGCGAGTTATTGTATGCCTTAAGGTGATAATTGTTTGAGGACGAACCGGACTGTCTTTATTTTCCTAGTAAAGGGCAAGGCCTGGCCTAAACAAGATAAGGGTTCGGATTTCATCACCGTTCCCTTCTTGCCCGTTTTAGGAAAACAAAACCTAACGCGAACTCAAGCTTTAAAATCTGATTAGAAAGAGACCTATAGGGTATCGAGCTTGTTAGGAAAAATTTTCGAAGGATATTGGTTACCTTTTAAGCAACTTCAAAGTTCATGATGACTTCTGGGAGTTGAAACAAGCCGCCTTGTAACGCCGGTGAGGCCTTGGGTATCAAAGCTCCATTGAGCTTCCCTCGCCTCAGTTTCATCTCACATTAGCTCGGATTGATCCAGAGGGGTTGCTCAAACTGTAACGAATTCCCCTTCGAGAGATAGAAGCTGGTCTAGAAACAATCTAAGTGGAGCCATCATGCTTTTTGTTTGCTAGAAATCTTTAGGTTTGATTTGGTGGAGTTGAGTCGGCCTTGTTTGTGATTGTATAGAATCCCTCTGTAGTTTATATTTCTTCGGTGATGAATCCTTTTGAGGAGACGCCACCTGCGATGACGTTGCGAGAATATATGTCTAGAAATTCTCGTTATCAAGAAACGTCTTCGGAAATGACTCTTGGTGAATATATGCGTGGGCAGCGATATATGGATACTCCAACTTTTATTGAGGAATCACCTCTAACGATCTATGAGAAATATTATAAACATAGACCATGTAGTTGGGAACAAAGCTTGAGAATTCGTGAATATCAAAAATTATATTGTGATGATGATGAGGAGGTTGATGATGATTATAATGATATTTCTAGTTCAAATCCAAATAATTTTAATAATTATTTACCTATTCAAAAGGACGAGGATTTGACTAGAAATACCCTGATGAATGCCAAATATTGTATATATCTATCCCTTTTTGTTGGCATTTAACTCATCTTTTATGCATTAATTCTACATTTTATCCCATATTCTGTATTTTCATTGTTTTCGAGAATAAATATTTTTATTAATTAATTTTGCATTTTTAGGTAATAAATAAAGTCTGGATGACTTGCGGAGCAAAAAGAGCAGAAAAGTAGTGAAAAGCCGGGAGAAATCACGCAAGGAAGCCGCGAAGAATGGTGCGCACAACCTCATTTTCTACACACAAAAACGCCTCCGTTCTCAGCCATCAGATCAGTTCTCAGAAGCATCCGATGGTCGCTCCTTCATAGAGCATCAAAATCTGAAGTCTCTGCCAAGCACCACAGCGCTGAAATTCCAAGCCTTCAGATTAGATGGTAGTTGAATCCAACGGTTGCTCCCTTGCTGTGCATCGAAGTTTGATATCTCCGCCTTACACTCCAGTACCTAACTCCATCAAGTACCGTTCGTTTCGTTGTATCCCTTCATCCGACGGTCGATCCTCGCTTGCCTCCGCATCACCGTCCGATCTACCTACCAGCTCCACATCTCACGGCTTAGTCTTGATGTGCATCAAACTCTCTACACTTGCCTCACACCCAAGTGTCGAACACCCTAGACCTCAAGCCAAACAGACCCTATCCCTAAAAATATCGATCTCTCCTCCCTCTTCTCCCCCATTCCTCTGCAGAAAACCCACGTCCGCCACCGTACACCACCACCTTCTCCACCTCTGTCACCTCCATATCCGCTACCACCAACTCTCCACCTGCTCAACCACCGAAACCCCTATCACTCTAACATGCCTCTCACTTCTTTTCACTGTTTTCCCCTAGTCTAGGGTTTTGAAAATAGAGAAAAAGCATTGATAGACATGGTAGAGAATTAGGTGAAGCTAGAAAAGAAATCAAGGTATGGGAAAGGCACCAGGAGAGTCAGAGGAAGAATGGGTCGAGTTTAATTTGATGTTGCTACATCAAATTAGGTAAAAAAATCAAACCCTAGTCTACTGTTAATTTGGGAATTTTTTTTGGTAGAACCCTAATTGTGTCTGTGGGTATAAATAGCCTTGTGGGTGTTGTTGTAAAACTTTATGCTTGGATTAGCCGGCGTCCAGGACTTTCATGTCCTGTTAATGTGTTTTTTTTCTTCAGTTTTGTGCTGTTTCATGCACTTTTCATGTTCTGTTAATGTTGTTTTTTAGTTCAATTTTATGTTAATTTTCAATTTCAGTTCAATTTCATTTATTTTCATATCCTGTTAATGTTCCTGTTAAATGTGCATAATCCTGTTAGTATCCTGTTTAGGTTTAATTCCATGTTAGTTCACTGTTAATGTTAGTTTAAATGCTCACTGTTAGGATTAATTCACTGTCATGTAATGTTAGTTTGATAGAATGCTAGGCTAGAAGCCTTTGAAGCACTGAGTTGATTGAGTAATGGAAGAAATCAGTGCTCAACTGTGCTTAAGATTGATTGTACTGTCAAAAGACAGTCAATGCTAGGAGCACATCAGTTGAGCAAGCTGATTATCTTGCCATTCCATTTTTGTATGCTTAGGATGCAATGTGTTGATTGAGCATTGGGAGAAATTAGTGCTCATAGCAAGCTAATTCTCTTCCCATTCTATTTGTATGCCTGTATTCTTCCCTTGGCCTTGCATTGTCACCATTTCAGTTTCACCATCTCCCCTGCCCTTGGCTTAGGCCTTGGTTCATTTCTATTGTTGTTGTTTAGTTCTTTGCTGTTAGTCATTGTCTTGTTTTATTTACTACATTGCCTTTGCTTTATTGCCTTGTTTTGCCCTGTTTTCTTCCTTGCTTCTGCTTCCACTGCCTTGCTGTTGCTGCAGCTGTTTTTTTTCTTCCTACTGCTGTTGCTGCTGTTTTCTTGGCCTTGTGCTGCTGTGCACTGCTTGTGCAGCTGCTGCTGCAACCCATCTGCCCTGCAACCCTGCTGTTGCTGCTTTCCTTTGCATTGCTGCATTGCCTCCCTTCCACTGCTGCTGCCGCAACTGAGCCCAAAGCTCACTTCAACATTGAGCCCAAGTTCATTATAAAGGCCCAGCCACAGTTTAGGTTAAGGCTCAAAGCCCAATTCAGTCAACTGTGGGCTTAATCAAAAGCCTAATTCAGAGCCCAAAGGCCCAGATCCTTGACTGAATCCAAAGCCCAGTTCACATCAAAAGACACTGAACCCAATTCACAGTTGAACTGTTGAGCCCAAGTTCAGTTCACCGTTAACCCAAAGCCCACTAAGCCCAAAGCACAATTAGAAGCCCAATAGCAATTTAGAGCCCAAATAGCTAGAAACTCCAAACACTCCCAGTCTCTGTGGATCGACCCGTACTTGCACGAGCTACAACTGATGACCGTGCACTTGCGGTATTACTGTAGGCCCGCGTTTTTATTGCGCTTTAATTTTATACACTTTCCCGAGGCCTACCAAGTTTTTGGCGCCGCTGCCGGGGAATGTTTTGCATTTAAATATAATATCTTTGACAAAAACTTGGTAGGCCTCGGGAAAGTGTATAAAAATGAAGCGAAGAGAAAACGCGGGCCTACAGTAATACCGCAAGTGCACGGTCGTCGGTTGTAGCTCGTGCAAGTACGGGTCGATCCACAGAGACTGGGTGTGTTTTGTAGTGTTTAGCTATTTTGGGTTCTAGTTGCTATTGTTGGGCTTTGGGTACCAATGGATTTTGGTAACCAATGGGTTATGATTGTGCTTTGGGCCTTTGAGTTCTTTGGGAATGAACTGGGCTTTAGCTTTAGCCTATCAGTACACTAGGCTTTTGGAGAGAACTGTGGACTGGGCTTAACAGTTCACTTGTGAACTGGGCTTGGTTTCAGTAAACTGAACTTGGGCTCAGTGTTGAAGTGAGCTTTGGGCTCAGTTGGCTTTTGGATTTGGGCTTGACAGTGACAGGCCTTAGCTTGGAAAGTGAACTGTGAGCTGGGCTTTGGATTGCTGTGAGCCAAGCTTTGGAGCAGCAGCAGACAGGGAAAAGGTAGCAGCAGCAACAGGGTTGCAGCAGCAGCAGCACAAGGCAAAGAAGAAGGAAAGCAGCAGTACTGCAGCAGCAAAGCTGGAGAAAACAGCAGCAACATCAGCATCAGTGCAAGGAAAGCAGCTGCACAAGCACTGAGTAGCAGGGTAGGGAAGCAACAACAGGGCAAAAGCAACAGCACAAGGGCTTCTGGCTTAGTAGCAAAAGAGGAGTGTAAACAGTGGCTCTAGGCCAAAGATGGAAGCAAACCAGAGAACAAAAGAATGGCAAAAACAGCAAAGATTAAACAGACTAAAAACTAAACAGCAAAAGAAAGATGACAATGAAGAAAACAGTGTGAACAAGATAAATGAACCAAGGCCTAAGGCCAAGGGCAAGGGAGATGGTGAAGCTAACAGAGCAAGGCTAAGGCATTCATCTAGAGTGGGAAGAGAACTAGCTTGCTCATTGTCACTAGTGAGCACTAGTTTCTCCCAATGCTCAATCAAATCAGTGCATCCTAAGCATACAAAAATGGAATGGCAAGATAATCAGCTTGCTATGAGCACTGATTTCTTCCATTACTCAATCAATTCAGTACTTCAAAGGCTTCTAGCCTAGCATTCCATCAAACTAACATTACATGACAGTGAATTAATCCTAACAGTGAGCATTTAAACTAACATTAACAGTGAACTAACATGGAATTAAACCTAAACAGGATACTAACAGGATTATGCACATTTAACAGGAACATCACAAACATGAACTGAAACAAGACAGAATTTTAACATGCAATAAACTGAAATTGAAGCAGGAATTGAAATTGGAAATTAAATTTAAATCTACAAATACAAAACAGGGAAGAAAAATCTATCCAATAGAAACTGGCTAGTCCAGCCCTCATGGGGATACACTGGCTAGTCCAGAGATAATTCATTGCACACACCACAGTCCCCTTTTTATACCCAATTACATAATTAGGGTTCACACCATTTTCACCCAAAAATCCCCAAAACAGTAGACATTAGGGTTCTACCTAATGTGACAGAAAATCACAGTTAAATTCAATTACCTACCTTATATCACCCACTTTATCTTCTCCATGCTCTATCTCAACCTAATTAGGATTTATGTAAAAACCCCCAAATTGACAGAACTAGGGTTTGGTAAATTCTTACCCAAATTGATGTGATTTGACGAGTTTTTCTTCGACCCATTCTTCTCCTTGGTCCTCTGTTCCATTCCCATGCTTCAATTACTACTCGAGACTCACCTATTTGACTGATTTCTCACCTAGGGTTTCAGAGAAAAGAATGGTGAGAAATCAGTGAAATAGAGGGCTAGAGAGAGGGGTATTAGGTGGTTTAGGTAATATGGGTGGTTGTGATGATGGTATGGTGGTTGCATGATGGTTGTAGCAGGTGAAGAAGGTGCTGGTGATGATGGTGGTGCGGCAGGTGAAGAAGGTGGTTCTGCAGAGGGAGGTGAGGGAGGAGAGGTCGATATGGGTTAGGGTAGGGGCTGTTTGTTTGAGGTCTAGGGTGTTCGACACTTGGGTGTGAGGCGAGTTCATCGATTTTTGATGTTCAGCGAGACTAAGCCGTGAGATGTGGAGCTGGTAGGTAGATCGGACGGTGATGCGGAGGCAAGCGAGGAGCGACCGTCGGATGAAGGGATACAACGAAACGAACGGTGCTAGATTAGGTTAGGTGCTGTAGTGTAAGGCGGAGATATCAAACTTTGATGAACAGCAAGGGAGCATCCGTTGGATTCAACTACCATCTAATCTGAAGGCTTGGAATTTCAGCGCTGTGGTGCTTGGCAGAGACTTCAGATTTTGATACTTTATGAAGGAGCGACCATCGGATGCTTCTGAGAACTGATCTGATGGCTGAGAATTGAGGCGTTTTTGTGTGTAGAAAATGAGGTTGTGCGCACCATTCTTCGCGGCTTCCTTGCGTGATTTCTCCCGGCTTTTCACTACTTTTCTGCTCTTTTTGCTCCGCAAGTCATCCGAACTTTATTTATTACCTAAAAATGCAAAATTAATTAATAAAAATATTTATTCTTGAAAACAATGAAAATACAGAATATGGGATAAAATGTAGAATTAATGCACAAAAGATGAGTTAAATGCCAATAAAAAGGGATAAATATATACATTATTTGGCACTCATCATACCCCCGTTTTAGACGATGATTACGAAACCGATGATGGTTTAGAGGAACCAGTTTATCTTGAGAGTACTGTTTTCGAGTCAAACGATTTAGAAACAATAGTCTTAGAAGAACTCGTAGAGATTAGCGGGGATGAACCTGACTTAGAAAAATCAATCGCCCACTTTCAGGAATCTGATGACCTAGAAATTAGGGAGATTATGACCAGTCTACCTAGAGACGCCGAAAACTCTAAGTTTGGGGGTGATTATCATTCTCCGTGTTCTTTAACTCTTAAAAATATCCTTCACTTGGGACTTGACATCAATGCCTCACCCATCTTTCGAGACTATCTTCGTACTCGTTTTCCCGAACTTAATAATATTCAACACGAGTCTCAACTGTTAGAAACCCATCCTCTGGTTGATGTGGTTAACCCAGGAAATAATACCAAGATTGACTTTGTTTTCCCACCAAAAACGTTTCTACCAATTGTGGGAACTTTTGATTTTAAGATGTGTCGGTTATTAAGTTTTGAGACTAAACCTAATCACTTTAGGATATTAGGGTCGACACATTTTCTTAAGGAAGACCACCTCTTTCATTGTGGTCAGCTGTGTGAGTCAAATCTGATTGACTTAGAGGATCCCCAGTTATTCAGGTTGTTGTTATGTGCTTATAAGTTCTTAGTTGAGTTTTTCCAGACTCTAATACCTGAACCGGATCTTAGATTTGAGGAAATCCAACCAATGAAAACCTTTTATTTAGACCCTTTTATAGAGCCTGAACCTGAACCACAACTAGATGTAGTTGTCTTAAGCAAGGGTATGTTCGGTATCTTATTGGTCTGTTGCAGTTTCCTCTTCTTGTGGGTAACACATTTTGATCCAGATGACCCACAGTTATTCCGGCTACTACTATATGATTCTACGTGGTGACTAATCCTTGCTTAGTCTGGCTGAAGACTTTAAACTTAGCACATCTTGGGAGGTAACCCAATATTCATGCGACATGGTAATATCTTTCCTTATCTCTTTTGCTTCATTGGTAACAGTTTCTCCTTGTTCATGCTTTTAATTTTATCTTTAGAACATCGAGGACAATGTTAGATTTAAGTTTGGGGGTATGGGAGAAACATTTTAGTCGCATTTTTGAAACTTCTAGCGTCACATAGTACCCGGTTAGCTAAGTTTACATACTGTTTCTCACCGAAAAGATAGAAATTGGAATGCTAGAGATAACAACCTATTGAGACATTAGAGAAAAAGACATTGAGATCCTTGAAATTCAGGAGAGAACTTGTTCCTTTTAGAGGGTAACCGTGATGGACCTAACCATCCATGATGGAAAGGCAAGTAGGTCAGGAAATGCCAGAAAGACAAAGAAACCTCACAATGTAATCATAGTTACTGGATTACGACTCTCTCTCAGTAGAAACTTATCATCATCAACAAGCGGAGCGACATCAAAATCTATGAAGAAAGTTGAAGACGTTTTAGGTTTAGAAGCAACAATAGAAGAGAATAATTCAAAAATCAAAGTTGAAGTTATAAGAGCAAATGATATAAGTTGTTAGAATCCATGATACCAAGACATCACAAGTTGCGAAGATCCAAGTTTTGAAAGTCCTTCTCTCATGACCATGTAAATTTTTGTCTTGTAATTTTTTGTTTTCAAAAAAAAAAAAGAATGAATGAAAAAAAAATGAAAAAAAAATGAAAAAAAATAAAAATGAAACATCATTACGTTCTTTTTGATTCAATAAGGCCATAGGGAAGAAGAAATTTATAAGTCAAGCAAGAAATCGAAGAGAAGAGTTAATTGTCAAGTTTCTATGAGGTTCGAGAGTTTATCATCAACAGTTGAAGACCGAAGAAGGCGTTGTTTCTACTGAGCACTGTGAGAGAGTCGAAGAAAGATGCATTTTGGTTGCTTTGTTAGTCTGCTTTCAATCTGGCACAAGATCTTTCTAGCACTGGTTTAACTCATCACACGTAATTATTCCAGCTGTGTAGCAGATGTCCCTCTCATCTTTATCTCTCTCCTAATCTTATCCAGCTGTAAAGCAGCGGATGCATCTTACAATGTTTATCTAGCTGTGTAGCGGATATCTCTTTATCTAGCAGTCGTGCGGATGTGTCTCCCCTTTTCTTCAGTCAGCTTTAGAGATGACACCTTTAATTTCTCTGGCATTCTAGTTACTTGGAGATAGGTTGAGAATATATATGTCCTCATAGCTCTTTGGATACTTGTGACCAATTAGAAGTCATGGTTTTTGTGGGTACACCTCTGTTAAACCCACCCGAGATTAACTCGGTTTTATTTTTTAGCTTTGCTCGGGACTAGCAAATAATAAGTTTGGGGGTATTTGATAGACGCATTTTTGTGTCTAATTTGATCTCAATACTATATATTTTTGGCACTCGATTTTGTACTAATTTCGTTATTTTATGTCTTTGTAGGAATTTTTAGAGAAATAATCCCTTACGGCGAAATGGGCTCGAAAAGTAGCGTTTTACACCCCGGAGAAAATTACTAAGGGCGTCCCAGAAATGTCCCGGAAAAACCCAGAAAAATTACTATTTCCACCCAAAAATTACTATTTCCACCCCAATTGCTATTCGCACCCAAGCTCTGGTTAAGGGGCATCCGTCTTCTCTTTAAATTCAAAAGCAGCTTTTTGGCGGGAAAAATATATTCAAAACTGGCAGATTTGTGATCGAGAAAATGAAGGTGTTCTAGTGCGATTCAATCGCTGAAATTTGGTGGGAAGTTGTGATATGACATAAGTAAGCTAGTGTGAGTGTTCGTTTATCCCATAATTGGCTACAATTTTCTAGACAATTCACGAGCTCAAAACAGACACACACACAGGGATAAGATAATCACGCATTATGGAGAGTTCTGGAAGTGTTCTGCTCATGTTTGATGGCTCGAGCAACACTTTGGGTCGTGATAAATCGATTTGGAGCGTTCTGGGAGGAAGTTTACGTGTGAAATTCCAAATCTGGTAAGAAAATATTCAAAAATAATTTTATTCACTGCCGAGTAAAGACGAATTATTTGGAGTTATGGAGAGGGATTTCAGCGTGTCTTTGAGTATAAATATGATCTCTGGGTCTACTAGAAGGGGTGTCGAGAGTTTGGGGAGTCGATAGGAGGGCCAGAGAAGCAGAAATCAAGAGTTGATGAAACTCTGTTGCTGCTGCTGCTGCTGATGAAGAACACTAAGAACACGAAGAACGGACTCGCAAGGACAGTCGTTTATGAACAGCGTCTAAGACGCACAACCGTGGGTCGCAGCACTGTCTAAACAGCAACAACACTTGTCATTTATCGTTCATTCTGTGACTCTTTTTGTGCGTCGCAGATTACAGTTTACACCATTTTCTCTTCTTCTCATCATTTATAAACCATTTTTGAGCCATAATAAATTATTTTGAGAGCATTTATACTATGATGAGATAATTCCCTCGTAACCAAGGCAATGGAGGAATCTATTCATGCAACATAAATGGGTAAATATTTCATTTAATTATATAATTCACCTAATCGCTGCTTTTGCAGAGTTTTAAATTGTTTGAATGATTGTCTTAATTATTTGTTATTCAGTTTGATAGGTTATGCTTGGTTTAATCTCTTGATAATCTATGCTTAAGGTTTGCAAATAATGTTTGAGAATCTGTATGATTGATAGTGAATTAAAGATAAAAAAAGACTTAAGAATTGAACAGAGTTTTGAAATATTTATCATTCAATTTTGCATAATAGTGGAATCTAGTGTCTTTGTTACCTCTCGCACCCATTGTTAATAATTTTGTATATAATTTTATTAAATCTTTAAATTTGATCTTCACAAGTCCGAGAGTTTGAACCTCATTATTACAACCACGAAAAAATCTTTTATCAGCATTCGATTAGACTTGAATAACTGAAACCTCCACTGTCATAAGTCTAACTAAGATCAGAATTAACTTAGTTTCTCTTGTCCGGAATCGAATTGGACTAAACAATTCCTCCCGTAAACCTTTTTCTTTCGTAAAGCCATAAATAATTCATACAAACCAAATAAATCAACTTGCATAATTATTCACCTCAACCGGAAGCAATTGAAACAACATAGACATTAAAGCACCGCAATTGCACTGAAATTTTGTAAGCCTAAACGATTGACACCACACAATAAAGCAAGATAACAATAGTTTTTCTTAACCAGAAACAATTGGATTACACACACATTCATACACACATAATGGAATAAAACATCAATTGTAACAAAATTTTGTTAAGCAAAAGCAACAAATATATGAAATAAAATCAGGCTTTTCTTAAACAGGAAAACAATTAAGTAACGAGATTGTTACCTCAAATTTCACATCCTCTTCTCCAATATGTTTGCATCTTCGTCCAGGGAGAATTGATATCGAAATATCATTATGTTGTCATCCTTATGCAAAACAAAAGAATAACAACAACCAACTTTTACCAGAGAAAGGTTGAAAATCGGTTTTAACAATTGCAATCAAAGGTTGGAAACTGCCGAAACACATATGTTTTTATGCTAAACTAAAACCGATTCAACATATTGTGACTTTTTCACATATTGTTTCTACCAGAACCCCTCATGATCCTTTGATAAAGCCTACCAACATGGGCTAGAACTTAATCCGGCTTCATGAGAGAATTGAAGCCATTAAAGAAGCAGTCAAGAAGAATGTACGTCTGACAAATGATGTTGTGATGAAGAAGGAGGTTAAGATCGCCCAGTTGATTGAAGAACTAGAGTTGGAGAAAGCTGCCTTGCGAGACTTGAAGATTGCAGAGGAGCAAAAATATTTCTTTGCTGATTTCCTTTAGTTAATTTTCCATAATATCTTGAACGTCTTCTTAGAAATGTGAGGTTTTATTTTGGTTTTGATTTTTTGATTGGTTTTGGATAGAGATTTTTCTTTAAATAAGAAGAACTTTGATAAACTGCTGAATCCAAATACTATATGCAAGTATTGCAAATGTTTTGGAGGAATTTAAAATACATGTGAAATAAAATCCTAAAAAATGCATTAGGTGTCTCGAGCGTTCGTTCCTGCCTTGAACAGATAACACTCCAAAACGTTGAATGTCTCAGACATCAAAGGCTTTGAGCCAATTTTCCTGTATCACGGGTACACTCATCTTGCCCTTCATATCATCCAACTTGTAGTATCCTCCAACCGTCGATTTATAAATCATAAAAGGCCATTCTGATAAGTGCATAATTCATATGATTTTAGTGTCCATTCCATACTTGTTTTAGCTATTATTCTTGCATATTTTCGTATTATTACTCTTGTTTGCTCTTATTTGCCTATAATAGGTGAATCATCCACAAAGGAGATACAAAGTGATGAAAAGAGCTAGGAAGAGAAGTATTCCAAGTATCCAAGTGCCCAAGTCCAAGAGAAGTGGAAGAAGTACGCCGAAAAGGAGCAAAACGCTCAAGATCAGGAGAAGGGCCAAAGACCGTGATAGACACATTTTTGTGTCTGAATTGTCCTCAGTGTCTCTATTGCTAGTGCTTGATTTTGTACTTATTATAGTGTTTTTATGTTTGTGTAGGTGTTTTTGGAGAAATACACTTTTGTGGAAAAAGTTGCTCAAAAAGTGCTATTTGGACCCCTTGAGGACATTTGCAATACGAACCCCAGATTTGGCTAAGGGACACCCAAGGTTATGCGTAGCCCAAATTCATCCTCATCACCCATCTGCTATTCACACCCCAGAAAAGGATAGGGGCACTTCATCTTCAACATTTCAAAAATAAAAATGGCAGGAAAACATTTCCATTCACAGGCAGATTTTTCGATCGGATTTTGGAGGAGTTTTTGTGTGATTCAATCGCTGAAACTTCATGGGTAGTTGTGATATGTCCTAACAGAGCTGGTATGGGTGTTTGTTTCAATCAAATTTGGATGGATAACTTGGTTTAATCCAAACAGGAAGTTGGAGGAAAAACATGAGCTTGCACGAGTTGTGAGGAATTTAAACGTGTTCTGCTCATGTTTGATGACTCGAGCAACACTTTGGACCTTGACAAAGATAGATAAGGAGATTTTGCAGATGTAGAAACGCGTGAGAAGCTAAATCAGGGAAGAAAATATTCCCAGAATATTTTCTTTACTTCCCAAGTTCAATGAAGAATATTGAGAATTATTGCGTAATTAAATGAGGCTGAGGAGTATAAATAGATTGCTGGGATCATAGAGAAGGGAGATGGAGAGTTTGGGGTCGAGAGGAGAGCTCAGGAGGTGTGAATCAAGAATTTTCAGAACTCTGTTTCTACTGCTGCACCAAGAACACGAAGAACAAAAGACCACCAGAGGCAGTCGTTTATCAACAGTGACAACGACAGCCACACGAGGGTCGCAGAGATACAACAACAACAGTTCTTTATTATCGTTCTTTGTAACAGTGTTTTGCAACAATTATAAACGTTGCAAACACCCGATTTTCATCATTTTCTCCATTTCATCATTTGTATACCTACTTTGAGCAATGAAATCAACTTTTGAGCGTGTTTCCAACATCATGATGAGCCAAACCCAATCCTTGGGGCTATGGAGGAAGCCGTTGTTTCGGTAAAAGTGATATATTTCTATTAATTAATTACAACAACTCTATTATGATTTTTGCATTGAACTAAAAATTGTTTATATGATTTTGATTAGTTAGGTGTAATTTCTCTTGATTGAATATGCTTTCTTTAGGGTTTTGATATTCTATGCTTGGATTAACATCTATTCTTTTGGAAATCTACATGTCTAGGCAATACTATTAGAATCAATTTGAATGTTGAGTTGCATAATTATTGTTTTATTAAATCACTAATATCAACCAATGGTGGAATCCTAGCCTCATTCTCTCCATAATTTTCACAACATCTTTTTTATTTAGTTTGCTATTTTTATTTATTAAAAAAATTCTAAAAATCCGCTTTCACAAGTCTTGAACGAATCATATTACTACAACAACATTGAAAATCACATCAGACCGGTCTTAACTCATTCAAATTAAGGATTTCTCATCATTATGTTGAATATAATTTAAAGATAAAAATAATGCAAAAAAAAAAAATGAGGTCATTACGAGTTCGGATGAAGAAGTTGTGGCCAAAACAAGCTTTTATTGAATACCGAAGACATTAAAGTATGCGGACGGGTACGCATACTTTAATTCCGAAAATTTCTGCTGGAATTTGAAGTTCGCGGACTGGGTACGCGTACTTAGCAAGTAGGAAAACGTATATTAATACCTTGGAAGGCCTAAGGTCACGTTTGGGATTGTTATTTCGTATTTTTGGATCGGGTTCTTAAACCCGACTGAATACGTGAAGGCCAAGCAATGTAAACCTATAAAAAGGTATTAGGTTATGTGAAATATGATCACATCAAGGGATCACGAAATTGTAACGCTTGGAGAGAAGAAATCACACACGGATCGAAAGCTAGGGTTTCAGAGCGGTTCTTCAATCGTAACGATATCTCTAAACTTTTCTCATATGTATATCATGAATGTTTCTAAGTTGTAAACAAGATTTGAGTTATTATATTAATCTACTTTGAAGTTCTTCATATGATTATCGTTTGTTTATACTATTTGACTAAGTATATTTTCCGACTACGTGGAACGCATCATTGAGGTATTTATGAATGATTTTAGTGTTTATGGTGATTCATTTGATTTTTATTTACAAAATCTTGAACTAGTGCTTAAAATATGCATAGACACTAATCTTGTTTTAAATTGGGACAAATGTCATTTTATGGTAAACCATGGCATAGTGCTTGGTCACATTGTGTACTCTCGAGGGCTAGAAGTTGACAAAGCAAAGATAGACTTAATAAGGAACTTACAATATCCCACTTCGGTGAGGGATATTCGTTCTTTTCTTGGTCATGCAGGTTTTTACAGGCGGTTTATCAAGGATTTCTCCAAAATCTCAATACCGATGTGCAAATTATTGCAAAATGAGGTTATTTTTGACTTCAACAAGGAGTGCAAGGATGCCTTTGATAGATTGAAAGAATTGTTGACAATTGCACCAATTATCAAGTCACCGGATTGGAGTTTACTATTTGAATTAATGTGTGATGCAAGTGACTATGCAGTTGGAGCCGTTTTAGGTCAAAGAGTAGTCAAGCTGTCTCATGTGATTTATTATGCATCTAGGACCCTAAACGATGCACAAATCAACTATTCTACCACCGAAAAAGAATTTTTGGATATATTATTTGCACTAGAAAAATTTAGATCCTATTTGGTGGGTTCAAAAGTGGTTGTGTATTCTGATCATGCAACACTTAGGTACCTATTAAAGTAGAAATAAGCTAAGCCAAGACTTATATGGTGGATACTGCTATTGCAAGAATTTGATTACGAAATCAAGGATAAAAGAGGTGTTGAAAATACTGTTGCGGATCATCTCAGTAAACTTGTTGTTTTCGAAGAAGAACTTCCTTTACAAGATCGTTTTCCAGACGAACAACTTTTCTCAATTGAAGATTCAACATATTGGTAAGCGGATATAGTGAACTACTTGGTTACAAGACAAGTACCTAGTACGATGTCTAATTTTCAAAAGCTTAAGCTTAAGAAAATAATCAAGAAGTATGTGTGGGATGAGCCCTACTTGTGGAAATACGGTTCTGATCAAATCATCCGCAGGTGCATACCTAATTCTGAATTTCAATCCATTCTTACTTTTTGTCATACTTATGCATGTGGTCGTCACTTTGGTTCTAAACGCGCCGCTTTCAAAGTAATTGAAAGTGGATTTTATTGGCCTACCCTATTTGAGGATGCATATATTTTTTGCAAATCTTGTGATAGATGTCAAAGAACGGGCAATCTGGGTGCTCGATCAAATGCCACTCACACCAATTCTTGTTGTTGAAGTATTTGATGTGTGGGGAATTGATTTTATGGGTCCTTTTGTCAATTCTAATGGAAAATTTTATATACTTCTTGCTGTGGATTATGTTTCTAAATGGGTGAAAGCTAAAGCCATCCCTACTAATGATTCTCAAGTTGTTTGTGGGAGGAGTGTATTTTTTCGATACATGGCACACCAAGAGTGGTTATCAGCGATGTGGGTTCCCATTTTCAGAAATCCTTCCATGCTCTACTCAAGAAGTACAACATAACACACAAGGTTGGTACACCGCATCACCCACAAACTAGTGGGAAAGCCGAAATCTCAAACCGTGAGATTAAGTCCATACTTGAGAAAACCGTGAACACTACACGGAAAGATTGGAGTTATAGGCTTAATGATGCATTATGGGCATATAGAATGGCGTAAAAAACACCAATTGGTATGTCTTCATATCGGTTGGTTTATGGCAAAGTTTGTCATCTTTCGGTTGAACTTGAACACAAGGCATATTGGGCGATAAAGATGTGCAACATGGATTATGACAATGCGGGGAAACAAAGGAAGTTACACATTGACGAGCTAGAGGAGATACGTAATGATACTTACGAGAGTTCTCGTATTTACAAGGAAAAGGTGAAAATTTTCCACGACAAGATGATTTCTCGGAAGAATTTTGTTGTGGGGCAAGAAGTTCTTTTATTTTATTCTCGTCTTAAACTATTTCCTGGTAAGCTAAGATCCATATGGATTGGACCGTATGTTGTTACTAATGTTTATTCTCATGGCACAGTTGAAATTTCTAGTCTTAGAGATGCAACAAATTTGAAGGTGAACGGCCATATATTGAAGACATATTATGAAAGCATTGCTTATGTGGATGTGGATGTGGATGTGCAAGGATTTCGTGATTATCTCCCTCTGGAGGAGTAATTGAAAGGATGCCATTAAACTAAGCGCTAAATTGGAGGCAACCCATCGGTTTTGTATCTCTATCCATTTTGTTTTTCATTTTCCTAGTTTTTCATATCATATCTTTCATTCCCATCTTAGATTTTACAAGTCCTATATCTATAATGAAAGTTTTGACGAATTCTCATCAAAACTAGGAAAGTTGGGTTGAGAACATTAAACTAAGCGCTAAGTGGGAGGCAACCCATCGGTTTTGTATCTCTATCCCTTTTGTTTTTAATTTTCCTAATTTTTCATATCATATCTTGCATTCCCATCTTAGATTTTACAAGTCATATATCTATAATGAAAGTTGGGCTGAGGACATTAAACTAAGCGCTAAATGGGGGGCAACCCATCAGTTTTGTATCTCTATCCCTTTTGTTTTTAATTTTCCTAGTTTTTCATATCATATCTTGCATTCCCATCTTAGATTTTACAAGTCCTATATCTATAATGAAAGTTTTGACGAATTCTCATCAGAAAATTCTGACTGCGCACTTGTAACGAAAATAGCTATCGAGACTTCATACGAAGTCCGATTTGAGTGGTTGACCCCAACTTTTAAAGAGGACAGACTCACCTTTCTTTTACAAAAATAAACTCTGAATTTTAAGTTTGTTAAGTTGGAGCGATAGGCCTGAACATTTGAGTTTCGGTATTTTTCCAGAACTTTTTCAGATTGCATGTCAGTCAGTCCGGAGGCTATAAAAGTCAGACCATTTATCGAAATACTGTGCCCTTTTGACAACTTATAGAAAATACGTAGGAAAAAAACTTTTGTTTAGGATATTTTTCCTAGTTCCATACCTATTTGTACAGTTTTCGAGTTTTTCAGGGATGTTATGTCAGAAATCAGTTTCGAACATTGATGACAATTTTGATTTTAAGTGTGGGGGAGTAGTTAAGCATGTTTGGCTTGCATAAAAGAAAAATAAACATGAGAAAAAAAAATCATACTCTTTGATTTCTTGCATACTTGAGACTTCATCTTTTGGAGTTAATTATGAGCTACTTAGGATGACACTCTAAACCTTTTAAGACTGAACAGTTCTTACGGCTATAGATTGAGTTTCACTTTATCATTCCACAATCCTTAATTATATATACGTTCATAATTGAATGCTAAACTAAGATATGGTAGTCGTTTGAAAGAGTCATCCTCGCAATTAATCATTACTGAATCACTTTCTTTTTATTTTTGCAGTTATATGTTTCTCTAAAGTGATTTGGTGGGATCCTGATACGGGATCCTGATACTGCCATGGATGTTGTAGCAAGGTAATCATTAGTTGAGTTTATATAAAAGCCCCATAAGACAATTGTCTTACACTCATAAAGAGTGAGCCGAAAAAAAATAGAAAAAGAAAAGAAAAGAAAAGACAAAAATCTATATATAAGGCTCCTCTTCATTTATCGACACTTGGATATCAATACGTGTGAAATGTTGTTACTGTCTCCTTCGCCTAAACAAGCGTGGAATGCAGGATCCAAGGAAACTATCACGTACTTGCTGAAAAGGAACATGCTCTTTGAGTATCTAATCATGTAGTCGATGAAAATAAAAACCTATCATCATTATATAGCAAGTCAAAAAGACTATTGATGAGGTTCTTGACACTTGGGTGGCAGTATGCGTGAAACGTTGTCCCTGTCTTCGTCGCCTAAAAAAGCGTGGAACGCAGGATCCAGGGCAACTATCGCATACTTGTTGAAAATAAAACATGCACTTAGAGTATCTAATCATGTGGTCAAGTTAAATGGGTGTTTCTCTCAACTATTGCGCTATAAATAAGAATCCTTTGACGACATTCATACAAGTATTGTGGGTAACATCTTTCACTTTAGTCAACATTTACACACTTCACTTTTCTATTTCCATTTTTTTATCTATCCATGTGATTTCAGTATACGAGTGTTGTGACAAACGTTGCAACAAGTACAATGACTATCTTAGTAGAGTTTTGCAATCGGGTTGAATGTCACACATAAGTAATTGCTTGTGTGTGATGATTGGAATGTATGTGGGATGTTTGCAGCTAAAGAACTTATGCAGGCTAATTATTTATCTATTACTTTGTGTTTATCCTTAGTAGTTCTTCCAAGGCGAGAAATTGGAGTAGGTTTTGCGGGTATACCTCTTGTAAGCCCCCACGAGACTATAACTCGTCCACTAGGAACATCTAGGAGTTTAAAGGCTTGTTATACATGCTAAGTGTAACCGCATTCTCAACGAAATGGAGTTGTTGTATTTAGGATTAGTTTTATTTAGTTTGCTCGAGGACTAGTGTGGGGAATTTGATAAGTGGATAATTCATATGATTTTAGTGTCCATTCCATACTTGTTTTAGCTATTAGGGGAATAGGTTAAAGTGTACCCAAATTAATAACCGACATAGTAATCTGTACCCTCTTTTTAAAAGCTTTCTAAACTAGCCTTACCGTCTGAAACCAGTAGATGGATTGTAGACTGCGATAGTCTATTGGTAGTTGCATCATTATTGGTAGTTGCCGGTAGCAATAACTGAACTCTCTTTTATATGAAGCGTTGCCTATTTTCCATTGCCGCAAATTTCTCCTCTCGCGTCTGGGCACAATAATCTTATTGTACTGCGGCAGGAATCACCATAAACAGTAGTTGCTTTCTGCTGGCTGTTCTCGTTCAACTAATGACTGGTTCTTTTGCTTGGCAACTTGTGACTCAACTGAATAGCACCTTTACAGTTCATTTTCCTTTGCTAAGAAGAAACTTAATTATTGCAAGTTTTTCTATGACAACATCCATCTATATGGATGCAACGGTCGATAACAATTAGTACTGTATCTACAGGTATTTTTTGAAGCCACTGTTGAGTTTTCTGGTTCTACGTATGTCACTTCGCATACATTTTTGGCGAAAATTTGTGATGTATGTGGAGAGTTAAATGAATGGAAAAAATCTCATTATGATCCTCACTTAAGCCATATGGGTGAGAAGATGTTACTTAAATACAACAAGTATTGGGGTGAGTATAAAAACATGAATCCTTTATTGTTTATTTCTGTGCTTCTTGATCCAAGAGAAAAAGAACGTGGACTGCAAGTAATACTAGAAGACTTGATTGTGCATGATATTCCTTGGATGAAACAAAGATTGGTAAAAAATTGGTTAGATAAAGTGAAAGAGGATTTTAATGAATTATATACAGCTTATAAGGCAGAATATGCAGGTGTAGGAAGTGTGTTAGCCTCGTCAGAATCTGTAGGTGAAACTGGTGGTAGTCCTAGTCAAGAGAGCTCTCTACGTTACATAGAAAGAGAAGATATAAGGCCCATAGAGAAGAACGTAAAACCCAGTTGTCTACAATGGAGGATTTTGACAAATCAGAGGTGGAAAGATACTTATCGGAGCAGATTTACTCACCAACAAAAGACAAGAAAGAAGGTTCAAAGTTTGATATATTGACTTGGTGGAAAAGCAATGCTGCAAGGTTTGATATTCTGTCACTTATAGCAAGAAACATACTTGCTATTCCCGTCTCTTCAGTTGCAAGTGAATCTGCTTTCAGTACTGCAAAGAGAATACTTGGTCATTTCCGTAGTTCTTTAAGACCCCGAACTGTGGAAGCATTGATTCTCCTACGGAACTGGTTGAGGACGCCGATTGATATGGATCCATCTACACTAGGAGCTGAAGAGAAGGAGGATGACGTCTTAGAGTCAGGTAAACAACTTTCCTACATTGATTCTCATACATTTGTCAAGTCTCTGCTGTTTTCAGTTTCTTAGAATATAATATAACCATATGTATATTTCCATTAGTAAGTTGTGAATTTAGTTACTGGTCTTGTTTCATAGAATTAGGTACAACACTATATGTTACTTTCACTTGGATGACATATTTGCAGTGGTTAGTTGTGGATTCTGAATGCCTTGATTGTTGATAGAGCATCAAGGTTTGTTTAGTTGCTTCCCTAATGGAATTAGGGATATTGAATACGTAGTTTGGTGACATTGACGGTTTTAGATTACTGGCAATACACATGGAATACGTAATTTTGGAGTAATGCGAACTATGAGCCATGAAATGAACCTCTGGATATGTCAAACGTGAACAATTTGATACTTTTGGAAGCTCTAACAACCAGCGAATATCTTTCAATTTTATTGTTTCTCGCAGTAGTATTACTGTTGTGAAGTCTATTTTAGTATACTTACATGTGTTCTTATTTTCTACACTGGCCTGCACATGTTAAAGCCCTTGATACGTATTTGTGTTTGCTGGCCTAATTTGAGGTTGAATTTTTTCATGTATGCAGATTTATTTGGTGATCTTAGTACTTATTCCATCATCGTAGATGATGATCGAAGAAGAAGGTCAATATGAGGAGCTTTTGGTGCAGGTCATATAGCCGTTTGATGAGACATGAATATGAGGATCCTCTGAAGAAAAAAAAAATTATCACACCAAGTTGGTTGAAAAAAACAATCAATACACAGAGAATTCTCTCTGATCACATTCTCTGCATAAGAATGGAGAAATAGATACAACATTCAATTACGACCATCAAGTTAGTTTTAACTCGTAAACTATCTAATTGTTACTGTGTTAAACGGCAGATAAATTAGTTATCTAACAGAACGAAGAAGGTAGAAGAAACTTGTTCATGACATAACAATCTCATTCATTCTAAGACATGTAATGATTATGTTATCCTTACCTTTTCGCCTGAGCTGAATGTTATATCATAAGTATGCATACATGTATATAGCAAATTGTGGCACAACTATGAATGATTTTGAACAAACAAAAAAATAAAAAAAAAATTGTACACTACTTGATTCCGTAGAATAAAGCACAAACTTGTGTATAGCTAAAACCAGAACTCTAAAACAGAATATAGAAAATTAAAAAAGAAAAAAAAACGGTTATACCCGCCACTCTATCCTACCCGACCCGCCAATTAATGGGTCGGGTAGGACCTTATCCGTTTAGTGGCGGGTAGGGTGACGGGTAAAAAATTTCTTACCCGCCAGTCAACGGATAGGGTGGCGAAATAGGCCATATCCCACCCACCCTACCCGTTGTGCAGCCCTAAATGTCCGTTCAAAAATTGTTAACTTAGTGGGTCCGGGTTGGAAATGGTAAAAGGTCTACAACTAAGTGCTACGTGGACGTAACACTATAGACAAATGGTCCCATTTACCCTCATATGATAAGGGAAAAAACGTGGGATGTGGATTAAACTCCTCTTCTTCTTCTTCTTCTTCTTCTTATCCCAACACAGTTCTTCTTCCCCTTCTATTCGCCCTTGAATCCACGAACTGTAGTGGCGGAAATGAAGATTCGAGATAGTAAATCCCACGTAGTACCCACTAATTCAGTTTCTAACCCATTTCTTCCATTTTCTATAATCAGTTTTTTCCCTCCCCAATTTCTTCGTTATAAATTAGGGCTTGTTGGTGGATTTTTTATTGCACTAGATTTTAGTTCATCAGCAAGTAGTGGTGCTGAAAATGGTGAAGAAGAAAACAAAGGAACTTCAATTAAGGTATTTAATCCAAATGTTTATTTTGCTGATTTTTTCTTTGATTTAGTATGTTTTTTGATTTGTTATATACTTAAATGGGTTATTGCTGTTGTTGTCGATCTATATGTTGTATGCAAAATTATTGGTTTATTAGCATTCATGTTTGGATTTTGTTATTGATGGAATTTGCTGGAATCTTCTTACTTTGTTTTTTTGCATGTTCATGTGAATTTCTCCTGTGTACTTTCCATTGGCTTTAATTTTGTTACTTTTATAATTTTATTGTTCATAAACATAGGAGTTCAACACCAAAGAAGCTGGCTAAAACACCACCAGAGCCAACCATTACTCTGAGAAAAAGCCCAAGACTTATTGCTAAAGCTAAGAATAATCTGAATTCAATATCTATAAAGGTAGTCCTAGATTTTGATAATGATCCTAAGCCAACACAGCCAACTCAAGCAAGTGTTGGTGACAATTTACATGTGGGAGGCAGTCAAGGCATTGTTGATCTCGAAAATGATGAGGAACAAGCTCCTTTCTGTACAAAGGCCTCAACAAAAGTCACTAATTTAGAGGAGGCATTTAAGGCAATGCAGGAGTCAGTTTGTAATCTAGACAATTGGGGAGAGGACGAATGTCATCCTGAAGATGCACCATGGACTCAACCACTTTTATATAGTGAGGATGAAGATGCTACGGAGTGGTCTGAGTTCTGTAATAACTTTAAGGAAGTTGGTCCTGGTGGTCCTTCTGTGCGAGGTGGCCGATCTGACAATGGTGACCAAGAAGGCAATAGTGAAGGTTAGGTGTCTGAACTTATGATTTATATTTTATCTAGATTTTTATTGATGTATTTAACTAATAATGGTTGGATTGCAGACGATGGATACGAGCAGTTGTTGGAGACGGACGATGAAGCTGAAGGTAATGTCAATGAACTTATAGTCTGTGTATGTTACTTATATGGAATATTTGTTCATGTTCAATGTGTCTCCTTTGCTGCAGATAAACTAAAAATTGATGGACCAGCTGTTGACCTTGGACCTGATTTTTTTACAAATATACTGGAAGAGGATAATGGTCTTGAAGTGGTCAATGGGTCTCCAGTTGATCAATGTCTTGAAATTCCTAATGGGCCTCGAGAGTGGTTTTATGACTATGAAGATATTTTTGGTGAAGACCCGTTAGATAATGAAGAGTTATTTCCCGTTAGATATTTTTGATGCAGGGGTTGAACAAGTTGTAGAACCAGGTTTAGTTGAGGTGGGCACACAATTTAGTGATAAGCTGGCATGTGCAACAGGGAACTTGTATAAGTTGAAGAAGAGTGACAACTTGAGAATCGGAGCAGTATGCAAGTTCTCTGGACCGCCTATCAATTGTCAATGGTTTATGTATGCCAGAAAGCTTCCTAATGAATCTACATTCAGCAGTAAGGGTTTCTGTTTGGAGCACACTTGTATTGGAGACCCACTAGGGAGAAATTCTTCGGCTAATCCTGAATTTGTAGCTCAATGTGTTATCGAGAAGTTGAAGACTTTAACTTCATCTTTTTTACCTAAGCCTGCTGAGATTGCAAATGACTTTTGGACAAGCCACAACACTCTAATTCCATATCATGTTGCTTGGAAAGCCAGAAACATTGTGTTGGAGAAGATCAACGGAAGCTATGATGAGAGTTATAAACTTGTTCCAAGTTTGTGTGAGATGATTAGAAGGACTAACCCCGGATCCATAACAAAATTCACATATGGAAGGTAATTTTCTGAATTAGAAATTTGAAGTTTTACTTTAACTTATATGGATATAAACATCGATTAAACTATTATTTTGTCTTTTCGCAGGAATGATAATTGCTTTGACTCTGTTACGATATGCTTTGATGCACCTATGAGGGGTTTTATAAATGGCTGTAGACCAATTGTAGGCTTGGATGGCTGCCACCTCAAGGGGAAGTATGGAGGTTGTTTATTTTCGGCTACCTCTCTAGATGCTCAGAATGGTTTGGTGCCTTTAGGCATAATGATCCGTAGAAACGAATGTTTTGAGAATTGGTATTTCTTTTTGAAAGATCTAAAACCCAGATTAGTTGATCATAGGTTGCAACTGAACTTCATCTCTGACAGACAAAAGGGTCTGTTAGAAGCAGTGGCTCTACTATTTCCTGGTGCTCCACACAGGTTTTGCATTAGGTAATTTATTAACCAAGGCAATTAGTATTCTAATTTTGGCCCATGGTGTGTGTTTTACTAAATCACTGACTTCATTACAGGCATTTATCTAAGAACTTCAAAGCACACTACAAAGGTTCTAAGTTGCACAATCATTTCTGGAATGCCGCTAGAGCTTATAAAGAGAAACATTTCAAGGTATAACTTTATTTTATTTGCATTATGCATTCTACCAACTTAGTTCTGATTTTTTTTGAAGATGTTCTAACCATTCAGTGTGTTTTTCAGGCTCATATGGACAGTTTGCTTGCAGAGAATGCTGATGTTTTTTTGTATTTGACTGAAGCAGACCCTAACTGTTGGGCAAGGGCCTTTTTTGACCGTAGCAGCTGTTGTGAACATTTGAACAAACTTTTCCGAGAGTTTTAACAATATGATATCAAGGATTAGGGAGAAACCAGTGTGCAAGATGGTGTTAATGTATGTACAGTTAGTTATGGGTATGTTTTACAAGAGGAGGAATGCATGTCTAGGTTGAGAAGATGGAGATTTAGTGCCTACGGCTAAAAAGTTGATTGGAAAGATGTTAAAGCTGACTGGTGAGTACAAAGTAGAGGGCTCTGTAGCCGGTAAATTGTACGAAGTAACAAGTATCCGCAACACAGTGTTTAATGTAGATCTTGTTCAGAAAACATGTAGTTGTATCCAGTGGCAGTTGAGGGGATTTCCTTGTCAACATGCCGTTTGTGCTCTTAAGATGATAAGACCCAATTGGGCAGAGTAAGTCTAATACATCACTAACACTTTTTCTATTTCTCCATGCTTGTAGTTATTAATTAATCTTTTTTGTTGGACAGATATTGTAGTAGTTTCTACACTGTTGACAACTTCATAACTACTTATGCACCTACAATTGCACCTTTACTGGGTCCTGATGACTGGGAAGAGGTATGTTTTCCAAATTGCCTCTTTTATTCCCTTACAAAATTTATGCATTATTCAATGTCTGTATTCTAAGCTCTAGCTTTTCACCTTTTGTCTATTGTTCATGTGCATTAAAAAATCTCTTTTTAACATATATTGTTCTTCTTTTCTAAAGCCAAACATTGTGATCAATGCTCCGATACTCATGAGGAAACCAGAAAGGCCTGGAGTGAATAGGAGGAGGAGCTACGATGAGCCACAAACTGAGAAGAAACCTAGGGCCTGTAGCAAGTGCAAACAGACTGGTCACAGCAAAACTACTTGTGGGGGTGGCGCAGTTGGTTCTAATCCGAAGGCAAAGAGACTTAGAACTGAGGTGGATGGTCAGACCTTCACAAGCATTAACTATGATCATGTTCAAAGCAGCACTGGAAAACGTAAGAAGAATGGCAACAACAACATTAATCTTGCTGAATCTTCACAATCTGGAGGATCACTATCAAAGACTAAAAAGGCCAAAAAAGCTACTTAACTTCAGTAGTTGATTAACGGGGAAAGCGTTTATCATTAGTTTCAGTTTTTTATTTTAGTAGGAAATTCGTAAGACTTCTGCTTGCTTTCATGTTTTACTTGGTTGTTTTAAGCTTTCTATTAGAGGGAGTTTTTTTTCCGCTTTTTCTCGATCAAGCCCTTTTTTAGGAATTAGGTTTTGTATTTTTCTTATCTCATGATTTAGTATATTTATATTAAAACTACTTGTTTTAGAATGTGTTTATCTACTTTTATTTAGAATTTTCGACTGAGTTTGGTTCATAAACAGTCCTAAGGTTCTTAAGAGATTTCTGAACACAGAAGAAGAACAAGAAGACAACGACTAAGAACAAGTTGGTTTTCTTAAGGTTCTGGAGATTACTTTATAAAATTGAATTTAGGGGTCTTGTGGTCTTTTTCTGCCTAGCACTTTTTAACACGTGGACAAAAAAGACTGTTGTTGTTATGAAAGGAAAAAAACGGGAAGGGGATGGACGAAAAAGGTAGTTTCAGGATATTTTCCAAAGTTGGCAATGTAACAGGATAGAAATATAAATATTTAAAAAAAATGGGGGCATATCAATAAATGATCCTAGCTATTATTTTTGCATATTTTCGTATTATTACTCTTGTTTGTTCTTATTTGCCTCTAATAAGTGAATCATCCATAAAGGAGCTACAAAGTGATGAAGAGATCTAGGAAGAGAAGTATTCCAAGTATCCAAGTGCCCAAGTCCAAGAGAAGTGGAAGAAGTACGACGAAAAGGAGCAAAACGCTCAAAATTAAGAGAAGGGCCAAAGACCGATCTTAACTCATTCAAATTATTCTCATCATCATGTTGAATAGAATTGAAAGATAAAAATAATGCAAAAAGAATGAGGTCATTCCGAGTTCGGATGAAGAAGTTGTGGCCAAAAAAAGCTTTTATTGAATACCGAAAACATTAAAGTATGCGGACGGGTACGCATACTTTAGTTCCGAAAATTTCTGCTGGAATTTGAAGTTCGTGGACTGGATACCGTACTTAGCAAGTAGGAAAACGTATATTAATACCTTGGAAGGCCTAAGATCACGTTTGGGATTGTTATTTCGTATTTTTGGGTCGGGTTCTTAAACCGGACTAAATACGTGAAGGCCAAGCAATGTAAACCTATAAAAAGGTATTAGGTTATGTGAAATATGACCACATCAAGGGATCAAGAAATTGTAAGGCTTGGAGAGAAGAAATCATACACGGATCGAAAGTTAGGGTTTCAGAGCGGTTCTTCAATCGTAACGATATCTCTAAACTTTTCTCATATGTATATCATGGATGTTTCTACATCCATGAGTAGCTAAACACCTATTGATTGAGGATGAATTCTAAGTTGTAAACAAGCTTTGAGTTATTATATTAATCTACTTTGAAGTTCTTCATATGATTATCGTTTGTTTATACTATTTGAATATTTATGATTGATTGATAGATTGTTTAGGTGGCCAACTAAATTTATTTGTTGATTCAATCTATTGCTAGTATTGAGTTAGGAGATAAGTAATTGTCGAATAACTTGTACACAAGTAGAGAACACAAAACCTTGCAGAGGGATTCTGTGGAGCGATTGTGTGTATAAACAACACTAAAAAGTGGACCTTAATCTAAGAGCCTAACTAGTAGGATCAATCTATAAATTCACAAAAGATAAAACATTCGATTGGATCACACCTTGAGTGATCTACTACTTGGTGGTTCGTTGAATAGAATCTGGTAGGCGAGAACTTCCGTATCCAGTGATATAAGGAATTTAGGGAATAACACTGATCTAGCTGTTATTCCACGGTTGGTGATAATCTATGATTAATGACGAGTAGAAAAATATAATAACTCATTGACGGCTTATGTACGAAGAAGGATTCCTCGATCACATCTCTCTTTATTGATTACAATACAACTTTATTTGCTTTGATTATTTATTTTGTTCACAATCTAAAACAAACCTCCCCTTTGTGACACTTTGACAACTAAAATTCACTGCTCTTCTTGGGAACGATCCTTACTTCCATAATATTACCAGTTAATTGTGTGGGAATAAAATTATTAATTTGATTGCACTTACGACACGCATCACCTTCCCAGTTAGAATTTCCAGAGGGCGGTACCTTTTGATGAATACATGCGTATTTTCTTCAGGTTTTTGCGTTAGCTCCATAAAGGCTTTGACTTCCTCCAGATGCTCGAACGATGGAGTATCCTCCATTTCTTCCGAATCAGAGCTTTCTTCAACAGAGAAATGTGCAGTTGAAGGTGTTGGAGTTACCTTTTCATCATGAATCCACATACGTCCGAGGATCATATCATATCCTGGATCCTCCCTAATTATGTGAAATTAGGTTTCCGCCCAGGTTGAACCAGTTTTCATTTTGAGAATGATGTAACCATATGCATCCCTGGACATTACTTCGTGATCTCTGACTAAAAAAGTAACATGAGTGGCTTCTTTTCGAGTGATGCCTGCATCTCTGAGAGTCTTGAAAAGGATAATATTGACAGCCGTGCCAACATCGACCAACGCTCTCATGAATTCATTTCCTTTGAGATTGACCGTGGTAAGAAGTCCCCAGTCATACATATCTTTGTCAGTGACCGAAGGTTCAGGGAGTGCTTCTGGAATGGACAAACGTTTCCCAGATACTATATGGTTCAGAGCCGCGAACATGTCCTTCCTTTGAGCCTTTAACAGGTAAAGCAATTCGCAGATGTGCTCGATCAATGACTGATCTGCTTCGTTGACCGGTTGTTCAGAGAGTGTGAAGGTTCTAATTGGGAGAGGATTCTTGTGTACTCCTTCAGTCCCCAGTTCTCCTGAATCAACATTTTCCTTAAATATGCGTTTCAGGACTCTGCAATTGCTTGTTGGGTGATTGAAAAATCTATGGAAACGGTAGTAGCGAAGATTCTCCATTTCTTTCTCAGTCGGCTTTTTCCTGACGTTGGAAAATTTGATCGCACCGTCTTGAATCCATACTTCTAATAATTCCATCACCTCTTCAATGGGAAAAGGAAAATCTGGGTCCTCCTAGTCGTTTTGCTGACACTGAGTCGGTGCTTGTGCATTTTGAGTTTGATTATCCTTCCTTTGTGGAGAAACATGGGATACTGGGGAAGCATGCTTGTGCTATTGTGCCTCGGTTTTCTTTTTACTTCTTCCAGCATAAACATTCATGGAAGGATGGAGGTTGAGTTTCGGATCAGAAGAATACCCGTTTCTCCCTACATCCTTGCAAACTTCTTTATTCTGGAATGGCTCGGATTGGCTGAGTAGAGCAGCAGACGATCAATCAGTTGCTTCGGCCACGATCCGATAATGTAAATCCTCCAAGAGAGATTTATAAAATGGCATTATCCTTTCATCGTAAGAGTTCCGATTGAAGCATGCTAAAATAGACGGGTCTTCTTTATGAGTTTGCGGGAATTGTTCCGAGCTTTCATGGGCGCCCAAGCTAGATTGGTGGAGCTTTCTACGCTTAGCATGAGTGTAGACTTTTACCTCGTTGTCACTGGTGGAGGTATGGATATCAACACCAGTGATAACACGGGAAAGATCATCAACAACATTCTTTTCAGAGCAATCATAGATTGGTTCCCTCGATAACTGATCCGTAATAACTTTCAAAAGGGCGAAAACCTCTTTCTATATCTTGCCAATTTCCGCTTGATTTCTTACTACATCATTTAGGATTTTCATCAGATCAGCAATAGTGGTTGATCTTTAAGCATTCATATCTTCTAAGAGAGCCTGACCAGGCCAGCCGAATTTAGTGGTAATTGGAAGAAATTCGCTGGTATTGGAAGATAATGAATTGAGATTGAATGTTTCTGAGACCTCCCCATAATCGAACATCTTGAGAAAATTTGGATTGCAACCGGGAGATTAATCTCCCACTATGGTCGCCAATCTGTAGATGGGGAAAAACGATTTGCTGGTTTTTTAGGGAATAGATAGACGAACGTGTGGATGGAGGCTCCTCAACCGAGGAAATTGCATATCCTTAAACAGATGCACTACGAGGGAGTGCTTTGAGATCGAGAGATCAATTTGTAGGACTCCGGCCTAAACCAAGAGAATGGATGTTCTAGAGTCATTTAGGTCACAAAGAGGGAAGAGGGTTGATCTGTAGGAGGGAGGCTGAGAAGTGTGCGAGATCAATGATGATCAAGGATTGTGAATGTGTTCAAGGTTTCTGCAAATTTTCTGTGAACTGCTGAGTTCGAATAAGTTCTGGTTGATTGGTTGAGTTCTTGAGAGTGATTGCTCGGATCAGAATTATTATGTTTTTGACGAATGTTGTCTTGTTTTTCAATCATGGATTCAGAGACTTATTTATATTGTCAGAATAATAGATATATTGATCTCCAGTAAGTGTGACAGTTTCTCGAGTGAAAGAGTGGGAAAGTGGGAAATCATGGTTTAACCAGTTCCAGGTCGTGCAGAGACTTGGTTGATTGTCCACCCACTACTTTGCTAACTCCTTCAACTGCTTGCACGACTTACTCACATTTCTCATCGTGGATGAACACACGTGTCGTACGCCTCCAGACCAAAACCCTAATTAATATCCCCCATATGACATGATTGATGTCTCACGAACGTGGAGTCTGCAACAGACGTGTATTTGATTAGTCAGGCGTTGACTTGATTAGACGATGAGTCTAAGTATTGTTCGGTCGAGCATGATTGCTGAATGGTTTAGGATTCATGAATTGAACATGTCTGATAGGACGTATAGTTCTCGAATGAATGATGTTGATAGTTGAGTCATCATGATGAATATTGATAGTCTGAGAAAATATTGCTCGTATAATGAATTGTTGAATATTGATAGTTGGATCAATATTAGAGAAATTGAGCGAGCACTGCTTATTCGATAAATTACTGAATATTGATAGTTGAACCAATATTCGAGCAATTGAGCGAGTATTGCTCATTCGATGAATTATTGGTAGCATGACCAAATGAAATATTAATTAAAATATTGATAACTGGAACAAATATTATATAATTAATCTGGATGTTTATTGCTGGATCAACATAAAACTATTAGTGTTTGAACTCGCTCAGAATTATGATTTCAAGAGCATTTGTTCGAAACCCTAATTTTGATCAATTGCTGGTCAATTGATGATTTACTGAAAATAAGTCACTGAGTGAAGGAGGGACCGTTTACATCGGATGATGGTCGACCATGTAGATCCAAGTGCTCAAGTGAGCATGCACCAAAGTCCATTGTTGACCAGTTGCTGAAAGGATGATCAAATGCTAGTTTGATCATTTATTAAAATAGTGCTCGTGTGAGCGTTAGGTAGTAAAACCTAGTTATGGAGAGATTAGGGACAGACCAAGGGGTCATGGTGCCGTCCCTTGGTGGTCATGGGACCAGTTGACGGTCGATTGAGCGAGTCTCAAGTTGGTTGAAGAGAGTTTGTACCCAATACGAACAATTGATAGTAAATTAGGTCAAAATCATAAAGATGTGTGGGACCGACTCATTGCAAGACTTAGGGCCGGCCTTGGTCGGTTAAGTTAGCATGCCCGTGTCACCACAGTGTCTGTGTCTCAGTCCTGAGAGTTTTGGTATTTTTCTGGTGCACGTTTGAGCAATATTTTGGATTTTCAGAAGAGTTTGATCTTGACTGAAACTCTCGATTTTGCTCGTTGAGCAAGTGGAACTTTGCTCTTGCGACCAATATTTTGAAAATATTAAAATAATAATATTTTAATACTTGACGTGAGTAGCCTAGTCGGTCATGTGACCGTTTGACTTTTTGGCTTTTTCGTGGTTTGAGCAATATTTGAGAAAATATTGAAAAACTAGGGTTTCCGCTCAAACGATGGAGTTCCATGAGATGATGTAAATAATAGTATGAAAAAATAAGGGATTGTAAGGTGTGGGACCGGCCACGGATAGGGCATGGCCGGCCATCTAGGTGGCCCGGTCCCGTGATACCTTTCCCTATTTTTTGTTCGATGAAAGTATGGAAAAACTAAGAGTTTCGCTCAAACGAGGGAGTTTGCTCAAGTGAAGGAGTTTCCATGAGATGATGGAAATAATAATATGAGAAGATAAGGGATTGTAAGGTGTGGGACCGTCCACGGCTAAGGCATGGACGACCGACTAGGTGACCCGGTCCCATGACACATTTCCCTATTTTTTGTTCGATGAAAGTATGGAAAACTAAGAGTTTGCTCAAATGAAAAAGTTTCCATGAGATGAGGGAAACAAAACAAAATAAAATAATGGGATAGGGGGACCGGCCACGGCGGCATGACCTGCCAGCCGGTGGGACCGGTCCCACGTCCATGTTTTCTAACGTTCGTTCGTGTATTCGGGTGCTCGCTCGTGCACTATTGTCAAGTACACTTGCACCATTTTCTCGGGGCTTACTCGATGGTGGCCCGAACGCCCGGAAAGTGAATATTTATTACTAATTCAAGGAATTCAGTCGGTAATAATCCATGAAACGGAGTAATAAAATAGATTGATAACTATTACTAATTCATGGAATTCAGTCGGGAATAAGCCATGAAACGGAGTAATGAGATAGAATATATTATTTTCTAGGAATTCAGTTAATGAATGACACACTATAATTAATCTATTTGCAGAATCGAGATATGAGATAATTGAAGCATCATATTCGTTCTGAGGGGTGCATAGTCAGGGAACAACGAGCGGCGTGACGTTCTGAAGGCGTTAATCTCTCTAACAAACATTATATCTAGGGAACCGCCCAATCATTAAGAGATTCTATACACAGTCTCTCTACATATTCAGGGAACAACGAGTGGCGTGACGTCCTGAAGGCGTTAAGCTCCCTAACAAACATTATGTCTAGGGAACCTCCCAATCATTTTGATTCTATGTAAAGGTGATGATGAAATGTGTGAAGCATCGAATGCTCATCCGGGGAGGCCTTTCGAGAAACATATTCATCATAGCTCTGAGAGGAATGTTCGCCTCAGTCAGAGATCGTGAAACGATTCACGGATCGTAAAAAATGAATCGTCACATGTGTTCCTGAAGCGGGGTCAGAAACATGCAATATAATGATTTTACGATTTTAGCCCTTGTTAAAAATCCACCATCAACAGGTTTTCAATCCTTGTCTTTAAATTCAGTCTTCAACTCCTGATGATGAAATCTTGAACTTTGTAGAATCTTGATAATGTGATTCTTTCCTTTAATTTCTTGATGCTTGAAACTTCATTATAAATATTTCTTCTTCCATTGGCTTTATTGAAAGAATAAATAACTAAAAATGAACTAAACAAACCAAAATATGATGCAACGGTTGTTCTTTTTTCTTTTTTTTTTTGTTTGTCTTTTTTTTTTATAAATAAAACGGGGTCATTTTATTAATAAAACAAAGGAAGTTACACATAGTTGTTTTAAAGGGTTGGGAGCCTAACAAAAATCTGTGCTCCAACACCTTTATGGATAGCTAAACCTATCCTATGAAAGAGAAACCTGCCAATCTTATTATTAACATCGTAATTATCTAAACAATTCCCCAATCTCTTTTAAAAGACAATCATATCCTCTCCCAACTCCCCTAAAGTCGTGCGCCAATACCCCGAAACTATAGCCCTCGGACAAACATTTATCCAAATATTTATTGTATTTGCGGCTAACAACGGCTGAGATTGCACGCCCTGGTGCAAAGCAGCGAAGACCATCACCTGCAAAGGGAGAAACGCCAGTAATATCGAAGCAAATATTTTATCTATTTACCCAGTTATACACAAGAATGTCAGTTGGACGTAACCCTTTATTATTGTTCGACAGGAAACCTAAAGGAACTTTCTTCCTAGCGGCAACACCTACCTTATTACAAATATCCATGGCCACTTCTCGAACCATTTGATGTCTAAATTTTACGCCGACTTTATTTGCGCAGTGGAGAGCATGATCGCCGAAGATATCCATTTCTTGGTCACAACAGGGACAAGCATAATCGACGGGAAAGAGTGGCATGCCAAGGCGGTATTGAACAACGACCCTGACCTGACGTGGCCCTAAGTTTTGGTTGAGTCCGGCAATGGGAATGGCCTGTAGAAAATCCATGGCATGATCCATAAAATTGCTCTGACAAAGCATCACATCTCTAGATGATAATGTAAACTTGGTGGGTATGTTTCTCTTAACAACTTTAAAGTATCTAGCTTCCAATGCTTTCATGGGTTGAGGGGCAGTATCTTTGATATTGAAAGAGGAATAAGAAAGTCCACAAGTGTGCATGAAACAATTAAGAGCATGCTGAAAAGTTTGGCTGGGATTTGAGATACCTGTTTTGTGCAAAATGATGTCCTGCAGATTGTGAGTTTGAATACAAGAAGCGAGGTAGCAATAATGACCAATGTCTGCCATTGTATAAACTCCTAGGCCCCCATCCTTAATAGGTAATATGGCAAGCCTTTGTTGAAGTGGCCCAAAACCAGTGCCATCCCCGGTGATTAAACGTTGCAGATATAGCATCAAGTGTCGATCAAACAAGTCAGAAGATGCATGGAGGACTTGAGGGTTGGTATTACGCAGAGTGAAGTATAAATGTGAAACACCGGTACAGTTGCGCAACAACAAAAGTTCTCTTTGAATCTTTTAGCTTTCTGACTGCTTGCATGAGTTTGATAGTTTTGTTAACTCTGCAAGTAACCATTTCATTGCAATAGTGCGTGTCTAGGCTAACTGGTCCTCCAAGGAGCTTCACACCAACAAATGATCTACCAATATTATTTGGAAACACACCGTCTTGAAAGCTTTTAGGGTCTGTAGTAGGACGGAAAATATCTGTTTTCTTAATGTTTAGATGCAGACCCCTAGACCACCTTCCTTCTGTATAATGTTTAGTGCTTTGGAAACCTCTAATGTATCCCCAATTACTGTTCCATCGTCCAAATACCAAGCATTAAAATACAAGGGGAATTGAGAAGCTATACTACACACAAGGGGGTGTAATGCCATGGCAAAAAGCATAGGTCCAAGTAGGTCTCCCTGCTGGACTCCTTATGTAGATGTCAGTATTGCTTCATTGTAATACAATCTTGCAGTGTTTGCATAGAAGAATTCCACCCATTTGGAGATACTGGGACACTTATTCCTCACTTCCTTGATTATGGATGTTCTATCAATAAAATTGAAAGCGTTTGTAAAGTCAATGAGCATCATAGTAAGGTTATTTTGCGTACCTATAGACTCAAGAAGTCTGTTAGATGAATGCAGAATGCTCTCCCCACCACATTAGATACCCACACCAAACTGGTATTTACCCAAGTAAGTAGCCATTGCACCACAAACTGAAGTTGCTGCAATTTTAGAGCACAACCTTCGCCAGATGGTTCCAACTGCGATTGGTATGAGACCACCATCTGGCTTGAGCAAGGGTGTACGCGGAGCACTGGAGATATATTCACCTAGAGCAGATGGGAATTTTCCTGAAAACCACAAGTCCTCTGATACAGCAGCAGCTCAGCCACTTAGGGCATCGAGTAGATGTTGGGCCCTCAACCCGTATCTTCCACATGAAGTGCCTTTGGGAAAACTCCTAATGGCCTTCAATAATTATTTTGAACCAACTGAGATGGGTGCATCAACAACAGGGTCTGAGGGTATAGTGGGAGGAGGTGCATAAGGATGTTTTTATTCCAACTCATACAAGGTGTCTGCAGTGGGAGGTGTTATCCCATTGGAGGAAAGAACTCTTATGACATCCGTATATTGCCCATAATTGAGTTTTTTCTTGCAAGCCTCTATATTGGTTTTTGGCTTCTTCTTGCCTTGCTTTATGTGCTTCTGATTCTCCTTGTGCGCATCTAAAACCTCTTGAGCTAATATAAAACAACCATTTGGTTCTCTCCATCTGGCTAAGGCCTGATTGATGGATTCTGTTTGGATTCTTTTACGATTCCCAGATCTCTCCTCCCTACTACTCTTAGGCACAAACAGGTTGAGGGTGATAACGGGTAATAAATGCAAATGTAACTAAGAAGATAATTCACTGGGACGTAACAAAACATTATCCAACGATGTTTTTAGTGTTCTGGAAAAGTTGAGTCTACACTGGGGTGGGATGCTCGATGTTGTGGTTATTTTCTTTTGAAAGATCTTATTGAGCAGCTCTAATGATAATCCCATAGAAGCATCTTCAATGTTTTATTTTTATTTTTTCAATTTTTTTTTTGAGACAAGAAAAATAAAATAATACAAAACGAAAAATAAAATAAAACACAACAAAAAGTTGAAACTATTAATGAACCTAATTTCTCTTGTCCTTTTTTTCTTTCTTTTCTTTCTTTATTTTTTTTTTCTACAAGGGACTTAGCATAGTGTTGACTATGTCCCAAGTTTTTTTTTTTTTTTTTTTTTTTTTTTTTGTGACAAGAGAAAATAAAATACTAATTAATAGAAATAAAGATAAAATAAAAATGAAAATACTAAGGCCATGGTGTAAGTACTTTACCGCTTGATTATTCACAACGTGTATTGTCTTGATATCATAAACTTCTTGAACTTTCATCTTGATAATCTTTGCTCTTGTACATAAGTCTTCAACTCGTAAGAATTCCGCTCCTTGTCTTGTTGCTTTACTTGAATCTGAAATCTGCTCATTTCTGTACCGTTGCTTGTAAACCTTGAACGTCTTCAACTTTCCTCCGAATTTGTTATGCTCCTCTTGTTGATGATGATGGTGTTTCTATGGACCTGTTGGTGTAGAGAGAGATAGAATGGATGGTGCTAACTGCAAACAAGATTACAAGTGGTATGTAAGTTAGGAATTCCATGTCACCCCCCTGATTGATAAAATAGCACTCAAGAGATCAAATTAGTGCTTCTATTGGTAGGAGGTTGGGTAGCTCACTATTCTACCCAGAATTAGCGTACGATGGCACACACTCTAAAAGCACATATTTAGACACGTAAAAATAATTGAAGGTCGCTGACTCTCTTGATGTAATAATAGGTAGTCTCAGATCACAACTCTAGTACCGAATTCAGTCTGCACCTCATTTGCCACTGGCATAGTTAAATCCAACTTTAACTCTCATACAAGTAAGCAAACCGATCACGTTCTCTAGCATATTTAAGTTCAGTCACTCTTGTGAGAATTTCGATGTAATCTTAACGACATGTATACTATGTAACTCTAAACTAACTACAAGTTGGAATTTTTCATGCACTAATTTACACAAATGTTGAAAAAATTGAAAATTTTACAATGCAAATGCTTAACCACTCCCCCACATTTAAACTTTACATTGTCCTAAATGTAAGTTGAGTCATCCGAGTAGAGTCAAGGTGGGAAATACTACAAGAAATGTGACAAGAAATCAGACAAAGTAAATTCAAGACAAGAAAAAACTAAAAATACAAGAAGAAATACTCATCCCGTGGGTTTCCTCCCATGTAACGCTTGGTTTAAATTCGTCAGCCCGACTATCTCCTTGCAAGATTCACTCCCTATATACCAACAATCTGAAAAATTGGAGATCCTTCCATGTAGCCTGTTTTGCAAATACTAGCTTCACACAAATATTAGTACAAGAAAACAGAATTGAAGCAAGTGGTAATTATATAATTGTCCCTCGTTTGGATGGATTTCACAAATACCCTTATCACACAATAAATATGCCCCTCTCCATATATAAGCCCATCAAGGGTCCATTAACATCTCTTTTGTTTCCATATTTACCCACCTCACACAAAATCACTTTCATTATTTTCTTTTCAGATCTAAATAGTTTCTCTCCATCTACTACTTCCTCCGCCATCACCAAACCTTTAACCTCTTCACTTCTCCATCGCTGCTAACAAAGTACCACCACCATATCTTACGCCACCACCACAACCAACACCATTAGCACCATCATCTCATCGTCACAACCATTACCATATTTTCTCCGCATCCTAATCAATTGATTAAATCGATTTTCACCCAAGTCAGTTTTTTCCGCCGTGAGTGAATTGAATCCACCATCTGCACCTCCACCTCCTAAATTGATTATAAATCGATTTTCTATTTTTTTAGCTGCAGAAGTTTATTATGGCGACGAATTAAAGAGAACCTAATTTTCAAATCCTAGTCTTGGTCATTAGAAACATCAGATTCATTCCGATTTCAGTTGATTTCATCTTGAAGAACCTGAAACCGATGATAACAATGTGTATCAATTGGGAAGAGACGATGAAAATCTTCATCAATAAGTGGGTCTGGAGATTAAATCATGTTAAACAAATTAAAAGATAAGTTTGATCTCTGGTTTTGATTTTTTGGTATTGATTCAACATGATTCTTTTGTTTATTTCAATTTTAATTTAGCTCTTGATTGTGATTCATTTCTGAAACAAGCAAATGGAGTTTGTTTGTACTAGTGAGATTGGTGGTGCTGATGGTGATAGAAACATTAGGTATTGGTGTTGTTGATGTTATGGTGGTGGTGGTGGAATGTGGTGGAAGGTGTTGTTACATCGGTGGTGGTGGATTTTATTGTATTAGTGAAGGTGGTGACGTATTTTTTATGGATCAACTAATGTTGTTGATCCCGTTTATAGGATCAACTCTTACTGTTGACACCATTTTTTATGGGATCAACTAGTGTTGTTGGTATTGGTGTTGTTGTTCTTATGTTAGTGATGGTGGAAGGTGGTGGAAGGTGTTATTACAACGGTGGTGGTGGATGTTTGTTGCATTGCAGGTGTTGGTGGTGGTTTTTTTTGTAGTAGTGAAGGTGGTGGCTTATCTTTTTTTAAGGAACACTTATGGGATCAACTCCTTTTGTCGATCCTATTTTTAGGGAATCAACTCTTATTATTTACAACATTAGTATAGTCATGTCTGTAGTTTAAATCAGGTTTGTTAAAAAAGTTATATACTTTATATTACGAGTACCTAAATTTCTTTTTATATTGTGTATTGCCTCTCTTACATCAACATTATAAAGACTAGTGTGCTTATGAATTTCGTTTTTTGATAGGTGTGGTAGTGGTTGTGTAGTGCTGGTAGTGGCGATATTGGATTGGTGGTAATGTTGGAATTTGGTGATTTTGTTGGTTTGTGTATTGTTGTTTGACTGATGGTACTTGTTATGTCTTTAGATTTTATAGATGTAAAGTTCTTGAAATATTGAATTTGTGGTGCAATGGTAGCATGACTGACTCCACGTCAGATGATGCGTGCTCGACTCACGCCAAGTTCACTCATTCCTATATGTCATTTCATTTTTTTGTATCAAAGATGTTTATTGCAGAATTTTTTGTTACTCTTGTGTTTCTTAAGGATATGTCAGTTTGCAGGTTCCAGGTTTATTGGTTTTTATAGACAGGCTCGTATAAATGTTGTCAACTCTAACTGTTGATCCCATTTTTTGTGGATCAACTTCCATTGTTGATCCCACTTAAAGGGATCAAATTTGGTTGTTGACACCATAATCTGAAAATATTGTTCCTGGTTCCACCTTTTGTATCAACTTTGATTGTTGACTCCATTCACTGGGATCAACTTCGATTGTTGACGCAAAAAAAACTGGAAAATTAGTTAGTAAAGTTATTTTTGAACTTTTGATTTTTGGATCAACTTCAATTGTTGACACCTAATTTTGATGGCGGCAGTGGTGGTAGCGGCGACGGCGACGATGGTGGCGATAGCAGCGATGACAACATCATCAATAATGGTGGTGGGTGGTAGTGGTTGTCAAGTATTAGAGAAAAAAATTTGTTAAGAGATAAGGTTTGTAAATGAAAAATAATATTATAAGTGAGGGTAATAAGGTAATCTAATTTTTCATGGATAAGGTTTTTAAATGATAGAGGTATATTTATTGTTGTATAAGGGTATATTTGTTGGGTGTCAAAACTAAGGGTATTTAATTAATATACCCTTGAAGCAATCGCCTTATAGAAGTTTCCCCCACACTTATTCTTTTCTACACTTGGAAGTGTATAAAGAACATAGAATTCAGGAGTTTCTATGGTTTCGTCTTTGCGAACCTGCATAGTATGAGAATCAAATGTTTCCAATATCGAGAAACAAAGTCATTCAATAAAATTTCTGAAGCACATACGTTTAATCCAACAAAAGGTAAAGGGGAGGAATCAATGAGCAACGGATTAATCAAACCTTGTATTATGGAATCCTCTCCATCCTTAGAAAATTCAAGTGTACTTACCTCTTGCACGTTATGGTCCTCTATCAAACCTTGCAAGCATTCTTCGTCTGTTCCTGCCTTAACCAAAGTCTCGACATAAACATCATCGTTACAATATTTTGCAAGCTCAATTGGGTCTTCCATAATATTGATCAAATCGGTCTCATTTTCAACATACTCCTCTTCATTAGACTCAAACCTTTGGCAAGGAAATTATGTAAAACACTAGTTTCATCGTACTCATTTTCCTTTTGAATAGGTGCTCGATCATTATAAAGATCAAGAGTTGAGTCCACTATACTAATGTCATCAAATATCTCCAAAGGTTGGTCCTTTTCAACACAATCATCTTCATCGGTTTTTCCATCCTTTATCCGAGCGTCGTTTAAGTTCCATACGATTTGTCATACTAATTTCATCGACAAGCTCTTCCGAGGCTCCATCACCTTCCAAGTTGTATAATTTATGTGCAAGTTTCTTGACGTTTACACGCTTACCATTATTGACTATAATAGGTTATCTTTCCCATGAATCTTTCCTTTGAATGGGTGAATGATCATAACAACGATTTGGAATCGGGTAAGAAAAAGTGTTGCAGAAATTGGTTTGTGCGACGTTCTCTCTATCATGGTCAAGTTGGTATAGTCTTTGTTGCATGTCTTGCAATCCATTCATAATCTGCATACAATTCGAATGAAGCCAATTGGAAGTAGAATTATTCCACCTTGGTGCTTGACTTACATACCCACTACAAGGTTGTTGTTGGTATGTATGAAAAACACCATAAGGTTCTATAGGATATGCATCATATAAAATAAATTGGTTCTGATTGTATCCCACAAGAGTTCCAATATGAGGTTGTTGGTGGGAAATTGTCATAGTGTTGAGGTTGTTGAAAACCGTATCCGTTGTTCCAATATGCTCCTTCCATAATAAGTACCTGAAACAAGAGTTCTCAAAACTATGTCAAAAGCCAGAAAATAGGAAAAAACGAAAACAAAATAAGAAACAAACATAAGAAACCAAAAACAAATAACAACCCGTTGCCTCCCCAGCAACGACGCCAAAATTTGTTCGTTGTCGTATGCGTCAAAAATAAATTACTTTCTCACTACTCAAAATATATAATATAGCAAGGGCAAGAAAGGATCATTCCCGCATAGAGGTCTTGGGTTGTCAATATGTTTCAATATCATAACAGTGGGATTTAATTAAACTAATATAAAAGCAAAGCAAAACAAAGAAAAATAAACAAATCAAATATGTGAAGATATTGGTCAAGGATTAGTTTTCACTCACAAACATATTCTTGTGTTATTAACTAGAATTGATATTTAATCTCTCATTATCAAAATCCCTAGGATACCTTGATCGCAAGAATATCCCGCTAATTTCCTCTTGTCATCAACAAACACATTAAAAGATGCAAATATGAATTCAATCTAAGAGAACAACCTAACGTGTAAAAGCACTAATCAAGTTTAATTCCCTGGATGCATTAAATTCTACGAAATCAGGCCAATCAAAGCAATCGAACGTGTAAAAGCACTAATCCGATTTAACAAAGGTTATGATCCACTTGTGACTATTAGGATGTATCACTACAAGCAATATTCATAATTATGCTACTTGCGATCAGAAATTTATCACTTTTGCGTATAATAAATCCTAATCTAACAATAGAGACGAAATCAAACTCAATCGATTCTAGACTCGATCAAACAATCATTCAAATCATAAGACAATATCAATAATGAATCATAAACGATAAAGCATGGAGACAAAACTAATTTATTAAACAAAAAACCATGTTTGGAAATCCAACTTATTCCTTAACTAATAATAAATTAAGTATTCGTAGCATAGGATTTCATAACAAGAAGGAAAATAAAATCTATCATGTTATAAACTCTAGAATAAAAGTAAAAGAAGAGATATTAGACTTGAGTAGAGTTTTTCTTTTTATATCTTTTCTCCCAAAAGGATACTCTTTCCTATATTAGGTTAGGTCTTCTCAAAGTCCATCTCCGGGTGGTTCACCAAGCCCATGAGTTAAAATATTTCTCCTGAAAATTCTCAGTCCAAAACTGGGTTGTCGAATTACTGACGACATCACCGGATTCAAGTCACTTTTGCCGGATTGGTCACCGGAAAACTGACTCTGGTAAGCTGACATACCGGAAACTGTCGCCAGGCAGTTGCATACTTCCAGCAGCACAACTCTAGTTCTCTGCAGTTCAAACATCCATAAAATACTATCTAAGCCAATTCTTTGTTCTTGCTAAAAGGTACCCAAAAGCGTAACTCCAAACTCATATACCCATCCGCCAAACCTTACATCCGACTCGCACCCCTTTCGTGATTCAGTGAAACTTTACGATTCCCACTTTCCATTCTGAAATATTGCAACCGAAACTAGTACCAACAGTGCACCAATTCTGCTCACTTTTCGCACAGCTTCAGCAACTTCTAGAGTTCTTGTTTGTTGTTTATCGACCTATACCATCACATCAGCAACTTAACCAACATCATCAGCTTCTCAATCATGTAATCTTCACAACATCTACATCATTGCTTCGCAGTCTCAGCTACGATCCCATTGGCATACATCTAATTGTACACCTGCAATCTCGAGCTAATTTGTCTTGTATGAACTTATGAGTTTGTTGTTAACTCGAATCCAGCATCACCCAACATCTAATCCCATCAAAAATTTGCACTGCATCAATATCGACCCACTTGTATCTCCATTTTTGCAACTGGTACTAATCACCAATAACATACATTCACCATCTTCAGTTGTATTGGAACCACCATTCGCATCTCAGCCGCCATAGCAAGCACATCACCAACTTAGCTGCACTCCACATTTCACATGCAACATTTTACTCCATACAAACCATGAACATCATCACCCACATAACATCTCCATGTTCTTGTCTGCTCAGCATCACTACATCCCTGCCAATCCAGCTCATACCATACATCTAATTTCCACTGCTTCAGTTGTACCCAAATCCAACCTTCAACACCAGGTTGTTCATCTTAGTTGTCATTCCTCCATAACATGCACTGTATCAATCATGATCTCCAATTCAAGCCATTCACGAGTCATTTCAGTCACCACCAGCTCCAACAACCATCTTCTCAATTCGCCAAACTGCATCAACACATTCACTGCCTTGTTCCTCTCAGCTTATCTGCATCTTCATTGCAACCACTGCCTGCAGCATAAGCTCAAAAATACCGCCAATTGCAACTCAAAACAACATCTATTTCCTTCTTCTCTGTAGTTCATTTCCTGCTCAGTGCTACCTCAACTTTCTGTAGCTTCACTGACCCACCTTCTTGTTCTCAACTGCAGACACTAGCAATTAGCACCACCGTGCCCCTTCTAGCCCTGTATCTTAAACATACATCTACAAATCCCTGCAATTATCTCTATCACAAAAACTTCAGTTCTATCTCAATATTCTTTGTCTCATGACAGCAACCAAATGTACCATCACTGCAACTCTCACAGCTCCAAAGACTCGGCTAACTCAATTCCACGATTCTCAGCCATAGCACCTATATGCCATCAGTTCTATTAGAGCATAGCTCGTTTGAACCCACCAAGCGTTGGTATGTCAAGTTTGGTTGTCGTATTTTAGTGAGACAAAACTCATTTAAAGAGTCGCTTGATTGTGTACTAGAGTCAACTTCGTATAGGTTAGCTTGAAAGTATTAGGATATGAGACATTACAATTATTGCGAAGACTTGAAGAAGTAAATAAGCAAGGAGCTACAACGAAAACATCATCCTTCCACTTGAGGTTAGTGATATTTGACTTGAACTGTTTCTCCCTAAACGTATCTTTCAAGTCGTGCATATTGAAAACAAAACTGCGAAGCATGAATGATTATACTCTAGTTAGACATAGTATTAAGGAATACAATACGAGGTTTGTCGCTTAACCATTAAACTTTGTATATAAGACATCGACATAATCGTTTGAATGCTATTGTGATTATGTATGGGTATAAGGTGAAGATTTCATCCTAGGAAACAATGTTTTACATTTGTTTTAAGGAAGTAAGTTCATGAACTTGTTTTGTGAATCGAAAGAGAAATCGCCAGGCATTATTGGTATTGTTATTCATTGCATATCTTTTGAACTACCAATATGTGTGATTAGTATAACCGTTCATGACTTGTTTATGTTGTTGGTAAAATTATTCACAAAGACCCGACTTTCGTATTGGTATGACTTTTATTAGTGAAACCGATCTTAAATAATCACCTGAGATGGTGTGATCGATTTTGTGTTATTGGTATGACCGACTCTGGGTAAAGGGGAACCGATCCTAGTAAGAGGTGCAACCTATCACAAAGGGGAATCGATCCTTGTATGAGGTGCACCAAGTTTTTAGTAGAAAGGAGAACCGATCCTATGGACATGTGCAACACGTTTTTAGGCAAAGGGGAACCGATCCTATGGACATGTGCAACAAGTACAAGTTAGATACCATATATATGTGGGGAACCGATCCTAGTACCTAGTCAACCGAATTTTGGTAACTAGCGTGACTATGCAAAGTACTCACATGGAGGTAGAACCGAAACTTCTTTTGGTAGAATTGTGAAACCATGTTTGGTGATTGAGTGTTCTTGATCAATCACATGGTTCTTGAAAGTCAGATGAACCAATTCTAAACTTGTTTGGATGTGTGGAAAATCGGTTTCAAGATTGTAAGTATGAAAGCGTACTTACAAAGTAAGGATGTCGACATACTTTGAACATGTGCAGTAACGCTAATATTTAATTGTTCAAAGTTATTCCTTAATAGCTAAAGGAAGAAAATCCCGGATCGAATAAAATAAATTGAGAATCTTTTATTTAAGGCTTTTAATTTTATTTTATGAAAATGAAAATTAGTAATGTGCATTTACTAGTTGGAGATTTTCCAAGAGATTTTCGGTCAATATTTGGACAAAACATTTCCAGGAATTATGGAAACCGAATCTGGAATATATTACATATCTTGAGAATATTTTCGGTTTTGGAAATTCCTTGGTTTCCAAACTTCCTTGGTCTATAAATATGAAAGTTTTCATTTCGAGTAAACTAATCCTCAGAGACAGCAAAACTATCTCAGTTGTGCTGCTACTGGTGAAGCCGCCTATTCAGAAAGGAGATTAACCTAATTAGGCGAAATCTCTTACGGTCGCTCAGTTTAAAGACTTCTTTGGGATTGAGAAGCTCTATTAGTACCGTTGGTGGGAAACTAGATAATTGCGGTTTATCTTTTGTTTTCGATTGATTTGATTGACTAACGGTGGTTGAACTTTGATTGCCCCTAGTTTGTTTATGCTTGCGAATCTTCTCTTCTGATATAAGATTCACTCAAACTAGATCGAAGTTTCGACGGGGATCTTTAGACTGTTTGTAGATCTAAAGACGTCTTGTGATAATCCATTGTTAACAGACTCCGTTCTGTGCGTGATTGATCACAAGAGATTCAAGTTGATTGTGTGTAGGCGTTTATTGAAGATCTAAGAAGATTTGAAGGCAAAAAAGACTTTGAAGATTTCTGATTTGGGTTCATAATCTTTAGTGTGCACAATACTTGTTTCGGTAAAAGAGGATCCAACTATAATCAATTTATCCTCGTGATAGATTAAATTGATTAGTTATGTAGATCGGCATCAATACAATTCTTTGTGATTTGCAAAATCTTAACAATTACTTTGATAGTTGATAATAAGATAGATCTAAGAACCTGACAAAGGAGTTTATTGAGATAAAAAGAAGATCCTTTTGTCGAACTCATATCACTTGGTTGAAAAGAGTTGATACCAAACAGATTTGTTGTTCCTTTACTGTTTGGAATACGAACCAAAGGAATTGTTCCGAGTACGTGACTTATTACAGGTCGGAGGCGTGGGAATACAGACGGAACTAGGTGAACTATAGGTTTATTTGCTTGGTCTCAACTATACGAAGTTGGTTTTATTTTGTATAGCGGCTTAATCATGAGAGTATTCAATTCTGGACAAAGTTTCGGGGTTTTTCTGCATTTGCGGTTTCCTCGTTAACAAAATCTTACTGTGTCATTTACTTTTATTTTCCGCAATTATAATTGTTGATATTATATAATCCTATTGTGTTTGGTTAAGTCCGAACCTTTTATCAAGCAAACATACTTCGTTATTGTATTGTCCCGATTTCGTATCCATAGACGATCACACGAAGTGTGAACCGATTTGTTGTATTCTCTCGACTCAGTCCATAGACAATCACTTTCGGAGAAAGGACTTATAGGTGGAAAAGTTTTAGTTTGTGGTATATTTGGTTACCCTCGTCTTTTCAATTGGTATCAGAGTAGGAAAACGCGAAAATATCTAACAATCGGTGTTTGGTGCAATCCAACCTATAAGAAATGAATCTAATAAGTGATTCAGTTAACGTGAACTAAGATGAAATATCAGCATCTCAAAATGATGTCTTCTATGAATCTACTGAACAGCCTGATCCTTATAATATAGATTTCTATGATTGACAAACATGCCTTGAAAAGCAACTTGATGAGATTTCTGAAGATGGTGACTCAAAAATTGATCAAGATGTTGAAGATGATCTATCTGACCTCACTACTAGGAGTTGTCTCCAAAAAAAGACTGTCTTCCTCAGATGTGATTGGACTTCTTACTCCCATCCGCAGAGAGAACAGAAAACTAAGGAAAGTATTTTCTGGGTTCTTCTATGGATATCAGAAATCTATATATCTACTCAAAGACTACAAAGAAAGTCTTCACTCAAAAACCCTTGAGTTTGAGAACCTCAACAGGAAACATTACTTGTTGAATAAGAAACTTGTTGAGACAGAAGCTATGATTAATTCTCAACAATCAACGAGTAATGAACATCATGAGTTTGATTCCTTAAAAAAAATCATCTTGAGGATCAACTAGCTAAAGCCCTTGAAAAAATCAAGGTGTTAGAAGAAGAAGCTGAAAGGCTGAGAAGACTCAATGATAGCACACAATTCATCTTCCATGTTAGATGCATGTAGAAGTCATGGTGACAAACGTGGATTAGGATATGATGGGACTGATACCTCGTCAATCAACAAAGTAGTAAAATTCGTAAAGGCTGTTTGCTCGTCCACTCTAGAAGATCCACCTAAACAAGCATGCACACATGATTCGCCCAAGTGCTCAAGTGAGATTTCGACAGAAAAGATCTCTGAATGCAAATATAGGAAGATTCCAAATAAGAAGCGGTATCATGACCGAAAGTCTCATAAAGGTAAATCGAAAAACTATACATCTTTCAATAAGCATTGTTTTTATTGTAGAGATAAAGGTCATATGCAAAGGGAGTGTAATATTCGAAAGATGCAGAATGCTCTATCTTTTGTCTCAAAATAGTTGAATAGTTTCACTTCGAAAAACCTCTCAGATGTTCATTCTCCTGTGAGACAAACGAATTATCATAAAAATTCAAAATCATATCCTAAAAGAAACATTTCTAAAAGGATAAATAATAGAAAAGTTAATACTTTTATCAATGGGGATATGAGATCTGATGTTTCAAGATGGAAAGATACAATGTCACTAGAAATTAAGAACCTTCATTCAAATTCCACCTACAAGTGGATACCAAAATCTGAGAAGGTTTCCAAAAGGAAGTCATCTAAAACAAACTCTAATAAAAACAATCCGGTTGTAATCTTAGACAAAGATGACTATGAATGTCTATTGCTTAGGCTCAAAAAGGATCTAGAGATATCCAGTGATATCAGTGTGAATGCATCTTTCGATGATTTGCTACAATGTAGAAAACAAAAGGGGATTTAACCTTAACTCTATGACTTCTCAAAAACTTACAATAGCCTCTTTGCATGTTTAGGCTAGGTTTTGGTTTCGATTTTTGTGTAGAAAAGCTTTCCTATTTGAGCTGTTGCCTTTAAAAAAAAAAAAAAAACCAGGGACTATAAATTGGTCTAGTTATGCTCTCGCAATATCACAAGCTTGTGATACAATGCTTTCCTCTTATAAATATATTGAGGAAGACTTAACTGATGAACAGAGAACCAATCTCATTATGACTGTTCAGCATCGAGACTGGATCAAAGAAAGAATTGTTCAAACAAGAGGTGTTCTTGCCGAACTCCAGGTTCTAGTTGAAGAACTGGAGAAACAGGGAGTGGTTGCAGATAAGTATCTTGAGACATGCTTTAAAAGTTTGAACACTAAAGAAACCTCAGTGAACAACAAGAGCACCACTAGAGATTAAGTTATATGTTGTAATACTTAATCCAGGAAAAATAGACTTCAGTTTTTGATTTCATTCAATAATTGTAAAGTCTATTTGGAATAATGAAAAGGTGAGGGTACCCAAATATACCTCAAGCTAAAAAATTTCCTACCTATAAGTCCTTTCTCCGAAAGTGATTGTCTATGGACTGAGTCGAGACAATACAACTAATCGGTTCACACTTCGTGTGATCGTCTATGGATATGAGATCGAGAAAATACAACAACGAAGTATGTTTACTTGATGCAAAGGTTCGGACTTAACCAAACACAATAGGATTGCTTATCAAGTAAATAGGAATTAATGTTTGTGTAATTTACTTTAATTATAATAAAACAATTATAATGCGGAAATATAAAGTAAATGACACAGCAAGATTTTGTTAACGAGGAAACCGCAAATGCAGAAAAACCCCGGGACCTTGTCCAGAATTGAATACTCTCAGGATTAAGCCTCTACACAAAATTACACCAACTTCGTATAGTTGAGACCAAGAAACTAAACCTATAGTTCACCTAGTTCCGTCTGTATTCCCACGCCTTCAACTTATAAATAAGTCACGTACTTGGATCAATTCCCTTGGTTTGTATTCCAAACATTAAAGGAACAACAAATCTGTTTGGTATCAACTCTCCTCAACCAAGTGATATGAGTTGGACAAAGGCTCTTCTGTTTATCTTAACATAAACTCTTTCGTCAGGTCCTTAGATCTATCTTATGTTCAATTACCGAAGTAATCGTTTAAGATTAAGCCAACAACACTCTTAATCCAAAGAATTGTGTTGATGCAGATCTACTCAATTAATCAATCCAATCTACCACAAGGATAAACCGATTATTAATTGGATCCTATTTTATCGAAACAAGTATTGTGCACACCAAAGATTATGAACTCACAAATCAGAAATCTTCAATATCTTCTTCGTCTTCAAATCTTCTCAGATCTTCAATATAAGCCTGCACACAATCACTTGAATCTCTTGTGATCAATCACGCACGGAACGGAGTCTGTTAACAATGGATTATCACAAGATCGTCTTTAGAACTAACAACAGTCTAAATATCCCTGTCAAAACTCTGAACTAGTTTGAGTGAATCTTATATCAGAAGAGAAGATTCTCAAGCATAAAAAAACTAGGTGCAATCAGATTTCAACCACCGTTAGTCAATCAAATCTATGAAAACAAAAGATAAACCGCAATTATATAGTTTCCCACCAACGGTACACGCTAGAGCTTCTCAATCCCAAAGAAGACTTTAAACTGAGTGGCCATAAGAGATTTCGCCTAATTAGGTTACTCTCCTCTCCGAATAGGTGGCTACACCAGTAACAACAACAAAAGAGGAAGTATGTTGTTACGAAGGATTAGTTTGCTAGAAAGGCAAACTTCAAGTATTTATAGACCAGAAAGTTTGGACACCAAGGAATTTCCAAAACCGAAAATATTCTCAAGATATTCATTAAAACACAAATTCGGTTTCCATAATTCCTGGAAATGCTCTGTCCAAAAATAGTGATCGAAATCTCTCGGAAAATCTAATTAGTAAATGCACATTAATAATTCATGTATTTCCCTACAAAATGAAATTAATAACCTTAATTAAAAGATTCTTAACTTACTTATGTTTCGATCCTGGGATTTTCTTCCTTTATCTTAAGGAATAACTTTGAACAATTAAAGAAATAAACATTCACAACACGTGTTCAAAGTATGTCGACATCCTTACTTTGTAAGTTCTCTTTCACACTTACAACCTTGAAACCGATTTGCCACACTTCCAAACAAGTTTAGAATTGGTTCATCTGACTTTCAAGAACTATGTGATTGATCTAACAAACATTCAATCACAATCATGGGTTTAACGGTTCTACCAAAACAAGTTTCGGTTCTACCTCCATGTGAGTACTGTGCATAGTCTCACTAGCTTTCCAAAATTTGGTTGGCTAGGTACTAGGATCAGTTACCCACATATATATGGTATCTAACTTATATGTGTTGCACATGTCCATAGGATCGGTTCCATTTTTCCTAAAAACGTGTTGCACATGTTCATAGGATCGGTTCCCCTTTCTGCTATAAACTTTGCTGCATCCCATACAAGGATCGGTTCCCCTTTGTGATGTGCTGCGCCTCTTACTAGGATCGGTTCCCCTTTCCCAAATTTGGTCAGACAAAACACAAACCCGATCATACCATCTCAGGTGATTACTTAAGATCGGTTTCACTAACAAAAGTCATACCAATACATAAGTCAGGCCTTTGTGAATAGTTCTACCAAGAACACAAACAAGTTGTGAGCGGTTATACTCAATCACACATATTGGTTGTTCATAAGATAAGCAATGAATAAAAAAACCAATAACACCTGGCAATTTCCTTTTCGGTTCACAAACAAGTTTATGAACTTACTTCCTTAGAACACATGTAAAACATTGTTCCCTAGGATGAAATCCTCACCTCAAACCATACATAATCACAATAGCATTCAAATGATTATGGCGATGTCTTATCTATAAAGTTTAATGGTTAAGCAATAAACCTCGTATTGTATTCCTTAATACCATGTCTATCTAGAGTTCAAATATGCTTCGCAGTTTTGTTTTCAATATGCAGGACTTGAAAGATACGTTAGGGAATGAAACAGTTCAAGTCAAATATAACTAACCTCAAGTGGAAGGATGATTGTTGTTGTTGTAGCTCCTTGCTTCTTCATATCATCAAGACTTAACAATACTTGTAATGTATCATATCCTAATACTTTCAAGCTAACCTATATTAAGTTGACTCTAGTACATAATCAAGCGACTCTTAACATGAGTTTTGATTCACTAAAATATGACAACCAAACTTGACATACCAACGCTTGGTGGGTTCAACCGAGCTATGCTCTAATAAATAAAACTATCTTTTTATGAATAAAATTATTTGATTTATAATTTTTCTTGTGATAGTTTTTGATTTACATATCCTGTGCTGGAATGCTTTATCTTATTGCTATGTATGATTATGGGATGTTTGATTTTGGTTTTCTTACCTTGATATTCGATCTCATAATGATGTGAACCCTTATGGTTTGGGTGACTTTTTGGTTTAGCATGATTAAGTTCTAGCCCATGTTGGTAGGCTTTATCAAAGGATCATGAGGTGTTCTGATAGAAACAATATGTGAAGAAGTCATAATATGTTTAATCATTTGGTTTAGCATAAAAGCATATGTGTTTCGGGGTTTTCAACTTTTACTTGCAATAGTAAAACCGATTTTCAACCTTTCTCTGGAAGAAGATGCAAACATATTGGAGAAGTGGATGTGAAATTTGAGGTAATGAGTTTGTTAGTTAATCGTTTTCCTGTGTAAGAAAAGCCTGATTTTATTGCGTATATTTATTGCTTTTGCTTAACAAAATTTCGGTATAATTGATGTTTTATTCTATTATTTGTGTATGGATGTGTGTGTGATTCAATTGTTTCCGGTTTAGAAATACTATTGTTATATTGCTTTATTTTTTGGTATCAATTGTTTAGGCTTACAAAATTTCGGTGCAATTGCGGTGCTTTAATGTCAATGTTGTTTCAATAGCTTCCGGTTGAGGTAAAAAATTATGCAAGTTGATTTATTTGGTTTGTATGAATTGTTTATTGCTTAACGAAAGAAAAGGTTTACGGGATGAATTGTTTAGTCCAATTCGATTCCGGATAAGAGAAACTAAGTTAATTCTGATCTTAGTTAGACTTATCAAAGTAGAGGTTTTGGTTATTCAAGTCTAATCGAATGCCTTACACAAGGAATACTAGTTAACCAATCTAGTACTTGTCTTGTTTTAAATTGAAAGGTGTAAGTTATATGGATAAATAAAACCTTATGAGAAAAATAGAATTATCTTTATTTTGGTCTTATCGAACAAGCGATTGTATATGTACAATCGGTTTAGCAAAGGAAATAAGGTGCTTAGTTGATTTTTTTTTTTGCTAAACTATTAAGGAAAATTGTTTCGGGAAATTGTTTCTTTGGTAACATATCAAAATAAAATTACTTTGTAGTTTCGGTTTTGATATTGGTTAAAAAAAATGGTGTGTGGAACCCTCGTGCTTAACTCTATAGGTTGCAAGTCTTTTGAGATTTGTAAGATCCTTTCGGTTTGTCCTTTATTTTTTCGTTTCTTTGTCATTTTGTGACAAAAGGGGGAGAAATATATGGAGTAAACAAGTGATACTGGTATTGATTTGTATTGATTGGTATCACTAAGGGAAAAGACATTGGTGCTTAAACGTTTATCTAACGAAAGAGTGAAAGCATAGATTAAGGGGAGAGTATCATATCATATGAAACTTGTTGTTAGAGCATTGCTCGGTCGAAATCGCATGCGTTTCTATCTCAAGCATGTTTGTCAATATTAGTGATCAAAACTATAAGTCTTGATTTCTAGTCTATTATAGCTAAGTCTCGGACTAGGATAGAAAGTGTAGTTGAGCTCAAGGACTTCATGGCGATTCATCATACAAGTAGAAGAACTACTCAAGGAACTGGTGAGACTTCTCGACAAAAAGTTATGTGAAGACTTGAACTTATCTATCACTCAAAAGTCTATCTACTTTATCTCCTACTCTTTGAGACAAGAAGTCGCATGCTATATATATAGACTTTGATTATACACATTTGGTATTTCGAGCCGAGTATACCTCGCCTATCTATATCTCGAAATACGAGTTGGTAAGATTTTCGCTTTAACCAAGTTTATCTTTACCATGTGACGAAAGTCATGATATGTTTCAATCATCTTGAAAATTGCTTTGACGAGAAATGGTGTAACAACTATATAACATCCTCTAAAAATGTTTCAATGATTGAAATGAGAGTTTAGATTACATAACCAATGGTGGACATAAGCATTGTTGTGGAAACACATTTATGTATAAGTCCTATTCCTTGAACCAAAGTTTGCGAACTTTGTTGATCAAGAGAACCGGAAGAATGGCGTGATCCAAGTCCGCGAACTCAGTCCGCGAACTGTCGAAGTTCTCAAACCCGAGAATTTTTGTTGGAGTTGACAAACTATTTGCGTGAAACTAAGTCCGCAAACTGGCAAAGTTCTCATACCCGAGAATTTCTGCTGGAGTTTGTAAACTCTGCCCGGTAACTTAAGTCCGCGAACCTAGTCTGCGAACTTGAGAAGGTTATATATCTGAAGATGATTTCTGAACTTAAACTTAAAAAGACTAAGGAATGCAGTTTGCAAATCGTGGCTATAAAGGTTCATGAACCAATTCAAGTGAATCAAATCATCTTTGCTTCAATTATGACTTGCGTATTACATGAGATTTCCTTGCAATTGAACAACTCTCTAACTAGTTCATTTGAAATCATTTGAACTAGTTATGGTGAAGAAGAACATGGTTGATATGAAATGCTCATATAGCTAACCATTTGGTTAACTATTGTTGAACCAACAAGTGCATATGTTTGGGTACGGTTAACAAACCTAGAAGCGTGCATTGTCAAGTGTGTGTAACAAGCTAAGTTTTCGATCTAACGGTTGAGAAATATTAGCTTGAATCTAAATCAGGTTTTCATCTAACGGTAGATATTGATTGCTTTGTTACCAAGGTAACTTAATTGCAAACCCTTATTTGCAAGACTATATAAGGAGAACTCTAGTATCTGTGCAAAACTAATCCCCACACCTCACGTGTGATACTAGTTTGCATACTAGAGTCGGTTCTCCTTTAACCTTTGGTTTTATTCTTCTAAAACCAGGTTAACGACTTAAAGACTTCATTGGGATTGTGAAGCCAAACCGATACTACTTTTATCGTAGTTGTGTGATCTGATCTTGCATCTTCTATCGTAGGAGTACAATCATATTGATTGGCTTGAGATTGATATCTCCAATAGGCAAGATATAAAAAGTAATCACAAACATATTCGTCTCATTGTTTGTGATTCCGCAACATCTTGTTTCGCTACCATACGATTAAGATTGTTGTGAGGTGATTGATAACTCTAGGCTGTTATTCGGGAATATAAGACCGGATTATCAATTGGTTCCTATTCACCTTGATTATTATCAAAAGACGGAAAAAAACCTTTTAGGGTTTATCTGTGGGAGACATATTGATCCTTTGATAGACTTGTCTATGTGAGACAGATTTGTTTATTGTCAAGTCTTTGTATGTGGGTCATAACAACTCTTAGTTTTGGGTGAGATCAACTAAGGAAATCAAGTGCGCGGTATCCTGTTGGGATCAGAGGCGTAGGGAGTACAACTGTACCTTGGATCAGTGAGAGACTGATTGGGGTTAAAATACAGTCCATTCCGAAGTTAGCTTGGAGTAGGCTAGTGTCTGTAGTGTCTTAATACAGTGTGTGTTCAATCTGGACTAGGTCCCGGGGCTTTTCTGCATTTGGGGTTTCCTCGTTAACAAAATTTCTGGTGTCTGTGTTATTTCAATTTCCGCATTATATTGTTTTATCTTTATAATTGAAATAATACAGGTTGTGCGTTTATATCATCAATTAAAATAATCCAACCTTTGGTTGTTGATTGTCATTGATTGATCCTTGGATATTGGTCTTTGGTACCATCCAAGTTATTCCTTGTATTTGATTAAAGAGTCGCTGATTTCTATTAGATCGAGTAAATCAAAACAAGAGATATATATTAACTCCTTGAGATACTTTTACCTAGATTGAGTCTGACTGTCTAGTTGATTCTCTAGAAAGTATTCCGGAGATAGTCCATACAGATTGCTAAGCGAAATATTGGGTGGTGTTGTTAGACCACCGCTTTTTCAATTGGTATCAGAGCAGGCAAACACGTTTAAGACCTTACAAGTCTGTATTTGTAGCGATATGACTCTATGGAAAAGAGTACTATCTCTGATAAACGCTTTACCAGAAATAAAAGTTCTATCTCGTCTAACTCTATTAAAGAGAAGGGTTCAACAATCTCGAATATAGATGAACCTTCTGTACTGACGAGACAGACTAACACTGACATGTGTACTTCCGATTACCCTTCAAATGTGAGCCTCTCCATTAATGAACGGATTCAGCTGAAGAGAGTGAATTGATTCTAAATCTTGTTAGAATTCAAGATGATAGATTCAATTGGTTGAAGCACCATGTCAATGTTCTACTTGGTGTAATAAGAGATTGCAAACTCAAAGGTAATACTGAAGTTCATTCTTCGTGTACGTCTCTTGAAGCTAGCCTTAGAAGAGATGCCTTGGAAATTTAACATCGCTTGAGTAAGCTCTCTAGTCAAGGATGCTCAAAGCAATTTAATATGCCAAGTACTTCTGAAACAACTAAAGATGGTTCATGCTCAGAAGTAAAAACGGAAGCCCCTTCTAGTAAAACGGATGTGCCTGAAGTCACCATCACTCAAGGATGTTGCACATCAAATGGAGGGAAGAAATTTTCTAACGATGATATTAAGACTGTACTATCTAATCATTCTGATGATCAGAAAGTATGTCTTGTCTGTGAGACAAAGAATTCTGTTAAAAGAAAGGGAACCTCTAGGTTAAAGAAAAACTTCTTGGCTCAACTTCAACACACCTTAGATTTAATTCTTAAAGGTGTAACTGACATTCGTATGACTAAACCAATTAGTTTTCGTACCTACCCTGTGTATGTTACCAGGAAAGTAAGTTCAATGAGTTCCTCGAACACTCAAGAACAAAACAGACGTCTTAATAAACATCGTCTAAAGGAAGATCGTGTCGTGGTATCTGGAAATAACGCTACTTCTGTTGAGAAAGGAAGTTCAGAAGAAAGAAGAAAATTGATGAAATGAGAGATGATCTGAAAAAGATAATTGAAGGGTATAAAGAATTCGTCAACAGGTTGTCTTCCTCCCCAAACCAAAATTCATCTGGTAAGAACTCAAACTATGTCTCGTAGTTTGATGACAGTAATTTTTATGATAATTTCTCACATAAAAAGGAGTCCCTCTCTAGATTCAGGAGGAAAAAGAGACTTGACCATAAACACAAATCTCTTGATGAGCGTGTAGCTCATACTTGTGCTAATTAATCACAAGGTATAAATAGCTTACTCATAAAAATTATCTTGAGTAAGATGTGTTAATAATTAGGTATACTTTTGGTTTTTTGTGCGTCTGTTAAGTTGAGCTATTTTCTTATCGTACATAGCTAAACTTTTGATTGCAGACCTGTTTTACTCAAAAGTATTGGTTTTGCTCTAAAATGTTGTTTCCCTTTGTTAGGAAGTTTTTTTATGGTCCTTTCCACAACTACTCTGAATTGCTTCCTTAATTGAGTTTACTGAGTTTTAATCTCGGTTGTAGCAAAAGTTTTGTTTGTGGGCCTTACTTTTCTGGGTAATGTTGCGCTCGAATGGGTATCCATGTTCTGGCATGAGTCAACTGTTTAAACCCTAAATCCCCCCCCTCAGGAAACCCTTAAATACTTACCTATTGAGTTACAAAAATTCACGTACGCATACTCTAGGTTGGCTTCTGGGTTATCAAGAATGTCTTCTTCTTCATCTTGCTATGGAGATTTTGCAAGAGGATTCCTTGACAAAGGTTTTGTTGTTGAGTCCAAGAAGAAAAGAACCCTGGTAGATGAAGATCATCCTAATGCTTCATGTTATTTTTCCTATGTTCATGAGGATGCTGAAAATGATGATATGATTTCTGCTGAAGTTGTTCATGACTTTCTTAAGTACTTTGGGGAAGCAAAACAAGAGCTCATTGTGACTCTGAAAAATCTTGATGCATTGAAAACTGAGTTGGAAAAGGTTACTGTTGACGTTTGTCTCATAAAGTCTTACATCAATGATATTCGCAAAGAGAATCACCTCTCCGATGTTGCAATGAATGTTGTTGATCACAACCTCAAGGACCCTTTGTCTCGTGAGGATTCTGAACCGTCCATATGATCTTAGTTCGTGTTCGGGATAGCACTGGAGTCTGATTTTCTTTAGATTGTTTTATTTTTGTTGCCTAGTATGTCTTCTTTTTGATTTAGTTGGAAGAATAACTAGTGCTTTGAATAGCAATGATTGTGACTACACATAGCTATTATTTTTCATCTTCTTGTTCTTTTTTAGGTTTATTGATTTAAATTCTAAAAAAATTTTGGAGGATGATGTTTTTGCACTAATAATCTTTATGATTTGTTATATTGCAATTTGTTATAGGATATTGGTGTTTACGTCCGTGAACTATGTTTGTCCCATACTTTTGTCAAAAGTAAAGTCGTTCGTGATCGGTATTCACGTATTGACAAATACAAAAGTTAAGCCTATATTGTCAATTCTTTGATGGAAAATAGGTTAAAATCTTTTGTTTTCAAGGATTATGTCTATTAATATCGTTATGCAAATAGTGATAGAAAATAGAATGAATCCTTGTGTATTCCGCAGTATTGATCATCCCTGATCCATATTTTATGTATTGGTGTGAGGCTCTGTAATGTATCGTATGTTGAGCACTATACAACCAAGCTGATTTTTTATCTTAGTTGGTGTTCCGTGAGATATGTTATGTCGAGCATATTGAACTAAATTAATCATCTTGTTTGGTTATTTAGTTATTGCTCCGTAAGTTTTCTTATGTCGAGCAAAACAAATGACAATTAAATTAATTACTTTTGTGATTAGTTTGGTTGTGTATTCCAATTAGATTAATTATGGGTTCTCTTGTAATTAATATAGTTGAGTATTTTCGTGTCTCCATAAGTTCTCTTATGTTGAGCATAATCAATTGAATTGATCACTTTTTGTGTTTAATTTGATTGCGTATTCCGATTAAATTAATCATGGGTTTACTTGTGATTAATTTGATTGAGTTTTTGGATATAGGAAATCATTCTCATGATTTTTGTGTCCAATAAAAATCCTTATTTTCTTTCGAAATTAAGGTCGCTCTTGTTGTTCCAACGGGAATGACATCAAGTGGGGGAGAGTTCTTTTGAACTTGTGCTTAATGGTCATGTCTTGAGGGGTGTGCGGCTGTGGAATTTTAGAGAGGTTATTTTGTATCTTTAAAATCCTTGATGAATGCATTTAGCTTCGGCTTTATGATTGCATCTAAATTAGTTGGTATGTATTTTTTTCCATTTGTCATGAAATGTCTCTCTCGGAAATTTTATTATGATCCCATTCTTGTACCTTTGCCAATTTTATTGACAAAAAGGGGGAGAATTAATATGTAGTTCACACTACAAATACATATGGTTTTGGGATCATTGTGTAAGGGGGAGTGGTTTCTATGTGAGATGGAGTATTGACTAAGGGGGGTGATACATATCACCATAATATTATTGTTGAAGTTATGATACAATTGAACTTTGACGCTGTGTAATAATACTATGACGTTGTATAACAATGATCGAGAACTATGTTTTCTCATTGTTATAGCTACGGATCTTCAACAACGGTGATGCTAAACTTACAACCTTTGGGATCATTGGAGTACTTGGAAGTGACGAAGATTTCGAGGAATGTTGAAGATTAGACATGTGGAATATGATCTACTAAAGTTTTTTTCTTTTTTGTATTCCATATGTATTGATAGTTTTGTCACTAAAATTGACAAAGAGGGAGATTGTTAGAGCATTGCTCGGTCGAACTCGCATGCGTTGCTATCTCAAGCATGTTTGTCAATGTTAGTGATCAAAACTATAAGTCTTGATTTCTAGTCTATTATAGATAAGTCTCGGACTAGGATAGAAAGTGTAGTTGAGCTCAAGGACTTCATGGAGATTCATCATACAAGTAGAAGAACTACTCAAGGAACCGGTGGACTTCTCGACAAAAAGGTATGTGAAGACTTGAACTTATTTATCACTCAAAATTCTATCTACTCTATCTCCTACTCTTTGAGACAAGAAGTCGCATGATATATATATAGACTTTGATTATACACATTTGGTATTTCGAGCCGAGTGTACCTCGCCTATCTATATCTCGAAATATGAGTTGGTAAGCTTTTCGTTTTAACCAAATTTATCTTTACCATGTGACGAAAGTCATGATATGTTTCAATCATCTTGAAAATTGCTTTGACGAGAAATGGTGTAACAACTATATAACATCCTCTAAGAATGTTTCAATGATTGAAATGAGAGTTTAGATTACATAACCAATGGTAGATTTAAGCATTGTTGTGAAAACACATTTATGTATAAGTCATATTCCTTGAACCAAAGTTTGCGAACTTAGTTGATCAAGAGAACCAGAAAGAATGGCGTGAGCCAAGTCCGCGAACTCAGTCCGTGAACTGCCGAAGTTCTCAAACCCGAGAATTTCTGCTGGAGTTGACAAACTATTTGCGTGAAACTAAGTCCGCGAACTCAGTCCGTGAACCCAGTCCGCGAACTGGCGAAGTTCTCATACCCGAGAATTTCTGCTGGAGTTTGTAAACTCTGCCCGGTAACTTAAGTCCGCGAACCTAGTCTGCGAACTTGAGAAGGTTATATATTTGAAGATGATTTCTGAACTTAAACTTAAAAAGACTAAGGAATGCAGTTTGCAAACCGTGGCTATAAAAGTTCATGAACCGATTCAAGTGAATCAAGTCATCTTTGCTTTAATTGTGACTTGTGTAGTACATGAGATTTTATTGCAATTGAACAACTCTCTAACTAATTCATTTGAAATCATTTGAACTAGTTATGGTGAAGAAGAACATGGTTGATCTGAAATGCTCATATGGCTAACCATTTGGTTAACTATTGTTGAACCAACAAGTGCATACGTTTGGGTACGGTTAACAAACCTAGAAGCGTGTATTGTCAAGTGTGTGTAACAAGCTAAGTTTTCGATCTAACAGTTAAGAAATATTAACTTGAATCTAAATCAGGTTTTCATTTAACGGTGGATATTGATTGCTTTGTTACCAAGGTAACTTAATTTCAAACCCTGATTTGAAAGACTATATAAGGGGAACTCTAGTATCTGTGCAAAAGTAATCCCCACACCTCGCGTGTGATACTAGTTTGCATACTAGAGTCGGTTCTCCTTTAACCTTTGTTTTTCTTCTTCTAAAACCAGGTTAACGACTTAAAGACTTCATTGGGATTGTGAAGCCAGACCGATACTACTTTTACCGTAGTTGTGTGATCTGATCTTGCATCTTCTATCGTACGAGTACAATCAGATTGATTGGATTGAGATTGATATCTCCGATAGGCAAGATATAGAAAGTAATCACAAACATCTTCATCTCATTGTTTGTGATTCCGCAACATCTTGTTTCGCTACCATACGATTAAGATTGTTGTGAGGTGATTGATAACTCTAGGTTGTTCTTCGGGAATATAAGACCTAATTATCAATTGGTTCCTGTTCACCTTGATTATTATCAAAAGACGGAACAAAACCTTTTAGGGTTTATCTGTGGGAGATAGAGTGATCCTTTGATAGACTTGTCTATATGAGACAGATTTGTTTATTGTCAAGTCTTCGACTTTGGGTCGTAACAACTCTTAGTTGGGTGAGATCAGCTAAGGGAATTAAGTGCGCAGTATCCTGCTGGGATCAGAGGCGTAGGGAGTACAACTGTACCTTGGATCAATGGGAGACTGATTGGGGTTCAACTACAGTCCAGTCCGAAGTTAACTTGGAGTAGGCTAGTGTCTGTAGCGGCTTAATACAGTGTCTGTTCAATCTGGACTAGGTCCCGAGATTTTTCTGCATTTGTGGTTTCCTTGTTAACAAAATTTCGGGTGTCTGTGTTATTTCAATTTCCACATTATATTGTTTTATCTTTATAATTGAAATAATACAGGTTGTTCGTTTAGATCATAAATTAGAATAATCCAACCTTTGGTTGTTGATTGTCATTGATTGATCCTTGGATATTGGTCTTTGGTTCCATCTAAGTTATTCCTTGTGTTAGATTAAAGACTCGCTGATTTCTATTAGCTCGAGTAAATCAAAACAAGAGAGAGATATTAACTCCTTGAGATAATTTTACCTAGATTGATTCTGACTGTCTTGTTGATTCTCAAGAAAGTATTCCGGAGATAGTCTATACAGATTTATAAGCGAAATATTAGGTGGTGTTGTTAGACCCCCTCTTTTTCACTTGTAGTTATATGGACTACAAAGGGAATAACAAAGACGTCCGGATTGAAAAATCTTACCTTTAGGGAGAGTATTAGCTTTGTTAGGATAATGTCAACAGCTGCATTTATGGATTTAATGTATACAGGTTATTGTGTTGTTGAATTCGGGAATCAAGCGCATGTGTAATGAATTTTTGTAATTTGTTTATGCATATGATGTAAGAGTTTTATCACTAAAATTGACAAAGGGGGAGATTGTTAGAGCATAGCTCGGTTGAACCCACCAAGCATTGGTATGTCAAGTTTGGTTGTCATATTTTAGTGATCCAAAACTCATTTAAAGAGTTGCTTGATTATGTACTAGAGTCAACTTCGTGTAGGTTAGCTTGAAAGTATTAGGATATGAGACATTACAAGTATTGCGAAGACTTGAAGAAGTGAATAAGCAAGGAGCTACACCGACAACATCATCCTTCCACTTGATGTTAGTGATATTTGACTTGAACTGTTTCATTCCCTAAACGTATCTTTCAAGTCGTGCATATTGAAAACAAAACTGCGAAGCATGAATGATTACACTCTAATTAGACATAGTATTAAGGAATACAATACGAAGTTTATTGCTTAACCATTAAACTTCGTATATAAGACATCGACATAATCGTTTGAATGCTACTGTGATTATGTATGGGTATAAGGTGAAGATTTCATCCTAGGAAACATTGTTTTACATTTGTTTTAAGGAAGTAAATTCATGAACTTGTTTTGTGAATCAAAAGAGAAATCGCCAAGCATTATTGGTATTGTTATTCATTGCATATCTTTTGAACTACCAATATGTGTGATTAGTATAACCGCTCATGACTTGTTTATGTTTTTGGTAAAACTATTCACAAAGGCCTGACTTTTGTATTGGTATGACTTTTATTTGTGAAACCGATCTTAAGTAATCACCTGAGATGGTATGATCTATTTTGTGTTATTGGTATGACCGACTCTGGGTAAAGGGGAACCGATCCTAGTAAGAGGTGCAACCTATCACAAAGGGGAATCGATCCTTGTATGAGGTGCAACAAGTTTTTAGTAGAAAGGGGAACCGATCCTATGGACATGTGCAACATGTTTTTAGGCAAAGGGGAACCAATCCTATGGACATGTGCAGCAAGTACAATTTAGATACCATATATATGTGGGGAACCGATCCTAGTACCTAGTCAACCGAATTTTGGTAACTAGCGTGATTATGCAAAGTACTCACATGGAGGTAGAACCCAAACTTGTTTTGGTAGAACCGTGGAACCCATGTTTGGTGATTGAGTGTTCTTGATCAATCACATAGTTTTTGAAAGTCAGATGAACCAATTCTAACCTTGTTTGGAAGTGTGGAAAATCGGTTTCAAGATTGTAAATATTAAAGAGGACTTACAAAGTAAGGATGTCGACATACTTTGAACATGTGCAGTAACGCTAATCTTTAATTGTTTAAAGTTATTCCTTAATAGATAAAAGAAGAAAATCCCGGATCGAGTAAAATAAATTGAGAATCTTTTATTTAAGGTTTTTAATTTTATTTTAGGAAAATAAAAATTAGTAATGTGCATTTACTAGTTGGAGATTTTCCAAGAGATTTTCGGTCAATATTTGGACAAAGCACTTCCATGAATTATGGAAACCGAATATGGAATATATTGCATATCTTGAGAATATTTTTGGTTTTGGAAATTCCCTGGTGTCAAACTTCCTTGGTTTATAAATATGAAAGTTTGCATTTCGAGCAAACTAATCCTCAGAGACAGCAAAACTATCTCAGTTGTGCTGCTACTGGTGAAGCCGCCTATTCAGAGAGGAGAGTAACCTAATTAGGCGAAATCTCTTACGGCCGCTCAGTTTAAAGACTTCTTTGGGATTGAGAAGATCTATTAGTACAATTGGTGGGAAACTAGATAATTGCGATTCATCTTTTGTTTTCGATTGATTTTATTGGGTAACGGTGGTTGAACTTTGATTGCACCTAGTTTGTTTATGCTTGAGAATATTTTCTTCTGATATAAGATTCACTCAAACTAGATCGAAGTTTCGACGGGGATCTTTAGACTCTTTATAGATTCAAAGACGTCTTGTGATAATCCATTGTTAACAGTCTCCGTTCTGTGCGTGATTGATCACAAGAGATTCAAGTTGATTGTGTGCAGGTGTTTATTGAAGATCTATGAAGATTTGAAGAAAAAAACTTTGAAGATTTCTGATTTGGGTTCATAATCTTTGGTGTGCACAATACTTGTTTCGGTAAAAGAGGATCCAAATATAATCAGTTTATCCTTGTGATATATTAGATTGATTAGTTGTGTAGATCGGCATCAATACAATTCTCTGTGATTAAAAGTATTGATTTCAAAATCTTAACAATTACTTTGGTAGTTGATAGTAAGATATATCTAAGGACCTGAAAAAGGAGTTTATTGAGATAAACAGAAAATCCTTTTGTCAAACTCACATCACTTGGTTGAAAAGAGTTGATACCAAACATTTTTGTTGTTCCTTTATTGTTTGGAATACGAACCAAAGGAATTGTTCCAAGTACGTGACTTATTACAGGTCGAAGGCGTGGGAATACAGACGGAACTAGGTGAACTATAGGTTTAGTTGCTTGGTCTCAACTATATGAAGTTGGTTTGATTTTGTATAGCGGCTTAATACTGAGAGTATTCAATTCTGTACAAGGTCCCGGGGTTTTTCTACATTTACGGTTTACTTGTTAACAAAATCTTGTTGTGTCATTTATTTTTATTTTCCGCAGTTATAATTGTTGTTATTATAATTTAAAGTAAATTACACAAACGTTAATTCCTATTTACTTGATAAGTAATTCTATTGTGTTTGGTTAAGTCTGAACCCTTTATCAAGTAAACATACTTCGTTGTTGTATTGTCTCGATCTCGTATCCATAGACGATCATACGAAGTGTGAACCGATTTGTTGTATTGTCTCGACTCATTCCATAGAAAATCACTTTCGGAGAAAGGACTTATAGGTGGAAAATTTGTAGTTTGAGGTATATTTGGGTACCCTCATCTTTTAAAGTTCATACCCACATAGCACAAACCCAAGCATCAACTCGAACACATACCTTCACAATCTCTGAATTTTGGTTGTTGTCTTCACGGTAAATCTCAGACCACAAAATTCCTAACTTCTGATTTCAAGGGTTTTAAATCAATGACAACACAAATTCTTTAGATTAAGCACATACCCACGCTTAATCAACCCTGGAACCAATAATTAACATCACCAGATTCTTAAATCGATCGTCTTCAGCAAAACCCTAACTTCTCTTAACTGACATCTCAAATATCCTCATCAGTTTATCTTCTATGAGATCTCCTCCATCATTGATGTCAACAAAAACCAACTGCTTTTAAGAACAGCCATCGTTGATCCATGTTCTTCTTCATTTTCCCAATTCTGATAGAGCTGTCATTGTTATGGAATTCAGGTAGAGTAGGATAGACAGGCTAATGATAAGCTTCTCTTATTTTTAGGTTTGTGTAGGAAAAGAAATTCATATTGGCACCCCGCACGTTAAGATAAGGGCCACCTGGTAGTCTTCTTGTACTTTCAGTTCCCTAGAACTAACAAGCTTCATCAATGCTTTTGTTCATAACTTTCTCATATGACGTCGGAGTGACCTCATTCTTTAACTGTTAGCTTTGTCTTTTTGTTCTCTTCAAGATGATGAGAAGCAATCCTGGATTTGAGCAAGTTCTACTTCCTTTTGCTCCAATGACTCCAAAACACCTAATAAGCTCAAAATAAACATAAGATACATATCTTACAAGAGAAATAACAAAGAAAGCATAAAAAATAGATATGAAATCAAGGTGTTTTAGACACCTATCATCCAACCAGGTACGCGAACATCAGCTCCGGACCTTGGCATGTCAAGCCGTTCGCAAACAGCCATCCCGGACCCAACTCAGGTAGAACCGTTCACATATTAGGTACGCAAACAAGCTTCCCGGACCTTCTCAGGTAAAACCCTTCGCATACTAGGTACGCAAACAAGGTTCCCGGACCTGAATTATACCAATACAGTTCGCATACTACGTATGCATACCGTGTTGTATCCAGACATAGGTAAAGGTTCCAAACTCTCATTTCGAGATATAGATAAGCGAGATAAACTCCGGCTTGAAATATCAAATGTGTATAATGTAAAAGTCTGTATAGCTATACGACTTAGTCTCATTAGAATATAGAATAGAATAAACTTCTGAGTAATAGATAAGTTTTAGTCTCCATATACCTTTTGTTGATGAAGTTCCTCCAAGCTCCTCAGTAGATCTTCGTCTTCAATTGGTGAACACCGTGAAGTCTAAAGCTCAATTACACATTCTATCCTAATACAAGACATAGCTATAAGTAGACTAGAAATCAAGTATATAGTTTTGATCAACTAAACTTGACAAACAAGCTTGCGATAGCAACGCTTGCAATTTTAACCGAGCAGGGCTCTAACAATCTCCCCCTCTGTCAATTTTAGTGACAAAACTATCAATACATAGAGATTACAAAATAAATTAACTTTGTAGCTTCTCATCCATCATGCTTGACTTCCTTGGCTCTTCAACATCATTGTTCAACTCAGCATCATTGTTGTTGAAGATCCGTAGCCATATCAATAAGAAAACAGATGTTCTCAATCATTGTTATACAGTGTCATAGTATTACTATAGATAATCAAAGTCAATTGTATCACAACTTTGAAATAATACTATGGTGATATATATCACTCCCCCTTAGTCAATACTTCATCTTACCATGAAAATCACTCCCCCTTACATAATGATCCGTAAACCATATGTATGTAATTCGAACTACCAAATAATTCTCCCTCTTTTTGTCAATATAAAATGGAAAAGGTACGAAAACTACGGGATCATAATGAAATTTTTAAAAAGATACTTCATGACTAAAAGAGAACATATCAACTTTGTTTCGATGATTTCACATAGTCGAAACTTAGTGTATTCATCAAGGAATTTATAAAGATGCAAGATAACTCCTACAATATTCCACAACCACACTCCCCACAAAGGTTTGACAATTAAGCACAAGTTCAATTAAGAACTTTCCCACATCATATGTCATTCCCGAAAGGAATAACATGAGCGACCTTACTTTTACGAGAAAAGAAGGATTTCTTTGGACGTTAACAAACCACATGAATTTGTATCTAGTAAACTCAAATAAATTAACCACAAGAAGACTTTATTGATTAATTTAATCGGAAACGCTCAACGTAAGAAAACTTACGGAGCCATACAATACTTTCACATTAAAGTGGATCAGGGAAAGATCAATACTTTGGAATACTTTCAAAAGTTCATTTTAACTTTTATCAATATTTGCATAAAGACACAATTGACTTAACTTTTGAACATATATGAGATAATCATAGTTCACGGACGCAAACACAAACATATCTCATAAGCAATTGCAATATATGAAATCAAAAAGATTAAATACTGCAAAAATCATTTTCCAAATAGCTTTAGAAATTAAATAAATAAATCTAAAAATATTATAAGATGAAAATCGTTGAGATAGCTATGTGCAATCACAATTAATGCTACTCCAAACCCTAGTTATCCTTCTTAAACATAAGAATAAATTTTCATAAGAAGTTACCTCGACATTATTTTAACAATGAACAAAAGACATTTCACTTACTTTGAAGACTCTTCTCATATTCCATATATCCATCAAGCTTATCTTCGATCAGATAAATCCTGGATTCGAGTTTATCGATCTTATCCTCGAGTCTTTTGGTTGAAGATGCGAGTTCATTCTTCAAGGTATGTACTTGTTCCAACACAAGATTCATGGTTAGCGAGAGCTTATCAAGTTGAGAGATTGAAGGATTCACATTAGAAGAGGAATCACGTTTGTCTTGACTTAAATCACTATCAGAAGAATCAAAACGAATTTCCTAGAGGGAAATAGAATAGTCCAAACATCATCTTTCTTACTAGAAAGACTTGATGAGGACATGATAAAAGTAAATGAAATGCTTGCTCAAGAAATGAAACCTTTATCCTTAAAAAGAATAAGATAAAAAATAAGTTTCCAAAAATAACCTTTGACCAAAACCCTAAAAGAATTTTGATAACCCAACAGGCTTTGTTAATCAAACTCCGTACACATACCTAGGATGTATGTAATCTAATTTTCACGAACACAAGAACCAGTTCTTAGCTCAATAAGCGGACTTAGAGCACAAGAAGAAGATACGGAAACAAGTTAATCATGAGAAAGATTCTTGTCTAGCTTAAGATGGAGCATCATGAACCTTTTCACACCCCTCTTAGAGATTACGGTTCTTGTCCAAGAGAAAAACAAGAACAATCTTAGAAACTATTACAACTTGTAATTTCTCCCATCCAGTAAAGGATCGGGTGGTTTCTCAAGAGGGGAGGATGGTCTCCTTATTCCTTGTTTCTGATTTCCCTTTATGGAGGAATGGCCAAAATAGAGCATCTTGCTTTCCTGCAATGTTATGAATACTTTGTTTACTAATTTTTGCAAACTATGAATGGTTCTGAATATCTCTTTAGAAAATGATGTTGAATTCTTATGAGACTTTCTTCTCTTCTTCTGATAAAGTAAATTAATAGAAGAAGGTTTTTCAAGAACCTTTGTGCAATCCATCTTTAGGTGATCCTGGTTTTTATACAAGGAAGACCTAGGATTTTTTGTATCCTTGTATTTTATCACATCTATCTTTTTAGAAGAACCTGAACGTGAAACGTTTTCAGGAGTAGTGCGCTGATTGCATGATGTATCGATTCTTCTTCTTGTGATCATGGTTGCAAGATATTTAATTTCTTGTCTTAAATTTTTCAGTTGACATTCCAGATTTTCAATCCTTTTAATCCAGGCTTTCTTCTCCAGTTGAAACATACTCTTCATTGAGTACAAATCTTTGGTCAAAAGATCAATTTTCTCTTCTGGGGAAGTTAGATTGTTTATCATGGAATAATCAGAGCAGTTGGAGAGACAAGTGTGACTATCAACAAAGTAAGTGAGAGAACTTTCATAGGTTTCTTTCTCGGGACAGTAGTCACGAGTTTCCATCCATGCTTTGGTCTTCTCACTAATCTCCTTATTAGGACAACTAGAGATATGATGACCAAATCTGTAGCACTTGGAAAAAGTTCCATAATCATAGTCTTTGTGAACTTTCCGATCCATTTCGTTGATTGATGAGGAGGATTTTTTGCGAGACCTTTTTTTTCTCAGTCTAAGAGTTTTCTTCAACTGTTGTACAAACAGTAAAAGAGTTGAATTAAAGCAATTCCCTTCCTTCATATCAATCAATTCAGGACATAGAGAATTTATATCAGGTGCAACAACAAAATTATAAGACACATGAAGTTTTTCTCTTTTACTTAGTTCAAGATAAAAATATCTTTAGCTTTCCAACTAGAGTATTCCTGGAAAGTGTTTTAAGGTTATTTCCCTTAACGATGGCATGTTTCTTAGAATCGTATCTAGCTGGTAGCGATATGAGAATTTTCATCACAATGTCCTTTTCGGGAATAGTCTTACCCAATGCAAAAGATGCATTAATAATTTCAGATAATTTGTGATTAAACTCATCAAATGACTCTTCATCAGCCATACGAAGGTTTTCCCAATCAGAATTTAGGTTTTGAATCCTAGCTTCTTTCCCAGAGGTATTTCCTTCAAATACGGTTTCTAAGATATCCCAAGCATCTTTAGACCGAGTGCACGTAGTCACATGGTGCTGAAGATCTGAGGTAATGGCATGGATGATAGCATTTAATCCGTCAGAATTTTGCTTTGCAGTGAGAATCTCGACAGGATCATACTCACCAATATCCTTTGCAACAGGTACACCTTTTACTGTAACTGATGGAGGATCATAGCCATTAACAACACGAACCCATGGTTGAAAATCACGCGCTTGAATGAAGGAACGCATGGTAATTTTCCACCATAAGTAATTCGAGCCATCGAAGACTGGCGGTAGTTTATAGAGATAACACTTATGTCCATATAGTCGGATTGCTACAAACACAGACTTATGAGGTCTTAGCGTGTTTTCCTGCTCTGATACCAATTGAAAAAACAGGGGTATAACAACCACACCCAATAATTAGTTCGGCAATATGTATGGACTAAACTCAAATATAATTCCGAGAGCTCCAACTTAAAAGCGAGCTCAATCAAGAGATATATCAAAGAGCTTTATCTCTTTCTAAATGCAATTAGAAAATCAAACAAATAGAAACTTGCGAGCCTAATTGATATGAGAAATAATTTGGACGGTACCAAAGACCAATGCGCAAGTTTACATCAAGTTATATCCACCAAACGAGGTCGGATTTATCAATTTATTGTACTACGCACAATCTGTGATATTACAATTATATAAAAAATATAAAACGGAAAAGAAATAACACGGACACCAGAAATTTTGTTAACGAGGAAACTCGCAAATGCAGAAAAACCCCGGGACCTATCCAGGTTGAACACCACTGTAAGGACCCTCAAGCTCTTCAACGTTGTTAGCCCGATCAAATGACGAATTAGCCGATAATAACTCGATTAATTTAACACGAACGTTAATTAATAGGAAATAATCTAACAACGATCTAGATATGAAACTAGTATTATTGAATAGGTTTCAAAAAGTTATGTGTAATGGACTACTCGAACGTGTCAATCGGATGCCGGATGAAGTAGATTTGCCAGTTTGTTTACGGGGGGTAAAATAGTATTTTTGGATCTTATCCTTGTGGCTGCCCTTATCCTGCTGAGTGGGTGTTTCATCAAATCTCTCTGGTCTTATCTCAAATTCGTGCGTAAGAGAAAGCCATATTCTCTTATTCTTTCTCTTTCTTCTTCTTTCTTTTCTTTCTCATCTCTTTCTCTATTCGAATTCTGAGAGTTGTGTGTTAGAATCATTAAATCAAATTATATGTTGAAGCTATTTAGTCGATAATGAAGATGGTGTGATTGTAATCTATGAAGAAGATCAATTTAGGATTGATTTAGTTTCGGGATAATCTGAGAAGAACGAAATTAGGGTTTGACATGAAGATTTAGAAGTGAAATAGGTTGATGTTAGATGAGGAACATAAGGTTTGTAGTTGAATTGAAGTTATGAAGTTGATTCAATGAAGAATCGAAGGGTTAGGGTTTCTGCAAATTGAACTGAAATTCAATTTAAGGTTTCATGAAATTAATCTGAGAAGATGGATTGATGTCCTAGAGGGATGATTGAAGATGAGTATTGTGTTAATTTAACAGTTGAGGTGATGAGTTGATTAATCAGAGAATTAGGGTTTGTGTTTGTTCTTCCCCAAATTAGGAATAAAAGGTTGGGTGTTAAATTTCAGAGGCTATTGTGAATAGAGGTTAGTGATGAAGATCACGTGGCATTGATAGACGGTAGTTGAGTGAATTAAGGTGGAATTTCAGGTATAATGAAGACTCGGGCAAGGAAATAGTATTTCATTGGATGCTGGTTCTTGGGTAAGTTCTTAATTGCGTTAATTGTGTTATTTGAGGAATGACTCGTTAAATTGTTGAGGTTCAAATACATTGGAATGAACTGGTGGCTTAAGTTTATGTTGATTTACATAGAGTTGTATTGATTATGATTAACTGAATGAGATAATGGTGTGGTGAACTGTGGAAGTGGTTGGTGTGGATGCAAATTATTTTACTGTGAAGTTAAGTTGAACTCTTAGTGGTGTTGGTGTTGTCTGTGTTATTGATGATGTTTTCTTTAAAACAAGAACTGGTGATAAATGGTACTCTCTCCGTCCCACTATTAAGTGACATATTTACTTTTAGATTTTGTCCCACAATTAAATGACCTATATCACTAAATAAGGAGATATTTCTAAAATTATCCTTTTAATTTATTATAAGAAATATAAGAAATATGCATAATTTGATAGGCATGTTTATATTCGTTGCGTAGGTGTTTTAAAATGCTTTTCAATGGTATGAAGTTTGCGAACATCCCTGGTGTAGTTTGAGAGATAAATCATTTCAAAATTTCACTAGTTATTATCCATTAGGGTATAATTGTAAAAAATGCTTAAATATACTCTTTTCCCTTGCTTGCCTTAAAAATTGTGCAAACTTGAACTAGGTCACTTAATAGTGGGACGGAGGGAGTATATTGGTAATGCTGATTGTATGGATTGCAGTTCATAAGATTGGTGTTGATATTGTTGAATTGGTGGAGATGAGATGTTAATATTATACATAATCTCAACTGGAGTTTGTATGTGCAGATAGAAATTCTGTAAGAAGAGTTAGACCTGTAGTTAAGAGTTTAGGCTGGAATAAAGGTCATGGTGTTGTATGAAAATGAGAAAGAGGAAATGGTTAGCGACCAGGGCATGAAATGTTTGACTTAATGGAAGAACTGATGAGTTGGAAGTCATGGTAATGGGAGAGGCTGGGTCTAATTGAACTGGTGGGGATTTAGATTGAAGTTATGAGTGAGATTGTTCTACTGCCACAATTTAATATTGGTGTATGTGTGTTAGTTGAGAGAATAAGTTGATCTGAGAGTGAGTTTGGTAGGATGAAGAAAGGTTAGATGGTTAAAAATCTTGATACCACTGCATTTGCAGGTAATCAGAACTTGAAGTTGTATTTGTAATTATGAAGTTTGTTTGATAAGTGAATTTATGTAATTGTTGCAGGTAAAATAACTAAGGTTGTCATGCATTAGAGTGTTAGCCTGTGTTAATGCCTATCCTTATCCTTAGTCATCCCAGTCAGCTGACTCAGTGTATCAGACTGAGTCGGACCAGACCTTAACTCATTTAACTAGACATGACCAGACTGTAGTTGACTCAGTGTGACCGAGTTGGACTTTCACATTCGACTGTTGACTCTGAATGGACCAGTTGACTAATCTTTATGATGTTGACCGTTAGTTGACTTCCTATGACCAGACGTTGACTGTTAGTGACCGTTAGTTGACTCATATGGACCATGCCTTATGTTAATAGGCCGGTTTAGTGGACTTGGGCTTAGGACTAGTTTTCCTAGTTTGATGTTTGGATCCTTTATGTTCCGATTTGACCTTTGGCTCCTTCTACAAAGTTGTAGATATTCTTAAGACATATCTAATAGACCATAGAACCAACCTAATTGAATTAGTAAACCTTAGATATGCTAAAGATAGAGAATGAAAAGGTGTAGAATCATAAATGGGCTTGGAACCATTAGATAGAATTGTATGATTCTTGTGTGATCTATTTTGGCTAGATTCTTAGAGTTCTTGTGTGTTTAACAGTTAGACTATATTAACAACGATCGATTCAAAGGATGAACCAGTGGATCGTGGATCTCGAGGTAGACGTGGCTTGTCATCAAAAGAGGTGGGAATTTATATTTAACTCTTTTGAAACCATTGTTGTTTCTTTTACAAAGGTTTATGTTTATAAACTCATGCATCATATGTTTGTGCATTCCATGCATTGTTCAGTTTGTATTATGATTGTTCTGTTGATTCTTTTAATCTTTCCATGATTTGGAAAGGACTTGTAATGTTTCGAATGTCATTATGAATTGTCATGCAAAATAAGAATTTCCACCTGTGGTATATAGGATACGCTCCTTCGCATTTATATCTACTTATTTTCGAGCTTTTATGCTTATTATAGGTCTATCAGTTTGCGAGTTCGGAATTAGTGACATCAATAGCTATTAGTTGTGAATTTGTGAGTTCGGAATTTACAACCATATTATACATTGTTTGAAGAAGGAGTTTTTCCATATACATGTTTGTTTATTTCAGTGACTTGGTCACTTTTTAATGTTTGGGAAAGCATGTATTGTTTTCCAAGTCTTGCCCATGATTTCTTGAAAGTTAAATGTTATTTCTACTGGGCACCCCTTTTAGGGATGATGTGCTCACCCATTCCCATTTTCAGTTTCAGAGACAGACCAGAGTTGAGCAGCGAAAGCTTCAAGCGTTAAGTTCGTTAGTTGGTTAACTTCGGATATATTTATTATGTTATATATTCTATTTGTAAACCAAATGACTATTGTATATGTATCATTTGAGAGGAGTTCTTGTATATATATATATATATATATATATATATATATATTGATAAACACATTTATGTGTCTATATTGTCCTCAATTTTCTGTATTGTTGGCACTCGATTTCGTACTTATTATGGTGTTTTTTGTATTTGTAGGTATTTTTGGGAAATAAACATTTTTGGAAAATTCGGCTCGAAAAGTTGCTCGGGGCACCCCCGGAGAAAAGTACTAAAGACACCATCATTTTGGATAAGGGCACCTCCATGCACCCCTGCTGTTAAAGGCGCTTGCGTTTTGGATCATGGCACCTCTTCTTCTTCATTTCAAAATTCAAAATTGGCGGGAAAATAAAAAAACAAAACTGTGTAATTTTCGATCGAAGTTTGAAGGAGTTCTGGGTTGATTAAAGGGCTGAAATTTGTTGGGTAGTTGTGATATGTCCCAAAAAAACTATCATGAGTGATTTAATTGGCTAAATTTGGCTAGATAATTCACGAGAAGAAAACATGGGAGTTTATTCTCGAAAGAGGACATCACGCGCGAGCAGCGGAGGAGTTTGCACGTGTTTGGAAGACCCTAACAACTATTTGGAGTGTAAAGGAGTTAAATATGGCAATTTGGAAGCTTCAGAACGCGTGTAGAGATCAAAAATCTGAATTATTTCCTAAACTGGCCGTGAAGAATAATGGAGAATTATATGAAGTTATTACATGAGATTTTGCTGTTGCTGGGTTATAAATAGATGTTGGAATATCATAGAAGTTTTACGTAGAGTTGGGGAAGGATTTGGAACATCACAGAGGCAAAACACGATCACCAGAGAAACCTGCTGCTGGTGCTGCTTCCGTTGAAGAACACGAAGAATATAGACCCACAAAAGAAGTCGTTTTTTCTACAGTATTTGCGACTTCTCATCGACAGTCTTAGATCTACAGTAACAATGACACATTCTCTGTATCGTTCTTTTCAGTTTGTAACACTTATAACTGTTGCAAACCCGGTTATCATTGTTTCTCCCATTTCATCATTTGTACACCACCTTTGAGCAATAAAAAATGAATTTTGAGCGTGTTTTCCTAATGATGAGCTAAACCCAATCCTTGGATGACGGAGGAATCCATTCTCTCAAGAATTATGTGGTAATATTTATTTTATAAATTTATGCAATATTTTTATATGATTAATTGCATTGATAAAAAAATAAATTAAATGATTCTTATTAATCAAATGTGTTTTCTCTTGATGACGCATACTTATTTTTAGACTCTTGATGCGTTATACTTGCGACTAACATTTGATATTTTGGGAAACTGATTTTGGAAATACTTTAGAATCGAATCAATTGTTTTAATTGCATGATATAAATTAATTTAGAACCACATAAGTATTGATGAATGGTGAAATCCTAGCTCCAGCCTCTCCATAATTTTCACAACATATCAACATTTATTTGCTTTATTTTCTTTGCGTTAAAATTATGTCTAAGATCTATTTCTTTCACAAGTCTCAACGAACTTTTTACTACAACTAAATTGAAAATCAGATCAATTTTTGGCGCCGCTTCCGGGGAAGAAAGCCTTCCTAGCTAGTCATGTGAGTTCTATTATTCAGAATACCACTACTCCTAAGTATAAAGACCCAGGGTCCCCTACTATTTCTTGCACAATAGGTAAATACCGTGTCGAGAAAGCTTTGCTTGACTTAGGAGCCAGTGTGAACTTATTGCCTTACCATGTGTACCTTAAGCTAGGACTTGGTGAGATGAAACCTACCCAGATGACACTTCTGTTAGCTGATAGGTCCGTTAAAATTCCTCATGGTGTGATCGAGGACGTTCTTATTGAGGTCGACAAGTTTATTTATCCAGTGGATTTTGTTATGGTAGATACCCAAATACCAGAGAACCAAATACCAGTGATTTTAGGTCGCCCATTTTTAACTACATCCAATGCGATCATTAACTGTCGAAATGGTATTATGAATTTGTCTTTTGGTAATATTACTATTGAGCTGAACATTTTTAATATTAGTAAGCTACCCTCTGAACTAGATGACTCGAACATAGAAGAGGTGAACATGATAGGAACATTAGTCGAGGATTCATTACCAAACACTTTGTTAGAAGATCCATTAGAGAAATGACTAGCTCACTTTGGGATTGATCTTGATGATGACGATGTGATTAATGAGGTGAATGCTTTGTTAGATTCAACCCCTTTGCTAGACACTAGTAATGGTTGGAAACCTAAGTTCGAACCTCTACCCGTTTCTAAGTCTACCCTAGTTCCTTCGTTAGAAAAGCCTCATAAGTTGGACCTTAAACCATTACCAGATTCCCTGAAGTATGTGTTTTTAGGCCCATCTAAAACTTTACCTGCGATTATAGCATCCGACTTGGATAGTGATCAGGAAAGTAGGCTAGTCACTGTCCTTCAGAATAACAAGGAAGCTTTAGGGTGGACCATAGAAAATATAAAGGGTATAAGTCCTACTGATTGTATGCATCATATCTATTTAGAGAGTGACACCAAACCTTCTAGGGAGATGCAACTTCGACTGAACCCTAATATGAAAGAAGTAGTTCGAACCGAGGTTCTTAAGCTGTTAGATGCAGGCATTATCTACCCCATTTTAGACAGTAAGTGGGTCAGCCCCGTTCAGGTTGTTCCCAAGAAATCCGGTATTACTGTATTCCAGAATGATAACAATGAGTTATCCCAACCCGGGTGACCAAGGGTTGGCGTGTCTGTATTGACTACAGGAAATTGAACAAGGTCACTAGGAGACCACTTTCCCCTTCCCTTCATTGACCAAATGCTAGAGAGATTAGATGGACGTAGCCATTATTGATTTTTACATGGATACCGGGGTTATAATCAGATTGTCATTGCCCCAGAAGACCGAGAGAAAACCACTTTTACATGTACCTTTGGTACCTTTGCATATAGACTCATGCCTTTCGGGCTATGTAATGCCCCTGCGACCTTTCAGCGTTGTATGTTGAGCATATTTCTGACATGGTAAAACGATTCTTATAGGTCTTTATGGATGATTTTTCAGTGTTTGGTTCATCTTTCGATGAGTGCTTGCATCATTTGTCATTAGTTTTGTCTAGGTGTAAGGAAAAGAATTTAGTGCTTAATTGGGAGAAATGTCACTTCACGGTTCGTTCAGGAATTTTTCTAGGGCATATCGTATCTTCGAAGGGTATAGAGGTAGATAGAGCCAAAGTTAACCTCATTAAAACTTTACAGGTCCCAAAAACAGTAAGAGATATTAGGTCATTCTTAGGGCATGGAGGTTTTTATCGTCGATTCATTAAGGATTTTAGCTTAATTTCTAGACCTCTTTGCAATTCGCTTGCAAAAGACGTTAAGTTTGTCTTTGATGATGCTTGTTTAGAGGCTTTTGAGAAACTTAAGAATTTACTCACTACCGCCCCCATAGTCCAGACACCCAACTACCCTTTGAGATCATGTGTGATGCTTCAGATTATGTTATTGGTGTTGTGCTAGGTCAGCGAGAAAATAAGTTACTTCATGTGATTTACTATGCTAGCAAAACTCGGAATGATGCCCAGTTGAACTATACCACTACGGAGAAGGAACTATTAGCTACTGTGTTTGCCTTAGACAAGTTTAGATCCTACCTCTTAGGTTCTAAGGTCATAATCTTTACTGATCATGCTGCTTTGAAGTATCTTCTTTCCAAGAAGGATACTAAACCTAGATTGATTAGATGGATCCTATTGTTGCAGGAATTTTCCTTAGACATTAGAGATAAAAAAGGTGCAGAAAATGTAGTAGCAGACCACTTGTCTAAGCTTGTTGTGGATACCCTTAATGATTTTCCTCCTGTTAGGGATAGTTTTCCTGATGAGCAACTGTTCTTTGTTACCCAAGCACCTTGGTATGCGAATATAGTGAATAATCTTGTTACTGGTCGAATTCCCCAACATTGGGGTAAACAAGATCGTTCTAGGTTTTTAGCCGAGGTGAAGCATTTCTTTTAGGATGATCCTTATTTGTTTAAGTATTGTCCAGACCAGATTATTAGGAGATGTATACCTGAGAATGACCAGTCCAGTATTATTTCTTTTTGTCATGATCATGCTTGTGAGGGTCACTTTAGTGCTAAGAAGACTGCTGCTAAGATATTGCAGTGTGGATTATATTGGCCTTCGTTGTTTAAAGACTCCCATAGTCACTATGTTACTTGTGAACGCTGCCAGAAGTTAGGAACCATTTCCCGCAGGAACATGATTCCCTTGAACCTTTTTTAGTTGTTGAGGTCTTTTATGTGTGGGGTATTGACTTTATGGGTCCGTTTCCTAATTCTTTTGGTAACCTTTACATCCTTGTCGCTGTAGACTATGTCTCTAAGTGGATTGAGGCGGTTGCGTGTAAAACAAATGACCATCGGGTTGTGATTGAGTTCTTGAAAAATAATATACTTACACGTTTGGTACACCGCGAGCTATAATTAGTGATGGAGGGTCGCACTTTTGTGATGGACCTTTTAGGTTTTTGATGAAGAAATATGGTATTACACATAAGGTAGCTACCCCGTATCATCCATAGACTAGTGGTCAAGTAGAGGTCTCCAATAGGGAGATAAAACGTATATTATAGAAAACAGTTAATCCTAATCGGAAAGACTGGTCGTCTAGGCTTACTGATGCCTTATGGGCTTACCATACTGCGTTTAAGACCCCCATTGGAATGTCACCTTATCGACTTGTGTATGGCAAGGCATGTCACTTACTTGTTGAGTTAGAACATAGAGCATATTGGGCTGTTAAGCAACTAACTTTTTCACTCGACAAGGCAGGAGCCCATATGAAACTCCATCTCAATGAGTTGGAAAAGATTCGTATAGATGCTTACGATAGTGCGAAGGAGTATAAGAACAAAATGAAACTTGTGCATGATAGAAATATTTCGAGGAAGTCATTTTCTCCAGGTCAAAAAGTTCTTCTGTATGATACCCGCTTGCATCTTTTCCCTGGGAAGTTACGTTCTCGGTGGACGGGTCCTTTTATTGTTCGCACTGTCTTTCCTCATGGAGCTGTTGAGATCGAGACACCAGATGGTAGTAGTTCTTCGAAGGTTAACGGTCAGAGATTGAAACCCTTTTTAGAGCCCTTTCCTACAAGTGATGTTGAGGAGGTCCCTCTGGAGGACCCTGTTTACCCTTGATTGACCATCAAGGCGATTGTATGTTGTATATTAGTTTTTGATTTCTCTCTTCACCCAGGTACTATCTTTCCGACTTCTCTCTTTACTGATTCCTCATTTTACTTTGGTTTTTGGTATTGCTCTTTCATTAGAAACATTGAGGACAATATTAGATTTAAGTTTGGGGGTGGGGAAGAAACTTTTTGTTAGCTTTTAGTTGCAATAAATAAACTCCAGAGCCTAGAAATTTATGCTTATTAAGGTTGGCACTAACCAATCTAAGTGGATGGGAACATCTTGGTTGTAGGAGTTCAGAAACCAATCTGATTAGATGGAAACATCTAAAGAGTCTGTTCATAAAAGCACAGAGCTCAGGTGTTAGAATTAAAAAAAAACATGGTAGTTTCGCCATAACTCGTTGAATCCCAATCCCTTCTGTTTTTATTTCTTAAATGATTTGTTGGGGCACACGATTCAAGTTGTTAGCATTGCTAGGGTGAAATATAGTGATTGAGACACAAAAAAATAAAATAAAAAATGAGACTGGACCATCAGACCAACCGGAATAAATTCAATAAAGTCGACCACTGGTGCCCTTGTATATGCCAGTTGTGTTGACCTAGAGTTAGGTTTATCGACCACTGGTCCCCTTGTATATGCCAGTTGCTTTGATATTAGTCAGACCGGTATCTCAGTCCATTAGGATAGGATCATCTTGGCGAGGCCTTCAGACAGATATATGAAACACCATTCACTTTAACCACCTATTTTTCTCTTTATCCATCTTCTTAATCTTTCCATATGATTGGTTGACTCCGATTATGATGTCTAGAAACTATCTGAGTAGAGCTATGTCACTTATATATGAATTATAGTATGCTGAGTGCAAACTCTTGTGCATCAATTGGAAATTCGCATCAGGGTACTTCCTCCTATAGTCAATGTTTGTATGCCAACCAAGGAGATTCTTTAGTGCCTTCCAAGGTTCTGCATGGATATCTATGGTCTGGAGTAAAGGTTTTGTGGGTACACCTCTGGTAAACCCTCCGGAGACAACACTCCGCCGCTAGGGCCACCTAACGGTTTAACGGCTTGCTGCACGTGCTAAGTGTAGTCATTTTATTTTCTAGATTAGTTTTTCTCGAGGACTAGTAAATAATAAGTTTGGGGGTATTTGATAGACGCATTTATGTGTTTATATTGTCCTCAATTTTCTGTATTGTTGGTACTCGATTTCGTACTTATTATGGTGTTTTTTGTATTTGTAGGTATTTTTGGAAAATAAACATTTTTGGAAAATTCGGCTCGAAAAGTTGCTCGGTGCACCCCCGGAGAAAAGTACTAAAGGCACCCTCATTTTGGATAAGGGCACCCCCATGCACCCCTGCTGTTAAAGGCGCCTGCGTTTTGGATCAGGGCACCTCTTCTTCTTCATTTCAAATTTCAAAATTGGCTGGAAAATAAAAAACAGAACTGTGTAATTTTCGATCGAAGTTTGAAGGAGTTCTGGGTTGATTAAAGGGCTGAAATTTGTTGGGTAGTTGTGATATGTCCCAACAAAACTATCATGAGTGATTTAATTGGCTAAATTTGGCTAGATGATTCACGAGAAGAAAACATGGGAGTTTATTCTCGGAAGAGGATATGACGGGAGTTGCGCGAGCAGCAGAGGAGTTTGCACTTGTTTGGAAGACCCTAACAACTATCTGGAGTGTGAAGGAGTTAAATATGGCAATTTGGAATCTTCAGAACGCGTGTAGAGATCAAAAATCTGAATTATTTCCTAATGGGCTTACCGTACTACGTTTAAGACCCCCATTGGGATGTCACCTTATCGACTTGTGTATGGCAAGGCATGTCACTTACTTGTTGAGTTAGAACATAGAGCATATTGGGCTGTTAAGCAACTAAATTTTTCACTCGACAAGGCAGGAGCCCATAAGAAACTCCATCTCAATGAGTTGGAAAAGATTCGTATAGATGCTTACGATAGTGCGAAGGAGTATAAGAACAAAATGAAACTTGTGCATGATAGAAATATTTCGAGGAAGTCATTTTCTCCAGGTCAAAAAGTTCTTCTGTATGATACCCGCTTGCATATTTTCCCTGGGAAGTTACGTTCTCGGTGGACGGGTCCTTTTTATTGTTCGCACTGTCTTTCCTCATGGAGCTGTTGAGATCGAGACACCAGATGGTAGTAGTTCTTCGAAGGTAAACGGTCAGAGATTGAAACCCTTTATAGAGCCCTTTCCTACAAGTGATGTTGAGGAGGTCCCTCTGGAGGACCCTGTTTACCCTTAATTGACCATCGAGGCGATTGTATGTTGTATATTAGTTTTTGATTTCTCTCTTCACCCAGGTACTATCTTTCCGACTTCTCTCTTTACTGATTCCTCATTTTACTTTGGTTTTTGGTATTGCTCTTTCATTAGAAACATTGAGGACAATGTTAGATTTAAGTTTGGGGGTGGGGAAGAAACTTTTTGTTAGCTTTTAGCTGCAATAAATAAACTCCAGAGCCTAAAAATTTATGCTTATTAAGGTTGGCACTAACCAATCTAAGTGGATGGGAACATCTTGGTTGTAGGAGTTCAGGAACCAATCTGATTAGATGGAAACATCTAAAGAGTCTGTTCATAAAAGCACAGAGCTCAGGTGTTAGAACTAAAAAAAAACATGGTAGTTTCGCCATAACTCGTTGAATCCCAATCCCTTCTGTTTTTATTTCTTAAATGATTTGTTGGGGCACACGATTCAAGTTGTTAGCATTTCTAGGGTGAAATATAGTGATTGAGATACAAAAATAAAAAAATAAAAATGAGACCAGACCATCAGACCAACCAGAATAAATTCAATAAAGTCGACCACTGGTGCCCTTGTATATGCCAGTTGTGTTGACCTAGAGTTAGGTTTATCGACCACTGGTCCCCTTGTATATGCCAGTTGCGTTGATATTAGTCAGATCGGTATCTCAGTCCATTAGGATAGGATCATCTTGGCGAGGCCTACAGAAAGATATGGGAAACACCATTCACTTTAACCATCTATTTTTCTCTTTATCCATCTTCTTAATCTTTCCATATGATTGGTTGAATCCGATTATGATGTCTAGAAACTATCTGAGTAGAGTTATGTCACTTATATATGAATTATAGTATGCTGAGTGCAAACTCTTGTGCAGCAATTGGAAATTCGCATCAGGGTACTTCCTCCTATAGTCAATGTTTGTATGCCAACCAAGGAGATTCTTTAGTGCCTTCCAAGGTTCTGCGTAGATAACTAGGATCTGGAGTAAAGGTTTTGTGGGTACACCTCTGGTAAACCCTCCGGAGACAACACTCCGCCGCTAGGGCCACCTAGCGGTTTAACGGCTTGCTGCACGTGCTAAGTGTAGTCATTTTATTTTCTAGATTAGTTTTGCTCGAGGACTAGTAAATAATAAGTTTGGGGGTATTTGATAGACGCATTTATGTGTCTATATTGTCCTCAATTTTCTGTATTGTTGGTACTCGATTTCGTACTTATTATGGTGTTTTTCGTATTTGTAGGTATTTTTGGAAAATAAACATTTTTGGAAAATTCGGCTCGAAAAGTTGCTCGGTGCACCCCCGGAGAAAAGTACTAAAGGCACCCTCATTTTGGATAAGGGCACCCCCATGCACCCCTGCTGTTAAAGGCGCCTGCGTTTTGGATCAGGGCACCTCTTCTTCTTCATTTCAAATTTCAAAATTGGCTGGAAAATAAAAAACAGAACTGTGTAATTTTCGATCGAAGTTTGAAGGAGTTCTGGGTTGATTAAAGGGCTGAAATTTGTTGGGTAGTTGTGATATGTCCCAACAAAACTATCATGAGTGATTTAATTGGCTAATTTTGGCTAGATGATTCACGAGAAGAAAACATGGGAGTTTATTCTCGGAAGAGGATATCACGGGATTTGCGCGAGCAGCAGAGGAGTTTGCACTTGTTTGGAAGACCCTAACAACTATTTGGAGTGTGAAAGAGTTAAATATGGCAATTTGGAATCTTCAGAACGCGTGTAGAGATCAAAAATCTGAATTATTTCCTAAACTGGCCGTGAAAAATAATGGAGAATTATATGAAGTTATTACGTGAGATTTTGCTGTTGCTGGGTTATAAATAGGTGCTGGAATATCATAGAAGGTTTACGTAGAGTTGGGGAAGGATTTGGAACATCACAGAGGCGAAAAACGATCACTAGAGAAACTTGATGATGCTGCTGCTGCCATTGAAGAACACGAAGAACATAGACCCACAGAAGCAGTCGTTTTTTCTACAATATTTGCGACTGCTCAACGACAGTCTTAGAGCTACGGTAACAGCGACACATCCTCTGTATCGTTCTTTTCAGTTTGTAACACTTATAACTGTTGCAAACCCGGTTATCATTGTTTCTCCCATTTCATCATTTGTACACCACCTTTGAGCTAAACCCAATCCTTGGGGAAACGGAGGAAGCCATTCTCTCAAGAATTAGGATGTAATATTTATTTTATAAATTTATGAAATATTTTTATATGATTAATTGCATTGATAAAAAAATAAATTAAATGATTCTTATTAATCAAATGTGTTTTCTCTTGATGATGCATGCTTAGTTTTAGACTCTTGATGCGTTATACTTGCGACTAACATTTGATATTTTGGGAAACTGATTTTGGTAATACTTTAGAATCGAATCAATTGTTTTAATTGTATGATATAAATTAATTTAGAACCACATAAGTATTGATGAATGGTGAAATCCTAGCTCCAGCTTCTCCATAATTTTCACAACATATCAACATTTATTTGCTTTATTTTCTTTGCTTTAAAATTAAGTCTAAAATCTATTGCTTTAACAAGTCTCAATGAACATTTTACTACAACTCAATTGAAAATCACATCATATTTTAGAGTGGGGATAGTTTTTGAGTTAAGTTTTGTAGAAAATTTCTTAATTGAATGCTTAAGTATATGATTTAGATTTTTAGTGTCTTTTTATTTAGTTAATCTCTTGGATTAGTCAGCTACTAGCTTTGGAGGCGCTACACTGTTGGTAGCAGAGCTCACTATTAGATCTTAAATGGGAAAAGATAGAAATAGCCAGTGCCAGTTAGTGGACTAGAATAGTTTAGAACTGGGATGGGTTGTGAGATAAATCTTAATCACTAAAAGCTATCAATAATTAAAAGATTTATTTGATTGATTGTTTATTTGTTTGGTTGTTTGTATATATTTTGAAGTAAAAATTGTAGGGTACAACAATAACTTTATCTAATAAAGATTAGAGAATAATTAGTCTAAAAGTGTGAACGCATGGAAAATTTAATACTAACAATAGTAAGATTAGTATTATTGATAAAATCTTGAAAGTCACATAGAAATTTATTGAGTACCTTGACTTATACGTAGGGTCAACAATTTATAATCAAATAAATGTTAATAGTATTGTTGGGACTTAATAATATTTGTAAGAGTCGTTAAAATAATAATTCAAGCATCAATGTTAATAATAAAGGTATTATAATATATATATATATATTTCAGAGTGGGGCTAGTTTTTGGGTTAAGTTTTGTAACAAATTTCTTAATTGAATGCTTAAGTATATGATTTAGATTTTTAGTGCCTCTTTATTTAGTTAATCTCTTGGATTAATTAGCTGCTAGCTTTGGGGGCGCTACAACCACACTGTATTAAGCCGCTATAGACACTAGCCTACTACAAGTTAACTTCGGAATGGAATGTAGTTGATCCATAACCAAGTCTCACACCGATTAAGTTACAGTCGCGTTCTTCACACCTCTAGAACCACGCCGGATTCTGCGCACTTAATTCCTTAGCTGATCTCACCCACAACTAAGAGTTTCTACGACCCAAAGTCGAGGACTTATAAACAAATTTGTCTCCCACAGATATGTCTACTCTTTATTCGGTTTTTGTTCCGTCTTTTGATAAATCAAGGTGAACATGAACCAATTGATAATCCAGTTTTATACTCCCGAAGAGCAGCCTAGAAATATCAATCACCTCACAATAATCCAACTGATTAACATGAAAAGTTATTGCAGAATCACAAGAGTCAAAGACGAAGAACTGTTGTGATTGCTTTTGATATCTTAGCTATCGAAGATAAATCTCGAGTAAATCTTAGAGAAGGTAAAACTCAATACGATAGAAAAAGTAAGATCAGAGTACGCAAATATAAAGAAAATAGTTGGATTTGGCTTCACGAATCCCAATAAAATCTTCAAGTCGTTAACCTATAATGGTATTAGGAAAAATCTAGGTTAAAGGAGAATCAACTCTAGTACGCAACTAGGAACACACAAAAGTGTGGGGATCAGGTTTTCCCATTGCTAGAGTTCTCCCTTATATAATCTTTCAAATCAGGGTTGCTTTCAATCAAAGCTAATATAGCTTAGTAATAAAGCATTCAATATTCACCGTCAGATGAAAACCTAATTTAATATTCAAGCTAAGTCGGTTTTTAAAATAAAGCAATCAATCTCCACCGTTAGATGGTCTTAGCTTGTTACATACAAATGAAATGTACCTTCATTTATATATGTGTTACCGTACCTAAATGTGTATATTGAGTTGGCTCAATAATAGTTAACCGAAGTTAGCCATATGAACGCTTTTGTCTTAGACGCATTCATCTAACACTTCTATATAAAATTTGAATATCAATAAATCATGAAAAATAATCAAATGAATCTAATTGTGTTTCAAATAGAGTTGTTCAATTGTTCACTATCTCATAGAAATATATATGAACAAATTGAACCGAAATCGGTTTGATTCGTAATCGTACAAAGTACTTATACAAGAATCAATTCATGAACATGATAGGTGATTAAAAACACCTCTCTAAGTATCGATTGATTATGCTTTATTAGCTAGTTTTCTTGTGAAATTGTATTATTATCTTTCTTTTACATTTTATGGGAATTTTGGAGCTTATTCCCGAAAAGAACAAGAAATCGTCCAATTATCCATAAAAGAGATAGAATTATCTAGGAGTCTTAATACCATCTCAAAGAGCACGAAAAGATGAAGCCAATGGTGAAAGAATGGAATCAATCCGACGTCGTATGAAGAATCTGGAGGCATTTGAAGCAAGCCGAAGTTGTCGAAAACTAGAGAGCCTACAAAAATGTTATAGGCACCCGATCAATTTACTAAGGGCCGTATGCTTCTACTTCCTAAAGCTACAAAAGTTGGTCGAGATTTTCATAACTCAGTGTTCCCATTCCAGGTCAATCATGAAGACCACCGCTGCACCAAGTCCTTCTCACCGGCAAGCCTTATGTCACGATGGCTCATCAGCTAAGGAAAATGCATTGTGTTATATTCAGAACCTGGAGAAGACTCAGTTATGGTTATTAGAAGAGACAAAAAATATAATGAATGAAGGAGATAATGAAGTTTTTAGAGTTCTCATAGAGCCATGAAGGATGGGTGTAGGTTGTGTATGAATTTCAACGCTGCAGGGAAGGAGATGTGCAAAGTATCATCAGCAGCAAGCTCTATATCTGCATTACCAGCGAATTACACGAGAAACATTTGTAAAAAATTCTTGAACGACCTGTGCCTCCAGCCGATGGTAGTGAAGGTCTGGTTGTTTGAGTTCGGGGACTTAGATGATAGTAAGCTGTGATTGTTGTTGGTTTGATGAGAACCAATCGAGCTCAAGTCGAACAGAGAAGATGCAGGGAGAGAAGTCTGTTCGAGTATGATAATAAAGGTGATGGTGGAAGATTAGATGAAGACTGAGTTGTAGATGGAGAGAGCTCGACAGTATGGAAGGATTTTTAACAGAGAGAACTTGATGGAAGTAATGAAGATGAGTGAGTGTTTGCTGCCGGATTTGGTTGACAATTGGCTGGAAGTATTTTGCAAGAAGAGGCTGCTGATTGGATCGATGATTGGCAGATATGAAGCTTGTGATGGCAGGGATCGATGGTTGGTCATGGATGCTGGTGACAATTGATTCTAACAATATATAAACGGGTACATTGTTGAGTTAACGGTTAGTAGCGGCGAAGGATTTCTTAATCGTCATCCTCTTTATCTTATTATTTTTTTTATCCTTCTTTTATATTTTCGCTGATTTAGATAACATATCAATTGCATTGATCCTCGTGGGAACGAACTTGACTACACTATATTACTTGTTAATTAAGTGGAAAAATATTAATTAATTTGTTGTGGTACGACACACATCAGAACATTAATCCACGGTTTGCAAAGATTTCATCATAAATGTATTAGTTCATGAGTATGAGAATCATACATGACCAATTCTAGAAATTTACCATTGTGTTCGCCAACCAGGTACGTGAACAACAACTCCAGACCTTGGAATGTCAAGTCATACACTAACCCGGTTTGCAAAGACCCGTTCTGAACCCAACTCAGGTAGAACCGTTCACATACTAGATACGCAAACAAGGTTCCTGGACCTTCTCCGGTAAAACCCTCCGCATACTAGGTACAGAAACAAGGTTCCTGCACCTGAATTATACCAATACAGTTCGCATACTAGGTATGCATACCGTGTTGTATCTAGACATATGTAAATGTTCCAAACTCTCATTTCAATCATTTAAACATCCTTGGAAGACGACAATTGTTGTCTCACACAAACCATTAGCTTCAAATAATTTTCAAATGATCAATAGAAACTTCCCAAGTTAACATAAAATGACTGTCTCACATAAATCATATAAGATGTTCAAGGTAATTTTCACATGTTTTCAACTAAACCCGTTAAGAATATGATGAACATAGCTAAAGAAAAAAGCTTCCAACACAAATTTCGAGAAATAGATAAGCGAGATAAACGATGCTCGAAATATCAAATGTGTATAACGCAAAAGTATATATAACTTCACGACTTAGTCTCATTAGAAGATAGAATAGAATAGACTTCTGAGCAATGGATAAGTTTCAGTCTCCACATACCTTTTGTTGATGAAGTTCATCCAAGTTCCTCAGTAGATTCCCGTCTTCAATTGGTGAACATCGTGAAGTCTAAAGCTCAACTACACGTTCTATCCTAATCCGAGACATAGCTATAAATAGACTAGAAATCAAGTATATAGTTTTGATAAACTAAACTTGACAAACAATCTTGGGATAGCAACGCTTGCGAGTTAGCAGTGCTCTAACAGGAACTCCAAGCAACTGGGATCTTTGAATCTCTACACTACTTTTTGGTGTGTCCTAGTTGTATCTAGAGTCGTGTATCCTGATCTTGATTGTTTGTTGAGCTTGATCCATCGATCAAGATAGATAAAAAAATAATCAAATTTCTCTCCGTCTCATACTTTTTTGTTTCCACAGGTTTTATACTTGTTAGGTGAATAATAATCTAGGCTGCATTTTGGGTTGGATAAGTCCGGATTTTGAGGTTAGCTACACTTTGTCTATTGATATCGATTTCCACACCTATGATCAAACAATTTGAATATAAAATGAAATCAAATAAATAGTATTAATATGTGGGAGGAAGATTGGTTCAAAGTCTTCAATTGAGTTGAAGCAACTCTTAGTTGGTGTGACGTTATTTAAGGGAATCAATTACACGGAGTCCTGCTGAGATTCAAGAGGCGTAAGGAGCGCGATTGTTCCTTAATCGGTGGGATACCTTTTAAGGCTCAACTGCATTCCAGTTCGAAGTTAATTGGTAGTATACTAGTGTCTGTAGCATCTTAATACAGTTTGGTTTTCAATCTGGACTAGGTCCCGTGGTTTTTTTGCATTTGTGGTTTCATCGTTAATAAAACTTCTGGTATATGTGTTATTTATTTTTTGCATTAAATTGTTTGTCTTTATAATTGAAATATCATAGGCTGTACGTTGATCAATCATAGTAGATACATCCGACCTAGTTTGTTGGATACGACTTGATTGATTCTTGTACAATTGGTTTTTGGTACTGTCCAAGTAATCCCTTTGTGATTAGGTTCACAGACTTGTTTCTGTAAACGTTCTAATCACAAGAGAGAGATATAACTCTAGATACTACTCCTTGATTGAGTTTAACTCTCGGAATTGTATTTAATTTGTCCATACAAATTTCCTAAGAAAAAAATGGTGGTGTATTTTTGTAGCCCCGCGTTTTGAATTGGTATCAGAGCAGGCAAACACGTCAAGACCTAACAAGTCTGTGTTTGAAGCAGTATGATCATATGGACGAGAGTAAAATCTCTGATAAACATTGCACCATTTTAAAAAATACTGTTTCTATGGATTCCGTAGATGAGTCTGATGTTTCAACTCTCCAAGAGACGAATAGTGTGATTCCATAAAACAGTTAGATATTGACAAGTGTCATCCTTATTATCTTACTGATGAGTCTGACTCAGAAGTAGAAAGGGAATTAGCCAGAAAAAATTATGAGATTTTTAAATGTATTGAATTTCAGGCTTCTGAGGTTATTCGGATGAAACACAAAGTCAATACTCTCATCGGTATTATTTTTGAACATGATTCTAAAACAAGGATTTTTCTTGATGAACATGCCAGAGTGAAATCGAAAATTCTTTCACTTGAGGATGAGTCTGACTCAGAAGTAGAAAGGGAATCATCCAAAGAAAGTTCTGAGATTTTCAAATGTATTGAATTTCAGGCTTCTGAGGTTATTCGGGTAAAACACAAAGTCAATACTCTCATCTGTATTATTGTTGAACATGATTCCAAAACAAGGATTTTTCTTGATGAACATGCCAGAGTGAAATCGAAAATTCTTTCAGAGGATGATCTTAAAGATAATGCCTTAGAGATTGAACGTTTGTTGTGTAAGAACACTACTCCATGTTGTGATAGTGAATCTAAAGAAACTACCATGAATGCAGTCTATGTGCTAAGCGATGAGTTGGTAAAAGTAAGAAGGCATGTTGTTCAAGATATGCTAACAAAATCGCAGTCAGAAACTGATAAACAAAGTACTATTACTTTGATAACAAATGATCAGTTAAAATTCTCTGACCAAGAAAAACCTGTGTCTCCAAGGAGAAAAATTTCTTTACAAGAAAAGTTTGATAAAACTACCTTTTCTGATTTCATTGAAACTCAGAAAGTGTGCTTTTACTACAACACAAAAGGACATGCTCAGAGAAAGTGTAAACTGAAGTTCAAAAACTTTCAGTTTGACCGTCTTCAAGACACCTTGAATTCAATTCTGAAGGGTGTAACATATATTCTCTAAACCTCTTGAGGCAAAATCAAATTCAAGCAAATCTTCTTCTAGAAATGTCAGTAGACTCAATACTTCATGGTCCACGAATATTTGAACAAGTCAAAAGGGTAGTATGCAAAATATGTTTAAGAATAACTTGGTGACACCATCTCAAATATGGATTCGAAATAATTCCTATTTACCTCTTAAAAGGGTGGAAACTTTTGACACAACTCACCAAGCTAACATGAATTTGATCATTACAGGATATAAGGATCTTATCGATAAACTGTCTATTTCAAGTCAAGCGATATAAGGTAAGAGTTCTAATCATATTTCATATTTTGATGACAGTAATTTCTATGATCGTTTTTCATGTTTCAAAAGGAAGAGAAAAAGAAAACAGCAGCATAATTCATGTGGTTAGCGTACAAATCACCCTTGTGCAAACTAGGCACAAGTCTTGGAACCTTATCCATGAAAGATCATGTTGGATAAGGATTACTGCGTGATTGATGTACTATTTGTCTCAAGTAGTACTTGAATATGATGAGCAATAATCTTTTTCAAAATGCAACCTTTCCATGATAAGTTCAATCAGATTCGAATAATACGAATTCTTGAGCTAATGTTCTCTGATTAAAGTCTTTTCATGAATATTAATTCTCTTGTACTCTAAAATCACGTTTGTTGAGCTAAGACTACATTAATATTCAAAGAAGAATATTTGTCACAAATAAGGAAATGCAATATTGAAATATTGTTGTGTACTCTCTTAAAGGTTGTTTTTCTACCCTCAAAATTTTTAGGAACAACGGGTCCCGTATGACATAAGTACACGTACCTCTCTTTTGACTGTATGAAAAACCTAATATAACAGGTCACGAAACGACCGCCATCCCACAAAATATTTCCTATCAAACTCCTTTAAATACCTTAACATGTAATTGAGTATTTCTCATCCAAGGTCACGCAACCAAGCATGTTGTTAGAGCATTGCTCGGTCGAACTCGGAAGTATTGATATCTCAAGCTTGTTGTCAAATTTAGTTGATCAAAACTATGTCTTGATTTCTAGTCTACTTATAGCTATGTCTCAGATTAGGATAGAAGCGTGTAGTTGAGCATTAGACTTCACGATGTTCTCCATTTGAAGAAGAAGATCTACTGAATACTTTGAAGGAACTTCAAAGACAAAAGGTATGTGAATATTAAAACTTATTTATCACTCAGAAGTTTATTCAATTTTATCTTCTAATGAGATAAAGTCGTATAGCTATATAGACTTTGTAACACTCCGATTTTTCGGTCCCGGAGTGCTACGTCAATATCTTAGCCGAAGCCCGGCTATTAAGCCCAATATCATTAAGTAATTCATTTGGGCTAATTTAGTTATGTTCGTTTTAAGAACTCTGTCACAGCGGAAATTTAGAAATTCATTTAGGAAAATCTAACCGTTGATTAAACCAATTTTTAATCCACCGGAAACAAAACACATTTTGTTTTCAAATAAATATTACACCATTCAAGGCTTATGAGCTAATTAATAAGTAATGATTTCATCACGAATTGTAAAACTGAAACCTGTCAAAGGTAGATTCCTCAAATTTTACACACTTCATACAAGCTCTTAAATTCATTATAATTGCATGGATAAAATTTTAATTGAAAATACTACTGGATATCAATTTTTCAGAATTTTTAAATTAAGTTTAATAACCTAAGACCATGGTCAAACATGTAGTTGACCCAGAAGAAAATTAAAACCGTGGCATTCCGTTTTATAAAAATTATATAAAATCACACACAACTCGAAATTACATGAAACTTATCATTCTAGAAACATAAAAATAGATATTGATTTTCTCATAAGGCAATAAAGTATAAAAATCAGTGGAACATAGTTTTAAAATATGATATTTACGAGACATTTACCACTGTTAAATATTTTCTGTATTTAACACTATTACAAAGAATTATTTTAAAAATACTTATACAATTCAGAAAATTCTATACCTTTGACCAGACGTCCCTTAAGATGTTTTAAATTTATTACGAAAATAATTATACGAAAACCTGTTAGGAATATAAAATGATAAATAGTGAACCCAACATCATACAAGGATAAACAGTGAACTCAACATCATACAATATTTTACATCTTGAAACTAAGATCATTGCATCTTGAAAAATAGAATGTTAGGCATACATGACAACTTTAAGCATAAAAAATCATTAATATTTATATTCACTCAAATTTATTGAACAACACAAATTTTGTTATGATAATAAGTGCTGACCCGACATGCGGCTGCCTACGTACCCAAAGGGATCAAGCACGATCGTAATTCATCAAACAATTCACTGATTAAAACATGGTCAAAACCATTAGAGCCAACCCTTACCTGATAAGCTTGTAGAAATCATTAAAATACTGCTCGCTCTCCGGGATCCTGTTTAAATAAACAAAAACACTCGCTCGCCCCGAGGAGCCTGTTAAACACAAACTCCGCTCACCCCAAGGGGTCCAATATCAGTAGAAATAAATAATTCAATCCAATATATAAAAATAAATAATTCAATCAACCGTTCGCCCCAGGGAGCCAATATATAGTAATAAATAATTCAATCAACCGCTCGTCCCAGGGAGCCAATATATAAAAATAAATAGTCCAATCAACTGCTCGCCCCAGGGAGCCGATATATAAAAATAGATGATTCAATCAACCGCTCGCCCCAGGGAGCCAATATATAAAAAATAAATAATTCAGTTCACTGCTCTCCTCAAGAAGCCAATATATAAAAATAAATAGTTCAATTCACTGCTCGCCCCACATGGGTTTAGGAAATCAAATCTGTTCCCAAGATATCTCGTATCCCATCAAAAGTAATCAACCGCTCGCTCCAGGGTACCCCATGTGGGTTTAGGGACTTAAATCCATTCCCAAGTATATCTCGTATCCCGTCAACACATGTTAAAGATAATCATGTTCACAATAACAATCACACCAAAATCGTGAATCAATAATTTTAAAAGCATTTAATCAAAACAGTTTTAAGAGATGGTGTTGCGCCTACCTCAAATCGCAATCCAAAACCACGGCATAAAGCACCAATCCAACGAATCATGTGTTATTTCCATACGTAAAAAATGAATAATATAGAAAGAATAAAAAGAATCGCGGTATAAATCATCTACCAACCACTAGCTTTTGTTCTGCATCAACATTTCGATTTCCTATACATCTTTCACAACCGGGAGAAAGTGATAGAAAGAATAAAAAGAATCGCGGCTAACTATTCCTTTTTTATTTTTTTTTGAAACAACAAGAATTAATATAACTTAAATCAAAGATTTTACATAGTTATATTCCTTTTCTAGCAAGCTTTTTATGCTACCAGGAGGCTCAGATAACCACACTCTGTTGAGTTTTCCTACTCTAGATGACTTAGACAATATGTCTGCTAGTTTATTTTTCTCTTTTTGCACATAATAACAGTGCCAAGATCTAAAAATTAGAAATAAGTTCTTGATAACTTTAACTAGATTATGTAATCTCCAGTCAATATTGTAGTCTTCTTTTCTGATAGCATCAACAATGAGCTTTGAGTCCAGTTCAAAGTATACCTCCTGCAATTCCAATTCCAATTCTTTTTCCCACTTCACATCTTCCCATAGACCACTGCACTCTGCATGCTCCGTACTCGAAGAATCTGCTAGGTAGATGCACTTGGATCCTTCATGTTTTCCTGCAAAATTTCGTAAGATGAGACCTATGCCACAAGATTTATTGTAATAAAAACCGTCAACATTAAGAGTAAAGGCACCATATGGAGGTGTAGACCAATGAAGGTTAATTTTAATTTGCTTATGTAAGCTAACAGGTTTCTTGCGATCCATTACAACATAGTCAGAAATATACTTCCTGCACTTTTGTATTATGATTTCTGGAGTTGTTGTCGAGTCTTTGAATATTTTGTCACATCTCTGTGACCAAATACACCAAGCAACTATGGCAATTTTGCATATATTTTCCTCCTTAATATTACATGTTTCAATACTGTCAAAACTAGAGCATAACTATTCAACCAGATTAATATTAGGAGTGATGTGGATTCCCAATGTAGCAGACCAAATGGGTCTAACCAGAGAGCACTCAAGGATGCAGTGAGTAGCTGTTTCATTCACTTGAGAGCAGAAAGCACAGCTGAAATCTCCATTCTGAATAGCATAGGTGAGCTTGTCTCTTATTGGAAGAATGTCTTTAACGCATTTCCATAAAAATTTATTGATTCTATGAAGAATAGGCATCTTCCAAATTCTCTTGAAGATTTTCTTCATTCTGGGTGGAGTCACAGGTGTAGTTTTTTGGAGTTCATACATCTTCTTATAAGCTGATTTTACTGTAAATTTCCCATTCTTTTCCAAAGTCCAGACCATCTTATCTTCAAGTTGGGAGAAAATACTCATGGAAAGAATAAGACTTGTTGTAGAATCTTCAAAAAGAGTAAGAATTAAAGCAGCATTCCACCTTGTACCATCAGAGTTGAATAGTTGAAAGACATAATTATAATGCTCAGCATTTGTGGCACCATTTCTTGGTGTTGGAGGAGCATCAAGACCCTGAATCCAATTATGATTCCAGGTGAGAATAGATAGACCATTTCCAATACTCCATGAGCTATATTTCTGGATGAATTTTAGCTCTGAACTAATACTGGTCCATGACCAGGTTGTAGAAGAGGATTTCTTGAGATTAAACATATCACCATCAGGATAGTACTTTGCTTGAAGAGACCTGGAGCAGATAGAGGTTTTATCAGTGCATATCCTCCACGCAGATTTAGCTAACAACGCCCTATTGAAGATTTGTAAATTTCTAAATCCCAGTCCACCTTCCTCTTTTGGAGCATTGATACTTTTCCATGTCACAAGTTTTCTACCTTTATTTGTCTTTTTCTTCCTCCAAAATTTTCCCTGAGAAGAGTTCATCTTTTTTATTGTTGTATCTGGCAATTTGAAGCTTGTCATATGATGCACAGGAATGGCATTAGTTACATTTCTTACCATAACTGATCTGGCAGCTTCTGACATATTGATGCATCTCCACTTTGATAATCCGGTATACATCTTGTTACCAAGGATAGAGAAAGGGATTCTCTTATTCCTTCCTATGAAAAAGAAAAACCCAAGTACTTTTCATCATTTAAATTCAATTGTCTGACCTGTAAAGTACCACTAATTACCTGACATTTAGAAGGACTCATATTTTTACTGAAGTAGACAACTGATTTGCTGAAGTTAATCAACTGGCCTGAACATAAGATGAATTCCTCAATCAGTTGAAGCAGCTTCCTTGTTTGATCTAGATTTGCCTTGCAGAATAATAGAAAGTCATCTGCAAACAAAAGATGATTAATTTTTGGTGTTGATCTTGAAATTTTCATTCCATTTAATTGCTGGGAGATTTCACAATGGAATAACTTTCTTGAAAAAAGCTTCAATTGCTAAGATGAACAGATAAGGGAATAGAGGGTCCCCTTGTCTAATTCCCCTTGTAGGTTTGAAGTAGGTTGAAGGAGAACCATTAATCTCTATTTGAGTAGTAGAGATGCATTCAAATATCAGCTGACACAACTTATCACAGAAACCAAACTTCTTGAGAACTTCAATGAGGAATATCCATTCTAGCCGGTCAAAGGCTTTGGACATGTCCATTTTGAAAGCCAGATGGCCAGTTCTACATTTTTTCCTCTTCATTGCTTGAACTAGTTCTTGAACCATGCATATGTTCTCTGAAATTAACCTGCCTGGGACATAAGCTGGTTGCATTGGTGAGATGATATTAACCATATGCTTCTTTAATCTTAAATCTAAAACTTTAGAGATGATCTTGTAGATTGTGTTGCAGAGGGAAATAGGCCTGAAGTCTTCTGGCTTTTGAGGAGATGAAATATTTGGTATTAATGTGATTCTAGTATTGTTGATCTTCTTCAAGAGATGGCCAGAGTGGAAGAAAGCCTGAACCATACTACAAATATCATTCTTTACTACCTTTCATTGAGATTGATAAAAGCCTGGAGGAAACCCATCAGGACCTGGAGATGTCCATGGTTCCATTGACATTAAAGCTGAATATATTTCTTGTTCATTTGGAGGTGAAATGAGAGCATTGTTGTCTTGCTGATTTATGATAATTGGAATATGCTCTAGGAAGTAATGATTGTCAGTGGGATTTGAAGTAGAACTGATCTTCTTGAAATGAGTAACTAGAAGGTGTTCAATTGAAGCCCTATCTTGACACCATTATCTATCTGGAGCTTGAAGAGAGTCAATCTTGTTCCTTACTCTTCTTTGGTTGGCCCTTATATGAAAATGCTTTGAGTTTTTGTCCATGTCATTATAAAAGATATCTCTTGACTTCTGTTTATTGGAACTGTCTTGAATCTCATTGAGCTCCTCAACTTGTTTCTCCAATGTTAACACTTGAGAAGTATTGTTCCCTTGCACATCTGAAGCTTGCAGTTTAGAAATTTCAAGTTGAATCTCAATGATTCTTGTTGGAACATGACCAAAATTATCTTTACTCCATTTAGAAAGAACCTGCCTAGTATTAACTTGCTTGTCACATAAAACATAAGCAGCTGAGCCTGAAATGTTAGATTTCCAAGCATTCATAATTTCATTTGCAAAAGAATCTTTTTTGAAGCCAGTGTTCAAAGAACTTCCAATTTGTACCTGAAGATTTGGAAGCAGTATAGAGGGATAACAATAAAGGAGTGTGGTCAGATCCTAGCTGAGCAAAATGTTTAAGAGTAGCATTAGGATACTTGATGATGAATTCAGTATTAATAAGAGCTCTGTCTATTCTAGATTTATACCTTCTAGTGCCATGACTATTGCTGGACCAAGTGAAGGGATTACCACTAAATTTTATGTCATTCAGGTCAGAATTCTTTATGACATCTAAAACCTCAGGGGAAGTTATAGGAGAGCTAGTGTTTCTATCAAAAACACGCGCGGTAATATTTAAGTCTCCTATGAGCACCCAAGGTATTTTAACTTGACTTTCTAAGACTATGAATATATTTCCAATGAGCTAGTTGGTATCTGATGTAAGGAGTACCATAGACACAAAATCAGAACCATTCTCCTAGGGCAGGGTCATTATTAACAATAACATGAAACATATTACTAGAGGAATTCACTATCTCTAGTTGAAAACCATCCTTCCAAAGCAAAATGATACCACCTGCTTGACCTATTGAGGGAATATAACATTTGTTTGTCATCCTAAGAAAATTTGTTAGCGAAACAATTCTATCATCATTAAATTTTGTCTCACAAAGGAATATGATATCTGGAGAGAAAAAATTATTAAGATGATGAAGATGGTCTCTGGTGGCTTTTCCTAGGAAATCTTGGCAGTTCCAACTAATGACCTTCATGGTATGGTTATGATTATGTAACTTGATTCTCAAGCTGAAATTATTATAGCTAACAGAAGCAGCGGGAAAACAGTAAGTGCCAACCGAAATAAGAGTATGTAAAGCAGTAGTAAATCTAGTTAAGTTTGACTTAAAAACTGAAACTTGAAAAAAACTGATAATAATGGAAATTTTTTTTACCAGGTTATTAGGAGCGGCCTCGTTCACCTCATGGAAATTCTCCTTTATGGTGTTTTGTCCTTTATCTATCAAGTCATGCTCCATACCATCAAAACCAGTTTGAGTTACTGACACTGTAGTTCCATTCTCTAGGATATCTCCTTGTTTTTCGACTCTGGTTCTCTTATGACTCCTGCTAGCTTCTTCATCTCCATCTTGTACAACATTAATTTCTCCATTTGTCTCTTGAGCTTCTCGCATCTTTCTACTCGCCTCACAAATCCTTTCAATGAGTATATCCATGTCTTCAACAATTTCAACACCATACACACCGGCTAACTCATGAATGTAAGCAGTGTATTGTTCATTTGTGTACCTCCTGATCACAAGATCATCTTCTGTGTTTTCACATTCATCTTCATTATGATCTATTGTGTAACATTTGGGACAAAGATTATGAGTCTGTCTCTCCCAGTAAAAACGAATCTAGGTTTGACCCCTGCCGATGTATTCCACCATCCACCTCTATGAAGAGGTTTAGTTAAATTAATCTTGATTCTTGCAGAAATTATGTTCCCATAAGGTTTGCAGTCCTCTGGATCAGTAGAAATCTTTGTTCCTAGTTCTGCAATAGCGTCATCTACCACAGCAACCGAATGATGTTCAAGAAGAATGTGTTGAAATTGCACCGTCCATTCTTTCTCATCAAACACCCAGTCTTGCACAGGAATAGAAGCATCATACTTCTTTAAATTTAAATGGGCTTTGAGAACATTCCATGGACCCTTTTTCAGAACTGTATTCATGACTTCTTCTGTGTTAAATTTGAACAGGAAAATATTTCTATCCAGACGTCTCAGCTCTTTGATTCTATACATACTCCATACGGTTTTCACTGCCTTTTTGACAATATATGTTTCAACTGGTTCCGATTTGAAGAGTTTTCCTATGAGGGTAGTGTTCAGGTTGCTTGAGGCATCAGAAATGGCAGCTTTTGCTCCTACAGCTCTTCGCATTTGTCTGGCACAGATGTCTCTGATTTGAGCATTTTGCATCTTAGAGGTGATAGTTGAGATCTGGGGGTTTGAGGAAGAAGAAGACATAATCGAAAAACTCTGGGAATGTAATGTCTCTATAATATTGTGATGAAGATAGTGATTATGCCGAGAGATATTCTTAAAAAGGATAACAACATTCCTCATATAACTAGAAACAGTTAGGAGATTATTATTTATTTCCAAAAATATTGGGAAGAAAATATTCACCAATTTTTGACTCTTGATAGTAGTTGACCACTTAAGATACTGCTGAATTAACTCGATGCTGAAATTACGGAGCTTGATAGGGAGAAATCTTGAAAATTCAAAATTCAAAACTGTAATCATCTTCTCAGCGACTTGGATCTGTTCAGTTGAATTGACTCGTGAAAACAAGAAGATATCATTTAAATCATATACATGATAAGGAGGGACATACTGAAACATACTGTGTTGATTCATACTGAATTTGATGGCCGGCAATACTGCATCAGAAGGAGACATTAATACCATTGTAAATTGTAATACTACCAACAAGATAAGGGATTGTTGGACCATAAAGGTCCAATACAGAATGATTTCCATGATAAATGGTGAATGATGAGGCCCTGCAAAAATTAGAACGAAATTTGCAAAAAAGATCAAAGTCGAAAATGAAAGATATTGACAGAAAAAAAAGGGTAAAAGAGTGAGGAAAGTAATACCTAAAAAAGAAAAAAGCAAAATAAATCAATCATAGAAGAAGAACTAGAACAAAAGGAATAAGTCAATTAAATTTTCAGAGAGTAAATCAAAAACAAGAAGAACTTCCCTGAAGTTTTCATTGAAAACCCTTGTTTTTCATTGAAAACCCTTTCCACCTCATTTCCTTTCAATTTCCCAATATAACGTCGGCTAACTATTCCTTTCTCTTCTTCTTTTTCCTTTTCCTATTATATGTACACTAAACCTAAATGCAAAACTAATTCGACCTAAACAAGTTCTCCTGGTCGACAACATAAGAAGTATACACGAACCATTTGTATCTTAGGCCCAAAAGAAAAACAAATGAACCTCATAACTATTGTAAGGCCCATTTCCAATAACTTAATTGTCTATTATTCTTATGTCCGGTTTCTTTTTCAAATCTTCTTATGCCTGGTTTCTTTTTCATCTCTAAGTGCCATATAGAGATAATTGTGAGGTACATCAATATGTAAAACCAACAACCTATGAACTATCACCAAGTGTCAATCTCACCATATTTTATCATATTAATTAAACGTAACTATCCAATTAAAGAAATAGAAATAATCTATATTCTCAATGAGTCATTAGATTTCATAAAAATAAACCATCACATAAAAATAATGAAAGAACCAAAATACCTTTTAAAGAGAAATTACAAAATTATCTTTTTCATAAAAGACGAAAATGTCCTTTGAATTGGGACGAATATTACACACTTTATATTATACACATTGAAATTTCGAGTCGAGTTTATCTCGTTGCTATATTTCTCGAAATATGAGTTTAAAGCTTAGAATGCTTCATCATCTACTTGAAAACTTTGGTTATGAAAAATTCATTTGTTGAAAATTAACTCAAGTTGATCTTGTGAAAATTACCTTGAACATCTTACATGATTTATGTCAGACAGTCATTTCATGTCACCTCGGGATGTCTCATATTGATAAAATAATCATTTAAAAATTAATTGAAGCTAGTGGTATGTGTTAGATTACCATTGTTGTTCTTCTAAGGTTGTTTCAAATCGATTATCGAGATTTTTAGACTACTACCAAAATCTGGATATGGCATAGTATGCGTACCCTGTATGCGAACTGTGAAATACTAATTGGGTCTAAACTCTTGTTTGAGAACAGGTTGATCTGTATGGGCCCGAAACTCTTGTTTGCGAACAAGTTTTCCTATTGGGTTCGAAACTATTTTTTTCGACCAGTGTTTGCGAACGGCAAGACTAGGCAAGGTCCGGAGCTGTGGTTTGCGAACAATGTTTGCAAACTCAGTGCTTAGGTTCTAAATCGACAGTTATGACAAGTTTTTCACATACTTTGTATGCGAACTATTTGTCTATACACATGAAATCAGGTTCGTTTGCGAATTAAAATGCATGAATTTTAATGCTTTAAGGTATGAGTACTTGGTTTACAAACCGTGGCATTAAGTTCATGAATCGTTTCTTGTATAAGTACTATGTACACTTACAAACCAAGCAGATTATGTGTCAAATGCTTCACATATATTTCCATGAGATTTTGAGCATTTGAATAACTCTACATTTAGATACATTTGATCATCTATCACAATTGGTTGATTATCGGATTAAGTATAGAAGTGTGTGATGAAAATAGCTGAGCCAAAGTGTTCATATGGCTAACTTTGGTTAACTATTATTGAGCCAACTCAATATGCACGTTTAGGTACGGTTCATCCATATTTGATTATAAGTATACTTCATTTGTGTATGTCAAGCTAAACCATCTAACGATGGAGATTTATTCCTTATTCTCTAAGCAAACTTAGCTTGAATCTCAAGTAAGGTTTTCATCTAACGGTGAATATTAATTGCTTTGTTAAAAAGCTATCTTAGCTTTGATTGTAAGCAACCCTGATTTGAAAGACTATATAAGGAGGAACCCTAGAAACTGAGAAACCTAATGCCGACAATTTCGTGTGTTCTAGTTGAAAACTAGAGTCGATTCCCCATTAACATAGGTTTCCAGTTCTACTGAAAATCATTATTAGGTTTAAGGACTTAAAGACTTCATTTGGGATTCGTGAAGCCAGGTCCAACTATTTTCTCTATAAGTTCATATCCTGATCTTACTATTTTATCGTATTGAGTTTAATCTTCTCCAAGATTATCTCGAGTTCTATCTCTGATAGGTAAGATATAAAAAGTAATCACAACAGTTCTTCGTCTTAGACTCTTGTGATTCCGCAATAACTTCTTCTATTAATCAGTTAGGTTATCGTGAGGTGACTAATATTTCTAGGCTACACCAAGTGTTATAAGACCGGATTATCAGTTGTCTTTCATGTTCACTTTGATCTTTACCTAAAGACGGAAACAAAAAATAATAGACGTATCTGAGGGAGACAGATTTGTTTATAAGTCTTCGAATTTGTATCGTAGCGACTCCTAGGCTATAAAGGACGTTAGCTAGGGGAATCAAGTGTGCAGGGTCTTGCGAGTTTCAAGAGGCATAAGGAACACGACTGTACCTTAATCGTTGTGATACTGGGTAAGGGTTCAACTACATTCCAGTCCAAAGTTAACTTGTAGTAAGCTAGAGTCTGTAGCAGCTTAATACAGTGTGGTGTTCAAGTCTGGACTAGGTCCCGGGGTTTTTATGCATTTGCGGTTTCCTCGTTAAAAATTTTATGGTTTCTGTGTTATTTCTTTTCCGTATTATATTTTCTTTGTATAATTGAAATATCACAGGTTGTGCGTTGTTCTATTATAGTTTATAAACCCGAGCTTGTTTGTTAGATATAACTTGATTAACACTCGGATATTGGTCTTTGGTACCATCTGAGTTTTTCTAACACTAATCAGGTTCACGGATTCATATATGTTTGATAGAAGGATTGTGTTGAGAAAGAGATAAAGCTCTTTGATATTTTTCCTTGATTGAGTTTAATTAAGTTGTCACCCTCAGAATTATATTGTAGTTTAGTCCATACATATTGTGAATGAAAAATATGGGTGTGATTGTTGTACCCCCCGCGTTTTCAATTGGTATCAGAGCAGGCAAACACACTAAGACGTCATAAGTTTGTGTTTGTAGCAATCTTATTATTGTGGACAGAAGCACTATCTCTTACTAACGTGCATAATTATGACAAGCAAGATTTTTTATTAGGCCAAGTGTTTGGGAATTACCTCAAAGGATAATTCCTTAGCAGATTATTTCGAGTCCAGAGGTAAAACATTTATGGTGTCAGTCTCTGAGAACAGTCCCTCCAAACTGACAAATGGCACTATATCAGAATCTGAGTTGGAACTTACCAGAAGTCTCAAAAACTCTGCTGAGATTATTGATTTTCAAGCTTCTAAAATCAGAACTCTTGAACAAAAATATGCTCGATTCACTGATGAGCTTGAGAAATCTCTTGATAGATAACGAGAACTCTGTTCTATTATTAAGTCTTTTTCTAACAATAACGAAAAACTTGTTTAAGAAACTACTCTACAGCGTGAAAAAATTAGTATGCTTGAATATACTGTTAAACAAGACTCAATAAGAGAAATATGTTTAATCAAGACTCATTCATCTGAATTGAATAGTTGTCGTGTTGAAAAAGAGAAACTGGTTGTAGACCTTCCACTAGCTCAGAAACAGTGCAATTCCATGAAAAAGGAAAACTCTGTATTAGCGAGTATGACCTCTTCATTGCCTGATGTTACTACTCATGTGGTATTTTCTAGCATAAAGAAAATTACTCCTAAAGAATTGTCTGGTAAGAAACGCCTACGCAACTTTCCGATATCCCAAAAGGCTATTAGTCAAAACTGTGAATCACCAAAGGTTTCTTATCCACGAATCTGTTCATTCTGCGGGAATAAGAATCATAGGGTTTACATTGCTATGCTAGAATAAAATAGATTATCGATATTCAAAAATTGCTTCTCTTTGCAGTGATTGAAGTATATAGTCTGAGGGCATCCTCTATGGAATTCCTTCCTATAGAAAGCCAGAATTCTCATAAAAAAGTTACAAGGGTTATTCCTGTCAAAAACTCCATATGAACAGTGACTTTCACAATGTTGTATCTTACAAAACATCTGATGTTCATGTTCCTATTGATAATGAGAGTATATCTGGAAGATCTAAGTTTAGAAGATGGGACTCAACTGACTCTTATCTAAAGCGTATCTCAAGAGGTCACAGACTTCATCCTCAGAAAAACTTTTCTGAAGAACGTTTAATAGGGAGGAAATCTTCTGACTACTTTTTAGCTAAAGAATAGTTGTCTAAATCTCCTAAAATGAGGTGTACAGAAGAAAGAAAAGGAAGAAAAGATATGAGAACACGGAAGGTAATCACGATGTCCCACACAATATTAGTACTGAGATCATATCTCGCTCTGTTACCTAAACTTGGTAAGTGCATCCTTGCAACTAACTTTAGAGTTACAAGGATCACATTTGTGGGTACTCAAGTTTTACTTGTGACTATTTCTGTCTGTGTGTTTTATTTTAAAAGATTTTTTCGACCTTACGGTGAATTTTTCTCCATTTTGTTGCATTGGTTCTTCATCTGTGAAAGTTGAGTCATACCTTGATTCCAAGTAACGGATGTGAGTGCTCTAATTTGGAGTTATTTACTTGGAACTTCAAATTATTGACCCATGAAGGACAATATATTGGTCGATAACGTTTCCCATGTTTCATTACTCTAGGCTCTGGTGACCTGTTAGCTCTCTTTGAGAACGGTCCGCGAACAACCGTGTACCCAAGTCAAGGAGATTATTTATATGGTTTCTCTAACCAGGGATTTCTATTATTTCTTTTGTTCTCACAACAAGTAGTTATTCATCTCCTTCCCGATTTCTTTAAAAAAATAATATGGAGAACTCTACAAGATATCATGAAGTGATTGATCTCGATATGGAAGAAAATGTCAAAGGAAGCAGTTCTTTCAAGAATTTATTTTGAGAAAGATAGCTGCAAGAAAAGAGCAAAACTCTTGGATTTCCAAGTCTATCGAGGATTTAATTCATTCTCAGAATGACTCAAAGGTTGAGTTTGCAAATCTACAATTGCAAATAAATCATCTCATCGATGGTCAGACCAATAACTTTGAAAAGAAAAAGGTATTGATACGGAACCAAAAGAAGCTCATCTTCGAATGCACCAAGGCCAGAAAACTTGTTCCTGTTGTTAATCGAAAAGTGAACGTTCTAACTCAATAACATGGCCTATCCACTGTCAAGAGAGTCAAGGACATCAGCGATACCTTCTATGATGGAGTTATGGAAAGGTACGAAGAAGTTTAATCCTTTTCAACATCTTTCTTTTGGTTTTAATAATATCTAGGAAACTTCTAGTGAGAATTTATTCTTGTGTTCAAGAATGATAAATAGGGTTTGGTATAGCATATATTGTGATTATACAAGCTATTTCAAACATTTTTTTCTTGCATGTTTTTTGATTTACTTAAATTCTAAGTTGTTTGGAAGATGAACTGCAGTATTTAATCTTATTGGTTTTATATATTGCAAATTTTTATGAGATTTATGTGCCTTTACGTTCGTGAATAGTGCTATTATCTCATAAATTCTCAAAAGTTAAATCTATTATGTCTTTATGCATATATTGATAAAGGTCGAATGAACTTTTTGAGATATTCCGCAGTATTGATCTTTTCCTGATCCACTTTGTGTGGAAGTACTGTATTCTACTCCGTAAGTTCTCTAATGTTGAGTAATTTCGTTTAAATTAATCAAAAGGTTTTTCTTATGGTTAATTTACTTGATGTTTTCCGGATACAAATCCATGTGATTTGTTAATGTCCGAAGAAATCCTTGCTTTCTCGTAAAAGTAAGGTCGCTTATGTTGTTCTCTTGGGAATGAAATCAAATGGGAGAGAGTTCTTAAATGATCTTGTGCTTAACTGATATATCTTTGTGGGGAGAGCGGTTGTGGAATATGTAGGGCTTAACTTGTTTCTCAATAAACTCCTTGATAAAGACACTAAATTTCGACTATGTGATATCATCTAAAAAAAGTTGATATGCTTCTTTAGTCATAAATTATCTTTTGAGAATTCATAACGATCCCATAGTTTCCGTACTTTGCGAATTTATATTGACCAAAAGAGGGAGAATTATTTAGTAGTTCACACTACATACATATGGTTTATGGATCATTATGTAAGAAGGAATGGATTCCAATCTATAGGTTTTACCTATTATGCAAAAGATGGAAGTATTGACTAAGGGGGAGTAAATCATATCACCATAGTATTATTTCAAAGTTATGATACAATTGGACTTTGACCAACATGGTAATACTATGGCACTGTATAAAAATGATTGAGAACATGTGTTTTCTTATTGTTATCGTTATGGATCTTCAACAACAATGATGTTGAGTTGAACACGTTCAGAATCGATGGAGAAATTGAAGTTACGAAGAATTCAAGGAAGTTGAAGAGCCAAGGAAATCAAGCATCATGGATCAGAAACTATAAAGTTTATTTATTTTTTAATCCATATGTATTGATAGTTTTATCACTAAAATTGACAAAGGGGGAGATTGTTAGAGCATTGCTTAGTCTAACTCGCAAGTGTTGCTATCTCAAGCGTGTTATCAAATTTAGTTGATCAAAACTATATCTTGATTTCTAGTCTACTAATAGCTATATCTCGGATTAGAATAGAAGCGTGTAGTTGAGCATTAGATTTCACGACGTTCACCATTTTAAGAAGAAGATCTACTGAAGACTTTGGAAGCACTTCAACGACAAAAGGTATGTGAAAACTAAAACTTATCTATCACTCAGAAGTCTATTCAATTTTATCTTCTAACTAGACAAATTCGTATAGCTATATATCTTTATATTATACACATTGAAATTTCGAATCGAGTTTATCTCGTTAATATATTTCTCGAAATATGAGTTTAAAGCTTAGAATGCTTCATCATCTACTTGACAACTTTAGTTATGAACAATTAATTTGTTGAAAACTAAGTCAAGTTGATCATGTGAAAATCACCTTGAACATCTTACATGATTTGTGTGAGACAGTCATTTGATGTCAACTCGGGATGTTTCGTATTGATCAAATAATCATTTGACAATTACTTGAAGCTAGTGGTATGTCTAAGATTACCATTGTTGTTCTTCTAAGGATGTTTCATATTGATTATCGAGAGATTTAGAACTACTACCAAAATCTGGATATGGCACAGTATGAGTACCTACCCTGTATGCGAACTGTGAAATACTAGTTGGGTCCGGAACCTTTGTTTGCTAACTATGTTTGCGAACAGGTTGATCTGTATGGGTCTGAAACTCTTGTTAGCAAACTGTGCTTGTGAAAAGGTTTACCTGTTGGGTCCGGAACTATTGTTTGCGAAATGTATTTGCGAACGGCAAGACTAGGCAAGGTCCGGAACTGTAGTTTGCGAACAGTGTTTGCAAACTCAGTGGTTTGGTTCTAAATCAGAAGTTATGAAAAGTTATTCACATATTTGTATGCAAACTATTTGTCTATACACATGAACTCAGGTTCGTTTGCGAACTAAAGTGCATGATTTTCAATGCTTTAAGGTATGCAAACTTGGTTTTCAAACCGTAGCATTAAGTTCATGAATTGGTTCTTGTATAAGTACTTTGTACACGTACAAGCCAAGCGAATTTGTTTCAAATGCTTCACATATACTTCCATGAGATATTGATCATTTGAACAACTCTCTTAAAACACGTTTAGGTATATTTGATCATTTATCACAATTGGTTGATTATCAGAATGAGTCTATAAGTGTGTGATGAAAATAGATGAGCCAGAAGTGTTAATATGGCTAACTTCGGTTAACTATTATTGAGCCAACTCAATATGCACGTTTAGGTACGGTTCATCCATATCTGAATATAATCATATTTCATTTGTGTATATTAAGCTAAACCATCTAATGATGGAGATTGATTTCTTATTTTTTAAGCAAACTTAGCTTGAATCTCAAGTCAGGTTTTCATCTATCGGTGAATATTAATTTCTTTGTTAAAAAGATATCTTAGCTTTGATTGTAAGCAATCCTACTTTGAATAAGGAGGAACTCTAGCAGATGGGAAACCTAATCCCGACACTTCCGTGTGTCCTAGTTGCAAACTAGATTCGATTCTCCATTAACTTAGGTTTCAAGTTCTTCTAAAAATCATTATTAGGTTTAAGGACTTAAAGACTTCGCTTGGGATTCATGAAGGTCCAACTATTTCTCTGTTGTTGTGTATCCTGATTTACTATTCTATCGTATTGAGTTTAATCTTCACTAAGATTATCTCGAGTTTTATCTCTGTTAGGTAAGATATAAAAAGTAATCACAACAGTTCTTCGTCTCTGACTCTTGTGATTCCACAATAACTTATTCTGCTAATCAGTTATGTTATTCTGAGGTGATTAATTTTACTAGGCCGCACTAACTGTTATAAGACCAGATTATTAGTTGTGTTTCATGTTCACCTTGATCTTTATCTAAAGACGGAAACTATAGAAAATAATAGACTTATCTATGGGAGACATATTTGTTTATAAGTCTTCGCCTTTGGGTCGTACCAATTCCTAGGATATAAAGGACGTTAGCTAGGGGAATCAAGTGCGCATGGTCTTGCGAGATTCAAGAGGCGTGCGAAACGCGATTTTACCTTAATCGGTGTAATAATGGCTTAGGTCTCGACTACATTCCAGTACGAAGTTAACTTGTAGTAGGCTAGAGTATGTAGCGGCTTAATACAGTGTGGTGTTCAAGTCTGGACTAGGTCCGGCGGTTTTTCTGCATTTGCGGTTTCCTCGTTAACAAAATTTCCGGTGTCTATGTTATTTCTTTTATGTATTATGTTTTCTTTATATAATTGAAATATCACAGGTTGTGCGTTGTTCAATCATAGTTGATAAATCCGACCTTGTTTGTTGGATAGAACTTGATTGACACTCGGATATTGGTCTTTGGTACCATCCGAGTTTTTATCACACCAATCATGTTTACAGATTCATATGTGTTTGATATACTGATTGTGTTGAGAAAGAGATAAAGATCTTTGATATTTTTCCTTGATTGAGTTTCATTAAATTGTCACTCTCGGAAATATATTGGAGTTTAGTCCCTACAGATTGCCGAACGAAAAAGTTGGGTGTGCTTGTTGCACCCCCGCATTTTCACATGTCTCTTGTTTCTTGTATTCTTGAAAGCATGGAGAAAGCTCTTTGTCGCGATGGTATTGAAATAAGAGGAAAGAAGAGAATTCTGGTTGATGACAATGTTGTTGATACTTCTATAAAACCTTCAGATGTGAATTGCTATTTTGCATATGATCATCAATATATTGAACGGGAAGAGATGATATCTGCTGATGTTATTTATGATTTTTTTAAACAATTTGAGGAAGCAAAACTAGAACTTGTTGAAACACTAAAAGGTCTACACATGTTGTAGACTGAGTTGAAAAAGGTTTCGGCTGACCTTGTTCTCATGAAATCTCATGTTCGTGAATTTCTCAATGATGATATTTTCTCTGAAGAGCTCGTGGATACGGTTGATAACGAATTCAAGGGTCTGAATACCAATGAAGAGTCTAGAAAAATATAATTTTTCTTTTTGTCTAGGAAACTTCTTGTAAGAATTTATTCTTATTTTGAGAAGGATAACTAGGGTTTCGTATAGCAAAAATTGTGATTACACACGCTATTTCCAACAATTTTCATCTTGCATGTTTTTAGATTTGTTTATTTAAATTCTAGAGTTGTTGGAAGATGAACTCGCAGCATGTAATCATTATTGGTTTTATTATGGCAAAAGTCTTATGAAATATTTGTTTCTTTACGTTTTCGTGAATCGAGTTAATATTTCATATATGCTCGAAAGTTAAATCTATTATGTTCTTTTATTAACGGAAAATATAACAACTCTTTGAGAATTTTCTCGTAGTAGTGATCTACTCGTGATCACACTTTTGTATTTTTACTGCTTGACATACTCCATAAGATTTACTTATGTTGAATCATATCGATCAAAAATTATCTTTTTGTCTGTAACTGGGTAGAGATTATTTTAATTCGATTTTCGGATACAAATCCATATGATTTTTCAATGTCCAACAAAATCCTTCTTTTTATAAAGCAAGGTCACTCATGTTGTTCTCTTGGAAATGACATCAAATGGGGGAGAGTTCTTAAATGAACTTGTGCTTAATTGCTATATATTTATGGGGAGTGTGGTTGTGGAATTTGAAAGGAGATACTTCTATCTTAATCTCCTAGACGAGAGCTAAGTAATTCTTACTATGTGATATCATCTAAAAAAGTTGATATGAGGAGTTGCATTTTAACTATGCTATAATGTGAAATCTCAAAACTTCCTTAAAACTTGACATATCTTTCGATTTTATTGATCACGATCCCACGATTTTTGTACCTTTGTTAATTTTATTAGGAGGAGAATTATTTAGTAGTATCATACTACATACATATTGTTTACTCTTTATGTAAGGGGGAGTGAATCAATAATCTATAGGTTTCACCTATTACGCAAAAGATGTAAGTGTTGATTAAGGGGGAGAAACGTATTACCGTAGTATTACTTCAAAGTTGGGATACAATTGAACTTTGGAGAAAGGAATAATACTATGTTTTTGTATAACGACGATTGAGAATATTTGTTTTCAAACGTTGTTATTATTATGGAATTGGTTCTTCAACAACAACGATGCTGAGTTGAACACGTTCAGAATCATTGCAGCTTGAAATTACGAAGAGATCAAGAAGTTGAAGAAGCCAAGGAAATCAAGAAATGATGGATTCGAGAAGTTTTCTAAGCTTTGTTTTTTATCTGTATGTATTGATAGTTTTGTCACTAAAATTCACAAAGGAGGAGATTGTTAGAGCATTGCTTGGTCGAACTCACAAGTGTTGGTATCTCTAGCTTGTTGTCAAAACTATATCTTGATTTCTAGTCTACAATTAGTTAAGTCTCGGACTAGGATACAAATGTAGTTGAGAAACAGAGGATCACGACAGTCATCATTGCGTTCTACCGTTTGAAGGCGAAAATCAACCGAAGATTTTGGAGAACTTCATCAACAAAACGTAAGTGAAGACTGGACCACTTATTTCTCAAGTTATATTCACTTTTCTATCATTTGAGACGATGTCGCATAACTAATTAGACTATTATGCATAGACAAGAATTTCGAGCCGAGAATTAATTATCAAGTTAGCGGAATTCTCGAAATATAATGACTAAGCTTAATGAACATTTGTTCAAACATGATGAATTTCGGTTAAGGAGAATTTATTGTTCGGAATCAAAATCATGATTCAAGTTTTATCGTTCGAAAATAGCATGAAATAGTGATATGTGTCATTGATGTTTGTTAGAGCATAGCTCGGTTGAACCCACCAAGCGTTGCTATGTCAAGTTTGGTTGTCATATTTTAGTTAACCAAAACTCATTTAAAGAGTCGCTTGATTATTTACTAGAGTCAACTTCGTATAGGTTAGCTTGAAAGTATTAGGATGTGAGACATTACAAGTATTACGTGAAGACTTGAAGAATGTGAAGAAGTAAGGAGCTACAACGACGACATCATCCTTCCACTTGAGGTTAGTAATATTTGACTTGAACCGTTTCATTCCCTAACGTATCTTTCAAGTCGTGCATATTAAAAACATAACTGCGAAGCTGTGAATGATTATACTCTAGTTATACGTGGTATTAAGGAATACAAAATGAAGTATAACGCTTATCTTTTGAACTTCGTATATAAGACATGGACATAATCGTTTGAATGCTATTGTGATTATGTATGGGTATGAGGTGAAGATTTCATCCTAGGAAACGATGTTTTACATTCGTTTAAAGGAAGTACATTCATAAACTTGTTTTCTGAATTGAAAGGGAAATCGCTAGGCTTATTGGTATTTGTTATTCATTGCATATGTTTTGAATTACCAATATGTGTGTTTAGTATAACCGCTCATGACTTGCTTAAGTTCTTGGTAAAAAAATTCACAAGGCCTGACTTTTGTATTAGTATCTAAAGACTTAAAGGCCTAGACAGATAAAGCACCCACATTGAATGGTGAGGAAACCCTCGCTTTCTATTGGCCTAAATAGGTCTTTTTTGAGTTTTGTAAAACGAGTGTTTTGGTGAGGACACTTGGCAACGTATGATTGGTTTAAAAAGAATAAAAAAATATTTTAAAAAAGGAAACCAAATTCAATTTGGAATTGGCGAGGACACTTGGCAACGTATGATTGGTTTAAAAAAATAGGAAAAAAAAAAGGAAACCAAATTCAATTTGGAATTCGCGGGGACACTTGGCAACGTATGATTGGTTTAAAAATTAAAAACTCAAAAGGAAAACCTAATCTACCGTGTTTGGAATTTTATGAAAGTCCAAATTCAATTTGGAAATCGAATATCTACCGTATAAGGACTCTTTTTTCCAAATTAATATATAAAGGGAAAAAAATCCACATATTTTCTACGAAAATAAAATAAAAAAAATAAATAACATATACACATTTTCTCCACATATTTAATGTGTTTTCCAGCCACAGCAAATCAAAAATATATCGCCACGGGGCAAGGCGAAGCCCCGTGCACACCAAATCAAAAATGCATCTCCACGGGGCGAGGGAAAGCCCCGCGCACACCAAATTAAAAATGCATCTCCACGGGGTAGGGAAGGGAAAAGCCCGCGCACACCAAATCAAAAATGCATCTCCACGGGACGGGATGAAGCCTTGCTCACACAAAATCAAAAATGCATCCCCACGCCGCGGGGGCAAATCTTCACACACACCAAATCAAAAATGCATCTCCACGGGGAGGGGAAAAGCCCCGCGCATACCAAATCAAAAATGCATCTCCACGGGGCAGGGGAAGCCCCGCGCACACCAAATCAAAAATGCATCCTCACAGGGCGGGGGGCCACACACACTAATTCAAAAATGCATCTCCACATTCACCCGCGCACACCAAATCAAAAATGTATCTCCACGGGGCGGTGCAAAGCCTTGCTTACACAAAATCAAAAATGCATCCCCACGGGGCTAGGCTGGGCGGGGCGAAGCCCCACACAAATCTAGTAACTTTTATTAGTGAAACCGATATTAAGTAATCACCTGAGATGGTATGATCGATTTGTTGTAATTGGTATGACCAACTCTAGGCAAAGGGTAACCGATCCTAGTAAGAGGTGCAACCGATCACAAAAGGGGAGGATATCCTTGTAAGAGGTGCAACAAGTTTTTAGTTATTTGGAACCGATCATATGAACATGTACAACACGTTTTTAGTTATTGGGAACCGATCATATGAACATGTACAACACGTTTTTAGTTATTGAGAATCGATCCTATGAACATGTGCAACAAATACAAGTTAGATACCATATATATGTGTGAATCGATCCTAGTACCTAGTCAACCAAGTTTTGGTAACTAGCTTGAATAATTCTAGTACCCACATGGAGGTAGAACAAAAACTTGTTTTGGTAGAACCGTGAAACCAATGTTTAACTGGTGATTTGATAGGATAATCAATCACATAGTTCTTGGAAGTCATATGAACCAATTTGGAAGTGTGGCAAATCGATTCCAAGATTGTAAGTATGAAAAAGGACTTACAAAGCAAAGATGTCGACATACTTTGAACATGTGAAGTAACGCTTATCTTTTATTGTTCAAAGATATTCCTTAATAGCTAGAGGAGAATCCCGGATCGAAATAAATTAATAATCTTTTAATTAAGATTTTTAGTTTTGCATATCTTTAGAAAATAAAAATTAGTAATGTGCATTTACTAGTTGGAGATTTTCTAAGAGATTTTCGGTCAATATTTGGACAAAGCATTTCCAGGAAATATGGAAACCGAATATGGAAATATGTTGCATATCTTGAGAATATTTTCACTTTTGGAAATTCCTTGGTGTCCAAACTTCCTTAGTCTATAAATATCAAAGTTTGCATTTCGAGCAAACTAATCCTCAGAGCCAGCAAAACTACCTAGTTTTGTTGTTACTGGTGGAGCCGCCTATTCGGAGAGGAAAGTAACCTAATTAGGAGAAATCTCTTACGGCCGCCTAGTTTAAAGACTTCTTTAGGATTAAGAAGCTCTATTAGTACTGTTGGTGGGAAAATAGATAATTGCGGTTTATTATTAGTTTTCGATTGATTTGATTGACTAACGGTTGTTGAACTTTGATTACACCTAGTTTGTTTATGCTTGAGAATCTTCTCTTATGATATAAGATTCACTCAAGCTAGATCGAAGTTTCGATGGGGATCTTTAGACAATTTGTAGATCTAAAGAAGTCTTGTGATAATCCATTGTTAACATACTCCGTTATATGTGTGATTGATCACAAGAGATTCAAGTTGATTGTGTGCAGGTGTTTATTGAAGATCTAAGAAGATTTAAAGACGAAGAAGATTCTGATTTGGGTTCATAATCTTTGGTGTGCACAATACTTGTTTCGGCTGGAAAAGGATCCAACTATAATCAGTTTATCTTTGTGATAGATTTGATTGATTAGTTGAATAGATCGGCATCAATATAATTCTTTGTGATTAAAAGTATTGATTACAAAATTTTGACAATTACTTTGGTAGTTGTTATTGGATAGATCTAAGGACCTGATAAAGGAGTTTATTGGGATAAATGGAAGATCCTTTTTTCGAACTCATATCACTTGATTGAAAAGAGTTGTTACCAAACAGATTTGTTGTTCCTTCACTGTTTGGAATACAAACCAAAGGAATTGTTTTAAGTGCGTGACTTATTAACAAGTTGGAGGCGCATGGATACATAAAGAACTAGGTGAACTATAGATTTAGTTGATTGGTCTCAATTATACGAAGTTGGTTTAGATTTTGTATAAAAGGCTTAATCCTGAGAGTATTCAATTCTGGACAAAGTCCCAGGGTTTTTTAGCATTTGCGGTTTCCTCGTTAACAAAACCTTGCCGTGTCTTTTACTTTTCTATTTCCGCAATTATAATTGTTTTATAATAATTAGAAGTAAAATACACAAACCTTAATTCCTATTTACTTGTTAGCAATCCTATTGTGTTTGGTTAAGTATGAACCTATTATCAAGTAAACATACTTCGTTGTTGTATTGTCTCGATCTTGTATCCATAGTCAATCACGCAAGTTATCTTGTTTTCGTATTGTCTCGATCTCATATCCATAGACGATCACACGAAGTGTGAACCGATTAGTTGTATTGTATCGACTCAGTCCATAGATAATCATTTTCGGAGAAAGGACTTATAGGTGGAAATTTTTTAGATTTAGGTATATTTGGGTACCCTCGTCTTTTCAATTGGTATTAGAGCAGGCAAACACGAAAAGATCTAACAATCTGTGTTTGGTGCGATCCAACCTATAAGAAAATGAATCTAATGAGTGATTCAGTTAACGTAATGGCAGGATTTGACTACTTCAAAAAATCGTGATGGAAGACACGAATGAAGTATGTAATACTCTTATTCCTAAATGTTTTAGGAATTGAAATTAAGTCTATGTATGTCTTGGGTTACTTACATAATTCTTTGGATCAGATAGGGTTGTATATAATTGTGTTTGATACTAACTGCAACAATGATACAATTCTCTATGTGACAGGATGTATCTTGAAAATGCATAAGATTCCTATCAAAAAATTTCATTACTATATGAACCATGGCTTATTTTGGATGAACTACCAAAGTATGTATATGTACGTTTTCAGAGGAAAAACTGTCAATGTATCGCTATCTATGATGCGATTTTGGAAAATGTGTAATCCTACAAGGAATGAGTTTTCAGTTAATAATTTTTTTAACAATGGATTGCTTCATACACCTCACAATTGTTTTAATGAAGCAAGTGATCTTTCAAAATATTACAGGGATTATGATTCTAATGGTATTTTTAATAAATATCATATTTTGTTCAAATTTATCTCTGCATACTCTAGTAGAAAATTCTTGAGTGAATTTCAAATGATGCTATCAATTTCTGGTAATAAAAGGGTAAACAAACTTTTGGACAGAAGCATAGAATCTGTCTGTAATAAAGATCCAGACCATGAAAAACTGGTTTTTCAAAAGAAAGACCTAGATAAAAAATCGGAATTGTTTCCCCACAAGCCTTAGTTTCCGATTTTGGTAGTATTTCCTAAAGCTACTTATTTCCGCTTTTTGATATCTATTCTTCCTATAAAAGATAATCTCTTGCTATGTTTACAAACATATTGGGGAAGATTGATCGAAACCGTAACTAGGGTTTATCATATTTTTGCAAATATGAGGAAGAGGAAATCTAGTGGAACATCCTCTGATGATCGGGTCAGATGGGATGACATTGATAGGATCAGATTTCCTAACAGTATTGATGACAAGCATGAATTCGATCGTTTTGTTGACAGCTCATGTTTTAGGAAATACGAAACTCTCAAAGGAATGGAATTTACCATTGAAAATAATTTTGATCCATATGTCCAAGATAAGGAATATGCGAAGTTTTTTCAAGATTGAAACTAGGGAAAACTTTTTGGTTTTGAAAAATATTCACCCGATATGGTAAGAGTTTTTTATGCGAATATTCATAATGTTGATCAAAAAATCTTACCTTTGTTACTCTTGTTGGTCGAGGACTCTACTATGTTGATCGTAAAACAATATCTAATGCTATTAATTACAATGTGGAATGTAATCACTTGATTATTGGATTTGAAATTGAACACGGTACCATTTCAACAAATCTCATTGGAAGATCAACAGAGTGGGAAAATGGTAGACTACCAACAAAAGATATACCTTTCCACCTAAGGGTATTCGGTAATCTTGCTGTAGCTACCCTATTTGCAAGTACAAGAGATAAGTCAGTTTGGGATAAAGATTTGCAGAATTCGTCTATTTCTTGTTGAAAGGAGACTCTCAAATTGATCTTTGCGGAATTATTGTTAGCCAAATGATCAAAATCTCAGATTATATTTCCTCCCAAGGAATAAAGAGGCATCTCAGTTTTCCATGTATAATCACAGAGTTTTGTGAATTCATTGCGGGAGATGATTTTGATGAAATGAGAAGCATTACGACTGTCTCTAATAATACTATATCTCAAATGATTGGAGGTCAATCCAGTAATAAAATGGTTGAAAGGATTTCACTAAATTCTAACAACAAGTCTCTTCTAGTTCATCTTGAAACTCTTGGTAAACAACTTGACTGTTTTCAGAAACAGCTGGGCTCTGCTGCTAGAAAAGATCCAGAAACTCTTAAAGAAATTCTAAAGATCGAATCATAGTTTTGGAACCAAGAATCGGAAATAAAAGAAGAGCATCAAAAATTACTTGATCTCAAGGAATGTTCCTCCCAGTAATTATTTCAAAAAGTGAGAAAAATAGACATTAGTTTTTTGATTATTTCAATAAAGTCTATTATGAATAAAACTATATTAATTACGAATAAAATTATTAGTGTATAATTTTTCTTGTGATAGTTTTTTGTTTACATAGACTGTGCTTGAATGCTTTATCTTATTGCTATGTATGATTATGGGATGTTTGATTTCAGTTTTCTGACCTTAATATTCGATCTCATATGTTGTGAACCCTTATGGTTTGGGTGACTTTTTGGTTTAGCAGAATTAAGTTTTAGCCCATGTTGGTAGGCTTTATCAAAGGATCATAAGGGGTTCTGATTGAAACAATATTTGAAAAAGTCACAATATATTGAATCGTTTAGCATAAAAGCATATGTGTTTCGGACAAACAGTTCTGATTGAATGTTTTTGGTCCCCTCTGGACAGAGATGAACTACTATTATGTTGTGATGAGGTGGCCAAAGGTAACCCTGGTAGGGATGGTGCGGGAATTGTAGTGTGAGATCATGATTGCAATTTTGTAGGTGCCACGAGCATTGGCCTAGGCAGAACTAATAACTTCTTGGCGGAACTATATGGGGTGATTGTTGGATTGGAATGGGCTAGGAAGTGGGATGTTAGAAAAGTCTTGGTACGCTCAGATTCAGTTGGCGCTATTATGGCTTTTTCAAATTCTAATGTGCCCTGGTTTGCAAGACAAAGGTAGAGTAGGATACAAGAAAGTTATGATTCGATTCGGTTTGTGTATACCTATCGTGAAGATAATTTTGCGGCTGATTCAATTGCCAAAAGAGATTGTCTACTTAGAAATGGTGAAGGGCTGAATTATGATGAGAGGCCTTATTTTCTAAATTCTTTAGAATATCCATAAGTCTCTTATTACAGATTTAATTAGTTTGTAAGTTTTTGGGTTCTTCGGACCTATTTTATTGTAAACTCTTTGTAAATATTTGCTATTCATCAATACAATTTTGGACTTACCCAAAAAAAAATGTGTCTCGGGGTTTCAACTTTTGCATTGCATAAGTTGAAACCGGTTTTCAACCTTTCTCTGGTAAAGGTTGGTTGTTGTTGTTCTTTTGTCTTGCAAGAGAATGACAACATAATGATATTTTGGTATCAATTCTCCCTGGAAAGAAGATGAAAACATTATTGGATATGAGGATGCAAAATTTGAGGCAGCGACTTTGTTAGTTAATCGTTTTCCTGTTTAAGAAAAGCCTGATTTTATTGCATATGTTTATTGCTTTTGCTTAACAAAATTTAGGTAAAATTGATGTTTATTCCATTGTTTGCGTATGTATGTGTGTGTGATTCAATTGTTTCCAGTTAAGAAAAACTATTGTTATCTTGCTTTATTGTTTGGTATCAATCGTTTAGTCTTACAAAATTTCGGTGCAATTGCGGTGCTTTAATGTCTATGTTGTTTCAATTGTTTCCGGTTGAGGTAAATAATTATGCAATTTGATTTATTTGGTTTGTATGAATTGTTTATGGCTTAACCAAAAAAAAGTTTTCGGGATGAATTATTTAGTCCAATTTGATTCCGGATAAGAGAAACTAAGTTAATTCTGATCTTAGTTAGACTTATCAAAGTGGAGGTTTCGTTTATTCAAGTCTAATCGAATGACTTAACGAGAAATGCTAGTTAACTAACCTAGTACTTGTCTTGTTTAAAAGTGAAAGGTCTAAGTTATATGGATAATTAGAACCTGATGAGAAAAATAGAGGCAATTCTGATCTTTAGTTTGGTTTTATCGAACAAGCGATTGTATTTGTGCGATCGGTTTAGCAAAGGAACTAAGGTGCTTAGTCGATTTTTTTTGGTTTGCTAAACTATTAGGTAAAATTGCTTCGGGAAATTGTTTCTTTGTAACATATCAAAACAAAATTATTTTGTAGTTTCGGTTTTGATATTGGTTATCAAAAATGGTGTGTGGAACCCTCGTGCTTAACTCTTATATGTTTTGCAAGTCTTTTGTGATTTGTAAGATCCTTTCGGTTTGTCATTTATTTGCTTGTACCTTTGTCATTTTGTGATAAAAAGGGGGAGAAATATATGGAGTAAACAAGTGATATTGATATTGATTATATTGATTTGGTATCACTAAGGGAAAGGACATTGGTGTTCAAACGTTATATCTAAAGAAAAAGTAAAGCATAGACTAAGGGGGAGTAGCATATCATATTGAAAAGGGAATAACAAAGACGTGCAGATGGAAAATCTACCTATCTTACCTTTAGGGGGAGTATTAGCTTTGTTATTATAATGTCAACAACGACATTTATGGATTGAATGTATATAAGTTATTGTGTTGTTGAATTTGGGAATCAAGCGCATGTGCAATGAATTTTTGTAATTTTTTCATCCATACGATGTAAGAGTTTTGTCACTAAAATTGACAAAGGGGGAGATTGTTAGAGCATAGCTCGGTTGAACCCACCAAGCGTTGGTATGTCAAGTTTGGTTGTCATATTTTAGTGAGCCAAAACTCATTGAAAGAGTCGCTTGATTATGTACTAGAATCAACTCCGTATAGTGTAGCTTGAAAGTATTAGGATATGAGACATTACAAGTATTACGTGAAGACTTGAAGAATGTGAAGAAGTAATGAGCTACAATGACGACATCATCCTTCCACTTGAGGTTAGTAATATTTGACTTGAACTATTTCATTTCCAAACATATCTTTCAAGTCGTGCATATTGAAAACATAACCGTGAAGCTGTGAATAATTATACTCTAGTTAGACGTAGTATTAAGGAATACAACACGGAGTATAACGCTTATCTTTTGAACTTCGTATATAAGACATCGACATAATCATTTGAATGCTGTTGTGATTATGTATGGGTATGAGGTGAAGATTTCATCCTAGGAAACAATGTTTTACATTCGTTTAAAGGAAGTACATTCATAAACTTGTTTTGTGAATCGAAAGGGAAATAGCTAGGCTTATTGGTATTTGATATTCATTGCACATCTTTTAAATTACCAATATGTGTGTTTAGTATAACCTCTCATGACTTGCTTATATTCTTGGTAAAACTATTCACAAGGCCTTACTTTTGTATTGGTATAACTTTTATTAGTGAAACTGATCTTAAGTAATCACCTGAGATGGTATGATCGATTTGTTGTAATTGGTATGACCAACTCTAGGCAACGGGGAACCGATCCTAGTAAGAGGTGCAACCGATCACAAAAGTGGAATCGATCCTTGTAAGAGGTGCATCAAGTTTCTAGTTATTGGGAACCGATCCTATGAACATATGCAACACATTATTGGGAACCGATCCTATGAACATGTGCAATAAATACAAGTTAGTTACCATATATATGTGTGAACCGATCCTAGTACCTAGTCAACCAAGTTTTGGTAACTAGCTTGACTAATTCTAGTACCCACATGGAGGTAGAACCGAAACTTGTCTTGGTAGAACCGTGAAACCCATGTTTAACTAGTGATTTGATAGGATAATCAATCACATAGTTCTTGGAAGTCAGAAGAACCAAATTTAAACTCGTTTTGGAAGTGTGGCAAATCGATTCCAAGATTGTAAGTATGAAAAAGGACTTACAAAGTAAAGATGTCGACATAAGGTTTTTTAGTTTTGCATATATTTAGAAAATAAAAATTAGTAATGTGCATTTACCAGTTGGAAATTTTATAAGAGATTTTCGGTCAATATTTGGACAAAGCATTTCCAGGATTTATGGAAATATATTGCATATCTTGAGAATATTTCCCCTTTTGAAATTCCTTGATGTGCAAACTTCCTTGGTCTATAAATATCAAAGTTTGCATTTCGAACAAACTAATCCTCAGAGCCAGCAAAACTACCTAGTTATTTTGTTACTGGTGGAGCTGCCTATTCGAAGAGGAAAGTAACCTAATTAGGAGAAATATCTTACGGCCGCCCAGTTTAAAGACTTCTTTGGGATTGAGAAGCTCTATTAGTACTGTTGGTGGGAAAATAGATAATTGTGGTTTATTATTAGTTTTCGATTGATTTGATTGACTAACGGTTGTTGAACTTTGATTTCACCTAGTTTGTTTATGCTTGAGAATCTTCTCTTCTGATATAAGATTCACTCAAACTAGATTGAAGTTTCGACGGGGATCTTTAGACTGTTTGTAGATCTAAAGACGTCTCATGATAATCCATTGTTAACAGACTCCGCTCTGTGTGTGATTGATCACAAGAGATTCAAGTTGATTGTGTGCAGGTGTTTATTGAAGATCTAAGAAGATTTGAAGACGAAGAAGATTTCTGATTTGGGTTCATAATCTTTGATGTGCACAATATGGATGGAAAAGGATCCAACTATAATAGGTTTATCTTTGTGATAGATTTGATTGATTAGTTGAGTAGATCGACATCAATACAATTCTTTGTGATTCAAAATATTGATTGCAAAATCTTGACAATTACTTTGGTAGTTGTTATTGGATAGATCTAAGGACCTGACAAAGGAGTTTATTGGGATAAACGGAAGAGACTTTTGTCGAACTCATATCACTTGATTGAAAAGAGTTGTTACCGAACAGATTTGTTATTCCTTTACTGTTTGGAATACGAACTAAAGGAATTGTTCCAAGTGCGTGACTTATTAACAAGTTGGAGGCGCAGGGATACAGACGGAACTAGGTGAACTATGGGTTTAGTTGCTTGGTCTCAACTATACGAAGTTGGTTTGGATTTTGTATAGCGGCTTAATCCTGAAAGTATTCAATTCTGGACATGGTCCCGGGGTTTTTTTGCATTTGCATTTTCCTCATTAACAAAACCTTGCTGTGTCTTTTACTTTTCTATTTCCGCAATTATAATTATTTTTATTATAATTAGAAGTAAAATACACAAACGTTAATTCCTATTTAGTTGATAGCAATCCTATTGTGTTTGGTTAAGTCCGAACCTATTATCAAGTAAACATACTTCGTTGTTGTATTGTCTCGATCTTGTATCCATAGTCAATCACGCAAGTTATCTTGCTGTTGTATTGTCTCAATCTCGTATCCATAGACGATCACACGAAGTGTGAACCGATTAGTTGTATTGTCTCGACTCAGTCCATAGGCAATCACTTTCGGAGAAAGGATTTATAGGTGGAAAAGTTTTAGGTTGAGGTATATTTGGGTACCCTCGTCTTTTTAATGTTATTCAAGAATGTTTTGAATTGATTTAGAGAGAAATATAGAATTATTATAGATTCAGATACAAGACAGTGTTATCAGTCTTACAAACTGGGAAAACTGTCGTACGTCTGAAGCCGTATTACATGTATTCGCACAAGTACAGGAGTAGCTATATATGAACTTACAAATTTTTGGTATGCATATCTGTATGTACATCATATGAAAATCTGTTTAACTCATGAACCGGATAGGTATGCATATTCGTGTACAAACCATTTTTGAACTGTGGTTACAGAACCGGGATTAGTTTCCAAATCGGTATGCAATTTAAAATAGTTTGGTGTTCCCGAACTCGGTAGTGTGTCCAAACCGGTATGTAAACCGATTTAGTTCTGTGAACTCCGGAATCGGTGATGTTCTTAAGGTTTCCAAACCGGTACGTGAACCTAAAAAGTTTTGTTAACTCTGGAACTTGGTTTGGTTAAACGTTTACAAATTAGTACATGTACTCTGACTGAACCGACTCACGAACGACAATGTATTTGTACCTTGTACACCTACTAACCATGTAGATTACATTTTTAAGTGTGTTTAAATTATTTCTACGAGATAATTAGCATTTGATTAATTCTCTAAAAACATTACACTTATTTGACCACATGTTTGTGACTCAGAGTTAATGTCTTATGTGTTCATGAAAATGAATATTAAGCCTTTAAGTTCAAACCGGCTAGTTTCGGCTAACTATGTTGAACATAGTCTTGGTACATCGTTCGGTTAGGTTTCACCTAACTAGAGTGTGTATCTTGCTTATGTAAATCAGATTCAAATATTCATTTAACAGTGGTATTGATTGCTTGGTTCCAAAGCTATCTTAGCTTAAACCGAAAGCAACCTATGCTTTGAATATCTATAAAAGGGGAACTTTAAGCAACCGGGATCTTTGAATCCCGACACTACTTTTTGGCGTGTCCTAGTTGTATCTAGAGTCTTCCTCTTCCTAACCCTTAAGGTTTAGCGACTACAAAATCTTCATAGGGATTCGTGAAGCCAGGTACAATTATCTTTCCTTGATAACTCGTGTATCGTCATCTTGATTGTTTGTTGAGCTTTCTTCATCGATCAAGATAGATAGAAATCATCAAAGTTCTCTTCATCTCAAAATTTGTTGATTCCACATGTTTTATACTTGTGAGGTGAATAATAATCTAGGATGCACTTCGGATTGCATAGGTATGTATTTTGAGGTTAGCTATACTTTGTTTATTGCTATCGATTTCCACACCTTTGATCAAACTATTTGATTATAAAAGGAAATCATATAAATATGATTAATCTGTGGAAGGCAGATTGGTTCAAAGTCTTCAATTGAGTTGAAGCGACTCTTAGTTGGTGTGATTTCATCTAAGGGAATCAATTGCGCGGAGTCCTGCCGGGATTCAAGAGGCGTAAGGAGCGCGACTGTACCTTAATCGGTAGAATATCTTTTATGGATCAACTGCATTCCAGTCCGAAGTTAATTGGTAGTATGATAGTCTCTGTAGCGGCTTAATACAGTTTGGTGTTCAATCTGGACTAGTCCCGGGGCTTTTCTGCATTTGCAGTTTCTTCGTTAACAAAACTTCTGGTGTCTGTGTTATTTATTTTTCCGCAATATATTGTTTATCTTTATAATTGAAATATCACAGGTTGTACATTGATCAATTATAGTAGATACATCCTGCCTAGTTTGTTGGATACGACTAGATTGATTCTTGGACAATTGGTCTTTGGTACTGTCCAAGTAATCTCTTTGTGATTAGATTCACGGACTTGTTTCTCTAACGTTCTAGATATAACTCTAGATACCATTCCTTTATTGAGTTTAACTCTCGGAATTGTATTGAGTTTGTCCAAACAAATTGCCCAAGAAAAAAGTAGTGGTGTATTTTTGTACCCCCGTGTTTGCACATTATTTATCTTTATAATTGAAATATCATAGGTTGTGCATTAATCAATCATAGTAGATACATCCGGCCTAGTTTTTTGGATACGACTTGATTGATTCTTGTATATTGGTCTTTGGTACCATCCAAGTAATCTCTTTGTGATTAGGTTCACGGATTTGATTTTGTAAACGTTCTAATTGCAAGATATATATATATAACTCTATACATTATTCCCTGATTGAGTTTAACTCTCGGAGTTGTATTGAGTTTGTCCATACAAATTTCCTAAGAAAAAGTTGGTGGTGTATTATGGTACCCCCGCGTTTTCAATTGGTATCAGAGTAGGCAAACACGTTAAGACCTAACAAGTCTGTTTTTGAAGCAGTATGACTATATGGAAAAGAGTGCAATCTCGACAAAACGTACTGCCAGCATTTGATGGCACAAATTACTTATGGTGGAAAATTGCTATGTGTTCCTTTTTACAAGCCCTTGACTTTGAGACATGGAAACTTGTAGTTATTGGATATGATGTATCGACAGTTATTAGAGACATAAATATTATTGCGAAGCCATTAAGACAATATAGTGAAACCGAGATAAGTGCTACAAAACATAATTCTGACGGGTTAAACGCTATTATCCATGCCGTAAGCCCAGATCTTCAACACCATGTGACATCGTGCACTAAGTTTAAAGATGCTTGGGATATCTTAGAGACTGTATTTGAAGGAGATGCCTCAGAAAAAGAAGCTACGCTTCAAAACCTAAATTATGAACGGGAAAATCTTCGTATGGCTGATGAAGATTCGTTTGATGAATTTAATCAAAAAGTGTCTGGGGTTGTTAATGCATGTTTTGTTTTAGGGAAGTCTATGACATTGTGATGAAAATTTCCCGATCTTTACCAGCAAGATACGAGTCTAAGAAACACGGCATCATTGAAGAGAATAACCTTAAAACTCTTTCCAAAAACAGTCTCGTTAGAAATTTAAAGATTGGTCGGTTGTCAGCCAATCAATTTATTTTCAAGTTCTCTACTTCACGAATATGAATTAGAATATAGTAGTAAGATCAAGTTCGTTCCTCAGGGAGATATGGTTATCGAATGCTTTTGATTGCTTATGCAAACAGGGGGAGTTTGGTTGTTCAAAGTAAATTAAACTAAAAACTGTAAATAGTTGAGAAAATATCATAGGAGAAAAGCTTGGTTAAGGAATTAGCCGTCCATCATTACACATGCTACTCAATTAAGCAATCAATATCATCATCACTTTCTTACGATATCAATAACTCTAAAATATCCTTAAGCAGTGTAATACTTCGTTACGTCTCCTAATATCAACACATACTGCAATCGTTTTTTTTTTTTTGTAAGTCCAAAATTGTATTAATAAATATCGAAATAATATAACTAAAATGTAAGAAAAGAGGTAGAAAATCCCAAAAACTTACAAACTATATAAAACAAAAATAGGATACATTTGGTAATTCAATCGAATGAAGAAAAATAGGGTCTTCTATCATAATTCATTCCTTTTTTTGCAATAAACATCCTCTCTTAGCCATAGTGTCAGCTGCAAAATTAGATTCTCTAAAAGAATGCACAAACTATATTCTGCCTAACAGCCACCCACCTTGATCTAATAAACCATGATGCATTAGAAAGACAACCAGAAAAAGTGTGTATCACAGCCATACTATCATCACGGATACAAACTTGGTTCATATCAAATTTTGTCGTCCATTCCAGACCAACAATAACCACAAAAACTTTATCTAGATAGTTAGTTGTGATTCCCAATCCTATACTCATAGCACCAAGAACATTAGAAGATGTATCTCTCACCACCATACCTCCACCTGCCACACCGGGATTACCCCTCGAGGCATTATCGCATCAAAGCATTAACTCATCCACATATGGAGGCTCCCAAAAACACTCCACTGGATCGCTCAGTTTAACTTTCCTATGTGTAACTATGAAAAAATTCAGAATGTTCAACTCCTTTACCGTATTGTGCATAAAACCCTTCAATCTTCTTGAGTAATCATGAACTTGGTTAAAAACCCTCTTTTGAAAAAATAACCAGATAACTTGTTTGTTATTATAGATGAAGTTGTTTCTAAGCATCCATAATTCAGAACGAAAACTAAAATAGTTAATAACCATAGGTCCTTAACCATTCTACTCATACCTTTAGCTACCTTGTAAGCTGTTGTCAAATTCTGATGTATTTTAATACCAAACACACCCTTAATCCAATGCCAAGCTTTCACAGCAATACTACAGGTCCATAAAATATGTTCAAGAGACTCTTCTTTCACCTTACATAAACAACACATGTTCACGACTTGCATTTTGAACCTGCTTTTAACCTTGTCAAGAGTAGAACACGCAACACACAAGAATTTCCAATTTTGAGCAGCAAGGGATGGATGTATTGCTAGCCTAGAAATCAGATTAGCTCCCTCCAACTTTGCATACCTGTCTCGAACAAGCTCTTTAGCCGATTTAACTATGAATTCTCCCTTATAAGATGGCTTCCAAACTCTATAGTCATCCCCTCCCATATGCCTTGGAAGATTATTCACGTCAACACCTGCAACATTCATGTTAACAATACAAAAGAACTGTTAAAGCTCAATTGCCATTGTCCAACATATCACTAACCAGCACCGAGCGATCCAAGTTTGGCATGTTCAAAATTTCCGCTATAGAAGTTTCCGAGAACCAAGCATCAAAATAAAGCGACGTTGCTCTTCCATCCCCTATGAGCACACGTACATTAGCTTCAACTTCATCATAAACCCATTTAATCCCCGAGAGATTTAAGGATTTGATATACTTGCGCAGCTGACCATTACGACCGAAAAACCTAGCCTTGAAGAATTTCGCCCAATTTTTCTTTGAAGTTCCCATATTCCATTAAAGCTTCATTAACAAAGCTTTATTCATGGTTGTCATGCTCGAGATTCCCAGGCCACCCTCTTCGTAAGGAACACAAATTTTATCATACACCACTGTAAAAGACCTTCGCACACTAAAATCACCAGTCCACATAACGTTCTGTATAGCTACTTCGCATTGATGAACAAATTTTCGCGAGTCTATAAACTACCATATTCTGAATCGATTAGATAGCTATCACATATTTTATAAGAATTACTCTGTCTTGAAAAGATAAGTGTTTACCCTTCCATCCCGGGAGCTGATCTTTTATTTTCTCAACCACATTACTGATATGATGATAACGAACTGTCCCTGACATGATTTTTACAGTGGCGTACAAATTAGGAATGAAACCACTTCCATCCCAAGAAAAGTAAAAATAGTTGTTCGTCTAAACATAGAACCACCTCAATAATACAACTTGTTATTTTTTTTACTAACCGTCTGACCAGAAGCACGTTGATAGGACCCCAACAAATCAACTATATTCTGCAGACTTTTCATGTTACCTTTACAAAATATTATAATGTCGTCGGCAAAAATATAAATGGGTAGGATAAATACCTTTTTAGTTACCATGTGTGTCATTTTTCGTTCTCAAAACAACTTAGCAATATTTCTTCTCAAAGCATCTTCAATTAAGACAAAAATTAAGGGTGAAAGAGGATCACCCTGACGAAGACCTCTATCAATCTTGAAGAAACCCTCCGGACTACCATTGAAGAGAAAATAAATTCTTGCCGACAGAAGAATATGAAGAATCCAGGTACACCAACCTTCAGAAAACCCATATCTTCTAAATACCTCCATAATAAACGCCTATCTAACAGTGCCGAAATCCTGAGTAATATCAAGTTTGAGACCCGCGTTACCATCCTTCCGCTTGATCTGCAACTCATTAACCATTTCAGAAGCCAGACTAATAATTTTCGTGAATATTTCTTCACTGCATAAAAGCAACCTGTTCCTCAAAAACCAAGTTACCCAAAACACTACCTAAGCTTGTTGCCGAGATTTTGGTGAAAATTTTGAAGAAAAAATTGCTTAGTGCAATAGGCCGAAAGTTAGATAAGGTATTAGACTCTCTTAGCTTTGGTAGAAGCATTAGAATACTAGAATTGACTCTGAAAAGACGAGGGTACCCAAATATACCACACTCTTAATCTTTTCCACCTATAAGTCCTCTTACCGAAAGTGATTGTCTATGGACTGAGTCAAGACAATACAACGAATCGGTATCCACACTTTTTGTGATCGTCTATGGATACGAGATCGAGAAAATACAAAAAACAAAATGTGATTACTTGATAATAGGTTCGGACTTAACCAAACTCTATAGGATCACTATCAAGTAATACGGAGTTAACGTTTGTGTAATTTACTTTAAATTATAACAATAACAATTATAATTGCGGAAAACAAAAGTAAATGACATAGCAAGATTTTGTTAACGAGGAAACCGCAAATGCAGAAAAACCCCGGGACCTAGTCCAGAATTGAATACTCTCAGAATTAATCCGCTATACAAAATCAAACCAACTTCGTATAGTTGAGACCAAGCAACTAAACCTATAGTTCACCTAGTTTCTTCAGTATCCCTGCGCTTCCGACATTCAATAAGTGCACGCACTGGAACAATTCCTTTGGTTCGTATTCCAAACAGTAAAGGAACAACAAATATGTTCGGTAACAACTCTATTCAATCTCAGTGATATGAGTTAGACAAATGATATTCTGTTTAATCCAATAAACTCCTTTGTCGGGTTTAAATCTATCTATCCAACAACTACCAAAGTAGCCGAGTTTAGATTTTGCAATCAAAAATAGGATATATCAAGATACTATATAATGATGCCGACGTACACAACTAATCAATCAAATCTATCAAGGATAAACCAATTATAGTTGGATCCCAGCCGATCAAGTTTTGTGCACACCAAAGATTATGAACCCAAATAAGAAATCTTCTTTGTCTTAAAATATTCTTAAATCTTCAAGAAACACCTGAACACTACAACTTGAATCTCTTGTGATCAATTACACACATAACGGAGCCTGTTAACAATGGATTATCACAAGACGTCTTTAGATCTACAAACAGTTTTAAATATCTCGTCGACACTTCGATCTGGTTTGAGTGAATCTTATATCAGAATACAAGATTCTCAAAAATAAACAAACTAGGTGCCATCAAAGTTCAACAATCGTTATTCAATCAAATCAAATCGAAAACTAATAATACTGCAATTATCTAGTTTCCCACCAACGGTACTCGTAGAGCTTCTTGATCCCATAGAGGTCTTTAAACGAGCGGTCGTAAGGGATTTCGCCTAATTAGGGTACTTTCCTCTCCGAAGAGACGGCTCCACCAGTAACAACACAACAAGGTAGTTTTTCTGGCTCTTAGGATAGTTCGCACGAAATGCAAACTTGGGTATTTATAGATCAAGGAAGTTTGGACACCAAGGAATTTCCAAAACCGAAATATTCTTAAGATATGCAATATGTTTCCAAATCGGTTTTCATAATTCCTTGAAATGCTCTATCCAATATTAACCGAAATCTCACTAGAAAATCTCCAATTAGTAAATGCACATTACCAATTTTTAGTTTCCAGAGATATGCATTTTAATTGCTGGTAATTAAAAGCATATAAAATTAACAACCTTAATTAAAAGATTCTCAACTTATTTCGGTCCGGGATCTCCTTTAGTCATTAAGGAATATCTTTGAACAATAAAAGATAAGAGTTACAGAACATGTTCAAATTATTTCGACATCTTATTCCTTGTAAATCCTTTTTCATATTTACAATCTTGGAACCGATTATACCACACTTCCAAACAAGTTAGAACTGGTTCATCTGATTTCCAAGAACTATGTGATTGATCAAATATCAATACACTAATCATGGGTTTACGGTTCTACTAAACACAAGGATCGGTTATACCTTAATATGGTTACTGGGACCGTTTACATCAGTTACCAGGATCGGTTACGTTAATTACCAGGACCGGTTAGTATATTCTCATGGTATTACTTGTGATCGGTTACACTAGTCACTAGGATCGGTATCACCAATTACCAGGACCGGTTACGCCAATTACAAGGATCGATCACAACTCTTTTGTGATCGGTCATACCAATTACTAGGATCGGTTACACCAATTACAAAAATCGATCATACCATCTAAGGTGATTACTTAGGATCGGTTACACTATACAAGTCATACCAACACATAAGTCAGGCATTTTGACTAGTTTTACCAAGATACATAACAAGTTATGATCGGTTCTACTAACTCAAACATATTGGTAATCCAAAGATATGTAATGAATAACAATACCAATAAGCCTATCGACCCTTTCGATTCATAAAACAAGTTCATGAATGTACTTCCTTTAAACGAATGTAAACATTGTTTCCTAGGATGAAATCTTCACGTTTACCCATATACATAATCACTATATTATTCATACTATTATGTCGATGTCTTACATACAAAGTTCAAAAGATAAGCGTTATACTTCGTATTCTAATTCCTTAATATTATGTCTACTAGAGTATATCATTCACAGCTTCGCAGTTATGTTTTCAATATAGCACGACTTGAAAGATACGTTGGGAATGAAACAGTTCAAATTAAAATATTACTAACCTCAAGAGGAATGATGATGTCGTCGATGTAGCTTGTTACTTGTTCACATTCTTCAAGTCTTCGAGTAATACTTGTATGTCTCATTATCCTAATCTTTCTAGCTTAACCTATACGAAGTTGTCTCTAGTATATAATCAAGCGACTCTTTGATTTAGTTTTGATTCACTAAACTATGACAACCAAACTTGGCATACCAACGCTTGGTGGGTTCAACCGAGTTATGCTCTAACAATCTCCCTCTTTGTCAATTTTATTGACAAAACTCTTAATAATACATATGGATAAACAAATTACAAAAAAGTCATTATACATACGCTTGATTCCAAGTTTCAACAACACAATACCCTCCATATATTTAATCCATAATTGCCGCTGTTGACATTTAAATAAGAAATCTAATACTCCCTCTAAAGGTTAGATAGGTAGATTTTCAATCTGCACATCTTTGTTATTTCCCTTTTGTAGTCCAAATAACTACAAACATCATATGATATGTTTCTCCCCCTTAGTCAATGCTTTACTCTTTCGTTATATATAACATTTAAGCACAGTTGTCCTTTCCTAAGTGATTACAAATCACTTTGTTTACTCCATAAACTTCTCCCCCTTTTTGTCACAAAATGACAAAGGTACGAGCAAATACCAAAAACCGAAAGGATCTTACAAATCTGAAAGAATTGTACAACCTATAAGAGTTAAGCACGAAGGTTTCACATACCATTTTAGATAACCAATATCAAAACCGAAACTACAAGTAATTTGGTTTTAATATGTTATCAAGGAAACAATTGCCCGAAGCAACTTTCCATAATAGTTTAACAAATTTATTAAGAAACTTAGTTCCCTTGCTAAACCGATTGCACAAATACAATCGCTTATTTCGATAAGACCAAAATAAAGGTCAGAATTACCTTTATTTTTCTCATCAGGTTCAGACAATATCTTAGACCTTTCACTTTAGACAAGAAAAATACTAGGTTAGTTAACTAATATTTCTTGTCAAGGCATTCGATTATACTTGAATAACCGAATCCTTTACTTTGATAAGTCTAACTAAGATCAGAATTAACTTAGTTTCTCTTATCCGGAATCGAATTGGACTAAACAAATGATCCCGTATTTTGTTAAACCATAAACAATACATACAAACCAAATAAATTGACTTGCACAATTATTTTTCTTAACAAGAAGCAATTGAAATAAACACAGACATTAAAGCACAACAATTGCATCGAATTTCGTTAAGTCTAAAACAATTGATACCAAACAATAAAGAAAGATATCAAACCAGTTTTTCTTAACCGGAAACAATTGAAACACACACACAGATCCATCCATACACACATAATGGAATAAACATAAATTATACCTAATTTTGTTAAGCAAAAGCAAAAAATATATGCAATAAACTCATTCTTTTCTTAAACAGGAAAACGATTAACTAACAAATTCTGTTAGAGCATTGCTCGGTCGAACTCGCATGCGTTGCTATCTCAATCATGTTTTCAAATGTTAGTGATCAAAACTATAAGTCTTGATTTCTAGTCTACTATAGATAAGTCTCGGACTAGGGTAGAAAGTGTAGTTGAGCTCAAGAATACCATGGAGGATCATCATACAAGACGAAGAACTACTCAAGGAACTGGTGGAACTTCATCGACAAAAAGGTATGTGGAGACTTGAACTTATCTATCACTCAAAAGTCTATCTAATCTATCTCCTATCTTGAGACAAAATTCGTTTTACTATATAGACTTTTATTATACACATTTGCTATTTCGAGTCGAGTTTAACTCTCCTGTCTATTTCTCGAAATATGTGTTGGTAAGATTTCGCTTTGGCCAAGTTCATCTTTACCTAGTGACGAAAGTCATGTTGTGTTTCAATCACTTTGAAAATTTCTTTGAAGAAAAATGGTTTGTGAATAACAACTATATAACGTCCTCTAAGAATGTTTCAATGATTGAAATGAGAGTTTAGATTATATAACCAATTATGGATATAAGCATTGTTGTGGAAACACATATATGTATAAGTCCTTATTCATTGAACCGAAGTTTGCGAACTTTGTTGATCAAGAGAACCGGAACAAGAGCCGTGAACTAAGTCCGCGAACTCAGTCCGCGAACCCAGTCCGCAAACTGGCGGAAGTTCTCAACCGGAGAAAATCTGCTGGAGTTTGAAAAATCCTTCCGGGAACTTAAGTCCGCGAACCCAGTCCGCGAACTTGAGTTAGGTTATATCTAAAGTTGATTGTTTGTGAACTCATGTTTATATAAATTAAGGAATGCTAATTGCAAACCGTGGCTATAAAGTTCATGAACCGATTCGAGTAAATCAAATCGTTGTTGCTTCAACTGTGTCTTGTGTAGTTACAAAAGATTTCCTTGCAATTGAACAACTCTCTAACTAGTTCATTTGAGTCACTTGAACTAGTCATGGTGAAGAAGAATATGGTTGATATGAAAGTGCTCATATGGCTAACCATTTGGTTAACTATTGTTGAATCAACAAATGTACATTTTTGGGTACCGTTACACAAACCTAGAAACGTGTATTTCATTTGTGTGTAACAAGCTAGGTTTTCGATCTAACGCTTGAAATATATTAGCTTGAATCTAATCAGGTTTTCATCTAACGGTGAATATTGAATGCTTTGTTACCAAGCTAACATTGATTGCAAACCCTGATTTGAAAGACTATATAAGGGAGAACTCTAGCAACGGGGAAACCTAATACCCACACCTTACGTGTGATACTAGTTGCGTAAGCTAGAGTCGATTCTCCTTTAACCTTTGGTTTCTTCTCTAAAACCAGGTTAACGACTTAAAGACTTCATTGGGATTGTGAAGCCAGACCGATACTACTTTCTCGTAGTTGTGTGATCTGATCTTGTTGTTTCTATCGTACGAGTACAATTGCAAAGATTGGATTGAGATTGATATCTCCGATAGGCAAGATATAAAAGTAGTCATAAACATCTTCGTCTCATCGTTTGTGATTCCACAATATCTTCTTTCGCCGCGTCGATTAAGATTATTGTGAGGTGATTTATAATACTAGGCTGTTCTTCGGGAATATAAGTCCAGGTTATCAATTGGTTCCTGTTCACCTTGATTTATCAAAAGACGGAACAAAACTCATAGGTATTTATGTGGGAGACAAATTTATCTATTATCGTAGACTTTTCTGTGTGATACAGATTTGTTTATTAAAGTCTTCGACTTTGGGTCGTAGCAACTCTTAGTTGTGGGTGAGATCAACTAAGGGAATCAAGTGCGTAGCATCCTGCTGGGATCAGAGACGTAAGAAGCGCAACGGTACCTTGGATCAGTGTGAGATTGATTGGGGTTCAACTACAGTCCAGACCGAAGCTAGTTTGTAGTAGACTAGTGTCTGTAGCGTCTTAATATAGTTTGTGTTCAATCTGGACTAGGTCCCGGAGTTTTTCTGCATTTGCGGTTTCCTCGTTAAAAAAATTCTGGTGTCTGTGTTATTTCTATTTCCGCATTATATTGTTTATCTTTATAATTGAAATATCACAGGTTGTGCGTTAGAATCAATCAATTAGAAATCCGACCTTTGATTGTTGATTGAAATTGATTGATACTTGAACATTGGTCTTTGGTACCGTTCAAGTTATCTCTCTATCATTTGATAAAGACTCGCAGATTTCTATTTGCTTGAGTATAGATCAAATCGAGAGATTGAGATATTAACTCTTTGATATACGTTTCAAAGATTGAGTCTTATTGATTCTCTTAAAAGTATATTAGAGTTTGTCCATACAGATTGCTAAGCGAAATATTGGGTGTGGTTATTGTACCCCCGCTTTTTAAATTGATACCAGAGCAGGCAAACACGTTTAATACCTTACAAGTCTGTGTTTGTAGCGATCTGACTCTATGGACAGAGGTGTTATCTCTATTAACGTACCACCAGTCTTCGATGGCTCTAATTACTTATGGTGGAGAATTGCTATGCGAGCTTTTCTTCAAGCACATGATTTTCAATCATGGGTATATGTTGTTAATGGCTATGATGCTCCCGTTGAGGCAGTTGGAAATGTAAACGTTCCCAAGAATATTGGTGAATACAGTCCTGCCGAGATACCTACTGCAAAGAAAAATTCTGACGCTTTGAATGCCATCATACATGCCATTACCCCGAATCTTCAGCACCATGTGTCAAATTTCACTAGGTCTAAAGATGCATGAGACATCTTAGAAACCATATTCGAAGGAAATTCCAGTGAAAAGGAAGCTAGGCTTCAAAACCTTAATTCCTATTGGGAAAACCTTCGTATGGCAGATGAAGATACATTTGATGAGTTTAATCACAGAGTGTCTGAAATTGTTAATGCATATTTTTCATTGGGTAAGAATATTCCTGAAAAGGACATTGTGATGAAAGTCGATGCCATCTAGATACGACTCTAAAAAGCATGCCATCGTTGAGGCAAATAACCTTGGTAATATCTCCATAAATACGCTGGTTGGGAAACTTAAGATCGTTGATCACGAGCATTCGTCCAAATCTAAGGATGTTGCGTTCAAAGCACTAAAAGACACTAAAGTACTTGATAAAAGTAAAAAAAGTGTATATATCTGAAGACGATCCCTCTGAGACCGATTCATCAGATGAAGATCTTGACAAGTCGTCTCGAGGATCGCAAGACAGTTTAGGGATCTTCTGTTGAAGAGAAGTAAACGGTTCTCCAGAGATAAGCCTAAAGCATCAGTCAAACCTCATAATCGTATTCCTCACAAAAACAAGGACGCAGATGAAACTGATGACGAGGATATGCCTCAGTGCTTTAAGTGTAAAGGATTTGGTCATTTTGAAAACGAGTGCCCAAATCGTAGAAAATACACTGGGAACAAAGGTCTTGCTGCAACTCTTGATGAAATGTCTGACAACTATGATTCTAATGAAGACGAGAAATCAAGTGTGGCACTTCTTGGTAAAAATATTGATTTTGATTATTGTAGCAATACATACATCAATCTCGATATTCTTTCAGAAGAAAACTCAACCAATATGGAAGAAAAAATTGACCCATTCTTTGGAAACTCTGTATGTAATGTTTCAGGTTCCACTATGTGTCTAGCTGCATGCACATCACATATGCCTGAATATTATCCAAGACTGACGTTCTCATTTTGTTCTCTAAAGGGTCATGAACTATCAAAATGTTTCAAGTACAAACACAAATTGAGGCACGTCAACAAACTTTAACGAATAGCAAATCGATTAGCAAATAAGCTTAAACTCACTCAGAATACAACTGAGGTACGTAAGATTTTATCTTCGTCTAAGAAGTTAGTTTCCAAAGACAAAACAAGACCATTAGAGAAGAAAGTATGGTCAAATCGTTTTGGTAGACAGAAGTCTGAGGATTCCTCTCAAGAGGAAAATGGTGGACAAATTGTTGTTCACCGCAACACAACTTGATTATGTTGTTTGTAAATCTTGTCTCATGTGACTGATCAAAAGAGACAAGGTTGTGTACCTCTCAGGCTTTAGGAAAAGTTTTTCTTTTCTTAGTTTTGTTCTTTCCCGTCTATCAATAAAAGAAAGGGTTATTTTCAACAATTCTACTCTCTCTAGGGTTCAGAGTTGTGCGTGCACGAACCTGTTAAAAGGTTGCGTAACCATACATTTCTTTTTCCTTATCTGTAACCTCCTTTTATTTAAAGACTACTTGTTGAGTTTAAATTGTGATTTCCTCTCACAAACCCATACAACTATGGACACTCCAAGCTTGATGTCTTCTGATGGAAAGGATGTTAATATGATTGTTAAGCCATCAATCATGAAGGAAAAAGAGAAATATCCATAATCTCCTACCTTGAAAAGAAAGAGAAGGAATGTGAGGAAGCCAAGAGCCGTTCCTTTAAATTCTCAGAAGTTTTCTGACGTTCTTGAAGTGATGAAGGAGATGCGAAAGGAGATTCAACAAATAAATGCTTTTGTGTATAAGACTCATGAGATTCAGAAAGCCCTGGTTCGACATCAGTCAATAAGGTTTGTTGATATCAACTCCTACCTTAATGAACCTTATGTCCCAATGGATGTTGACGACAAGAAGTTCGGGGACGATAAAGAATTCTTCAAAGGTATTATTGCCTAGTAAATATTCTTTTTTGATTTTATTTAGAAGAATAACTAGAGTTTGGAATATCCATTATTGTATTTACACATAGCTATGTCCAACGTTTTCATCATCATGTTTTTTTTAGGTTTATTTGTTTAAATTCTAAAACTGTTTGGAAGATTATCTTTGCGGTATTAATATTTATGGTTTTATATATTGCAATTCGTTATGGGATATGTGTGTTTGCGTCCGTGAACTATGAGTGTCATATATCTTGTCAAAAGTAAAGTATTTCATAAGTCGATATTCACGTATTGATAAAAGAATGAATGGACTTTTGACAAATGCAAAAGTTAAGCCTATTATGTTAATTATTGATGGAAGATAGGTTAAAATCTTTTGTTTACAAGGATTATGTCTATTGTATGTCATTGTGCAAATAGTGATGGAAAATATAATGAATCCTTGTGTATTCTACAGTATTTGGTCGACCTCCGGTCTACAATTTTTTTATATACTGTGTTGTTCCGTAAGGTGTCTTATGTTGAGCACTATCGACTAAGTTAATTATTTTCTTGTGGTTAGCTTAGTTGTTGCTCCGTTAGGTACTTTATGTCGAGCATGGATAATTAAATTGATTACTTTTTGTGATTAGTTTGGTTGTGTATTCCGATTAAATTAATTATGAGTTCTCTTGTGATTAATCTAATTGAGTTTTTTTTAAGTCTCCATAATTTCACTTATGTTGAGCATTTCCGATTAAATTAATCATAGGTTCTCTTTTGGTTAATTTAATTGAATATTTTTGGATTCAAATTCATATTCGTATGTGATTTTTTATGTTCAAAGAAATCATTCTTTTCTTTCAAAATTAAGGTCGCTCTTGTTGTTCTTTCGAGAATCACATTTTATGGGGGAGAGTTCTTAATTGAACTTGTGCTTAATTGCCAAACCTATGTGGGGAGTGCGGCTGTGGAATATTATAGGGGTTATCTTGTATCTTTAAGCTCTTTGATGAATGCATTTAGCGTCGGCTTTATGATTTCGTCTAAACAAGATGATATATGCTTTCTTTTGGTCATGAAATATCTCTTTTGGAAATTTCATTAGGATCCCGTTCTTATACCTTTGCCAATTTTATTGACAAAAAGAGGGAGAATTAATATGTAGTTCACACTACAAATACATATGGTTTTTGGATCATTATGTAAGGGGGAGTGCTTTCCATGTGAGATGGAGTATTGACTAAGGGGGAGTGATACATATCACCATAGTATTGTTGTCAAAGTTGTGATACAATTGAACTTTGATGTTATGTAATGATACTATGATACTGTATAACAATGATCGAGAATTATGTTTTCTCATTGTTATAGCTACGGATTTTCAACAACGATGATGCTGAACTTACAACCTTTGGGATCATTGGAGTACTTGGAAGTGACGACGATTTTGAGTAATCTTGAATATTAGACATATGGAATAGGAGCTACATAAGTTTCTTTATCATTTTTGTATTCCATGTGTATTGATATTTTTCACTAAAATTGACGAACGGGGAGATTGTTAGAGCATTGCTCGGTCGAACTCGCATGCGTTGCTATCCCAAGCATGTTTGTCAATGTTAGTGATTAAAACTATAAGTCTTGATTTCTAGTCTACTATAGCTAAGTCTCGGACTAGGATAGAAAGTGTAGTTGAGATCAAGGACTTCATGGTGATTCATCATACAAGAAGAAGAACTACTCAAGGAACCGGTGGAACTTCTCGACAGAAAGGTATGTGAAGACTTGAACTTATCTGTCACTCAAAAGTGTGTATTCAATCTGGACTAGGTCGCGGGGTTTTTCTGTATTTGCGGTTTCCTCGTTAACAAAATTCTGGTGTCTGTGTTATTTCTGTTTCCGCATTATATTATTTATCTTTATAAATTAAATATCACAGGTTGTGCGTTAGAATCAATCAATTGGAAATACGACCTTTGGTTGTTGATTGAAATTGATTGATACTTGAACATCGGTCTTTGGTACCGTTCAAGTTATCTCTCTAGTATCTGATAAAGACTAGCATATTTCTATTTGCTTGAGTATAGATCAAATCGAGAGATTGAGATATTAATTCTTTGATATACGTTTTAAAGATTGAGTCTTATTGATTCTCTTAAAAGTATATTAGAGTTTGTCCATACAGATTGCTGCGCGAAATATTGGGTGTGGTTGTTGTACCCCCGTTTTTTCAAATTCATTACCTCAGATTCCGCATCCTCTTCTCCCCAGAAAGATATATCATTAAGCCCAAGTTCAAGTTAGAACTCTCCCCCATTGTGTTGTCATCCTCTCGCAAGAACAAAAGAACAACAACAACATTTACCATAGAAAGGTTGAAACGGTTTTAACTAATGCAAATAGCAAGAGTTGAAAACCCCGAAACACACATGCTTTTATGTTAAACACAAATCAATTCAACATATTGTGACTTTTTCACATATGAGTTTCAATCGGAACACCTTATGATCCTTTGACAAATCCTACAAACTTGGGCTAGAACTTAATCCCACTAAATCAAAAAGCCGCACAAACCATAAGGGTTGACACATCATATGAGATTGAATATTAAGGTTAAGAAAACCGAAATCAAACATCCCATAACACAGAGAAATAATATAAAGCATTCAAGCACAGGCTATGTAATCGAAAAACTATCACAAGAAAAATTATAAAATAATAATTTTATTCATAAATAATAGATAGTTTTATTCAGCAGTAGACCTTACACAATAATTGAAATAATCAAAAAATGATGTCTATTTTCTTGCAACTTAGTGCTTCATATCAGTGATAGAGGAAGGTAGATTATTACTTTCAGTCTTCAGCTTATGAATTTCTTCAAGTAGATAACCTTGTTGCTTGACCATTATTTCTTGCAGTTGAGAAGTTTTTGTGAAGGATTCTGCAAGAGCATGTATTTCTATCTTTGATTGAACACAGAAGTGTGTCAATGCTTCAATACACTGATCTTTCTTCAGCACATTCTCTCTTTCCTTCTTGCTAAGCCAATCTCTCTTTTTGATTTTTCTCTTTGAATTCTCAATATCAAGAGAAGACATCGGATCCTGTCTCATAGTTCGGACAAAGAATGACCAAAGAAGGAGAAGGATCTTTTTATAATTTTCATACTTCCGAAAATATAATATTCCTATAAATACGAATATCTTAAATATATTTCCAAGTTTTTAGATTTTATTCCCATAATCTACACATAAGTGCCTTGAATTTTTACTTCCTCACACACAGATTCGGCAAACAAGGTGAGGATGTAATTCTAAACCGATTATGTGGTATTAGTATGAGATTTTCTCTCATTATGGGAATTATAACAGACAGTGTATTCTTGATCTAGTATTGTATGAAAAGCCTTTTTCTTGTTACCTCTAAATAACAAAGTATCTTAAGATTGACTGGAGTTGCATATGTAACTTTTAGCTATTTTGCTCTTTGAGACAGTTCTGCATTCAGTCTTTTATTTCCCTTTGCCGTTAGATGATTTATTAATATCGAAAGACATGTCCATTCTAAAAATGGTTAAATCACTAATGGAGGATAAAGGAATATTGACAACTAATGCAATATTAATTATTTCCTCTTCTTCAGAATCATATAAATCATAGGTCTCGTCTAGAGTTACAGCTAATGCCTTGCTTCCAGTGTATTTCCTAAGATTAGGACAATCTTTAGCCATATGACCAAAACCTTTACACTTAAAGCACTGAGGTTGATATTCATCATCTTCTTCTTGATCTTTCTTGTTCTTGATAAGAACTCGATCATGGGGTCGAGAAGATCGATGAGTATCTTTTATGAATCTCTTATTTCTTTTCTTCAAGAGATCTCGAAATTGTCTGTTGATCAATGATAATGATTGTTCAACTTCATCATCAGAATTTTCTGCAATCCGTTTATCAGAATCATCCATTAATATATCCTTTTCCAATAGTGGTCTTGGAAATTTTGCAGCTTTAAAATCGATTCCTTTAGCTTGAATATATTGTGATTCATGATCAAAGATCTTCAATTTTCCAACGAGAGTGCTTCCTGAGAGGGTTGAAAGATCATTTGCTTCCATGATTGCATGCTTCTTAGATTCGTATCTAGATGGAAACGATCTGAGAATTTCGCATACTATATCTTTTTCAGAAATAGTCTTTCCAAGTGAGAAAGAGGCATTAACTATCTCAAAGAGTTTAATATGAAACTCTTCAAAAGTATCGTTGTCATCCATTCGAAGATTCTCCCAGTCAGACGTAAGAGTTTGAAGTCTAGCTTCTTTCTCTAATGTATTTCCTTAAAATACGATTTGAAGATTATCCCAAGCATCCTTTGAAGTTTGGCATGTTGATACATGATGTTGTAAATCACGACTGACAGCATGTATAATAACATTCAAACCATCTGAATTCTGCTTTGCAAAATCCTTTTCTTAATTGGAATAATCTACTAAGCATTCAAACTTAGTTTCTGAATTTTCTATTTTCGGGCGATTCTATCCATTGACGACTAATAGCCAAGTATTAAAGTCTCTTGATTGAAGAAAAGATCTCATAGCAGATTTCCATCATAGATAGTTTGGTCCGTCAAATATTGGAGGTACGTTAACTGAAATCGATTCATGTGAACTCGAGTTCATTTCTTATAGATTGGATCGCACCAAACACATATTGTTAGATATTTTCGTGTTTACCTGCTCTGAGACCAATTGAAAATACGAGGGCACCCAAATATACCACAATATTAAACTTTTCCACCTATAAGTCCTCTTACCGAAAGTGATTGTCTATGGACTGAGTCGAGACAATACAACGAATCGGTACCCACACTTTGTGTGATCGTCTATGGATACGAGTTCGAGACAATACAACAAACAAAGTGTGATTACTTGATAATAGGTTCGGACTTAACCAAACTCTATAGGATCACTATCAAGTAATAAGGAGTTAACGTTTGTGTAATTTAATTTAAATTATAACAACAAAAATTATAATTGCGGAAAACAAAAGTAAATGACACAGCAAGATTTTGTAAACGAGGAAACCGCAAATGCAGCAAAACCCCGGGACCTAGTCCAGAATTGAATACTCTCAAAATTAATCCGCTATACAAAATTAAACCAACTTCGTATAGTTGAGACCAAGCAACTAAACCTATAGTTCACCTAGTTTCTTCAGTATCCCTGCGCTTCCGACATTCAATAAGTACACGCACTGGAACAATTTCTTTGGTTCGTATTCCAAACAGTTAATGAACAACAAATCTGTTCGGTAACAACTCTATTCAATCTCAGTGATATGAGTTAGAAAAAGGCTCTTCTGTTTAGTCCAATAAACTCCTTTGTCGGGTTTAAATCTATCTATCCAACAACTACCAAAGTAGCCGAGTTTAGATTTTGCAATCAAAAATAGGATATATCAAGATACTATATAATGATGCCGAACTAATTAATCAAATCTATCAAGGATAAACCGATTATAGTTGGATCCCAGTCGATCAAGTTTTGTGCACACCAAAGATTATGAACCCAAACAAGAAATCTTCTTTGTCTTAAAATCTTCTTAAATCTTCAATAAACACCTGAACACCACAACTTGAATCTCTTGTGATCAATCACGCACAAAACGGAGTCTGTTAACAATGGATTATCACAAGACGTATTTGGATCTACAAACAGTTCTAAAGATATCGTCGACACTTCGATCTAGTTTGAGTGAATCTTATATCAGAAGAGAAAATTCTCAAGAATAAACACACTAGGTGCAATCAAAGTTCAACAACCGTTAGTCAATCAAATCAAATCGAAAACTAATAATACTGCAATTATCTAGTTTCCCACCAACGGTACTCTTAGAGCTTCTTGATCCCACAGAAGTCTTTAAACGAGCGGTCGTAAGAGATTTCGCCTAATTAGGGTACTTTCCTCTTCGAATAGACGGCTCCACCAGTAATAACACAACAAGGTAGTTTCGCTGGCTCTTAGGATAGTTTGCACAAAATGCAAACTTGGGTATTTATAGACTAAGGAAGTTTGGACACCAAGGAATTTCCAAAACCGAAATTTCTTAAGATATGCAATATATTTCCAAATCGGTTTTCATAATTCCTGTAAATGCTCTGTCCAATATTAAATCAAATGTCACTAGAAAATATCCAATTGGTAAATGCACAGTACCAATTTTTATTTTTCATGAGTTATGCATTTTAATTGCTGGTAATTAAAAGCATATAAAATTAACAACCTTAATTAAAAGATTCTCAAATTATTTCGGTCAGAGATCTCCTTCAGTTATTAAGGAATATCTTTGAACAATAAAAGATAAGAGTTACAGAACATGTTCAAAGTATGTCGACATTTTATTCTTTGTAAATCCTTTTTCATATTTACAATCTTGGAACCGATTATACCACACTTCCAAACCAGTTTGAACTGGTTCATCTGATTTCCAAGAACTATGTGATTGATCAAATATCAATACACTAATCATGGGTTTACGGTTCTACTAAACAAAGGATCGTTTCTAGCTTAATATGGTTACTGGGACCAGTTACATCAGTTACCACGATCGGTTACGTCAATTACCAGGACCGGTTACCATATTCTCATGGTGTTACTTGTGATCGGTTACACTAGTCACTTGGATCAGTTACACCAATTACCAGGACCGGTTATGCCAATTACAAGGATCGATTACAACTCTTTTGTGATTGGTCATACCAATTACTAGGATCGGTTACACCAATTACAAATATCGATCATACCATCTAAGGTGATTACTTAGGATCGGTTACACTAATAAAAGTCATACCAATACATAAGTCAGGCATTGTGACTAGTTTTACCAAGATACATAACAAGTTATGATCGGTTCTACTAACTCACACATATTGGTAATCCAAAGATATGCAATGACTAACAATACCAATAAGCCTAGCGATTTCCATTTCGATTCATAAAACAAGTTCATGAATGTACTTCCTTTAAACGAATGTAAACATTGTTTCCTAGGATGAAATCTTCACTTTTACCCATACACATAATCACAATAGCATTCATACGATTATGTCGATGTCTTATATACGAAGATCAAAATATAAGCGTTATAATTCGTATTCTAATTCCTTAACGCTATGTCTACTAGAGTATATCATTCACAGCTTCGCATTTATGTTTTCAATATAGCACGACTTAAAAGATACGGTTCAAGTTAAAATATTACTAACCTCAAGAGGAAGGATGATGTCGTCGATGTAGCTTATTACTTCTTCACATTCTTCAAGTCTTTGAGTAATACTTGTATGTCTCATTATCCTAATCTTTATAGCCTAACTTATACGAAGTTGTCTCTAGTATATAATCAAGCGACTCTTTTAATTGAGTTTTGATTCACTAAAATATGATAACCAAACTTGACATACCAACGCTTGGTGGGTTCAAACGAGCTATGCTCTACCAGACTCCATGAGGAATATATTAATCTTCCCAACAAAAAATGATAGCCTTCAGCAAATCATAACTAATAATGTTCCAGCAGTGTCTATAGAAAAATCCAGCAATACCGTCCGGGCCCGGAGAACTATCAGCACCCGAAGAAAAAACAGCTTCACGAATCTCGGCTTGCGTAGTAATGAGGTACATACTAATACTTTACTCAGGATAACATGATCAATGTCAAACAAAGAATCATCCAGCACCGAAGAATCTCCATTCAACATAGCTTCATAAAAACTTACAACATGTAGTACCATTTAAAACTGCTACCAAGAGCTTCAGCTTCACACAACCCATTATCATCTAACAAATCACCACACTCATTAATAACTGATCTACGAGGTACAACACCTCCTTTTTTTTCTTCAAGACAAATGACACAGAACTTGAGCATTACCCATACGGAGATGTTGCCATAAACTTCTTCTCGTCACTTGCAAATAACTTGCATGAACGAAAGAAATTTGAACACCATCCACACCAACTGTGATAGATTGACGAGAACCATTCACCACTACAGGATCAGGTAAACTGGAAGACCACATGACCCAAGTATTTCCAACTATTTAATTATTCGAATTGTGAATAATACTGCTCTAAACCCAATAATATTAAGTTTACGCATGAATCTTGGAGAACAAGCTACCCTTGGTTCAGCTAAACCAATAAAATCAGGTTTATGTTCTTTAACTAACTCATAAAGTTTAACACTAGCATCCCTATGAGAAACTCCATTAATGTTCCAGAAAAGAACACGTATTAATGCCTAGTTGTTTTAGGATTTGATACTTGCACCCTGGATGATCCAAGGTCATTATTTTGTCGCAATAAAATTGTTGGATTCCCATTTATAGTCTTATTACCAAGAGAATCCGAAACCGAGTTGGTATTAGGAACCAAAATTCTACCTGGTCGTCTTTGTTTCCTGTCATTATTATCAGTAACCATACCCCCAGCCATCTGACAATTATCACCATCGTCAGCCTCCTGCACCAAAGTATCAATAACTATATTTGTATTTTCCTCCAGACCCAACTCAGAATTTAAAACATCAAACCTATTATATGCCAAAATATTCTCTTGGCTGAACAGTTCTTCACACAAAGGATTATTAGAATTGGAGTTACCAGTCTTACCATCTGTATAAATATTCTCACTGATATTCACATGTGGCTTAGTTAGCAAAGTCCTAGTTCTTTCCAATTTATCTCGAGAAACTAATGAAGCATGTGCAACAGCTTGCTGTTTAGACCTCACCAAATCAGCATTAGCTTTGCGCAAAGCTTCATCATACTTAGTGATCTTCTCTTGTAGTTGTCTAGTCTTCATCACATCAGTTTCCCCAATAACATCTTCCACAACCCCCACCGGAATAACTTGCATGTTTTTTCTCTATTATGAGCATCTAAAGACTATGTTGACTTGCTGTTGAACCTCCCTTTTTCTTATTCTTTGTTTGTTTCCAACCACCTTGGTTATCAATCTAAACTTGGTGTTGAACGTTCTTGTTCTTGTTATCGTTTTTCTTCTTATATTCAGTCTCAAGATGACAAATAATCTTGCAGTGAGTATAAAACTTAGGTATTTTTGGTATCAAGAGGCTGCCAAAACACCCATAATAATGGGAGTTCCAAGAGTTTGACCTAAAGATAACAACGTCTTCTCCACCCATAACTCCACTGGTAATCCTGGGAATTTAACCCAAACTGTAGCATGCGATGTCACTTGTTTATCATCATCAAATCTAGGATACCACTTCTGAAGTTTCAAACTTTGGTGTGCTACCAGCCAGTTTTTATCTTCATGGCAAACCCTTTCCTTATCATCTTGAGACCATAACTTGATGATGAAGAATCCAAGATTCATTGGAACGACTGCACTCTCCCATCATCTAAACCCCATTGTAATAACAAATTTTTCTTAACATCAGTAAAATCAAGGTCTTTGATATCCAACCGACCAATGAGACTGTATTTCCAGATCTCGCATCCTTTCATAAAAATTATGAGGAATAACCAAAGCGGATTTTTCATCTTTGACAGTATGTTTAGGTAAAGTACTCAAATCAACAGTTGTGGTTGGCATCTGTTGTTTACCCTTAAGCATATCAGCAAAAGTGGGAACCTTAGTTGAGTCAGAATCAACTAGTTCCCCCATCATTGATCACCAAAATGATGATCCAAGGAGAAGCATGGAAAAAAAATATTTGAAAAAAACTAAACCCTAAAATCGCCAGAGCAAGTCTAGGAGAGAGAGAAAATAAAAAATGATCTTCACGAAAATTGTACATATTGCAATATCTAATACATGAATTATTTTTCATCAAATAACCTGATGCTCATTGCTAAAAGATTCAACAGGAGAAAATCATTAAGGTCTGTCAGACGAGTTACTCATAGGCAATACATACACAATCATGTCATATTCAACCTAGGTCGGGTTTTACTTATGACTTCCTTCATGATTCACACTGCTAGTAATCACAAATCACTACTTATTATTAGGATTCTTGACAGATATCTAAGTCTCCTAATTAGTTGTAGACAAGTTATTAAGATATTCAATTTACAACTTAAATATACGAAACAACTAATCATATCAAATGAACACAATCATTCAATTATTTTGCACAGTAAAACATGAACGATATTTGAGAGTGAATAATGAGATTAATTCATTAATTGAATAACATGCTTACGACTTAGGTTTACATCCTTAACCAATGAAAAGAATTAGCTATTCATAATTTTTAGCAATCAAAATAGAGAAAATATGAGAAATCAAACTATAGTCGCTGAAGAGTTTTAGCTGTTGTTGCAATATCGTTGAAGATATTTAGCTACTGTTGCATAAATTAGCTCCTTCACCTTCTGTCTTTATCTGAGGACTTTTATCATACAGTTCCTGTGCGTAAAAACTAGGGTGAGAGGCTATGTTGTGTTGGTATTTCAAGCCTCATTTTATAGTTTTTCTTCCCTGCAAATTCGAATCTGATATACACCACATACATGTAAATAGATATACGCAATAATTTCGTATCAATCTATAGCCATTCATCCACAAAATCAATGGTAACAAGGTCACTGGGTTCTGTTTTGTAGGCATGAACACATAAATCTCTGAATTTTCTCTCAAGTTTTTGAAACAAATACTAACCCAAGTTTCTTAGCCGCCTTAACTTCTCACGACACTCCTAAATACACTCAATTGATCACCAAATCGTTGGCAGTGACTTATACCCTCTCAATCGAAATTTAGGTCAAGTTTTGATGTCCTGAAACAAATAGAAATCCTACCAACATGTCATGTACCTACATGTACATAACAGGCTTGGATAGATAAATTGAGCATAAACCTCTCTTAATTCTCACGAATCAAGCCTATTGGTTCCGAAGAACACAACCTTAATCGAAAAAACGATTCAATTTGATTATAATTTGATAACCCTCACTACATGACTCATTCTGCTTATAAAGCTACCCCTTCCTATCCTAGCATCAACGACAAACAAGACCCCAGGTGTCTATATCTAGACCACTCATACAAATGATAAAGGCACCCCTCATAAGCTAAGTACTAATAACAACTAACTACCCCCTCGAATATAATATGGGCACTCTGATAAATACGGGTACATGACATTCCACTTCCGTTGAAAACATCCTTGTCCTCAAGGATGAGAACTGAGTTGCAATACCCTGAACCATAACAGGTACATAACATTCTCTGTAATGCATATTGGGAGATAATGTGATACAATGACCACTAGTTTTCCTTGTAGGGCCTAGAACATCAGAAACCCAACCCCAGTAAACCACTGATCTACTTGGTAGTTGATGTGCACTCCTAGTAGCACCTCCTGCCGTTGAATTCCAGAAAAGAGCAATTCTTCTCTTTCTTGTAGTTCTTGCAACTTTATGGTCGTGTATAAACTGAGATGTATTTCTTCGCAGAGTCTTCCCGCATCCCGCCAATAAAAAATGAGGCCTGAAAAGCTTCCATGTTGACAGTATGAAGACTGCACCAACACATTGTGTTGATTGTAGTACCCAGAACCTTTTATTTGTCTGGAATCGACTCTCTCCAAGGTAGAAATGAACTGCCATACAAATAACAGTAGTTGCTGCACAACATGGTCTGGATATGTGGCCTTGATCACCGCGGAATTTGACATTACATATGTTGGTACTACTATGCCATCTCTTGTGTTATCCATTCCTTGATTGCAGTTCTGAAACGGTACACCAGGTACTTGCTTCTGTAGGTTTTGCCTTAGCTTGTAACGATCATCTTACTTTTGATCCTCCCAATGCTTTACACCACATTGAAGTCTCCAGTCCTCTACTTGGTTGGAACACGAAGTAACATGCTGAGGATAGCAAAACAATTGCCAACCGTTCCAGGTGGAATATGAAACTGCAACACCTCTGTCTATTTGTCTATCGTCTTCGTTATAACTAACTGAATAAGCATGTGATAGTGTATTCTTGACTTCAACGACTTCATAAAAAAGAGCCGCAATATTTAGAAGGTGGCCACATAAATGACCTGTAAAAACTATCCGGCGATAATCCAGTCTTTGTTGGTACCACAACCCCCATTCATGACTTAAAATAAATTTACCCCGATCAAACACAAATAAACTAGGGAATTCCATAAACTTAACAAAGTTGTTTGGAGCTCTTGGTGGTAACGCTGTACTGAAAGAGATGGAGTGAGGAATAACAGACCTAAGCTGAAATCCACACAAAAGATTTCATGTCTTATACCAACCCATTTTGTTGCTTTCTCAACATTATAAGCTTGTAGGACCTTAAGCACCACTGAAATCCTAGATGCAGTATCCCATTGGATCGTTGTACATGCCTTTGAGGTAAAACTGTCAGCAACCCAACTAACATATCTTACACTCCGCAACCCAGGTGGAACCAATCTGAACTTCCACCTCAAGTATCCTACCCACAACAACATTTTAAGAAACTGAAATACCATGATGGATTGAGTTCCCAGTATAATATCGACTGGCATCATATAACTGTTGCATATATTAGGTGCAGGGAAGGAGTAACAGATTCTCGAGAATTGTAAATAAACTCTCACACTTGTGGGAACTGAAAGAATGAGCATCAGCAGATAGTTAAACTCCAGGTAAATTTTTGGCAGCATAATTGTATGCCCATGTTTAACAGCACTAACCCCCAACAATTCACCAAGTAGAACATTAACTTCTCGTCTGCCAACTATAAGCATTAACAACTCATGAAGAACCAGTGCAGCAGAAGGCAAAAGTATATAGTCTGCATAATAAGCCAAACTCCACAGTGGAATACGAGTACTAGCTGAATTCAAGACTGGTAAGCGAGTTACCTCACTCTTGACAACACACATTAAGCACAGAATATGAACTGTAAGCGCCTCGAGCAATTCACGTGGTAGCTGGAAGAAAAAATTGTCTTCCCCATTTCTACCAAGCACTTGAGCAAACCATGTATGTGCCTCTTGAATGCTCACTACACTAGCCAATAAGGAAAACAAAAATCTATTTCTCGCTGATAATTTGGTAATTAGCCTCCTATTAACACTATAATCACCAGTTGTAACCAACACCAATATAAATGAAGCACAAAACGAAGAATCTGATTCAAACCCATACATACTAATAAGCCTATGAACAAATTTTCCATTGTAGTATGTCATCGAAATTGATCTATCGAACCCCTTCTCACGATCAAATAGGGAGCAAGTATAAACAAAGTATCGATAGAAGCAAATATCATCCTTATAAATTGTACAAGCAAGAACATTTGAGCCAGACTTGGTGAGACCGAAACTAAATTCATAGTCATCCACAGAATAAGAAAGTCTCTGAATTAGTTCAAATCCTTTCCCATCATCAAATACTATAGCATCATACTTGAAACAACAAAGAGAAGATATCCCAGTATGCAGTTGGTTGAAACAAAATTTATACTCAAAACCTAAAATATCCATTGGAAGCATTTTAACAAACATTTGCCCAGCGTGTTAGAAATGTAACCCTTAGCGAACATACCAACAATTGGATCCCTTAACCATGAATCTGGCCAGTACCCATTCTTAGAAATCAGCTCACGTACAATATTTCTACCAAATTCATCCATTACAATTGAACAAACATAGAGTGCAAAAGAACATGAAGTAATTGTATCAAAATCGAATTCAGATACACCAACCAGATAACAAAGCCTCTTAATGAGTTTGAGATACTTTCCTGGATCAAATATGGTACGAGATGAATTGAGAATAATTGAAAAACACTCACCAATTAGTGTTTTGTGAAAACTCAAAATCCGATTCTTCCTCTCGAACTCATTCACGACAGCGTTCACAGCCTTGGTTGGAATTGATTTGACTAATAAATCTTCTTTATCTTCGTCGAAGAAAAACGAAGGAATCAAATAGTTTTTGTTAGATCATAGCTCGGTTGAACCCACCAAGCGTTTGTATGTCAAGTTTGGTTGTTATATTTTAGTGAATCAAAACTCATTTAAAGAGTCGCTTTATTATATACTAGAGTCAATTTCGTATAGGTTAGCTTGAAAGTGTTAGGATATGATACTTACAAGTATTACATGAAAACTTGAATAATGTGAAGAAGTATGGAGCTAGAATGACAACATCATCCTTCATCTTGAGCTACAACGACAAGTATTAGATGTTTCTTTCCCTAACGTATCTTTCAAGTCGCGCATATTTAAAACATAACTGCGAAGCTGTGTATGAAACTCTAGTGAGACATAGTATTAAGGAATATAATACGAGGTTTATTGCTTAACCATTAAAATTTGTATATAAGACATCGACATGATCATATGAATGATATTGTGATTATGTATAGGTATGAGTGAAGATTTCATCCTAGGAAACAATGTTTTACATTCGTTTAAAGGAAGCAAGTTCATAAACTTGTTTTGTGAATCGAAAGGGAAATCGCTAGGCTTATTGGTATTGTTATTCGTTGCAAATCTATTTTGAATTACCAATATGTGTGTTTAGTATAACCGCTCATAAACTTGTTTATGTATCTTGGTAAAACTATTCACAAGGCCTAACTTCTGTATTGGTATGACTTTTACTAGTGAAACCGATCTTAAGTAATCACTCACGATGGTATGATCGATGCCTTGTAAATAACAACTTTTATCTAGTCATTTGGGAACCGATCCTAGTAAGAGGTGCAACAAAATCGCAAGAGGGAATCGATCCTTGTAAGAGGTGCAATACGTTTTTAGTAGATGGGGGAACCGATCCTATGAACATGTGAAACAAGTTTGTAGTTTTGGGGGAACCGATCCTATGGACATGTGAAACCGAATACAAGTAGTTACCATAAGCTATGGGGAACCGATCCTAGTACCTAGTCAACCGAATTTTGGTAACTAGCGTGACTATGCACAGTACTCACATGGAGGTAGAACCGAACTTGTTTTGGTAGAACCGTGAAATCCATAATTGGTAATTTGATAGGATAATCAATCACATAGTTCTTGGAATTCAGACGAAAAAATTCTAAACTTGTTTGGAAGTGTGGAAAATCGTTTCCAAGATTGTAAATTTGAAAAAGAACTTGCAAAGTAAAGATGCCGACATACTTTGAACATGTGCAGTAACTCTTATCATTAATTGTTCAAAGATCTAAAGGAGAATCCCAGGATTGAAATAAATTGAGAATCTTTTAATTAAGGTTTCTTAGTTTTTATATGCTATTTAATCTCCAGCAATTAAATGCATATCTTTAGAAAATGATAATTAGTAATGTGCATTTAATGATTATAGATTTTTCTATTGGGATTTCGGTCTATATTTGGACAGTGCATTTCCAGGAATTATGGAAACCGATTTTGTGTTTATTGCATATCTTTGAGAATATTCGGTTTCGGAAATTCCTTGGTGTCCAAAATTCTTTGTCTATAAATATTGCAGTTTGCATTTCTAGCAAACTAATCCCCAGAGCCATAAAAATTACCTAGTTGCATCGTTACTGGTGGATCCGCCTATTTTTAGAGGAAAGTAATCTAATTAGGATAAATCCCTTACGTCCGCTCAGCTTAAAGACTTCTTTGGGATTGAGAAGCTCTAATAGTACCGTTGGTGGGAAACTAGATAATTGCAGTTTATTATTAGTTATCTATTGATTTGATTGACTAACAGTTGTTGAACTTTGATTGCACTTAGTTTGTTTATGATTGAGAATCTTCTCTTCTGATATAAGATTCACTCAAACTAGATCGAAGTTTCGACGGCGATCTTTAGACTGTTCGTAGATCTAAAGACGTTTTGTGATAATCCAACATTAACAGACTCCGTTCTGTGTGTGATTGATCACAAGGGATTCAAGTTGATTGTGTGCAGGTGTTGATTGAAGATTAAAGAAGATTTGAAGACAAGAAAACTTTTTAGGTTCATAATCTTTGGTGTACACAATACTTGTTTCAGATGGAAAGGGATCCAAGTATAATCGGTTTATCTTTGTAATAGATTGGATTGATTAGTTGAGTAGATCGGCATCAATATACTTCTTTGTGATTAATAATATTTATTGATAGTCTAACAATTACTTCGGTAGTTGTTGAGAGATTGATCTAAGGACCCGACAAAGGAGTTTATTGGTTAAGCGGAAGAGCCTTTGTCAGACTCAAATCACGTTGTTTGAAAAGAGTTGTTACCAAACAGATTTGTTGTTCCTTTACAGTTTGGAATACGAACCAAAGGAATTGTTCCAAGTGCGTGACTTATTAACAAGTTGGAGGCGCAGGGATACTGAGGAAACTAGGTGAACTATAGGTTTAGTTTCTTGGTCTCAACTATACGAAGTTGGTTTGATTTTGTATAGCGTCTTAATTATGAGAGTATTCAATTCTGGACTAGGTCCCGGGGTTAATCTGCATTTGCGGTTTCCTCATTAACAAAATCTTGTTGTGTTATTTACTTTTATTTTCCGCAATTATAATTGTTCTTATTATAATTTAAAGTAAATTACACAAACGTTATACTTGATAGACAATCTCTAGAGTTTGGTTAAGTCCGAACCTATTATCAAGTAAACATACTTTGTTGTTGTATTGTCTCGATCTTGTATCCATAATCAATCACACAAGTTATCTTGTTGTCGTATTGTATCGATCTCATATCCATAGACGATCACAAGAAGTGTGAACCGATTAGTTGTATTGTCTCGACTCAGTCTATAGACAATCACTTTCGTAGAAAAGACTTATAGGTGGAAAAGTTTTAGATTGAGGTATATTTGGATACCCTCGTCTTTTAAGTTTTCTAAATCGGTGATTGTATCCTCTTTTCATCAAAGAAAAATGATGGAATCAACTCATCAAGCGAATCGAGAGAATCAATAATAAATTCTTCAGCCACAAACATATCTTCAGTCTTTGTTTCTTCTGGAACCCCAGCTTCTTCCACTGTTGGTTCTTCAGAGTGAAATTCTTCCTGAATCTGTTGAGCTTCAATAACCCCACAGATTGACTCTAACTACTTCTCTGCCCCTGTTGATGAGTTTCAGAAATTCCCTAAGATCATATTCTCGAGTTTGAGAGTTATTTTCTCGGAAGTGAGTATCATACAACCAATGTAGATTTATTATATCATCCCTGATTTTCTCCTCATTTTGCACCGCAGCATCAAGCTCCATGGATCGAACGAATCTGATACCAATTGTCATGTACCTAGATGTACATAACAGGATTGGATAGATAAATTGAGGATAAACCTCTCTTAATTCTCACGAATCAAGCCTATCGGTTCCGAGAACACAACCTTAATCGAATAAACGATTCAATTTGATTATAATTTGATAACCCTCATTACAGGACTAATTTTGCTTATAAAGCTACCCCTTCCTAGCCTAGCATCAACAACAAACAAGACCCCAGGTGGCTACATCTAAACCACTCATACAAATGATAAAGGCACCCCTCACAAGCTAAGTACTAATAACAACTAACTACCCCTTCGAATATAATATGGGCACTCCGATAAATACCGGGTACATGACACAACACATACCCATCCTCCCCTGATTTGTCTCGAGATCGTACATCACCGTGCAATCTTCTTCATTCATCGTTTAATCAATGGCAGGAAACCATTCTTCTTCATCTAGTTTCTCGGCAAAGAAACTCAATTCAATTCAATTTGAACTCAAACTCAACTCGAGTTCTCTGCCCCGTTTCACTTTATTAGCCCCTCTCTTGGCACTCAAACCCCCCATAGCTAGTTGCACATTCTCGGAAAGGAAGAACTCACCTGGTCGGAGCATTATAAGAGGAAGAACTGGTCGTGACCAGTTTTTTTCTGTCAGTTTTGAATAATTCATGGGGTGGCCCTGAGTAAAAGTAACTTTGCCCTTATAAACATTTGAATTTCAGGCGCCCCCTTATAATTCCAGTGACATCCTTTAATGTACTCCAAAATAAAGCTGCCCCTTAACGTACGACGAGGTACCCGTGGCAGTATCCATTGAAATGACCATTTTGCCCTTCATTTTCAAAGTTTTTGTTTTGCTCGTAACTTTCTCATACGATGTTGAAATGACTCCATTCTTTCGCCATTGACTTCCTCTTTTCGTCCTCTTCAAGATGAAAAGTATAAATCCTGAATTCGAACGAGTTCCACTATCTTTGGCCCTTCTCTACTTGTATCTAGCTTCTTTTATTGCACAATAAAGTGTTAATTCACTTCTTTTGGATGATTCACCTAATAAAACACAAATAAGAGAAAACAAGCGTAATATACAATAATTTGCAAGAAAATCACAATTACTAGCATGGAATTGACATCAAATATATGTAAAATATGCACTTATCAAAGATCTTTGATCACGAGCATAGTGTGTCTAAAGATAATACTTATTCTGCATTTAAAACCACTACCAATACAAGTATGTCTTCTTCGAAGGAAAACTTTTCTTGGGCTAACGAGTGTTTTTTTCATCATGATGACGAGAATATATCTATAATCACATAGCAAGCCAAAAAGGTCCTGAGAAAGTACAGACAATCTGGTAAGCGACGCTCGCATATCAAGTTTCAAGATGATTCAATCATTCAAGACGAAAGTTCTCTCCAAAGAAATAATGCTCTTATTGTTTCACTTGATAACTATGATGAACTTACTTCCGAACATTAGACAGAAAATTTCGTCTCGTAGAGAATATCTGTTGATTCTTATTCTGAGTCGGAAAAGGAGATTTTGAAATTCTTGAATAAAAATGAAGAAATTCATCGAGAAACCCTATGTTTGAAGAAAACTGTGGAAAAACTCGAATCATCTCTTAAAGTGAAAAATCTTGAGTTAGAAAAACCTAATGAAAAGTTCACTGAAACCATGTATGTCAAAGAAAATGAGATTGATACCCTCAAGTGTGATCTACAAAGGCTCTCAGGAAGTTCAGACAAGATCTCAGCTATTTTGTTTGGGAAAAATTCCTTTGGTAACACTAATGGCATTGGGTTCTCTATCAAGACCTCTATCACCAACGACCGTTTCATTCCTGCTGTCTCGTACAAAGAGGAAACAATTGGTTGTGGTAAACAGGTAGCCGAACCTTCTAAAGTTGAGATCTCAATGCATTGCTTCTTTTGTGGATGCAAGGGACATGTTCAGGAATAATGTCGGAAATTCAAGAAGAATAACTCAAGGATAGTTAAACTTCAGAATGACATGCATAAAATGAGTCAACTTTTAAAGAATAATCCGAGAACTTCAAAACCGAGGAGATAACAGAGCAAAAGAACCAGAAAAAGTAAGAATTATGAATACACAAAGTGCCTTGAAAAGTCACTTAATGACGCAAGCGGTGAGTGTTTCACTCAACCCATCACTACTTAATTGTAGTATGAATGCAACCTCAATATTTTAGCATGAGAAAATGAGGTTGCATAAAATTTCATTACATTACCTCTTGTGATGACAAGGATGCTCAAGTATGAATCAACCACTTTTATAATATATTATAGTTGTGTGACTCATCTCATAATATTTTCATAGAACTGTTAGTGTGCATGATTTTATCAAGCCAGCTCCAAAATCTAGAATACATAACTGTGTTCCACAATCAATTAATGTCCTTAAGAATTGTTTAACCGTTTCTAGTGCTCTAAACCCTGTCTATTCGAGCTAAGAAGATATGTCAATCTTATGTGATCAACTATGATATAACCCATGAGATATAGTAACCACAATTTATATATTAAAAAGTTAGTCAAAATTTGTGTATTATCTGCAATGTCTATGTTATGTCCACTGGTTCACAGACCGTGTTACAAAAGGTCATTTTTCTTTTTTAAGGGTTAAATGCATACTCTTATCTCATTAAGAGATTTCGGTTCCATGGATCTTGTAACAAGAGGAATCGCCAAGAAGGATGCAGTAGAAGCCGTTAACGTCTATCTGTGTGAAGGAATCAAATCATCAAGGAAACGAAAGAAGATATCAAGCGCAATGAAGAAGGTTCTTCCTCAACTTGTATTTTATCTATTTTTCAAGATGATAATGATTTTAGGACCAAAGTGAAGAACTTCTTATCTAAGAGGAACGATTTGAAGTTTCGAATCAATCGATCCTTAGATGAGATAACTTACTATGAACACTCGTTAGCTCAGTCGAAAAATACTCTGAGTAAACTGAGGACAGAACTTAGTGAGTTAACAGACATCTCTGAAGACTTAAAAAAACTACATTGTACTATCATCGATGAATTTTTCAACAATGAGAAGGAATTCTCTGCTCAGGTAATCAAAAACCTGATGCATGTCTAAGAAACTTCTTGTGAAAATTTATTCTTACTTTTAAGAATGATAACTAAGGTTTGGTATAGCAAAAATTGTTATGACACAAGCTATTTCCAACGATTTTTATCTTGCATGTTTTTAGATTTATTTATTTAAATTATAGAGTTGTTGGAAGATGAACTTGCACTATGTAATCATTATTGGTTTAATTATTGCAAAAGTCTTATGAAATGTTTTTGCCTTTACATTTTTCTTGAATCGATCTAATATTTCATATATGCTCAGAAGTTAAATCTATTATGTTTTTTATAAACGGAAAATGAAACAAACTTTTTGAGAATTTTCTCGAAATATTGATCTGTTTGTGATCACACTTATGTGTTTTTACTACTTGACACACTCCGTAAGATTTTCCGATGTTATGTCATACCGAGTAAAATTATCTTTTGTCCATAACTGGCGTAGAGATTAATTTAAGTCGATTTTCGGATACAAATCCGTGTGATTTGTTATTGTCCAACAAAATCCTTCTTTTTCATAAAGCAAGGTTACTCATGATATTCTCTTGGGAATGACATCAAACAGGGAGAGTTCTTAAATGAGCTTGTGCTTAATTGCTATGAGGAGTGTGGCTGTGGAATTTGGAGGGGATTCTTGTATCTTAAATCTCTTAGATGAGCGCCATGTATTTCTTACTATGTGATATTGTTGATGGTGGATTTTTGACAAAGGCTAAAATCGTAACCTTACATATTACTGATCCAGTTGTCAGACGAATATTGAGACTCATGTCTCTCGTTTAAGCATGAAAACTCATGCCACGATGATCTCTGACTGGGTGTATTGCCTCTCAGAACATCCCTAAGAACCTCTGACTGAGTGTATTGCCTCTCAGAGCATACATATGCAGTCTCACAACTGAGACCACGTCATATTTCATTAACTGAGCAATTTCAGTAATCACTTCTGTATAGAATCAAAATGATTGGACGGCTCCTGGATGTCTTAATCACTAGTATAGAGCAATAATATCGTTAGGATGTCGCAATATTCCCTGACTTTACAGAATAAACATTCAAATCGAGTATTACGCTTCAACTAGCTCATACCTCGTTTTTCGAATAATTATAATGCTCCTAGACAGCTTGCCTGCTAGTATAGAGCCATCAATTAATCAATTAAGTATTTCTAGTCGCAAGATTCATCAATCGAATTCCTAGAAAATATTCCATGTTCTTCATAATATTTCATTACTTCAATTCATGGCTCTTCCCAGCAGAATTCCACGGGTTAGTAATAAATATTCAATGTACGGGCATCTGAGTTACCACCGAGTAAGACCCAAGGAAATGGTGCAAGTGTACTTATATATAATGCATGAACGAGCATTCAAAAATACGAACAAACGAGGAAACCTATGCAAAATAGGAAAGAAAAATAATAATAATAAAATATTAAAAGTGGCGCTTAGGGAACCGGGGCCACCGGCCGCCTGGTCATGTCGGATGATCCCACGCCTCTTCCTTTATTTTATCTAATTTTATTATTTTTCCTTGGTCTCATGAAAAACTCCTTTGTTCGAGCAAACTTCCTCGATTCGAGCAAAACTCTTATTTCCTCACATGGTGAAAATAATAAAAAAAATAAGGAAGAGTGTCACGGGACCAGGCTTACTGGCTGGCCATGCCCTAGCCATGGTCGGTCCCACAACCTCTCTGATTCCTTATTTTATTATTATTCCTTCCCTCGTCTCATGAAAATTCCTTTATTTTAGCAAATTCCCTCGTTTGAGCAAAACTCCCGGTTTCATCATATTTCCTTCACATGATGAAAATAGTATAAAATAGGGAAATGTGTCATGGGACACGACCTACCTGCCGGCCGACCATACCTTGGTCGTGGCTGGTCCCACACCTTATAATTCCTTATTTTATTATTATTATTATTTCCTTCATCTCATGAAACTCCCCCGTTTGATCAAAACCCTGATTTCTTCATATTTTCTCAAATATTTCTCAAACGCGCGTCAGAAAATATGAAAAATCTCAGGACTGAGACACTATGGTGGTGTGGGCATGTTACCTTGATCGACCAGGGTCGTCCCTTTGGCTTGCAAGAAGTCGGTTCCACATATTTTCATAATTTGACCTAATTTGCTCATATTAGGTTCAAACTCTTCCAAACAACTTGGACTTTCATCAAACGATCGTCAGTCAGTTCCGTGACAACCCAGGGCCGGTTCCATGACCCCTTGGTCGGTCCCTCGCTTCCCCAAGCCAGTTCCTTGACCCCTTGGTCGGTCCCTCACTTCTCCATAATTAGGTTTTATTACCAAACCCTCAGACGAGCACTATTTTAATAAATGATTAAACCAACATTTAAACATCCTTTCACCAACTGGTCTTCAAAGGACTTTGGTATTTTCTCACCCGAGCATCTGGGCACTACATGGTCGGCTCATCATCCCATTTAGCCGGTCCCTCTCTCACTCAATGGCTGATTTTCAATAAATCATCAATTGATCAACTGTTGATTAAAAATAGGGTTTCGAATCCAATGCTCCGCAAAGCATAATTTTGAGCATGTTCAAACACTAATAATTTTATGTTGATCCCGCAATAAAATTTTTAATTGACACTCGGTCCAGCTGCCAGTATCTTAAATTAATAATTTATTTGGTCCCGCTACCAATAATTCATCAAACGAGCAATATTTGCTCAAACTAGAAATATTGATTCAATTATCAATATTTCAGATGAGCAATATTTGCTCAGACTATGAATACTGGTTCAACTATCAATATTTTAACAATTCATCATACGAGCAATATTTGCTCACTTCAACTATTACCATTCATTCGACAATTATACATCTATCTCAACAGACATGTTTAATTCATGAATCCTAGAGCACTCGTAAATCATTCTCAGCAACACAAAGACTCATCGTCTTATCAAGTCAACACCTGACTAATTAAATATATGTCTGCCTTGCAGACTCCACAATCGCGAGATATCAATTGTGTCACATGGGGGATATTAACTAGGGTTTTGGTCTAGCGTCCTACGGCATGTGTGTACACCCACGACGAGAATGTGACTAAGTCGTGCAAGCGGTTCGAGGAGTTAAAAAAGTAGTGGGTGGATAATCAACCAAGTTTCCGCACGATGAGTAACTGGTTTTAACACGATTTCCCACTTTCCCACTCTTTCACTCCAGCAACCGTCACACTTACTGTGATCAATGTGTCTATTATTTTTCCAATATAAATAAGTCTCTGAATACGTGATTGAAAAACAAGAATGCTCTTCTGAACAAAGAATTCTCATCACACAAGATTTCTCATCGTCCGAGCAATCACTCTCAAAATTCAATCAACTAGAACTTATTCACACAGAATACACAACACATCCACAATCCTTGATCATCATTGATCTCACACATTTCTCATATTCCTCCTATAGATTGACCCATCCTCTCTTGTGAATGAATTGACTCTCGAACGACCATTGTCTTGGTTTAGGCCGGAGTCCTACAAATTTATCTCTCGAACTCAAAGCACTCCCATGCAGTGCATCTGTTTGCAAAAAGTTAAAGAAATTTTCTCGGTCGAGAGTCTCCTTCGTACAGTCGTCTCTCCACTTTCCTAAAATACATCAAATCGTTTTTTCCCATCAATAAATTGGCCACCGTAGTGGTAGACTAATCTCTCGGTTGCAATCTCAATTCATCAAAATGGTAGATCTTAGGTCAGGTTCAGTTACAAATCCTAACCCAGAAAATGCTAGCACTAGAAATAGTGGTGGTACTCCAGAAATTACTCCCGCTTCCAAAAACGATGATGGTGATAACACACCTCCTCAAACCAACATTGGAATCCATCCTATCTTCGACCGATCTCCTGAAGAAATCAGAGAAAATACGCCTACCATAGCTGATCTTATGAAGGTTCAGGAAGTTCTCGCTAAAAATCAGACTAACATGGCCGCAACACAGAAGGAGGTATGCACTTATCTCAAAACTCTCACATACAAAATGTCAGAGAAAACTCAGTACAGGTCAGAGAAAGGAAAAGCCAAAAAAACATCCCCGGGTGCTGATCCTGAGATCTCTCTAATTCATGTGGCGGATGATGATGAAGTCCGCAAAGTTGCAGATGACTCGTTAGCAAAAGAACCATCCAGTTTCATCACTCGTGAAGATTTGGAACACCTCTTGGAGAACCGTAGAAAAGATAAGACATCCTTTGTTCATCGTCACCAACCTCCATACACTGATGCTACAAAAAGGATTCCTCTTCCAAAAGGTTATACCTCTCCAACGTTCACTCTATATGATGGAACAGGAAATGCTAGAGAGCATGTTTATCGGTTTCTGGAATCATTGGGCGAACAAGAGCACAACCATGTCGTCCGTCTGAAGGAATTTTCAAAGTATATAAAATGCAGAGCATATACCTGGTACAAAAACATCGCACCAGGAAGTATCACTAGTTGTGGAGAGGTGGTTAATGCTCTACAGAAATTATTTCTTCATTTCAGAGAAAATCACCCTGTCTGATCTAGGAAGGATGTTTCAAAGGAGCAATGAACATCCCAATTACTATGTGAAAAGGTTCAGAGTTCAAGCCTTGGATTGCCACGATCCAAATGTCACAGAGCAACAACTTGTAGATTTGTGCATCAACAGAATTATCCCGGTCTATAGAGATTTACTGGAAAATCTCTGGTTCGAGACTTTTTAAAAACTTCATGAAGCGGCTAAGCGATCAGCAACTACCGCACCTGCTTTACTGGAAAGGGAAAAAACTACAAAAGTTGAGGAACCGCGCGATACTTGAGGTAGCAGGAGTTTGATAAACAAACGGTACAACCTCCAACCTTCCACAAATGTTGTTGCAGAAGGGATAAAACGAAAAGCTGAGCCACAATGCAAGCACGCTTCTCCAGCTCCTCCGAAAGTACCAAGGAAGGATAATCAAACTCGAGACGCAAAAACTCCAACCCAACATACAAGAAATGATAAAGCAGAACCTGACTTCCCTTTTCCCATTGAAGAGGTGATTGAACTGCTGGAGGTTTGGATCCAAGATGCTGCAATCAAGTTACCATATGTCAGAAAAGAACCAAGTGAAGAGGAAATGGAGAATCCTCGTTACTTTCGTTTTCATAGGTCCCGGGGTTTTAATACAATATGGTGTTCAGATATGGACTAGGTCCCGGAGTTTTTCTGCATTTGCGGTTTCCTCGTTAACAAAACTTCTGGTGTTCGTGTTATTTCTTTTCCGCATTAAATTTTCTATATAATTGAAATATCACAGTTTGTGTCTAGTTCAATCAATTGGTGAATCCAAATTTTGGTTGTTGATTGAAATTGATTGACGCTTGGATATTGGTCTTTGGTACCATCCAAGTTATTTCTGCTATTAATCTGGCTCACAGATTTCTATCTATTCGATTGCAGATTGATTTGAGAAATTGAGATATAACTAATGGATTTATTTTCCTTGATTGAGTCTGACTTTCTAGTTGATTCTCTTGGAAATATATCGGAGTTAGTCCATACAGATTACCTAAACGAAATATTGGGCGTGGTTGTTAGACCCCCCGCTTTTTCAGATGGACCGACCATGTAGTGCCTAGATGCTCGACTGAGCATTCACCCAGAGTCCTTTGCAGAGCAGTTGGTGAAAAGATGATTAATTGATGTTTAATAATTATTAAAATCGTGCTTCACTGAGCAATATGTAGTAAAACCTAATTATGGATAGGGAAGTGACCGACCAAAGAGGTGTCCTACCCTTGGTGGTCGTGGGACCATCTGATGGTGAATGGATGATCTTCCCAGTTGCAGGAAAGAGTTTGAACCAAATATGAACTATAAATGATTACTTAGGTCATTAATCACTGAAAGAGGGACCAGCTTCCGCAAGCCAAATGGACGACCATGACCGGTGGCATGCCCGTGTCGCCATGCTATCCGCGGACCAATTCTGAGAAGTTTGGTATTTTCCGATGGTCCATCGAGCATTATTTGGTCCTTTTATGAATAATCTAAGATTAACTGAAACTGTTAATCTTGGTTGAAAGACCAATCAAACTTCCATATCCTTGTTCTTACATGTTTTTTGATGCTCCTTTGAGCATTATTATCAAATACATCCACGCATTTTACACGGGGGTGCCCCTTATGGCAGAAAGATAAATATTCATTACTGCTCCATGGAATTCAGCTGAGAAAAGTAATGGCTCCTGAATAAGTGAATATTAGTGTTTTAATTCTAGGAATTCAACCGATGAATACTGCAACTAGAATCAATTAGCGGCTCTATACTAGCATGCAATATGTCTATGAGCATTTAACTGATTCCGATACAATGTGATCAGTATAATATTTATTCTGAATATTATTCCGGGCATGGTTATGACGCCAGACATCTTTCAAATGCATTGCACATATTGAAAGGGATATTAAATTGCTCAATACGAAATATACGGAACATTGAAAGTGTGACGGACCGGAAAATTACGCCTTTGGCGCGTTGCCCCGCAGGACGTAACTTCCCTCGGTGCGCCATGATGAAGCTACGATCCGGGCCTTAAGGCTAGGAAAATGCACGTCCATCCGCCCTTACAGGCATGCTCGTGAAGCATGATGCCGCTAACTTAGCTTCCACACCATTCCAACTCACCCTTGTTCCGCCAAGGGTTTATTAAGAAAACCAAAAAGCTTCCTTAAACGGCCTTTTGAGGCCCTAAACGAATGAATTTGGCTAAATTATGGTGACTATGTGGACCTATAGATCAACATGTCTTGATCTTTGGGCCGTTTCCCATCAAAATGGACTCCTCTTGAGCTAAATTACGACACTCGGGTCCTTAACTTCCAAATAATCCAGCGCGCGTGCTATAACTTGCTCTTTGTAGCTTGATAGGAAGTATGAGCATCCACTTGATGGAATGCAAATAATCCTCATCAAGATTGACCACAATGATCTCTTGCATCGAGCTACCGAGATTAGATGATATGAGGGACCAATCTACCGCAATCATCTCGCAATTTGATGATATTAGCGACAAAGTGCTGGACCGGCAATGCTGCAACTCATTGCAGCTGCCTAGGTACCCTTCCCTACTCTAAAGGGATCAAGCACAGACCATAGTTCATCCACGAAGGGATAGAATCTTAACCAACTCGTTTGCAAGGCCGTAGCCTAGCAAAAATGGTAATAGCCTGGTCCGTAGGCCATTCCATCAAGATGCACAATGATTATGCATCATCGGGTCCGCGACATGGCATAGTGATGCCTAAGCATCAAATGCCCTCTTCTCAAGGCTACACAGGTATAAATGAGCCTTAGGCATCATTTATACTCTTCCGTCTAAGCTATGAAGCTTACTTGGTACATAGTCCGCATATGCACCTTCAACCAAGTACCCCTCCCTATATATGTCTTAATGGAATTTCTACAAGTATGTTTAGAGGAGCAAATTGACATGCTTGCTTCATTTTTCATCGCAATGATTGCGTTACTTCGCAAAGATTGATTTACTTCACAATGATTGCGTACAATGATTGCGCAACACTCGTTCGGCCAGCCCTCTCTGGCCTGATGCACAATGATTGTGCGATATTGGCTCTAGGCCAATAACTTTGGTAATGCGCAATTATTACGCTGCAAGATCAAGGCCACCTACCCAACTGGCCTAATGCATCATGATGATGCAACATTGACCCTTGGCCAAATGCCAAACATAATGCGCCATTTTGGCGCGACATTGGCCTTAAGCCAATCTACCGTGTACCACGCAACAGAAGCTTTAGATGAAGCTTCATCTCAGGCCATGGCGCATCTTTTAGCATGTGCCATGCTAAAAACATAGGGTGTTACAGAAATCCTCTGCCTCATAAACCCTAACGTCGCCAACATATATTATTACAGGACTGCAATTCACTTCTCTTGCAGAAGGTGAAGAAAACAATTTCTTAGACTTAGAGTTTTTAATGCACTATGCTTATAATTTGCAATAATATTTTAGAGGTCTACTTTTGGAAAAGATATATAGTCTATAAAAGAGTTAAAATTCTTCTCTTCCTCTCCCGTTTCTCAAAAAAAAAAAAAAAACCCTAGAGCCGTCTTGCTCAGATTTGGTCCTTTTGGACCAGATCTAAGCAGGGATTCGTTTTCTTTTTTAAGTTTTTGGTAGTAGGTAATTGAATAAGATGTTTTTACATCGTTTTTGGTGTTTTTTGACATATTTCTTCGTCGTTTTGAGACGATTTTTCTTCGTCGTTGTGGGGCGAGTTCTTCAAATTTTAATGGCTGGTTCGTGGCTTGTTATTCTTGATTCAAAAACATCGACGATTCATCACGACATCGCTTTGAATCGGCATTCGTGTTCGTGTGGATCGATAAATTTATGGGCAAAGTACTCCTTTGTATTAGGAGCATCTCTTATCGAAGAAGAAGAATACAATCAGATTAAATGGTCGGATTTTATTTCCGGACATACCGTCAACTCTCCCTTATACATAAAATTATTTTGGATATCTTTGCTGTTTATCGCTCTTTCTCTTCGCGATATACTTGTAATTGATATCCTTATTTGTATTAGGGTTTTGATCATTTTGTATTTTGATGTTTTTATCATTCTTGTAAGCGAACATGTATCACGATTTTGATTTGAATGAATTGAAATATGTTGATTCTCCAAAAAAATATAAAAAAATAAAAGAGTTAAAATTGTTACGAATTGATATATGCATCACTCGATTAAGATTAATGGTGGAATCCTGAGTTCCAATTTTTCTCAATATTATTTTCATATTTTACTTATTTTCTAATTTAAACTAGAATTAGGTCTAAATCAAATTTTAATAAGTCTGAGTGAACGAACCACTAAATTACATCACCTACCAGTTAAAAGAAAAATCAAAATTACGAAAACTACAGTAGTTTCGAACATTTTTTTTTCAGTTTGGCGGAACAAGAACTAGCCATAGACGAACTCTAAAAGTAATATAATAGAGCATCTATAGTCTAGAAACCCGTCATGGTTGGATCCCTTGAGATAACAAATGAATTCTTAATATGATGACAATTTTAGGTATATCAAGATTAGCCCATGATATGTATTTTAGGTACAATAATAACTACCGGGCTTGATACTTGCCAGCTTGAACTAGGTATATAACTATATATCCAAACAATCATACTTAATTTGACCATTGTATATCCAAAATTCTTCTGCAAGATATATTAAATTGAAAGTATTTATTTGATAATAATTCAATAATAAAAACAAATAATTTACAAACAAAAGGTAACTGAATTGACAAATGACATCCAATGAAATTTCATATATATCTTCAAGTGAAGTCTCTTCTAAACGAAAAACTCTAAAATCGGGACAACTAACATAGGCCAGATCTAGACAATTAATCCAGACCTTTAATCATTCCAATCTTCAACCCATTACCAATCTCAATGCTATAATCATTTTCTTCTTCATCATTAAGATTGTGACACGTCATGGCCCAAATCTAGACCAGCACATGTTGTCCTGGCTGTAGCTAGGTCCCTTCTAAACACACATCAGATCCTTACAGCTCCTCGAATACTATCTCGATGTTTTTTATTATCAAATCCTCCGAATCCAACAAAAACTTCACCTATACATACGATAGCGGAGCAGATGATGGTGGAGACGACTTAAGGAGAAGACTTTCTTGTTATAAATATGCTGCAATAACCAATATCACTTTCTAGCAGGGACGGGCCTAGCAAGGGGCTAACCCGGTCTATAGCCCGTCCCCAAATTTGTCCCAGAAAAAATTCACTATTGAAAAATTTTCAAAAATTATTTAGCCCCTGTAGTAGTACATATTTAATCTTTCAGCCACCTTAAAATTATTTTTATCCCTTTATAATTCTACATATTTAATTTTCAGCCCACCTAAGATATAATTAAGAGCTAAATCTTATTAAAAACAAAAAGAAATTCGGAAATTGGATCAGTTGTCCAAATATTTTTAAAACATGGTTTTAATGGACGAGTAAAAATTAGTATGGGTGAAATGGACATCCAAAAAATAGAAATAATGAAACTGGATTCATCTTGGCTTAAACTTAAAAAATAGCAAGGATGAAACTGGATGCATCCTGATGTAAATTAAAAATAAGAAAAAGTATTTAAAAATGGGTAAGATGAAACTGTTTACATCCTGTCTATTTTTACATTCTCGTCCATTTTAACAGTATCAAATTTTACATGTCTTTTTCACCCAGGAATTATTGGTATTGGTCTATTTAACCAATTTTGTGAAAGAAATTCTACTCTTCAACATAATTATCTTCCATTTTACTTCTACAAACTATTAAAAAAAATCCGTTATCCCATTTTGCTATTAAATTTTTTCCTTTTATTTTTAAATGTGCATCCATTTAGTGTTCTATAGGTGGATTATATTAGCCATTAGCTATGTGTTTCGTTCCAAAAAAAATTTGGCGTGGCCTTTGGCCGTTTTGAATATCATTGCCATTTTAACTCTACCCAAGAAAAAATCCTGAATCCGTCCCTGCTTTCTGGTTACGGCAACAGTGGTGGAGACGGAGAATAAAATATTTTTAGAGGAAATATCATTATGATGGTGGAGCAGATGATGGAGATGTTAGAATCGATAAAGGAGAAGATGTTGTCGAAGACGGAATTTTTAAATTGAAAAAGAACCGAAATACCTAATATTATTGATATTTATCTTGTTCTTCAATATCTATATTATAAGGGACAATGGTGTTTTCCTATATGGACGGCCATCTACAATTCGGACACATAAAGGATGGTCCTGATTCATCCACGTATTCACAAGTGTGTTTTTTTAATTGGACGGAGATCTACGTTTTGGACCATAAAGAATGGTCCTGATTCATCCACGTATTTTGAATTTCTACTCTCCTCCTGTCTCCGTCGTGCACTTAGCTCTAATCTCATTTAATGCCGAGTTCCTCCCACAATCAATGTCAAGCCGTTTCTCTTATAGTCAGTGAAACGTCTCTGTAAAAGTCAAGATGTTCTCCGGCAGATGGTAATTCACCTTCTGTTTGAAACGTCAAATTTGGGGAATCAGGCATCATTATCAATAAGCAGTATCAACATCTCTTTTTATGTAAAAAAACATTGGCTCAATTTTGATAAACCCTAAAATGGTGATTCTTTTTCAGTTCATGTTTACAGTGCAATGGCTCCCGTCTTAAGTAGAATAGAGCAAGTATATAGTATGACACCTGCATACTAAGTGCTCAACTTTGACATGTATATTGCCGCATTTCTAGATGTATTTGGATGGGTCAACTTTTGGAGAATGATCCACATACCTCTAATATACTGCTTCATCGCCACTTGCAAGTGGATGAACCTTTTATCATGTTTCAGTGTACTATGGTTAATTTGTTGTGAATTTTAGGCTATCAATCAACTTGGTCTGCTACCTTGCATTTCTTACAAATTTGGCTAAATTTATGTAAAGGTCTGGCTCGGTGGAACCCTTAATTATTCGGTGGAATCTTTAATCAGGTAGAGCTTCGTTTATTAGCTTTTTATCTGAATGACAATTCATAGACTCTTAGTAGGCGGCGTGACTTATAAAATTTAACAACCATACTGGGTCGGTTCCAGCCTGCAGTTGTTGCTAATTCAACTTTCATAATTTGCATATGAAGCCATTCAAAGGATATAAAAAAAACTATATCTTGCAACTAAAGCATCTGAACAACGTACAATCAAGTTTCCAGCCCACCATAAGGCAGGCATATGTACTAAATAAATTATGCCCGGGTTCATAGTCATACCACTTACGAATTAAGCATTGTTGATTTTTTTATTATAAATATTTTGTAACTTTAAATTCGATGGTTGATTCATATGTTGTGATAGATTATTTGCATACATTGTAATTCTAGAATGTAAAAACTTGAATTTTGGGACGCTTGCTCAGTCGGAAATGGTGGCCAGATATCTGTGTTCTAATACTAAAGAGATGTTTGCCTTATTTTTACATGTGAATTGAGATGCTCATCACCTTACAACTTGAGTCCTATATTATCCAGAGGTCGCTGCTCTGGACAACCTGCCATGGCTTCCAGCGATCTTTACGACCACTCCATTACAAAGATTAAAAAAGTTATAATGGGAGTCACATGTTACTGATAACTACTTTGTTGACAGCCATTGCTTCTAGCAATCAATACGTTTCGGGACATGGATAATTTTGGGAATCAACTACCTATTGGTGGTGTAGGAGGCTTATAGTATATATTGCTGCTGCACATTAAGTTCTCTATAATATATTTCATCATGCAGTACTGATATGATTTCTTTTAGGATCACGTTTATTAACAATGAGCATATATGTTAGTGTTGAGATTTTGGAGGGATGTTTTGCAATCTTATTAAATTACACTAATAAAGTCATCCAAGATCAACGATCCTAGAAATGAACTTATTAGAGACTAAAAAGTTCAAACACAAAGTATAAACTTCATTTTCTTTACCAAGTAGAAATAAGAAAGCAACATCGTTGTGTGACGGTAAATCCTACATGGAAAAGTAAGAACCAAGGAAGCACAACTCGACTGCGAGGTCCTCACTATGGGGAAAACAACGTCTAAAAACCTAAACCTTTGGAAACAGCAAGAACAAACCATACCCCGTGCCGTCACGACATGGGTCATAACCTAGTATATTTTAAGAGACAATACATGTCCAGCACGAGAGGATAAAATGGCTAGTTGAAGGTTAAATATACACACATGTGAATCATACATACACCGTCCGAGGGCATTTTTGGTAGGAATTAGCATTTAGGTGGCAAAGCTACGTTACTAAACTCAATCTCTCTAAAAAAAACACTCATGTTGTTTTCTTATTTCCTTCCTCTATTCTATTTTTGTATGTCCTAAAATACTGGCCAGTTTCTGTTTATAATTGTATTTTCTCATCAAACTCTCAAATATGGCCTTAAATTTTATACTCATAAAATTATTTTTAATAAGATCCTATCTAATGGAAACCTTTATAAAATAGAAATAAATCGGTTTAATATCTTACTTTTTATCTTTATTCTTTTTTTTTAAATATTTTTTATTTTACGGTCTAACCTCGATAAATGAATAACCTCGTTAAATATATAATTTTCTTCGGTCCCGACTTGGGCAAAATGGGCTAAATGTATAACCTCGCTAAATGTATTGATGAATAAAAAAAAACTGAGTCCTTAAAATCCATATGAAAATATAAATCAATAACTATTTAATTTAATTTCATATAAATATATATATCTCCCTTATAAAGCATAGTTTAAACAACTTAGGCAAGTTAAAGAGTTGTCCGGATTCATTTTTGGGAAAGCTAAATCCATGGTTGTGGTTTGTTTTAATTAAAATTAATGATTATGAGTGTTTTATTAATTAGTGTCTCATTAATCTCTCATAATGAATAATTTATTAAATTTTCATCATTTAATGATTAATCTAATAAATATGTATTTTTAAATTAATAAATAATTTTAACAAAAATTATATCAATAGAAATTAGTGGTTAGTAGTGGAAGAAATAGTGGCTGGTAGAACCGGTGGTGGTGGAGGCGATAATATCAGTGGTGGTGGAAAAAATAATGCCAAAGGATGGTTTTATGGTGGTGATGTTGGTGTAGTCGTGAACATTATTAGTTCTGTATATTTACAACACAAGCAACATTGTATCGTGAAAGATGGAGTTGGTCATCACGATTGATAAAAACATATATCATATTTTGTGAAAATATGAAAATTTGGCTACACAAATTTGTGATTAGCCGGATTATGAAAATTTGGCTATCACAGGTCGTCGGGGTTTCAATCTATTCAAAACTTTTTGGTCTAGAAATATGAGTTTTTCTCAAGAACCAATTTTTCGTTCATATTTGTTTAGACTTAGTAGAAATTGAATTTCGATTTCATCTTGATTCAAAAACGGGTTAAAATAAAATTGATTGCAATACAACAAAGTATATAACAATAAAAAATATAACTGAATAAATTAATTAACAACCTAAGTTTATTCAATCAAAACTTTACTCATGATGTGTGTGATCTAAAATTAGAGGTACGACAAACGGCCAACAGGAGGACGCGACGGTTGTGGTGGAGAAATAAATGGTATTATGGTTTTGTAATGGTGGCGGCGTTTGGTGGGTAGCAATAGGCTACGTTAATTTTGTGTCGCTACAAAATGAGTAACATTATAAATTAGAAGTTGTGGTTGATGGTCTTATTAATAAAATAATCTCGGTTAAAATACGTGAAAGATCAAAAAAATAAAATAAACCAAAAAAATGCATGTTATATAATTACTACAAACAATCGGGCACAAGGTAAAATCAATACACCAAAAATTACTTATTATCGGGAGGTGTCGTTATGGTAAGGGATGTACCCTAGGTATGCATATTTTTCTGCCTATTTCTTTGTATTGTATTATATAATGAAGCTTCGCTAAGTGAGGAAGATAAAGACCGGTCCTGATTTTTCCTTCCAATTGGTAAATTCACGGTTTCTGTCAATCCCATGAATACATGTTTATTTGAGAAAAATTCATTACATATTCTTTTATTCCCATCTCAAAAGTCAAAAGTCAAAATGGAAAAATTTGATCGACTGAAAATAACAAACCTTCCTTCCCATAAAATTGACCAATTGATTTGTCGCTCACATTCGGTAGGATGAGTGGGTTTGAAAACTCTAATTCATTACTTTAGAGCAAACAAAATCAGAAATAAAGTTGGTAAGGGAGATAGATTGCGGAGAGGAAAAAACTCAAATCTAAGAGTATAGTTCCACTCAATATTGTTTCAATTTTCTCTCAATCTTCGTCCACCAAAATGTACATCTGTGACCTTAAACTACTCTGAGCTAACAACATATGAGAAAATCCTTATAGATATATTGTTTCATGTATGAGTTTTTGGAATTTTTGTCATTTTCTTGAATATCATTTGTTGTATTGTATATTTAGCTGAAGCATACATTTTCAAAGATAACCTTATTGATTACAATAACCTCATGGTTGAAATTTAGGGGTGCCTGTATTTTGTGATTAGTCAGGTTATGAAAATTTGGCTATCACATGTCGTCGGGGTTTCATTTGTTCACAACTTTTTTGTCTAGGTTTAGACATTAGAGGAAATATAACTTTGATTTCATCTTGATAGATAAACTTAGAGAGGAACTTATAAGGTTATTCAGATTACACATTATAATTTGACAATAGATTGGTATTTACAAAATAATATTACATGTATACAAAAGCCTCTTTTCTCCAGGCTTATGTTTCAAAGTACAAGATAATTTGACTAGAAGTTATTTTCAATAAATAATCTAACATGATTATACGTAATTTATATAATACTCTTGCCACTATGGAAAAATAAAGAGTGACCAAGATTTGTTTATGGAAAATCTAAATCAACAGTTGTGGTGGTTTACATCATAACTGTATATCAAAAATTTCTCATAATAAATATTTTATTAATCCTACATTATAAATATCTTATGATTATGTTCATAAATAAACTTTCATTAATATTACATTATAAATATCTTTTTACATCATAAATATATTTATAAATTAACTTTCACTTAATATTTTATTAATTTTTCATTATAAAGGTCTTATAATTTTTAAACAGATTTTCCTTTAGTGGGAAAGAGAACGATGGAGAGTGGAACATGCATATTACAAGAAATTGGATGGGAGACTTGCAACAAGATGGGCTCCAACCTAGTTTTGAATGACAACCCTAAGTTCCTAACCTAGGGAAAAGAAAATCTCCCACTTTAACATTCGCAAGATTAAATATTCATCATTAAATAAATACAGTTTCATTATTATTTTTTTTTAATTATTTACGTGTTTTATGATTATCTTAATAGATACTTTTATTAAATAAATAATAAATTCGTTAATAATCATATCAGTCGGGTGGTATTTGCGGGTGGTGGTCCATGGAAGCTGGTGACGATAGTGATGAGGTAGTGGTGGTGGAAGTGCAGGTGCTCAGTGTGGTAATCAGGTGGTGGACAATTCTTATTCTATATCGTTAGGACACAAGTAAACTATTATGGAAGTTGTGGTTGATTTTTTTTTAACGTGAAAATGGAAGTTGTGGTTGATTTTTTTAATGTGGAAATAAGCTGGTTATAATACAGAAGAAACAATTGTACAGGCTGACCCCAATTTTCCCTAAAAACAACCTTAGAAGAATTTAAGGATGATAGGGTAATAATCTACTATTTGGATAGTAAAGGTTTTCAGTTGGTCCCACTACATGTTTCACTCGGTGGTTTCTTTGAGACAGCTATTACGGCCAACATAGCAATTCTCAAAAAACAAACATCAAAATTTTTGTCACTATATATATCCAACAAAAAATTACAACGGTTAAAACTGACATATTCTTCTTTTATTTATTATGAAGACCGTGCCGTTACGATACGGGTGAAGTTCTAGTCTTAAGTACAAAACACAGTTTGGCTAAGTTAGCGTGTGTTAGTGGTGGTCCAGATTTGTCCTCAAAAAGATAAATCTATGGTTGTAGTTCTCCTGACCACACCCTCATCTCGCACATGTAAGTAGTGGCCAAGATTTCATCTCCCAATTGATAAATCTATGGATGTAACTTCTCCCGTAAAACTAACATTTTATGACCCATTAAGGAAAATCTAATATAATAAATATAGTAAATGATTTATATATAATAAATACCTAACTAATTAATATTTCACACTAATTGATGATAATAAATGATTTATTAATTGCTCATAATAATGTTTGTTCACTATTTGCTCATAATAAATAATCTATTAATTTTTCTCATTATAAAATTTCTCTTAATTAAACATGATAAATAATGTTTGCCCGCCAACAGTGTGTAAAATCCCTTTTTTTATAAATAAAAATTTCTCTTAATTAAGTTAATAAATTTGTATTTCTATTAAAAAATAATTTTGATAAAAACAGAAACAATATCAATAGATATAAGTTGCGATAGTAGGTTGTGGAAGCGGTGGCCGAGGTCAAATGAATCACTAATTTAATAAATCAGTAGATATTAGTTACGACATGGGTTAAGCCTATACACACATAAATAACCACTAATATAAGGAACAAGTACAAGAGACCTGGATCTTCCGCTAACTCATATAATGGAACGGTTTATGTTTTATTTATGCAATCCCATTAAGCAAAATCAATACTAATACTTTGTTACTTCACTTTCTTATTATTATCATCAAGAATGCAAGGCACAATTTGAATAATTTTTCCTATGTGAGTGGTGGTTCAGATTTGTCCTCACAAGAGATAAATCTAGGGATGTAATCGTTTGTCATAAGTGATGGTTATGAGGGATTTAAAATGCATCTAACGGACAAAATCTATCATGTCATTAAGGTTCCATAATTCTTCATAGTAAATACTCTATTAATTTTCCATGACAATATTTTATTAAATGTCAAATTAAAAATGATAATATATAAATTATTCTACTAATGATGAGATTTGTCCTCACAAGAAATAAATCTAGGGATGTAATCGTTTGTCATAAGTGATGGTTGTCATTGAGATTTAAAATGCATCTTACGGACAAAATTTATCATGCCATTAAGGTTCCATATACTCTATTAATTTGCCATGAAAATATTTTATTAAATGTCAAGTTAAAAATTAATATATAATTTATTCTACTAATGATGATAGTAAATATGTATTTTATACTCAGGATTAGTTTTGTATTACTGCGAGCTTTACAAAAGTGTTTTTCCGATGTACATTACTGGATCGACCTATGGAACAAAACTAATTGAATGGTTTCCGATGTACGTTATTGTGCCGAGCTCTGTAGAAAAAAGCAATTAAATGGTCGGAAATTATAAACTAAAACTAAATTTATTCTAATGGGAAAACATCAGGTTTAGCTATAATTCGTGAGAAAATGACAAAACAGACATATATGTAATATTAAATTTTCTAATTAGTATTATTACTAAAAAGTATTATTTTTCTTAACCACTTTTTAAAAATCAATAATTGCTTAATATTTATTTTTGATAAATTATAGTATATTTCAGTGGTAAAGTATTGTTACATAAAATGTACTTTGAAACTAAAAATAATTATTTTTTAAAAAATAAAATATAACGAATAAAAATTGGTCATATATAGATTCAAGGATAATTGTTGTCTGTTATAAGAAAAAAGATGGGATAGAATTGGAAAATAAAATATGAAATTAGGGTGAACTATATCATTTGCTTTTGAAGCTTTTAAAAGCTCATTTCCTCCACTTTTAAAATTATAGATTTTGGAAGTGTTTTGCATAAAAAACACTTTATGAAATCTTTGCTAAACACTAGGATGAAAAAATATTACTATAAATATGTTTTCAAAGTACTTTTTTTTTGAAAGAAAAAAGAATTACCAAACTTAGTTAGATTGACTAACAATTATATAAGTGGGCCATAATGACGGTGACAAGTATTGATGCTCAGTGAGTAATTTCGCATCGTCTCACGTATTTCTTGATAAATGGTTTCACGTTATTTTTATTCAATGATGATGGATAACAGAGTTTATTGTTCGTAGAGCGTATTGTTATTAGGTTAAGTACTTAACAATTTGACTTACTAACTAATCATGATTTTAATATTTTATGCAACAAATAACCTCACATTTGGAAGCGTAATGTAGTAGAATGTAATGGTTGACCCGCTACCGATAATATCCTCACTTAGCCACTGCGGTCATCTGACAGTATGGGGTTTTCAATGGCCAGCGTTGCGGTCATCCATCAACAGCTTCTCAGGAGGTCACCCATCCCAGGATTACTCAATACCGAGCATGCTTAACTATAGAGATTTTTTTGCCAAATATGAAACCAATTATGCTGAAAAGGTCTCGGTGTTAGGAAAGGACAAACCATTATCTATATTCCATTTGACGAATCCTACCTGCCGAGTCGGAGTACTATAGTAACACCAACTTAATTTGGAGCCTCCCTCGGCTCCGAAATATGTTCAATCCTTGACTCTGGCATTTTTTCTCACTCATGAGACCCTTTCCCGACACAATCCGTCAAGCATACTCTTTAACCCTCGGGTAACCCGTGGTCGACTATACTACAATCTGTAAGGACCTGATCCTCCGCGAAAATTGTCCCCACTTAGTCACTGCGGTTATCCGACAGTGTGGGATTTTCAACTGACACTGATACAGTCACCCATCAACAGTTTTCTGGGAGGTAGCCATACCTAGATTACTCTCACCCGAGAACGCAAAATACAGTGCTTTTTACCAAATCTGGATCCAACTATGTTGAAAAGTCCACAGTGTTACGAAAGGACAAGTCATTACCTATATTCCATTCGGCGAACTCTTCCTGACGAATTGAATTATGTACATAATATATCTGGGAAATTTGAAAACTAGAACTACATCGTATATGATTAAAGTGGTTGCCATCGGAAATAACTTAACATTTTAAAATATAATAGCTTAAGTGAATGAATTATCTTTTTATTATGTCAATGAATAGTAAGAACATAAATTACGTTATGTATTGTTGATTCAATTCCGGGTTTTACTCTTTTCAGACTATTCTTAAAGGGGAAAAACACAACAAGGATCCAAACACTATTAATATCTACACAATTATTCTTGAGAAGAATGAGTTCAGATGCTGCAATTTTGTTACAACTTACATAGTTTAATGTTTTGGTACCGCTCGGCTGTTGGAGTATGTGGCGCGATAAACCACATATGTATAGCTATGGATAGTCCCTCGTGGAATAAGGAGGAATACATGTGGAGTTTAATAAGCTAGGGCATCTCCATACATAACACCAAGGCATTTTAATTAAAAACTCCACACCTCTTATCCCAAGGTGGTCAAGTGGGGTTCGAGGTTATGCGGTCGGGCCCTGAGTAGTGTCTGATGGTCCGTGAAGATCCTAACAATTGGTATCAGGTCAGAGCCCAAGGTTGGTCTACTGTCCAAATGTATAAGTGGTTGTGGATGTCACCCGATTCAGGGCGCAAGTGGAGTCAGACTCAAGGTGAAGCAGACAAGGCCCAAAGTTGAATTGGCGTTCAAGGTGGAGTTAGTGTCTCACCCATTAACTCAAGTGGAGAAAGGTTCTAGATCGACAAGGAGATGCTCAAGGTTGAACTGATGCTTAAGGTGGAGTAATGTCTCACACTTTAACTCTCAAGTGGAGAAGGGTTCTAGGTGGTCAAGAAAATTCTCAAGGTGGAGTTAGTAATTGCCTTCTCATTAACTCAAGGTGGAGTAGGATTCCAGGGCGCATAATGACAATAATCATGATCGATGAGTAGCATATACAGATGGTAATCATATGACGGAGTCTGATTGGACTGGTGAAGTGGTTAAATCTCGCCAAGGTGGAGATTGTTGGAGTATGTGGCGCGATAAACCACATATGTATATCTATGGATAGTCCCACATGGAAGAAAGAGGAGTACATGTGGAGCTTAATAAGCTTGGGCATCTCCTTACGTAGCACCGAGGCCTTTTACATTAAAACCGCACACCTCTTATCCCAAAGTGGTCAAGTAGGGATAGCATCAGTGCTATGTGGTTGGGCCCATATATAGTAGGTTCATATGGTCCATGAAGATCCTAACATCCTTCACTAAAATAAGGAAGATGCAGAAAGGTAATACCATTTCAAAGGATCGATAAAATATCTTTGTAAACTAAAAAACATGTAAAATAATGTTTTTTTGGGGAGACAAAATATGTAAAAAATAATTCCGATATAATTTCATGGCTGGATTCAGGATGCAACTCGAGAAAGAATAGGCATGGTATGCGAAAATGTCTAGGAGGAAAATGATGAAAAGGATTTGTGGAGTGAAGAATAAAACTATTTATCGGGGTTTTCTTTACTTTTGTAATGATAAGAAGGGTAAACTTGATGTTAATAAATATTAAATTTAATATTCATATATGTCGGAAAATGCATAACTAAATAAAAATTGTGCCCGTGTTGTTACGGCACAGGTTAAGCCCTAGCATATATATAAAAGCAAAATACTTCATCTTATCAACAATGTTCACACAAGAAATCGTTTCTTTCCAAAAAAAAATGCATTTTAAGTTTTTTTCCTTCCGCCTAAACAAAATTGCATCCCATCCTTAATCTTTATGCAATATATGCAGAAACTACGAAATACTTTGCTCGTGTTGTAGCAAGACATTTTTCATGGTGAATAATGCTTGAAATACCTCTTCTAACGACACATTTGGTATGTCACTACTATCGTCTAATGCATGATCATTCTCATCATTTATTATTGATGTGACAATTTCTTTATCCATAGGCGATTCCATAATTGCGTCATTCTCATTAGTATAGTTTAAAAGATATTCGACATCCATCTCATTAGTATAAGTTAGAAATGATTCAAATGGTTCTTGAATATTTTTTTTTAAGTTATCCCACTTTGGATTCGGAAACATCAAAATCTTATATGTATAAAACTAAAAATATTCTCTAAATAAATAAGGTTTTCTCTATTTGTCATCCCCTTCGCAATTTCTAAAATCAATTTATTTTTCAAATGTATTTTTTTCTATACACCAATTACAAAAGTCAAATCGACTCTAATCATAATTATTACCATTTTTCTTTATCTTCTCCCTCAATCCCTCTTTTTTATTAAATAAAAGAAAAAAACTATTAAGTTAAAAACCCTAGATTAGATTTCAATTAACAATTATCATACACCTATTTTTTCATTTTATTTCATTTAATTAGATGAGATGTAAATGAATTAATCCGTAAATCATCATGATTGAAGATTTAGTTATGAAAAATCTAGGGGAAATTATTAAAACTCTAATTCCATTATCAATTGTTCTCGAATTACTTGTGTATCTCAAAAACATGCTGATCAAATCACACTGTTAATAATGTATTATAGGTTTTACTTGAATTTAACACAAAACATTGTAGAACAGCACATGCTCCCAAGCTCTACCTAACAAAAAAAAAATCTAGTGGATGATTTAACTAGTACAGGGTGAACCATTAAGGCAACATATGCTCGAACTGATCCTAATATGATGGGCTAGTCATGTTCGTCCATCATTTTTTAATGTCGACCAAAAGGGCATTTTCTCTGTGAAATCGGCAAAGGAATTGCTTCGTCAACACTATGAGGCTACTACAAAAACTAAACTGATCTTGTGAACTGTTTGTGCATCCTATTTTGGCTCCTCAGTATTGGAAGATAATGGCTAGAGATTGTTGCGCCACTCAGGATCTACTCAGCTCCATATTTAAGAGGGATTGGGTCAATCAGTGCTATTTATGTAAAAGGGACAGTGAATCACTGGATCACATTGTTTGGCATTGTAGTTTTTCTAAAAGAGTGCGGGCTTAGATTTCTCGTATCTTTGAGATTAAGCCAGACATGGATATGGTTACTTCCTACAAAGCAGCGAAGGGTAAGATTCGAATGATTAAGGATCTTTGGTTAGTTGCTAACTTAGTCATAAGGTCTGAAATGTGGAAATTAAGGAACCAAATCTGTTTTGAAGGTTACAACTTGCATTTGGTGCGGTTTCAGACTCGTATCTACCAACTTGTGTGTACATGATAGCTCAGTTAGAATGCAGGGTCATATGCATGAATCAATGTACGACCTTCGAATTTTAAGGTATTTCAGAGTTGCTCACAGACATACAAAATTCACTAATCCTGTGGAAGTGGTTTAGTCATACAAAATTCACTAATCCTGTGAAAAATGAGATTAAACGTTAATTTCTATCTTAATGAAATCCTCGTATGTTTTGATGGTGCAGCGCATGATAATCCTGGTCCGCTGGTGCTGGTGTCATAGGTAAAGACAGTAACTGTTTAGTCTTAGGGGCGGTTTGTGTTGGCCTGGGAATCCAAACCAACTATTTGGCCGAGATACATGCAATAATATATGGAGTAGAATGGGCCGTTAGATGGAACTATGCTAGGATCCGGATACGGACAGATTCGCAAGCAGTGGTGAAGGCCTTTGAGTCTCATATTTTGCCTTGGGCGGTTAAGCAGCGTTGGGCTTTGGCGTGCGCTAGGTATAGTGTAATTTCTTTCGAACATGTTTATAGGGAAGCCAATTTTTCTGCCGACACCTTGACAAAGCGAGCATGTTCCTTTGTTGAGGGGTTATACAGAATTTTTTATGGGTCGACCGGATTTCATTCAAGCTGTTGAGTGGTCGGGCATATCTTACTATTTCGTTTCAAATAGTTAGGCTAAGAGTTTTTTGGAGGTGTTTTTGGCCTTGTTTTCTTTTGGTCTATCATGTAAACTTTGTAAGAATTTTTTGATTTTAATAAGTTTTTGACTTAGCAAAAAGAAATAGCCTACATAACACCCCCAACTTATGCTCAGTGGTTATGGAGATGAAAACGTGATTTATTTATTTTTTTGATAAGAAAAGAAATCCATTTCATTAAATCGTAGAACAAAGGTCTTTTTCTAGATTTTCTAGAAAACGTGATTGATTATCTAGGTTTTTATTTATTTAACGGCAGCGTCATTTTAGTAAGTAAAATGTCAAGATATGGTATTTAGGACATACGAAATTTAATATGGGTGGTATTTAGGATAATAAGGGATAGCAAATAAGAGAATAGGAAATAGAAAAAATGTAGATAGAAAATAGGGAAAATCATAAATAGATATTCATTTACCGGTAAATGAATAATTCATTTATTTATCTATAAATAAATAACCCCTCTAAACGAATATTTCTTCCCGATTCCAAAAGCATTCATTTATCGAGGTTAAAATGTATCTTCTTTTTAAAGTTTGCAAAATAAACTTTGATTTTTTATTTTCTACATTTTGTTTCCTATTAAAATTAGAGCTAACAATTTTAGGAAATCCTAATAATATTTATATATCTTTCCATTCTTAGCAATAATATGACATTTAGTAGGGATGGTTTAGAAAAATTCTTCGGTCTCCTATTCTTTTTTCTTTTATTTTTTCAAAACGAACTAAAATAAAAGGACGGAGTGAGTAACGAATGAAAATAAATAAATAAAAATTACCCAAGAATTCATGCCTTTCAATAAGTCCAGCAACTTTGCTCGCGTGATGATCTGGAATTGTGAGAGCATCTCCAATGCAATGGGTCAAGGTCTTAAAACAGCATGCCACATATGATTTAAGACTTTTTACACCATAATTTCATTTCCAATATAAATTTCAAGGTCATAAAAAGTGATGACATGACTAAGTAGGGGTAATGAGAAAGTCTAAATTAGACTTTCTTCATGACCTTGGGTCATTGATCCACAACGTCACTTTGTCTCTAAATTCAAATAAATATGGTTGAATAAATCTTTGAGAATTGGAGATGAATTTTAACTAAAAACTTTTACTTTCATCATCTTTTGTCCTTCAGTAATAATAACCCACAAGTAAAAAGGTGTAAATAGGACCTTCTGATGACCTTGGCCCTGACCCTTTACATTGGACATGCTATGAGAGAGTGCCACATGAAAATTAGTTGTCAGAAGGGGTAGGAGCAACACCGTGACAGTGGAAATGTGCACAATTAACTCTTGTCTATTCTTACCAAAAAAAAAACTCTTGTCTATCATACTTATCATGATCAGAGCGCCCATGAGCCATAAACGCCCAAACTAGATTGGATAGATTTTGAATACAAGCGGTTGGTAGGTTTTGTTCTAGTTTAAAACTTACAGAAATGTATGAACAACATTAACAAGTTAGGAAGTTCTCTGCATTGGTTCTAATTTAAAACTTACAGCAATATATAAGCAACATTAACAAGTTTATAAACAACATTAACAAGTTAGTAATCTTTATTGTTGTATAAACAGCAATAAAGCAGAATTATGTCTTAGAAGAAGACAACATTTGACACCAAATACCGTAGAAACATTAATATTCCACTAGATTTTTTGCCCGTGCTACGCACCGGGCGGACTCAAAACCATCCTACGCACTGTGCTTAAGATTTTGATTTGGTGTGGATAGGCTTCGCCTTGCCCCATCCTGATGCATGCTTGGCTCAGCTTCGCCCCGTTCCGATGCATGCTTAGAATTTTTGATTTGGTCTCGGCTTCGCCTCGCCCCGTCCCAATGCATGCTCGGCTCAGCTTCGCCTCGCCTCATCCCAAAGCATGCTTGGAAAGCTTCGCCTCGCCCATCCCGATGCATGCTTGGCTCGGCTTCGCCTCGCCCCGTCCCGGTGCATGCTTAGGATATTTGATTTGGTGTGGCTTGGCTTCGCCTCGCCCGTCCCAATGCGTGCTTGGCTCGGCTACGACTAGCCCCGTCCCGATGCATGCTTATAATTATTTTGGGAGTACCAAGTACATAGTTGCGGCCAACGTGTCTGTTGTAGTGGCAGAGATAGGATCCAATTAGCATACTTACAGAGTACAAAACTAAGGCTGAAATGTGAAACAAATCAATCCCCCAAAAAAGGTAAAAAAGTGTAGTGGAATACCAACAAAATAATTAAACTATAATAAGCAAAATTGCTGATCCATGTCAATTTTTGACTCTTACCAAATTGTTACTTTCTGGCGGCGTTATTTTTCGAATCTAGCCTATCCCCGATGAAACCATGCTTCTACCCCATATACTGCCCAAGGTAGCATTACGAACCAAGTCGTGGAACTTCTCATAATAATTACATCTAACATTGCCGATCAAGCTTTCAGCCATGTCAAGCATGAAAGATGCTAGAAGCAACGTAAACAGATAGAAGACAAAAAGACTATGAAAACAGTCCTCGTTAAAATTGACTAGAAAGAAAAAAGTGCATGAAGAAAATAATGAGAAACATAAAATTACCAGGAGGAAAGTTAAAGAAGGATAATTAACCAAATGCGACCTTGCAAACTGATGCATGTCATAGTACATTACCAAAAAGTTAGAGAAAGTATCATAAGCTTCCAAAAGGTTCCTCAGTCCAATAACATCCTTGGTTCTTCGGTATGTGAAAGTAGATCTCTAGCATACTAAGAAAACAATTAATTCGACGACCAAACCCTTAATAACCACATATCCACCACCAATGCAAGCACCACCAACTTCTTTACCAAAGCTTATGGCATAAAGGTAAAAGACTTAAGAACTAAAGTAGAAACTTGTACATTCTATAAAGAAAAAATTTCGGTGCATAATTAGTTTAGAACATCCTTTCTAAGCATTTGTCTCTCATCTAGTGTTCATCAAATAAAATGAGCATTATAAGGAAGTGACTACAAAAGAAACCTCACGAATATGTTATTATAAAAATGTATACGTGACATCTCAAGTTGCAGTTGTTCGTAACTCTAAGAATGGTAATTTGCATCTTGGGTTCGATCTCTTGGTTTTTCTTGATTAAGTTTTATGTTCATTGGTTTTTCTTGATTAAGTTTTATGTTCATTGATTTTTCCTTCTACGATCGCACAGAATGTGTGTCCGACAACTCCAGCAATCAATCCCAATGAGAGCTATTTTTTTCTATCGCTCTTCAACATCTTTGCAGAGCATGCATTAGTAACTCAATGGCAGACATATCATCATAACTATAGGCAAATATGTGTACTGTCATTTTTGTTTTTCATTTTGACTTTGCCTTTTTCGTTTTTATAGTTTGTCTGATGCTTCTAGATTAGTCATTACTATATACCGAATTCATATTACAAAGAAACAAAGACTAACCCAATAATGAATAGTATCCACCGAGCAAAATATATGAATAACCTCTTGCCAAGATTGTCAGGCTAACTCCGAAATTCGATCGTTCCTCGCTCGAATTTTCTTTGACGTTTTACAATGAACCCTTTACCATCATACATGCAAGAGGTTACGTGAATTGTTTGTTATAGTCTTGCTGAACTGCAAATTGTTATAGTCCTGTTGAACTGCAAAGTAACAGAACCCAAAAAACTATGGCATGATAACTGGGAAATTTTAGCAGAAGAATGAATAAGAAAGGATTAACCAAAATATGGTTAGGATTTACCAAAAGAGAATGGGATTTTGTTGAAAATAAGACAGATCACCATCGCTACCTACAGATCACCATCCAACAATATGCTTCGGGTTATGTAATCCATGATAACTTACGACTGAAATCAATCCCTCTCCCAGAACCATTCTTTAGGGCGTAGGCATAGGTTTATCAAAAATTAGGGTTTACGTAATTATTGTTCCAAATTTATTTCAGTGCTCCGAATCATCGTATCCCTGAGCCGCACCAAAATCTGTAAAAGAAACCACTTGTAGATAATCAAAAAAAAAAAAAGGAAAAGGACGATGAATTAAACAGAGAGAAGTAGAACGGGGAGAGGAGTAGAAGAAGGACCTGGAGAGGAAAACGTAGTTTTTCTTTTTATTTTCCCGTGTAAATTAGTTAATTTAGGGAGAGAGAAAAGCGTGCAAAAAGAGAGAATTTATCTACAATTTGCTGAGGAGAGAGAAATTTGGAGCAATTTGATGAGGTGGATGGTGTTCACATTTAATATAGAGGGGAGTCTTCGTTACCGCGCGACGTGGGGTCTCACATGACTTAGGATTTTAAAGGATTAAATAAGATAGAAAAAAAAGGGAGTAGATTAGAGTGTTGGGTATAACAATACTAGGGTATCAACCAGGCCTTCGGCCTGGTCTCAACTTCTCGTACGCCTTCGGCGTGTTGTTATTTTAATTTTAGTCGTGTTTTCACCAAATACGGATTGGTGCAATCCTTGGGGATATTTTATGCTGGGAGTTTGTTTTTCACCAAATACTAAAGTAACAAACTAATAAAATCATCCAATGTAAAGAAATATTAAAAATTACATGTACCATTACTTCTTTTAAAATTAAAAGAAGCATCAAATTCTACAATAATACTTCAGGATACACTACATTTTTTGTTATCGGATCTAAAGACACATTTGATTCATTTGGAAATAATAAAGTAATTCTCCTTGCAACAATACACCTGGACAATGCGACATATAGCTGACCATGACTAAATACTGGAGTACGTAAATCAATTCACACATACTTCACCGATTGTCCCTGGGATTTGTTAATAGTCATCGCATATGCAACGCGTATGGGAAATTGACGTCTTTCCATTTGTATGTTTAGCTCTGAAGCTGAAGGTTGAAAAGTTATTCTAGGGATGAATACTACTTCACCAGCTTTTTCTCCCGTTATGATTTTAGCTTCAATCACGTGTCGTCCGCACCTCGTCACCACCAGTCTTGTACCATTACAAAGGCCTTCTTTCGGTGCCAGATTTCTCAGCAACATAATGGGACATCCAACTTTGAGGTCTAGATTAAATGGAGGTGTTCCTGGTGGACTTAAATTGTTGAGAAATTCAGTTGTAAAATCCGAATCCCTTCCATGATCATCCCGAATCATTTTGTCAGCAGCAAAATACGTGTAAGTCTCCCCATGTAATCTTTCTAATGCATCCATATTAATCTTATGGACGTCTTCATTACGTGGAGATAAAATGATCCTCTCGGTTAAGTATTTGGGTGACATTGGTTCGTCCATTACCAACAGAGGATACACCGAAGATATTAGCTCATGCATGTTTTGACATCTACTCATTGTCGATGGCAGATTAACAACCTCTTTAAGGTTCGTTCCAATTTACATACCAATTAATCGGATTTAAAATAGCTATGTCTACGATAAATATAGTTTTATTCAATGAAATTTCATTACCTCAAGCAAGTAGTCAGCAAACTCCAAATTTTCCGGTTCCTGCTCCAATCGCATATTTTGGTTTAACGTCAAGACATTAATGTAATCCCAAAGCAATGAACCTCTTATAGATGCTCCAACAGTTTGTTCTCGACTTGCATTCGAGACCACTGATAAAGTCTGTCTAAAGTCTCCACCCAAGACGACTGTTACACCTCCAAAGTGTCTGTCATCACTGCGAATATCTCGTAGTAGGCGATCAACTGCTTCCACACAAAATCTATGTTGCATTGAAACTTCATCCCATATGATCAATCTTACTTCCTTAAGCAGCTGGGCATAATCCGAGTCTTTACTAATACTAATACTGTTATCGTCTTGGACTTCAAATGGAATCTTAAAAGTGGAATGTGTCGTTCGACCTCCATCAAGAAGTAGTGAAGCGATACCATATGAAGCAACAGTTAAGACTATTTTTCCATCTTTACGAAATCTTCTTGCTATTGTGTTGTACAAAAAAGTTTTTCCATTCCCTGCACTGCCATTCAGAAAAAACATTCGTCCATTGCGATCATTCACAGAATCCACTATCGCATTGTACGCCGAACGTTGTGCGACATTCAATTTCTCAATATCTGACTGAATCACCGAATCACTTAATGCAAACTGAAGTTGTCTATGGTCCCAAATGTATCTGTTACCTACTATTTGACCCCAATCATGTCTTGGTCTCGGCATTGATTCATATTTTTCTAGTTTTTTTCCAGATCGTTGAAGCAGTTGATCCAACAGGTATAATCCGTAATCCATTGCCAGTTCATCTGTTGGATTCTGGATGTTAAACCTTGTTCGCAATCTATGTGGTAGATCATCACATATATTCATTCCAAATTTCGCCCACAACACCTCCGGTCTTGATGGATTACATTGCGATAGGATAATACAAAATAGTTTCCTCAGCTGATTCCAGTTTGCATAACCACTGCTTCTTGAAGACATTTTTTCGATTCTCCATCATGTGTTAAAATCCCAAGTGCAATACATGCATCTTGAAACGTATTGTGCACCTCGTCTACGTCTCCATTACTTACAGTATTCAAGTCTTCAAAAGAATTAACACCTCTAACAGTTGTGAGTAACATACGTAAGTAGTACAACTCTCCATCGTTAGGGATAACAAAATACATTCTTCCAATTGCAAATCCTTGTTGTCTAATTTTCCACTGTTTAACCCTTTTACACCATACAAAGTGTTGCGGGAACTGTTGATAAGTATATGCCGGAGCATTAGGATTTTTAGCATAATATTCAAAATAACCCATCAAAGTCGTCCTATGTTCCTGTGCTGTTCGTATAACCGAGGTCATTGATTGCCTTGTGTTATAAACAACCCGTTGCCTATTCTGTAAATGAATTGACAACCGTTGTACAACAGGATATTCTTCATGCAAGAGGTACTCAATCAAACGCCATACAGCCTCATGTGGTCCAATGTACCTCGCATCAATATATTGTTGAATCTCGTCATGTTCTCCCAAAACCATCGTAGCTCGGTCACCACCTTTGTAAATGTATTTGTTAATATATTTTACATCTCTTATTCCTGCACATATTTCCACATTGATGTGGCAATTGAACATTCTTGACAGATGCGGGTTATAGGGTACAACATCTATATTATATGCCTTTTTGTTGTTTCTGACAGTTACTTTTATTCCATCCCGACCACGACGATAACTCGGATACCCACCCTCGTCCAAAGTTGTTGTGTCGGTGTACTTCTTAGGATATCCTTTTGTACATTTTCCTTTTTCCATACACGCTGCATATGGATCTCGCTCTCCACATGGACCATGAACCATACATTTTCTTACGGTATCAAACAGTATTGGGTCATTTATCTCATTAGGAAATTCAGCCGAAACAAATTTATCAACCATGTCTGTCGTACGAATTTTTTCCGAATCTTTCAAAAATATAAGAGCATGCATATGTGGTAGCCCACGTTTTTGAAACTCGATGGTATAAACATGGGCGACCACCGTGCCGAACACCTTTTTTTTTCCTTTATTTCTTTCATCAATGCTTTTCTTTTCAGCTCAAAAACTCGAGCTACCAAATCAGGACGATCAGTGACACTCTGATTGGGTAAAAGTGCATTTTTTATTTCTGGCAAATTTGGGTTTGCAGTCATTGTAAGAAAAATATCTGGATGGTGATGAAAACGTGTAATAGCCATCGAATCCTGGTATATCTCGTACATATTCCTCCCGCTTCCAGTGTGTGAAGATGATAAAATAACAGGATTACCTCTATCACCCGGATTTAAATCCGCATTTTTCATATCTGCAATGCAACTGTAGAGGTCAGAACGCAGAGTTGGTTGGTTGAATCTGAGCCATGCCAACTTACTTTGCTTTGTAGCAGCCCATGCATCAACTAAGAACTCTTGAAATAGTTTTCCGGCTCTTAAGATGGTTGAATATTCTTATGCATGTTCAAATATGCGGTAACTGTAATACTCCATTTGAGATAATTTTGTTTTCGTATAGGTTTTGGTGACTGCATCCCATTGCCTCATTGTTGGTGACCATCCCAGCTCACCAAAAGGAAATAGTAAAACATAATGTAAAGGAAAGTATACCGGATGACACTCCGAAATTTGTTTCAATTCGTTGTTTTCTCTCAAATGCAATATAATATCTCGCACCCCAGTCTCCTTATAAGTATTTTCTGGAACGATAACCGCAATCTCATCTGTTGTCGGAAGATTATAACGCCTACTATCAGTCGACTTGTTATATTGAAGTGAAACTCTGATATTCTGGTCTTCCGGACTCATCTGGTCTAAAATTGCATAAGCCTGACGATACTTGGTATAAAAAACATTGAATTGGATCATAGTATTCTGAATTTTCTGTAGGGCATTCATATTTAACTGAGGATTTCTTTCTCCACGGACAAACAATGAAAAGGCTGGATCATAGATGTACAGTTGGGAGTAAACCGCCATCCTCTCAGTCCCAGGAGATGGTAGAACACCTCCGGTTAAATGTCTCAACTCCCCATGTATTGAGAAAGGTCTCGGACCTCTCCCTTTCAAAGCTCTTGTATCTAATTTGCATCCAAGGCTAGTAAATGCATTAGTTGTATTACACTCCCGAATATATTTCCGAAAAGAAATTGATTCGGCGTCGGTTCCGTCAAACAATTCTCTGATGGCTACCGGTGGTTCACGCAGTGACGGTAGGCAAACTTTGCCTTGGAGACAACATGACCCAAATTTTGGGTTTATTAAAGATGAATTTGTAAGTTTTTCTGCCATCCAGTGCAATGCCCCGCACTGCTGACATTTGACATCCATTTGTCCCAGAAAATGACGTACATCGGTAGCAACAACAGCTACCTGATTGATAAAAGTATTTGGATCATGTAATTCGTCAGTGTCGTAATCTACTTCGTCAATTTCGTAAGTATCCGACACCCCATCATCTTCTCTAACATTAATAGACGACCTGCATAGTGATAATCAGGTAATCTAGCTTACCCTATGCAAAAACTAAATAAATTTATGCAATCTAAATTTTTAAATCCTTACATTTCAGTGTTTTGAGCGTCTGATGTGCTACCAACTCTCCTATGTAATACAACCGACTGCATTGTAAATTTTGTCAACCACTATGACTCTTTTATTTTTGAACTTAAAAATGATAATTATATATGTGCGCGAGTAAATTATTTAACGTTCAAGTTAATTCACCTCTTCATATGACTCTGCATCTTCATGCTCATGTGGTACAGCCTCGCTTTTTCTAATCTGTATACCACTCGGGCGCATCCGTTTGCATGGAGGATTCTATAGTTTTGGTAAATAAATTTGTAAATTTTCAAATTTTAAAAATAAAATGAATTAATTACTATGTATGCGCACCTCTTCAGTAATAGCTTTTCCCTTTCCCTTTAGTGCTCGTCGTCGTTCTGCATCTGCTTCTCTTTCAATTTGTGCTCCTTTCTCACGATGCTCCTGTTCTCTCATCTCTTTGTGTTGTTTTTCTATCTCACGTCGTCGCCTTTGGGCTGCTGATCTTCGAGATGATGTTGTCGATGTTAGATTATTTCTCGCCTGCGGTGGACCCGCAACAACACACCGCGGTGGCTGTTCGGTTGTTGTCTCACTATGCACATCTTTTAACCTCTCGAGAATCACTGTCCTATATGCAACTGACGGATGCTGATAACATAAAAATTAAAGTATGTTAACTAAAAAAAAAAATTAAACAACATAAAACAAACAACTCAACCAAATTTCCAAAATTATGCTTACAATAACTTGGGTAGTCAAATTATGTCCATTATAGAGGATGTGAACTCCATCATTTGTTTGATTCTCATGATTCGTGTGTCTCCTGCATTCATTAATAGAAAATGTATTTAGTGTATAAGGTGTTGTAAGATGAAGGTTAATAATCCTTTTTATATATATAGGCTCTAATCATACAGTCGATCGATGATCCGCATCCCACCATGAAAAAATGGAAAACTTCTTAATTTGTCATCCTGGTTATGGGATTTGTTAAACTATAAGATGGGTAATTAAAGGCCATCATTAGATCAATAAATTGATGGATGATAGTAAGTTTTTCATGTGTCTTTCATCCAAATATTTGATCACCTAAAAAAAAATTCTTTGAGGTAAATCTAGTCGCTTTTCACTTTCTTCCCAGATTTGAAACTGGGATAGCTTAAATCCAATAAATCAAATCGAACAGAGTGCAGAATATAATTGTCGATGTAATGACTTGTACTCACATGTTAAACCTTCCAGAGAATGAACTTTTATAATTTTGTTTTAAGCACACCTAACCAGTCTATTTATAGAGTAATGATCTCAAGAAAACTTCATCGTTTTGAACTGATCCCACTACTGGAAAGATACAAATCATGAAACTGCAAGGTAGTGGGTGTGCACAGTTATTAGTTATTCATTTTTTCATTAACTTTTGTATCCATTCAATACCGACTCATACACTCCGATATTATGCCATTCTTTTAACCGTTAATCAATTTATCGAAGTCGAAGAGTTTTAGGCCATCTTAATAGTTATGTACTCGCTTATTATCACCTTTAAAACCGCAAACCACGTTGAAGACTTAATCCAGACGACTCTTTTGAAATGAAAATAGATGTCAGTGGAAGGTATAGATCTTTCCATGGAAACTGACGGTGGATAAGTTGACACTTTCTGGAAATCCATGGAAACTGACCAGTAATTGTCTTTCCCAAAACTCATTAAACCATCATTTGGACATCATTTGGACACCAGAAAGACACTAAACCATCATTTTCTAAAGAAGAAGTACACCATAATAAGCAACAGAAACTATTCAAAATGAATAACCATCAGCTGTTGTGTAAATAGTCGACCTTTTGGTGATGTGAGGGTGATGTTTTAATGATTATCCCCTCAAACGTACATGAAGTTAAGAATCTTATAGGTGGCCTGTTCAAATTAGAAAAACAGGACACTTTTGGTCGCTTAACAAACCAAAGCAAAAAATTAAGTGATCACCTTATAGTGCAGCCATACTCCCCATACCAACATAATACTGAGGAAATTTTAAGTTTAATTTGTATGTCCAACGTTAAATCTATCTTTCATTACCAATCAAATAATAAAGTGTTGTAGAAATAATGCAAAGTCGTGCAATTTGGTCTAGATGTTGTGAAGCCAAAGGCTGTTCAATCCGTATACGTCTAGTTTGGCAAATGATGTATGTTCTTGCTTAGGATAAACATGAAGTTAATAGAACTGAAAAGCATCAGAGTAAGTTACATCTTGAGCTTACACCAAGGTCCAAGACAACACCACAAACCCTCCTGCAAACATAATAAGACTCATTTTAATAGAGAGCACAGTAGCGAACTATCCTAATTTGATCAATTTCTAATAATAAAAAGATTAGTAATGGCTTTTGTGCCCTATGTGCACGCACAATAGGTGTGGTAGTGTTCATGGAGCGCTCGTCCTACGTAGGGAGCTTCTCCTTGTCTACAGTATGGCAGTACATACATAAACAGGAAGTCAACTACATAAACAGGAAGTCATTTATGTGACCTTCAATTTTTCTCATGACGGTGCTTTTAAAACAAATTCGTCCTTTAATGCAAGGGTAACTACAGTTTCTAAGTGTACCACACAGACTCTCTCTAGATCATGTCATAATGAAAAGAAAAAGAAGGGTAGTCATCTCCAGAACAAACCATGATACAACCAAGTTCATAAATTGAACCAACCACCTCTGATGCAAGCCGAAGTTACATGATACAACTATGATACAACTACTACAAATTGGTCGCAATGGAAGTGTGCACATTAGTTACTAAAAATTTCCCAACCCAATACAACGTTATTTTTGGAAATTTCTAAAATAATTTCAAAAAACAGTTCAGAAAAATAAATTTGTTCATAGAAAAATTAAGAAAGTTACCAAATTGCACGTATAATGAAGTTTTAACGTTGAAGTTGCACCGTGAAGCTTTATAATTTCCAAGGATGCAACAACCTATATGATCTACCATTCCTGAACTACACATAGGATATGAATTCAAAAAACAACAACCTGATTTTAGGCTAAAGTTCACATTTTGATCATAATATTGAAGTTGATTACTGTAAACAAACATTAAGAAATCAATTACAAATAGGATGAATGAACATAAATGATAAAAACTGAACATCACCCAAAAACAAAAGAAAAAACAATCATTTAGAACTAAAATAAACAATATTGACAGTGAATAAGTGATCAGAAAAGCAAATTCGAAACTGAAAATCTAAAAAAACTGACAACTGCTGATCTCCCTGTACATCATGTGGATTCTCCCTTCCATTTCAAAACAATCGAATCAAAGATTCGACAAATACAAAACGATCCAGTATCTCATAATTATCAAAAAAGAAAAGAAAATGATAACAGATAAAATGATAGAAACTACTTACAGATCCTAACCGAAACTATGAGAAACAAACAATCTGAACGAAAAAATGATTGAATCGCCTCTCTTAAACTTCGATTTTGATGACGATCCGATATTTTTTTACATTCACGATATCCGATGATAATGTATGAAAATGAAATTTATTCGGATTCACAAACTGAAACTTGAGTTTTAAGATAACGTAATCCTTATTTTCTTTGCCGTTTAGACTAATAGCGTAACGATTTGCAGTTTTGGCATATCTTGGGAAGTTATAAGAACAACTGGTATAAAAGACACCTAAGCAAAATGGGGCGAAACAAAAGGAGGTTGCTTTGCGTCCGTTCAATCTGGACTGAGCGGTTTTCAATTTTCTAGGATTTGTGTTTTTGGAAACACAAAGGACGGTGGATAAGTCTATACCTATGGAAACGGACGGAGGAAACCTTCCCTTTGTTGGACTACAAAATCACCACCACTATTTGTCTTTCCAAGACTCCATCCCGGCCTTTCTTTGATTCATTGGTCAACAATAAAGTAATTCTCCTTGCAGCACTACACCTAGACAATGCGACATATAGCTGACCATGGCTAAATACTGGAGTACGTAAATCAATGCCCACATACTTCACCGATTGTCCCTGTGATTTATTAATAGTCGTTGCATATATGGGAAATTGACGTCTTTCCATTTGTAGGGTACATTTTCTTCACCACGTTTGAGAATGTAAAAGTGTTTATGAGGAGCATGTGTCGCCAATGAGGAGCACGTACAACAATCTGAGTATAAGCAATTCATTAGTTCTGTGCATTTCATAAATAATTGCATTGCCGCAGTCTTAGCAAATTCGCTTCAATTGATAGAAAAAAAATTTAATGGGAATGATATGAGTAGTACCTTATGTTTTTATTTCCATTGAGGCCCATAGTGCAAACTAAGATAAATTCTGTCTCCCATTTGCCGGTCTTTCTACAAAAATTTGTAACTTTGTGTACATAAAAAACAAAATTACTGGTAAGAATGTTTGAAAATGTGATATCGTTTACCTCGGGAGTAGCAACGTATTTTTCCTTCCCCAAATCAGTCACAATCAGTCGGTCCTCAATCGGCTTTTATCATCAAATCATTGAAAATAGATCACATTTCATGGAAAATAAAATAAAATAAAACTGATAGAAAACATAAGATGAACAAACCTTCATATCATGGAAGTCAATCAGAACACCATTCCTTGCTAAATGTTTAATCTTGTGAAATCGAGAGTTTCCGTTAATATGACAGTCAGAAAGCTAAAATGGTAGACATCTAAAAATATGATTATTGGATTTTCTTACCGCGTAATCTAAGTCACGATCCATCTGTTACAGCAATTAAAAAGTGTGAGACACTAAGAAGTAGGTATTAATCATTGTTGAACTAACCGTGTGCCAATGAATTAGCATACCTCGCCATATATAGATAAACATGGATAATTTGTGTCCAAGAACAAACCATTAGTTGTTGTTCGCTGCACCACACTTTTTTTGGCCTGAAAACTCAGCCACAGACTTTCAAATTTCAATAGCCTAAACCAAATTAAGATATGATCAGAATCAACAATACAATCTTTGAAAAGTACTTTTGATGTATTCTTCCTTGTTTTCGTTCCTTTCGTTTTTGATGTGCGAATATTTTCTACTTGCATGGCTGCATCCCATCTTTGTTTTTGCATTTTCTCTTTGTTTAACTGAATTAGCTTTGTTACAAACTCACCTGTAGTTGAGGATGTAGTTGAGGATGGTATTCCAAATTCCGGGCCGGTCACACTATTTCGTACAATCTTCCTGTGATTGCTGGTTTGATAGATGTAGTTGTGCATAAATGTAACAGGGACTGTGGATTGCCATTTGTATGGAACAGTTTTCATCACTTCGTGCGATTAGGGGTGTTAAAGATGCAACTGTGGACATATCTCACTGCATCCATGAATCTAGCAAAACTGAAAAAAAATTATACCCAATAGTTTAAAACAAAACCCTAAATGTTTTATCACCTAAAAGAAAAAAAACGGCAACCTTAATGAATACAAACCAACATAGGTCAATACCTCAATCAGAACACCATTCGTCAATGTACCGTTCTGATATCCTAGTTTCATTAACTATGCACCACACGTCTAGTTAAATTTTTTATATGAAATAATATTTTGATTATGCATATCCACTAACGGATTTAAGAATGAGAAATTCAGTGTTGAACAACTAAAGTGAGTTCACCTGAGATTTTCAATTGTGATCTCGCGCATTCGGCTTTATTGCCCACCGGACCTCTCAAGCACCTAGATGTTGGTGTCTTTTTTTAAGAAACCAAACACATCTGCATCAGAAAGGTTGCAAATGTCAGGAAACGGATTGTGCAGGTCACTCGTTGATTGTGTGGTTAATAAACTCCGGACAATCTTATCATGCAAGCCCGGTTTTCGAGGCTAGTTAGGCTCGTTGATTTCTAACATATACACTCTAAGGACTCCAAAAATGGCGGTACATTCCAGTTTACTCAGAACGGGTACCTGTATTTCCTAGTGTATGGTTCTAGTTTTGGATACCTGCACCTATCCTTAATTATGACTGTACATGTATCGTCGGTCTAGTTTCAGTACGAATCCGGTATTTTACCTATGGCAGTTATGTAATTGAAAATACTAAGTTGAAATTTCTATACCAGTCTATTGCATTCAAAAACTTATATTTAAAGTCATGGACACATCTAATTAAGAACACAACCATTTATTTTTATGTTAAGTGAATAGCAATATTTACAAAGAGTTTACAAGAAAAGTGTAGTCTTGCAGCTTCTGACAGAAAGTTTGTTTTTCAGTCTCGAATTCTATTATACACTCTATCTAGCATGTTTTGATAGTTAAAAGACTTAACCCTATTGAAAAATAGAGGAGTGCCTAAATAAGAGTCGGTTTTAGTTATTCTACTCACCCTAAGTATCATAGCTAGGATTTTACAATGTTTGTTTTGAACTTTTTTGCTAAAATATATTCCAGATTTCTGATGATTTATGAGCTGTCCTGAAGAGTTACTAAATTTTTTGAGAATGTCTAAAAGATTATGAGCCTGCGAAATACTAGCAGCAGAGAAGATGAAAGAGTCGTTACAAAAAACAAATGAGAAACTGAAGGATTTTTATTTGTAACTTTAATACCACTAATTTTGCCTGAGTTTTCAGCATGAAGTAAGAGAGAAGACAAAGCTTCCATGAAAATTATAAATATGGCTGGAGATAGAGGATCTCCCTGCCTGATTCCCCTAGTGGGGAAGAAAGTTTCACCTGGGATGCCATTAACTAAGACAACATATGAAACTGAAGAGATACAAACATAAATAAGTTTTGTTAGAGCACTGCTCGGTCGAACTCGCATGCGTTGCTATCTCAAGCATGTTTGTCAATGTCAGTGATCAAAACTACAAGTCTTGATTTGTAGCCTATTTATAGATGTCTCGGACTAGGACATAGATTGTGTAGTTGAGATTAGTTTTCACGGCGTTCATCATTTGAAGACGAAGAATTACTAAGGGGAGCTTGTGGAACTTCATCGACAAAAGGTATTTGGAGACTTGAACTCATCTATCACTTGGAAAGTCTACTTCTACTCTATCTCCTATATTGAGACATAAGTCGTATTACAATATAGTTTTCTATATACACATTTGAGATTTCGAACTGAGTTTAACTCGCTTACATATTTCTCGAAATATGAGTTGGCAAGCTTTCGCTTCGACCAAGTTCATCTTATATCATGTGAAAATCGCCGAGTAACATCTAACATGGTTTGTGTGATACAATCATTGGGTTTTGTATTGGAATGTTTTGTAATGATTATTTCAATAACTTGAAAATTGCTTTGATGCTAATAATGTGTGAAAACGGCTATTGTCATCCTCTAAGAAAGTTTCAATGATTGAAATAAGAGTTTAGAACACTTAACCATTATTGCATATGTCATGTTGTGCACTCTTGCACATATGTAATCCATGTCCGGGAACCATAGTATGCGCGCACCCGTTTGCGTACCTGTTGGTTTGAGAAATCCGGGAACCTAAGTATGCGTACCCGTTTGCGTACTGGCGTACAAGTTCATGTCCGAGAATTTCTGCTGGGATTTGAAGTTCGCGTACCCGTTTGCGCACTGGCGTAACTCAATCTTAGTCCGGGTATTTCAAATATGCGTACCTGTTTGCATACTTGAAGGTTAAAGTTCTAAAATCGGTTTTAAACATGAACATAAACATTTATATAATAAGTAATGCAATCTTTGCAAACCGTGGCTATGATTTTCATGATTGATTCGAGTGAATCAAACCGATTTTGCTTCAATTGTGTTCTTGTATAATTCTATGAGAATATAGCAATTGAAAAACTCTTTAACTAGTTTCATTTGGGTCATTTAAACTATTTATGGTTAAGATGAATAAGGTTGATATGAGAGTAATCATATGGCTAGTCTTGGTTAACTATTTGTGAACCAACATGGTGTACACGTTTGGGTACGGTTACATAAACCTAAATGAGGGTACATTTCATTTGTGTGAAACAAGCTAAGTTCGATCTAACGGTTGAAAGATATTACCTTGGTTGAATCAGGTTTTTCATCTAACGGTGAATATTGAATGCTTTGTTACCAAGGTAACTTGGATTGCAAATCCTGATTTGAAAAACTATATAAAGGAGAACTCTAGCACATGTGTGTTACTAGTTGCATAACTAGAGTCGATTCTCCTTTAACCTTAGGTTTCTATCGAGACCCTGTAGGTTAACGACTTCAAAGACTTCATTGGGATTGTGAAGCCAGACCCAACTATTTTCTTTGTAGTTGTGTGTTCTGATCTTTCCCGATTCTATCGTATTGAGTACAATTGAAATAATTGACTCGAGATTAATTTCTACCATAGGCAAGATAAAATTAATCACAAACATCTTCGTCTCATCGTTTGTGATTCCACAATATCTTGTTTTGCTAGTCGATTAAGATTATCGTGAGTTGATTGATAATACTAGGTTGTTCTTAGATTATCGTGAGGTGATTGATAATACTAGGCTGTTCTTTGAGATTATAAGTCTGGTTTATCAATTGGTTCCTGTTCACATTGATTTATCAAAAGACGGAACAAAAAATCTTGGGTATTTCTGTGGAACAAAAAATCTTGGGTATTTCTGTGGGAGACAGATTTATTCAATCTATAGATTTTTGTGTGTGAGACAGATTTGTTTTCAAGTCTTCGACTTTGGGACGTAGCAACTCTTGGTTGTGGGTGAGATCAACTAAGGGAATCAAGTGCGTAGTATCCTGCTGGGATCAGAGACGTAAAGAACGCAACTGTACCTTGAATCAGTGTGAGATTGATTAGGGTTCAACTACATTCCAGTCCGAAGTTAATTGGTAGTAGGCTAGAGTCTGTAGCGGCTTAATACAATATAATGTTCAATTTGGACTAGGTCCCGGGGTTTTTATGCATTTGCGGTTTCGTCGTTAACAAAATTCTGGTGTCTTTGTTATTTCTTTTCCGGATTATATTTTGCTATATAATTGAAATATCACAAGTTGTGCGTTAAGATCAATCAAATAGGATATCCAACCTTTGGTTTTTGATTTACATTGATTGACACTTGAACATTGGTCTTTGGTACCGTTCAAGTAGCTCCTCTTATATTCAATCGTGCTCGCAGATTTCTATATGTTGATTGCAGATTGAATTAAGAGTTAGAGATATTAAACTCTTTGATATACTTTACTCTAGATTGAGTCTGACTGTCTAGTTGATTCTCTATAAAGTGTATTGGAGTAAGTCCTCTCAGATTGCCAAACGAATTGTTGGGTGTGGTTGTTAGACCCCCGCATTTTCGATTGGTATCATAGTAGGAAAACACGTTAAAGACATCATAAGTTTGTGTTTGTAGCAATCTGATATGGACAGAAGTGTTATCTCTATAAACATACCACCCGTCTTTTATGGCTCAAATTACTTGTGGTGGAAAATTGCTATGCGTGCCTTTCTTCAAGCACGAGATTTTCAATCATGGGTTTATGTGGTTAATGTCTATGATGCTACCGTTGTGGCAGTAGGGAATGCGACCGTTCCTAAGGATATTGGTGCATATGACGCTGCTGAGATACTTGATGCAAAGCAAAACTCCGACGGTTTTAATGCTATCATACATCCATTACCCCGGATCTTCAACACCATGTGACTATGTGCACTCGGTGTAAAGATGCTTGGGATATCTTAGAAACCGTATTTGAAGGGAATGCCAGTGAAAATGAAGCTAGGCTTCAAAACCTTAATTCCGATTGGGAAAACCTTCGTATGGCAGATGAAGATTCATTTGATGAGTTTAATCACAAAGTGTCTGAAATTGTTAATGCATCTTTTGCATTGGGTAAGACTATTCCTGAAAAGCACAATGTAATGAAAATTCTCAGATTGTTGCCATCTAGATACGATTCTAACAAGCATGCCATCGTTGAAGGAAATAACCTTGATACTCTCTCCAGAAATACGTTGGTTGGAAAGCTAAATCTGATCATGAGCATACATCCAAAATCGGAAAGGATGTTATTTCAAAGCTCAAAAGAACACTAAATTACTTGACAAAAGTAAAAGTGTTTATATCTCTGAGGATGATCTTTCTGAAGCTGACTCATCAGATGAAGATCTTGACAAGTCAGTCTCTTTGATCACAAGACAGTTCAGAGATCTTCTATTGAAGAGAAGTAAACGGTTTTCCAGAGACAAACTTAGGTCATCAGTTAAACCTCACAATCGCATTTCTCCCAAAAACAAGGATGATAACGAGGCTCATGACGAGGATATGCCACAGTGCTTTAAGTGTAAAGGTTTTGGTCATTTTGCAAATGAGTGTCCAAACAGTAAAAAATACACTGGGAACAAAGGTCTTGCTGCAACTCTTGACGAAATATCCGATCACTATGATTATAATGAAGAAGAAAGATCAAGTGTTGCACTTCTTAGTGAAGATATTGATTTTGATAATTGTAGCAATACATACATCAATCTCGATATTCTTCCAGAAGAAAACTCAACCAATCTGGAAGAAAAAAATTAACCTTTCTGTTGGAAACTCTCTGTCTGATTTTTCAGGTTCCACTTTGTGTCTAGCAGCTTGCACATCTCGGACGTCTGAATCATCTTATCTATTGACATGCTCTTATTGTTCACTAAAAGGTCAAGAACTTTCAAAGTGTTTCAAATACAAACGCAAGATGAGATATGTAAATAAACTTCAACGAAGAGAAAATCGCCTAGCAAACAAGCTTAAACTTGTTCAAAAAACCGATGAGGTATGTTAGATTTTATCCTCTTCAAAGAAGTTGGTTTCCAAAGATAGTCCAAGACCACTAGAGAAAAGAGTATAATCTAAACATTTTGATAGACAGGGTTCTATGAATTCTTTTCAAAAAGGTTATGGTGAACAAATTTTTGTTCATCGCAGCACAACTTAATTGTGTTGTGTTGGTGCATCTTGTCTCATGTGCCTAATTAAAAGAGACAAGATTGTGCACACCTCAGGCTTTAAGAATTTTTTTTGTTTTGTTTTTCTTAGATTTTCCGTGTGTTTTGTGAAATTGGAATTCTTTCATATTGGAAAGGACTACCCTTTTTAATCAATAAAAGAGGTTTATTCTCGACAATTCTACTCTCTTTAGGGTTGTGATTGTGCGTGCGTGAAACTGTGTGGTTAAAGGTTCCGTAACCCTATATTCTTTTTCCTTCACTGAAACTCTTTTCATCTTAAGACTGCATGTTGATTTTAAATTGTGACTTCCTCTCACAAACCCATACACGTATGGATAATCCAAGCATCATGTGTTCTAATTGAAAAGATGTTAATATGATTGTTAAGCCATCAATCATGAAGGAAAAAGAGAAATCTCCGTTACCTCTAACTTTGAAAAGAAAAAGAAGGAATGTGAGGAAGCCAAGAGCTGTTCCTTCAAATTCTTAGAAGTTTTCTGGTGTTCTTGAAGAGTTGAAGGAAACAAGGAAGGAGATTCAGAAAATAAAGGCTTTTGTTTTGAGAACTCTTGAAATTCAGAAAGCCCTGGTTCGACATCATCAGCCTAGAAGGTTTGTTGGAATTGACTCATTTCTCCACGAACCTTATGTTCCTATGGCCGTTGACGACAAGGAGTTCGGGGACGATAAAAAATTCTTCAGAGGTCTCAACGTCTAGTAAATCTTCTTATGAGAATTTATTTCTCGTGTTTTTAGAAGAATAACTAGGGTTTGGAATAGCCATTATTGTGTGTACACATAGCTATGTCCAACGTTTTCATCTTCATGATTTTCAGATTTATTTATTTAAATTCTAAGTTTTTTGGAAGATGATTTTTTCAATTTTAATCTTTATGATTTTATATATTGCAAATTGTTATGGGATATGTTGTTTACGTCCGTGAACCTGTAACAGTCCCATACTTGTTCAAAAGTTATCTCTATTATGTCGGTATCAAAGTATTGATAAAAGATAGAATAAAATTTTGACTTACAAAAGTTAAAGCCTTTTATGTCATTATTTGATGGAAGAAAGGGTAAAACTTTTGTTTACAAGGATTATACCTATTGTATGTCACTGTGCAAATAGTGATGGAAAATAGAATGAATCATTTGTATTCCGCAGTATTGGTCGATCACCGATCCACATTTTTGTGCGCATACTGTGTTGCTCCGTAAGTTCTCTTATGTCGAGCATGACCAATTGAGTTGATCATTTTTGTGGTTGATTCAATTGAGATTTTTGGATACAAATTCATGTTTTCATGTGATTTGGTTATGTCCAAAGAAATCCTCCTTTTCTTGTAAAAGCAAGGTCTCCTTTGTTGTTCTTTCGAGAATGACATTTTATGGGGGAGAGTTCTTTTTGAACTTTTGCTTAATTGCCAAATCTTTGTGGGGAGTGCGGTTATGGAATATTATAGGGGTTATCTTGTATCTTTATAAACTCCTTGATGAATGCATTTTGCTTCGGCTTTATGATTTCATCTAAATAAGTTGGCATGCTATTCTCTTTTGGTCATGAGGTATCTCTATGAAAATTTCATGAGGATCCCACTAGTTTTCGTACCTTTGCCAATTTATATTGACAAAAAGGGGGAGAATTAATGTGTAGTTTCATACTACAAATACATATGGTTTACGGATCATTATGTAAGGGGAGTGATTTTCATGTTGAGATGAAGTATTAATTAAGGAGGAGTGATACATATCACCATAGTATTGTTGTCAAAGTTGTGATACAATTGAACTTTGATGTTGTGTAATTATACTATGACATTGTATAACAATGATTGAGAGCATTTGTTTTCTCATTGTTATCGCTACGGATCTTCAACAACTATGATGCTGAGTTGAACAAGTTTAGAATGATGGAGTACTTGGAAGTGACGAAGTTTTCAAGTCTTGTTGAAGATGCCAAGGAGATCAAGAATTTGGATGAGAAGCTACAAATTTTTATTTATTTTATAATCCATATGTATTGATAGTTTTGTCACTAAAATTGACAAAGGGGGAGATTGTTAGAGCACTGCTCGGTCGAACTCGCATGCGTTGCTATCTCAAGCATGTTTGTCAATGTTAGTGATTAAAACTATAAGTATTGATTTCTAGCCTATTTATAGATGCCTCGGACTAGGACATAGATTGTGTAATTGAGCTTAGTTTTCACGCCGTTCATCATTTGAAGACAAAGAATTACTAAGGGGAGCTTGTGGAACTTCGTCGACAAAAGGTATGTGGAGACTTATACTCTTCTATCACTTGGAAAGTTTATTTATACTCTATCTCTTATATTGAGACATAACTCGTATTACAATATAGTTTTCTATATACACATTTGAGATTTCGAGCTGAGTTTAACTCACTTACATATTTCTCGAAATATGAGTTTGCAAGCTTTCGCTTCGACCAAGTTCATCTTATATCATGTGAAAATCGCCGAGTAACATCTAACATGGTTTGTGTGATACAATCACTTGGTGTTGTCTTGGAATGTTTCGTAATGATTATTTCAATAACTTGAAAATTGCTTTGATGCGAATAGTGTGTGAAAACGGCTATTGTCATCCTCTAAGAAAGTTTCAATGATTGAAATAAGAGTTTAGAACACTTAACCATTATTGCATATGTCATGTTGTGCACTCTTGCACATATGTAATCCATGTCCGGGAACCATAGTATGCGCGCACCCGTTTGCGTACCTGTTGGTTTGAGAAATTCGGGAACCTAAGTATGCGTACCCGTTTGCGTACTGGCGTACAGGTTCATGTCCGAGAATTTCTGCTGGGATTTGAAATTCGCGTACCCGTTTGCGCATTGGCGTAACTCAATCTTAGTCCGGGTATTTCAAATATGCGTACCCGTTTGCATACTTGAAGGTTAAAGTTCTAAAATCGGTTTCAAACATGAACATGAACATAAACATTTATATAATAAGTAATGCAATCTTTGCAAACCGTGGCTATAATTTTCATAATTGATTTGAGTGAATCAAACCGATTTTTCTTCAATTGTGTTCTTGTATAATTCTACGAGAATATAACAATTGAACAACTCTTTAACTAGTTTCATTTGAGTCATTTGAACTAGTTATGGTTAAGATGAATAAGGTTGATATGAGAGTAATCATATGGCTAACCTTGGTTAACTATTTGTGAACCAACATGGTGTACACGTTTGGGTACGGTTACATAAACCTAAATGAGGGTACATTTCATTTGTGTGAAACAATATAAGTTCGATCTAACGGTTGAAAGGTATTAGCTTGGTTGAATCAGTTTTTTCATCTAACGGTGAATATTGAATGCTTTGTTACCAAGGTAACTTGGATTGCAAACCCTTATTTGAAAAACTATATAAAGGAGAATACTAGCAACTGGGAAACCTAATCCCCACATCTCCTGTGTGTTACTAGTTACATAGATAGAGTCGATTCTCCTTTAACCTTAGGTTTCTATCGAGACCTTGTACGTTAACGACTTCAAAGACTTCATTGGGATTGTGAAGCCAGACCCAACTATTTTCTTTGTAGTTGTGTGTTCTGATCTTGCCCGATTCTATCATATTGAGCACAATTGAAATAATTGACCCGATTAATTTCTTCGATAGGCAAGATATAAATAATCACAAACATCTTCGTCTCACCGTTTGTGATTCCACAATATCTTGTTTCGCTAATCGATTAAGATTATTGTGAGGTGATTGATAATATTAGGTTGTTCTTCGGGAATATAAGTCCGGTTTATCAATTGGTTCATATTCACCTTGATTTATCGAACGACGGAACAAAAACTTTTGGGTATTTTTGTGGGAGACAGATTTATTCAATCTATAGACTTTTCTGTGTGAGACAGATTTGTTTATCAAGTCTTCGACTTTGGGTCGTAGCAACTCTTGGTTGTGGGTGAGATCAACTAAGGGAATCAAGTGCGTAATATCCTGCTGGGATCAGAGACGTAAGGAACACAGCTGTACCTTGAATCAGTGTGAGATTGAGTAGGGTTCAACTGCAGTCCAGTCCGAAGTTAATTGGTAGTAGGATAGAATCTGTAGCGGCTTAATACAGTGTGGTGTTCAATCTGGCCTAGGTCCCGGGGTATTTCTGCATTTGCGGTTTCCTCGTTAACAAAATTCTGGTGTCTGTGTTATTTCTTTTCCGTATTATATTTTGTTATATAATTAAGATATCATAGGTTGTGCGTTAAGATCAATCAATTATAATATCCAACCTTTGGTTGTTGATTTACATTGATTGACACTTGAACAATGGTCTTTGGTACCGTTCAAATAACTCCTCTTATATTCAATCGGGCTCGCAGATTTCTATTTGTTGATTGAGGATTGAATTAAGAGTTAGAGATATTAAACTCTTTGATATACTTTACTCTAGATTGAGTCTGACTGTCTAGTTGATTCTCTAAAAAGTGTATTGGAGTAAATCCTGTTAGAGCATTGCTCGGTTGAACCCACTAGCGTTGATATGTCAAGTTAGTTGTTAATTTTAGTTGCCAAAATGCATTCTTGATTTAGTATACTATAGATAGTTTGGGACTAAATTTGGTCGAAGAGCTATTCTTGAAGGATGTAGACTGAAGATTACAAGAAGACATCAACAAAGGTATGTGGTGATTGATTTCATTTGGATTCTTGTTCAATTCTACCTTTCTAATCTATTGAAACAAAAGATCACTCTATTGAACAATTCCTATGACGGTTAATACACATTTATGTATATATACTTGAGGTTATTTGAGCCATGACTTTTGTGAATGAGCTTATGAATTCAACGATCCAAGAATCACTCAATTCCGAGTTATAACGATGAAGTTATGAGTGATTTATTAAAGTAACAATTATAACTGTTGCTGTAATTGTTACAGTTCGTTAGTAGGAAACAATCCATGGACTGTTTGTAACAGTTCACGGACTTGGGCCCAATTACGTGACTAAAAGGCATTTTTGGTCAAGTTGGTGATGTTTCTTTATCTAGGCAAGATGGCTATTAATATAAATATATTTGATTACCATATTAAAGTGTTTGTGATAACTTTTACTTCCTGTCTAAGTTAAAATGTGATTGATTCATATAAATACAATATTTGCTAATTAATTATTTATTTAATTATTTTGGCAAGAGTTTGTAACTTAGGAAAGACACCCAAAATTAGGAGAGTCTTGAAAAAGGAAAATAGCTTTGCTTTGCTTTGCTTTTAAGCTACCTTTCACTATAAATAATGGGTTCGTGAGTGCTACACGTTTTTCATCCCCTTTGGAAAATTGGTGTAAGCTCATAAGATTGTTTTCGATGTCTTCTGTTCTTCGTGAACAAGAGTGAGATAAAAGCCTTTGTATTGGGGATCACAAAGCCGAGTTGGATTAATCTTCGTGATTGATTATACAATTTGTAACCTAGTTTTTTCACCTCTTGTCTATTCTAAGGTTTTCTCTTCTGATATAAAACCATTCGAGAGTTGTTGATCATAAATCCTAGGTTTTGATAGATTTCAGTTTCCGATCGTATACCAACAGTTGTTAGTCGAAATCATAAGCTAGAAAGAAAACTTCGATTAAGGTATCTCGTAAAAATCCTTAAGAAGTTTTAAACAAGATATCTCTAGATTTATTCTAATTGTTCTTGTTGTAGAATAATTAGGTTTCTCTTCCATTATTGAAGAGTATAATAATCCCTAATCTACAAGTTTATTTTGATATTACTTTTACCTTGTAATTGTTTTTATCAAAATAAACACAAGATTTCCAAAACCTTAATTCACATCTAAAGGGAAATCAAACCAGTGTTTTGTGAAAACAAAATATCGAATCGTATCAATCGTGTTGTTGTATCTTCTAAAGAGACCCTTGGGTTCTGCTAGAAGATTTACGAGAAGAATTCCTAAAGACAACCGGTGTTGTGCTAGGAATTCTATAAGTGCTGAAGCAGGTATTACATCTATCTGAATAGGTAGTAGGAAATTGGTGTAACAACTAATAATCAGTATGTGTTTATTCTGGACTAGGTCCCGGGGTTTTTCTGCATTTGTGGTTTCCTCGTTAACAAAATTTCTGGTGTCTGTGTTATTTCTTTTCTGCATTATATTGTTTATCTTTATAATTGAAATATCACAGGTTGTGCATAAGTTCAATTAATTGGGAATCCAACCTTTGGTTGTTGATTAAATTGATTGACACTTCGATCAAGTTATTTCTTATATTCAATCGGGCTCGCAAATTCCTATTTGTTTGATTGCGGATTGAATTGAGAAATAAAGACATAACTCTTTTATATACGTTTCTTATGATTGAGTCTGACTGTCTAGTTGATTCTCTTGAAAGTATATTAGAGTAAGTCCTCTCAAATTGCCAAAACGAATTATTGGGTGTGGTTGTTGTACCCCCACTTTTTCAATTGGTATCAGAGCAGGAAAACACACTAAGACCTCATAAGTCTGTGTTTGTAGCTATCAGAGATTATACGATTAAGCGAAAGCGGGTATCGGTTCATACCTTGAACTTGAGATCCGATTAGCAAGAACAAGGAACAACAGCAGCAACAACAACGATTCAATACGACGATCAGCAGGTACTACAATCACCAAAGATGAGCACAAACTTGATTCACATGCTAAGAACTTGAAACCTTTACTCTAGATGGTAACTCTCATTTAGGGTTAGAGTTACCACTTTTCTTATGTTAAACTTATGTGTGATATCGGTGGAAATCACATTAAACTTTTACAAATATGCTAGGGATGTTTATATAGGTTCCAAACCCTACGGAATATGGAACCCTACCGGACTTGCTACATACAATATGGGAGACCCTATTCGGATCCAACTCGAATATCTAACATCTCCCACTTGCACATAGTGTATGTGGATTGTACCAGAAGAAAGAAAAGTTTATATTATTAAATAGCCTGTGCGACCGTCGAGGTACCTGCATTTTGGGAGCTCCATACTAGCAGCTCAATATGAGTCAGCATAGAGACATCAACCCTTTAAAAAATGTTTGTATCTAGTAATATCCTAGGTCCATCAAAATCTCATTGGTCTAGACTAATCGGATCCCTCGTAGAGCTAGTCCAACCCTCATGCTAGCTTATTGTAAATACATTCACACTTGTGTTGCAACTCCAGCAAGGCAACTCAAGTTTTCGACTGTGAATATAAAACATTCATGAGTTTGATGACCTTCCTCTCACCCTATTGCCATGAAGTTTCAGAATTAACTGCTTTCCCATATATGTACCCTTTAATCCAGATCATCCATGGCCACAGGACACATACTAAAGTAGAAATCATCGAATCTGTACTTAATAACAAAGTCAAAAGTAGTAAGGTTACCTGTGTATAATCTAATTATCATACGGACTCACATGGTGAGAAAAAGCAGGGAACGATTTTCGCACCTCTGTAGTGGTCGCAAGCACGCATAATATGAAAATGCGCTAGAGTGGAGTTTTACTTATATACACAAGTATATGTCACAAACTCTAACACTCTACAAATCTTGACTTAGTCGCAACTCTTGCTCCTAATCTGAAATTTCTAACTGCTCGCTTTCAACAAGTGTCGTGAAAGAGATTTCTTATTTGGCTATCCTTTAAGGTATGATGAACAATAGGTACATTCATCATCGATCTTCACTATATAGATCTCATCTTGGTATTTCCAAGGCGATGCATCATCTCATCTTTGCTCGCTCTCCTTAGCGCCAAAAGGTGACTGCTTATGTGAGTAAGCCAGTTCATACCTGGTGACATATCAATCAAGTTTTGACATAATACATTCTTTATGCACCAATGCCAGCATGTATATCCATGCCCATAAGTAAATAATTAATCACAACAATGATCCATTATCAAATTGTATTTATTATTAATAAATATCCATAAAACATATGCATCTACAATCATCATGTCTTGAAAAAAATGAAATAAATATAAAGACATCCATTACCACCTACGTAAACCTAAAGCTCTAACATAAGACAAGAAAACATCTCTTGGTATAGGTTTAGTAAGGGGATCAACTATCATCAATTATGTAGGCATGTACTCCAAAACTATTTCTTTCTTCGCAAGAGCATCTCTAATAAAGCAACACCTCATATCAATGTGCTTAGTCTTTCCATGGTACTTTGGGTCTTTTGCATAAGCAATCATTGATGTGCTATCAGTGTGAATTTTCACTGCATCAGTAGTGTGAGTGACAAATTCAAAACTCTCAAAGAACCTCCTTAACCAATTAGATTCTTGTACTGCAGCTTGACAAGCTACAAACTCAGATTCCATTGATGACATAGTGACAATTGACTATTTCTTACTACTCCATGTGATGGCCCCGCAATTTAGCAAGAAAGCATACCCTGATGTGTATTTTTGCTCTCCCATTTCGCCATTCCAGTTAGCATCACAATAACCACTGAGACGTAGATCTGAACCCTTGAAGCATAGCATGAGGTCGCTGGTCCCTTTGAGATACCTCAGTATCCTCTTGATTGCTTGCCAGTGCTCAAAACCGGGATTCGACTGGTACCGAATAACTAATCCAATAGCATAGCATATATCAGGCCGAGTACATATCATAGCATACATCAGTCTCCCAATTGCGTTGGAATAGGGTACTCGCGACATCCTGTCTTTCTCTTCAGGGGTATTGGGGCACATCTCAAGGCTTAAGTTATGACCTTTAGCAACTGGAGTGTCTATGGGATTGCAATCTTTCATGTGAAATCGCTCAAGAACCCTTTTAATGTATGTCTCTTGTGACATACCCAAAAGTATCTTTGAACGATCTCTAAGGATCTTAATCCCGAGCACATAGCTTTCTTCTCCCATGTCCTTCATCTCAAAAGTTGAGGACAACCACTCTTTTGTGGCTATAAGGATATCAACATATAAGGACAGGATAAGGAAACCTTTATCGGACCGTTTAACGTACACACAATGGTCTTCCTCTATCATCGTAAACCCATTGGAAACAATGGCTCAATCAAATTTTAAATACCATTGTCTAGATGATTTTTTTAGGCCATAAATAGATTTTTGGAGCTTGCAAACTTTGCGCTTTTGACCTTTAATCACGAAGATCTCTGGTTGCTCCATGTAAATCTCCTCATCTAATTCTCCATTGAGAAATGCAGTTTTAACATCCATTTGATGAAGTTCCAAATCCATATGTGCGACAATAGCTAGCATAAGGCGTATCGAGGCAATTATCACCACAGGGGAGAAAGTTTCCTCGTAGTCAACACCCTCCTATTTAGTGTAGCCTTTCGCCACAAGGCGAGCCCTATATCTTTCATCTAAACCATCCGCATTGCGTTTGACTTTGAAAACCCATTTGTTTCCAATAGCCTTGCGCCATTCTGGGAGGTCAACATATTTCCACACACCATTTATCCTCATTGATTCTATCTCTTCTTTCTGTGCAATAATCCGTTTTTCCCTTTTAGGAGATGACATAGCCTCTTTGAAATTCTTAGGCTCTGCGTCATCATGCGAAAAAACCATGAAACTTTCCCCCTCAATCTGAAAACGACGGAGAGGGACTTTTCCATGTTCACTTCTCCGAGATTGCGGATCCTGATTTGATGGATCCAATCCATTATCAGGTGGAACACTCCCACTTTCCCTAGGAGAATGAGGAATTTCTTCGTTATTCTCAACTAGACGAATTGGTGTGTCTTCCATTGACTCTTCCACCTCAAAGAGGCTAAGATCTCCCCCTACCTCGTTCCTTCTAGGAAAATCATGTTCTAGGAAATCTGAATCACGTGACTCAATCTCAGTCACACTTCCATCAGGCTGCTCACCAATGAACACATATCCTTTTGAGTGATCATAATATATGATAAAGATACACTTTTTCGCTCGAGGGCCCATCTTACCATACCGATGAGAACTGTTGTGTACATAAGTAGCTGAACCCCATGGTTGCAAATTACCCAATTCAGGTTTTCTGCCGGTCCATAATTCATATGGGGTGGAAGGCACTGACTTCGAAGGCACACGATTAAGGACACGGGCAGCAGTCAGTAACGCATCTCCCCAAAAATAAATAGGAAGATGAGCTTGCGCCATCATTGACCTAACCATGTCTAACAAAGTACAATTCCTTCTCTCTGCTACACCATTTTGCTGCGGAGTACCAGGAATAGTCAATTGTCTCAGGATCCCTTTTTCCTCACAATACCCTTTGAATAGGTCAGATAGATACTCGCGGCCACGTTCAGTTGTGAGAGCTTTAATGCTCTTATTTAGTTGATTTTCCACTTTGCATACATAGCGTCTAAAGCAGTCCAATGCTTCTGACTTGTGGGATATCAAGTAAATATGACCATATCACGTAAAGTCATCTATGAAAGTGATGAAATAAGAGGCTCCATGTCTTTCCTTAACGTTCATTGGGCCACATATATCAGAATGAGTTAATTTCAAAGGCTCAGAGGCCCTTTTGGCTGTCCCAAACGATTTTCTAACGACTTTACCTGCAAGACAATGTTCACAGGTAGCCAAGGAGATTTTAGCGATGGGGCCTAAAAGACCTTCTCTATCTAACCTAGTCATCCTTTCTTGCCCTATATGACCTAATCTAGCATGCCAAATCATTATTAACATCCGAGGAAGACGCAACTAATGAAATAGATTTATTAGCATCATGAGAACTAGAATTGCCAATATCCAAAACCATAAAACCATCCGACATAAAACCAAAACAATAAAACTCAGTTGCCAAGAAAATCTTAACAGAATTACCCTCAAAAAGAAAACTAAATCCTAGACGCAACATGCTATTAACTGAAACTAAATTTCTTCGGATATCTGGAGCATAAAGTACATTATGGAGGATTAAGGTGCGCCCTTGTCGTAGTTTTAGCATATAAGTACCCATGCCAAGTACTTCTATGCTAGTTTTGTTCCCCATATAAAATCTCATGCTCCCAGCAGGAACTCGACGATAATATAGGAACCCATCTCTGTCCCTCGCTACATGGTCGGTTGCTCCAGAATCTACAACCCACAAATGAGGAGAATGAGCAACTAATGCTTGACTAGAAACAAAACATTCATAGCGAGGAATAGGTTCAGAAATTACCTTCTTTGGCTCAGTGCATTCACGAGCAAAGTGTCCCATCTTTTCATAGTTAAAGCATTTCATCTCTGCTTTTTATTTCTTACCAGCACGCTTGCCTCTTTTACGCTTAGGAGCGTTGGTAGTGTATGGCCCAGATCCATCACGAGAATTCTTAGAAGAAGAACCCTTACCCCTCTTGCGCTTAGACCCATTGGTCTTATGCGAAACAGATTCAGCAGCGAAAACAGAACTTTCAGTCTTAGCAGCTTCCAAGCGCTCGACTTCTAGTTCCACACGACGAGAAATATCCTCAAAAGTGCGGACATTGTCATTATGTGTCATGTTTTGCTTCATCTGATCCCAAGAGTTAGGTAACGAACGAATAACAGCTTGTACCTGTTGTTCATCTGTCAAGTGATGACATGCAGCCTCAAGTTCGCGTATCATTGATGACATTGTCCTCAAATGTTGCTTCATTGTAACATTCGGCTTCTTTTGACAAGTGTCAAACTTCATAGTTAAAGCGCGCAACTTAGCCACAGAGGTGACTCCAAATTTCTTCCTGACTGCCTCTAGCATGTCATGAGCAAACTGGTGGTTCTCAAACTCGCCAATGAGATCATTGTGCATTGAGCTCAGGATCATATGACGAGCACTGCGATCCTTCTTAATCCATTCCTGGTAAGCCTCGAGGTTGCGACTGTGCTGAGCCTTCGTACCCTCCTCAGGACGAGGCATCACATGCTCAGTTATTTCCTACAGCCCATCATCATGCAAGAGAAAAACGATCTTTCGGTGCCAGATGTTATAGTTGTCGCCATTAAGTTTTTCTTCCTTGTTTAAATCAGCAATGATGTTCTTGGAATCCATTTAGTCTAACATAGCAAGCGAAAAATACAAAAGGATATTAAACTTATGGCACTATATACATATTCAAAAATAACTTTGCAACATTAATCTAAATAAATAGAAAAACAACATTACAAGTCGCAAGATCGAAAAATCGTTAAACTCCTAATCATCTCTCGCGCCACAAGTAATATTTTCTACATCTATTTCATATATGCGCAAGTTAATGGTTTGTGGGAATTAAAGAAACTCGACCAAACAACCTCCCACTAAATTGTTTTAACATGTTGTTCAATCAAGATCTTAATTCAATCAAACATGTTATCAAACCAAGATGATTATCTAATCAATCAATATGTTATCTAGACATACAATTCAGTAAGATATGAATTCAAGCCAGCACCAAACATGTTGTATATTAAAGAAATTAGACAATCACAACATAAAACCATTCACATGTTATCATGGATAAAGCGATTAACCGTATAATTTCAAAGAAACTCTATCATGTGAATCTAATTAGGTCCTGAAAATAGTTTTATTGAATTCGGAGCGTCGAAAAACCTTAGGGTACCAAAATTAGAGTTGATCACAAATATAGAAAAAATGAAAAACAAATAACTAGGTCCGAACCTCGAGCCGACCCGCTGGTCTGGACTGGACCGTGAGCAGACCCTCCGGGCTGGACCACGAGCTGACCCGCCGGTCCGGACTGGACCGCGATCTGACCCGCCGGACTGCACCGCAAGTTGAATCGCCGATATGAACTGGGTTGACTCGGTTACTGTTCATCATCTTCTCCAAATTTCCAGCAACGTCCAGACGCGCATGACCAACTTTGGGAGACGATATCTCACTCATACAAGCTCCGATTTAAGCAATAATATGTCAAATGAAAGCTCTCAGAGAGAACTATCTATCTACATTAATTTTAATTAACACGGATCGACATATATACATCAAAACAATCATCAAACCACTGCTCGCAAACATGATATAAAACTAGGGTTTTGCTATATCTTTCAAACCACACGGTCAAACGATACGAAACTTTCCAGGAGATCATTTTAATCAATAATGAACATACCCAATTAAATATTTCAAAAGAAAACACACATATCAAGATCCGAAATATTTATACATCCATTAATGGTTTTTAACCCAAAAAACAAGACCTCTAATCATGATACTATCATGTTATCAGCAACTTTCAAGCACACAAAGCATGTGATTTCAAGCACGAAAACGCATCAAGCCATAGCTCACGATACCAATATCAGAGATTATACGATTAAACGGAAGCGGGTATCGTTCATGCCTTGAACTTGAGCTCCGATTTGCAAGAAAAAGGAACAACAACAACAACAACAACGATTCAATACGACGATCAGCAGGTACTACAATCACCAAAGATGAGTACAAACTTGATTCACAGGCTAAGAATGAAAAAGCGGGGGTCTAACAACACCACCCAATATTTTTCTTAGCAATATGTATGGACAAATTCAAATATACTTTTAAGAGAATCAACAAAACTCAATCAATTAAAAGTATATCAACGAGTTTATATCTCTCTCTCTTGATTTGATTTCCTCAACTAATCAAATACAAGGAATAACTTGGATGGTACCAAAGACAAATATCCAAGGATCAATTAATGAAAATCAACAACCAAAGGTTGGATTACTCTAATTGATGATCTAACACACAACCTGTATATTTTCAATTATAGAGATAAAACAATATAATGCGAAAACTGAAATAATACAGACACCAGAAATTTTGTTAACGACGAAACCGCAAATGCAGAAAAATCCCGGGACCTAGTCCAGATTGAACAGACATTGTATTAAGCCGCTACAGGCACTAGCCTACTCCAAGCTAACTTCGGACTGGAATGTATTTGAACCCCAATCAGTCTCCCACTGATCCAAGGTACAATTGTACTCCCTACGCCTCTGATCCCAGCAGGATCTTGCGCACTTGATTTGCTTAGTTGATCTCACCCACAACTAAGAGTTGCTACGACCTAAAATCGCAGGCTTTTGATGTGATTTTCAATGTTGTTGTAGTAATAAGATTCGTTCAAGACTTGTGAAAACATATTTTAGACTTAATTTTAAATAAAAAATATAGGAAACTTAAATAAAAGTGATATGAAAAATATGGAAAAGACTGGGGCTATGGAATCCACTAATTACCAATATCAAAGTGATTTATATTCTCTAATTATAATTATGCAAATCCTTCATTCAAATTGATTCTTAATATTGCAAAAGTTGATTTTTTAGAAATAACATTTGTAAATCGAAAGTATGGGACATCAAAACCCTAGGCTAGCATGCTCCATCAATTGAAATAACAATTTTTTAACAAAACCATTTTATCTATTTATTTATCAAGGAAAATAATCATATAATAATTGCATAAATTAAATAAAATAGAGATTACCACATTTCATTGGCAAAATAGCTTCATCCGTCGCCCCAGAGGATGGGTTTAGCTCATCATTGTGTAAACTTGCTCAAAATATTGATTGATGCTCAAAATTTGTTTACAAAGATGAAATGGAGAGAAAATAATGAAAATCGGGTGTTTGCAACCTTTATAATTGTTGCAAAACACTGTTACAAAGAACGATAAAATTGAACTGTTGTTGTTGTTGTATCTCTGCGACCCTCGTGTGACTGTCGTTGTCACTGTAGCATGAATGACTGCCTCTGGTGTTATTTTCTTCTTCGTGTTCTTCAGCAGCAGCAGAAATGGTGGTTCTCTGGTGCGATTTTTTCTCTTCTGTTGTTGCTCTCCGCCTCTCCCAAACTCTCCGTTTTTTCTCTACTGACCCTCAACGAGTTATATAGCCTCACTGCACCCAAATATCGCATCATATCTGCATATAATTCTCTCTTAAATACTCTGCTATCACAGGATTATTTTTTTTCCTTTTAAAACCCGTTCACGCGTCTGCAAGTGATTCTCCGTATCTGCTGTTGGTTATACACACTAAAACACGCTACTGAATGTCATTGTTTGGTTCGAACACTCTTAAGACACACGCACAGCAAAAAATTTCACGGGAAATGGTGAGATATTCTCGTGCACACCGTACATAATTAACCCGATAAATATAGCCCAACTTAATCCAAGCAAAAGCCCATACCACGCCTGTTAATGTCTGTCACGTCTTCCTCTGAAGATCCAGCCATCGAGTCTCGCTAAAACTCCTCCAAATGATGAACTAAAAATCTGCCAGGGAAGAACCAAACTTCCCCGCCATTTTTCTGTTTGAAGGAAGAAGAAAGGTTAGCCCTTATCCAACGTCTTGGGTGCCAAATAACCAGTGGGTGCTATAGACAAATGGGTTACACATAGTCGTGGGTGCTCCTTAGCAAAAGTGGGGGTCCGTACAGCAAATGTCCTCCAAGGGTACTCCGAGCAACTTTTTGAGCCAAATTTTCCAACAATATTTATTTCCAAAAAAATACCTACAAACACACAAAACACCATAATAAGTACGAAATCGAGTACTAACAATACAGAACATTGAGGACAAATTAGACACAAAAATGTGTCTATCAGCTTTAAAAATAAACAAAGCTGTCTCACACAGACAAGTCTATCAAAGGATCAATCTGTCTCCCACAGAAAAACCCTAAAGTTTTTGCTCCGTCTTTTGATAATAATCAAGGTAAATAGGAACCAATTGATAATCTGGTCTTATATTCCCGAAGAACAGCCTAGATAAATCAATCACCTTACAACAATCTTAATTGTATGGTAGCAAAACAAGATGTTGCGGAATCACAAACAATGAGACAAAGATGTTTGTGACTACTTTTTATATCTTGCCTATCCGAGATATTAATCTCAAGCCAATCAATCTGATTGTACTCGTACGATAGAAGATGTAAGATCAGATCACACAACTACGATAAAATTAGTATCGGTCTGGTTTCACAATCCAAATGAAGTCTTTAACTCGTTAACCTGGTTTTAGAAGAAGAAAACCAAAGGTTAAAGGAGAAACTACTCTAGCATGCAAACTAGTATCACACTTGAGGTGTGGGGATTAGTTTTGCAGAGTTGCTAGATGCCCCTTTATATAGTCTTTCAAATCAGGGTTTCGCCTTGGTCACAAAGCAAACAATATCCAGCGTTAGATGAAAACCTTATTTAGATTCAAGCTAATATTTCTCAACCGTTAGATCGAAAACTTAGCTTGTTATACACAAATGAAATGTACGCTTCTAGGTTTGTTAACCGTTCCCAAACGTGCACATTGTTGGTTCAACAATAGTTAACCAAAAGGTTATCCATATGAGCATTTAATACCAACCATATTCTTCTTAACCAAAAATAGTTCAAGTGACTCAAATGAACTAGTTAGAGAGTTGTTCAATTTTGCAAGGAAATCTTATGTACTACACAAGACATAATTGAAGCAAAGATGATTTGATTCACTTGAACCGATTCATGAACTTTATAGCCACATTTTGCAATTTGCATTCCTTAGTCTTTATAAGTTTAAGTTCATAAATCATCTTCAGATATATAACCTTCTTAAGTTCGCACAATAGGTTCACGTAACAAGTTTGTCAACTCCAGCAGAATTTCTCGGGATGAGAAGTTCGGCAGTTCGCGGGCTGAGTTCGCGGACTTGGCAACAAGCCATTCTTCCGGTTTTTCTTGATCAACAAAGTTCGCAAACTTTGGTTCAAGGAATAGGACACATATGTGTTTCCACAACAATACTAATGTCCATCATTGGTTATGTAATCTAAACTCTCATTCGAACCATTGAAACATTCTTATAGGACGTTATACAGTTTTTACACCATTTCTCGTCAAAGCAATTTTCAAAGTGATTGAAACATATCATGACTTTCGTCACTAGGTAAGGATAAACATGGTCGAAGCGAAACGCTTACCAACACATATTTCGAGATATAAATAGGCGAGGTATAATCGGCTCGAAATACCAAATGTGTATTATCTAAGTCTATATATAGCATACGACCTTTTGTCTCAAGAAGTAGGAGATGGAGTAGATAAACTTTTGAGTGATAGTTAAGTTCAAGTCTTCAGATACCTTTTTGTCGAGAAGTTCCACCGGTTTCTTGAGTAGTTCTTCTTCTTGTATGATGAATCTCCATGAAGTCCTTGAGCTCAACTACACTTTCTATCCTAGTCCTAGACTTAGCTATAGTAGACTAGAAATCAAGACTTATAGTTTTGATTACTAACATTTACAAACATGCTTGAGATAGCAACGCATGCGAGTTCGACCGAGCAATGCTCTAACAATCTCCCCCGTTGTCAATTTTAGTGATAAAACTATCAATACATATGTAATACAAAAAAGATAAAGAAAGTTTAGTAGCTCCTATTCCACATGTCTAATCTTTAACATTCCTCGAAATCTTCGTCACTTCCAAGTACTCCAATGATTCCAAAGGTTGTAAGTTTAGCATCACCCTTGTTGAAGATCCGTAGCTATAACAATGAGAAAGCATCGGTCTCGATTATTGTTATACAGTGTGATAGTATTATTACACGGTGTCAAAGTCCAATTGTATCACAACTTCAACAATAATACTATGGTGATATGTATTACTCCCCCTTAGTAAATACTCCATCTCACATGGAAACCACCCTGGTGTGATTAGAAAAGACACAAAAACTCTTGCAAGTACACAAGGTCAAGTTTTAGTATAGAAAGTAAGAATGGGATCAGTCCACAGGGAGTGGGAGCATACAAGAAATTATCCTAAGCTATCAATGGGTGCAAAGCACTATGGCAGTGAGCAAGGCAAGGTAATATGGTAGATGCAAAGAACCAAAACAGTTAACAAACCAAAGCAGTTAACACAAGATGGCAAAACACCAAAGATTAAATGGCAGAGGATATAAAATAAAAATAGCAGGGAACCAAGGCTGTAAGCCAAGGGCAGGGGGAGTTTGTGCACTGATTTCAGTGCACAACAGCTACAAATTGCAAGGAATTAAACAAGCAAAACAGGTAAGGAGATAAACTGAACAGGAAGCAAAACAGAACTGAATTTAAGTGACAGTAAAAGGGATTGTGGCTAAGCTAAGGCTTAGTATCCACCTTGTGTCCTAATCAAACAACATATTTCTAGGTTGAGTTGAAAATCCTATGCATACATCTAGAATGGGAGGAAAACTAATTTGCTCACTAGTTTGCCCCCAGCATTGACTGTCTTTTGACAGAACAATCAATCACATGCACTATGAGCATTAACCTCTTCCCATTGCTCAAGCAAAACAGGGCAAGGAGTTAACTATCCTAGCAACTTGTCATTTGACAATGCATAAGGCTTCAACTGAGCCTTAACTTAGTGCTACTTAGCTCATGCTCAACATATTACATACACAAGCATTCATCATACAAGATAATTCAAATAACATACACATAACATTCAACTGTCAACTATGATAAAGGGACTGAATTTGAAATTGTAATGAAAATTTCTTCAAAATGTCTACTGGCTAGTCCAGAGATGCCGAATTTTACAACCCTAACACCCTTTTTATAGTTACAGCCAAAAAAAAAACTAAAATCCCCAAATTAGTAAAATTAGGGTTTTACGAAAAATTCTTACCTAATCTCTGAAAACGATTGATATCTCTCACCCATGCTTCCTTGTCGTCTGCTGATACTACCCATGCCTTCGATTTATTCTCTAACCTCACCTATTTCATCAACTCCTAACCTAGGGTTTCTGTGAGATGAAACGATTAGGAGGTGATGTAATAAGTGGCTAGAAAAGTAGGTCTAAGTGATGATGGCTCGAGTGGTGATGGTTGAATGATTTGGGGGGAGAAGATGGTGGAGTCATTTGGGGGAGAAGATGGTGGTGATGGAGACAGCGTTGCTGTTTCAGAAGAGGGGAAGAAGGAGATGGCTCGATGGGTTTTGGAAGAAGGGTGCGTTTGGTGCGGGTAATAGGGTTAGGTTGCTTAGGTGTTAAACGGGATCATCAAATTTGATGTTTTGTGAAGGGAATCCGTGGGATGATAACTTCTGAAACGGATCTAACGGCGAGATGGAGACAGATTATGAGCGACCGTTGGATGCAAAAATACAACGAAACTAACGGCTCAAGATGGAGTTAGGTGCTGTAGTGTTGGTAAGGTGCATCGAAATCTGATGCATGATAACGCAGCGACCGTTGGATGATGGAATGGATCCAATCTTACGGTTAAGAAGGAAAACGGGTTTGGGTATTGAATTTTGGGTTTAGGATATGGATTTGGGCTTAGGAATTGGATTTGGGCTTAGGTAATCTTGAGCCCACTTCTTCTTTAAGAACAATTTCTTCCTTTTTAAGACCATTTTTATCCTTGAGTCTTCCATAACACATTCTTCACTTCTTTTCCGCTAGAGATTCCACCGGCTTTCTCCCGTGTCTTTGCTCTTTTGGCTCCGCAACTCATCTAGTCTTTATTTGGTACCTAAAAATACAAAATTAATTAATAAAAATATTTATTCTTGAAAACAATGAAAACACAGAATATGGGATAAAATGTAGAATTAATGCACAAAAGATGAGTTAAATGCCAAGAAAAATATATAGAAATATGCACTTTTTAGCACTCATCAAATACCCCCAAACCTGAATTTTACTTGTCCTCAAGTAAAACAAAACTAAGGAAATCCTACCTATACCACTGTCGCTGGTCTCTCGAATGCATTTAGCATATGCACTAAGCCTTTTAAACCACTAAGTGTCCCTAGTGGACGAGTTAAGTCTCGTGAAGGTTTGCTTAGAACGTACCTACAAAGTTTTAGGTCAAAATATAAGCTCATATTCCATCAAATGTGACATGTGCAAAACAGTTTAAGCTCACAGCAAAATGGAGATGTCAATCTAGCTATGTAAGGCACAATCCTAGCACTGATAACAAATAAAGACATGTGATAAGAGTGTAAAGTGTATCTACACATGTGTAAAGAAAGATCGGATGTTATGACTACTAATCACCAAGAGATAGTTTCTCAGGCTAAGAACCGAGGTCGAAATCTAGCTAGCTGTCCGGACTTTACGAGAATTGTGAATGAGTTGGAGGTATTTCACAATTACTCGCGTTGCACATCAATGGCATACACCCTCCTTGCTTATTACAATGAAACAACAAAATGACTCTTTACATGACTCTTATTTACATTGACTACTCTCTTTTATTTTTGGAACAAGAGAGGATGGAATTGATAAATACTTTATTTTTTTGTATTTTTCTGATATTTTTTTCTGAATACATACATCGTTTTTTTTTTTATTTTTTTTATTTTTTTTTTATTTTTTTATTTTTTACAAGGAAACACTTTTGAGACATAAACAAAAACAAAAAAATTACATGACACTTGGCAAGAGGTAGCCCTTTTTGATGCACCCAGTTAAATTCGATGGTTGTCTTTCTTAATGTAACCTCCACCTTCTATCCCAACCAACCAAAGAACAAGCTAGTCAAGTTTCGTTCAGTATTCTAAAGTGATTGGCAATCGTGACTTCCTATCAAACACCTTGAAGATCGAGGCTATACATGTATTGGTAGATCGTGCGCGTGCAAATTTCTTATCACTATGTGAATTGTGCTAGAATCAGGGTGCCTAAATATCTAGACTAAGACTCCTAATAATTACATATTTGCACAAGAGTCAACATTTCAAGGTAAATGAGCTCCATTTTTATGTTTTGTTTTTTTCAATTTTTAATTTTTTAATTTTGATTTTTCAATTTTTTTTGGAATTTTTCAATTTTTTTCAAAAAGATGGAGTTTTGTTTTCAATTATGGCATATTATCGTGGTATCTACTCTATACCCCCCAACCTGAACTAAACATTGTCCTCAATGTTTAAAAATATGGAAAGAATTAAAATACAACATATGGAAAGGGACACGCTGAGTAGAGTAAAAGGAGAGAGAATACCCGATTTCGGCGAAAGCAGAATTAAAACTCCGTTATCCAAGGCAAAACTCCAACATATTCGGAGTCACAATGGATGAGCACAAAATATATACAAAAGGAAATTTAACTAACACATTATCTACAAGAAAATTTTGGTTTTTAATGGGATTGGACTTTTTGGGAAAAATTTGGTTTTGTCGGGAGTGAAAACTTTTTGGTTTTTTAGGGAAAAAGGCTTTTTGGTTTTCAATGGGGAAGAAAACGCAGCTACTTATGTAAAAGGGTGGACCAGCTTAGTCCACATAGACTGGGTCCTCCAGGTTGGTTGTTTCAGTGTCGGGTGGGAATGGTTCAAGGAATGGTTTTAATCTCTGCCCGTTGACTTTGAAAATGTTCTTGTTGGAGACATCTTCAAGCTCTACAGCTCCATGAGGGAAAACTGTGCGTACTAGGTACGGTCCCTTCCATCTGGAACGCAGTTTTCCTGGAAAAAGATGTAACCGGGAGTCATACAGCAAGACTTTCTGACCAGGAGTGAAGGATTTGCGTAGAATACGCTTGTCATGAAATATCTTCATCTTCTGCTTATATAACCTGGCACCGTCATAAGCCTCATTTCTCAATTCTTCCAACTCGTTGAGTTGAAGTTTCCGTTGAATTCCAGCTTCGTCCAGAGAAAATTTCAGTTGCTTGATTGCCCAATAAGCTCGATGTTCTAACTCCACAGGAAGATGGCACTACTTTCCATACACTAGACGATAGGGGGACATGCCAATTGGTGTCTTATACGCTGTTCTATAGGCCCACAAAGCATCATTCAATCTTATTGACCAATCTTTCCTAGACGGGTTAACCGTCTTTTCTAGAATGTGCTTGATTTCCCTATTAGACACTTCCACTTGTCCACTGGTCTGAGGGTGGTACGGAGTAGCAACCTTGTGAGTTATTCCATACTTGCGTACTAAAAACTCGAAGTGCCTATTGCAGAAATGTGAACCACCGTCACTGATGATAGCTCTCGGGGTACCAAAACGTGAAAATATGTTTTCCTTTAAAAAGGAAAGTACCACCTTGTGGTCATTTGTTCTGGTTGCGATGGCTTCTACCCACTTGGAGACGTAGTCACCGGCGACTAAGATGTACAACTTGCTGTCAGACATGGGAAATGGACCCATGAAGTCGATCCCCCAAACATCAAAAATCTCAACAATCAGAATAGGATTCAATGGCATCATGTTTCTCCTTGAAATGCTTCCCAGCTTCTGACAACGTTCACAGGCAACACAGTAATCATGGCAGTCCTTGAACAACGATGGCCAATAGAACCCACACTGCAAGATCTTTGCAGCGGTTTTCTTGGCACTGAAATGGCCTCCACGGGCTTGGTCATGACAGAAAGATATCACATCTTTCTGTTCGGTGTTGGGGACACATTTCCTAATGATTTGGTCTGGGCAGTACTTAAACAAATATGGGTCATCCCAAAGGAAATGTTTAACTTCAGCCAGGAATTTAGAGCGGTCTTGTCTCGACCAAAGTGAGGGCATCCTACCTGTAGCGAGGTAGTTAACAATATCAGCAAACCAAGGAAGGTCTGAGATAGACATCAGTTGTTCATCTGGGAATGATTCTCTAATCAGCTCAAATTCATCAATAGACTCTAAAGTTAATCTAGACAAATGATCAACAACCACATTCTCGCAACCTTTCTTATCACGGATTTCGAGATCGAATTCCTGTAATAATAGTATCCATCGAATAAGGCGAGCTTTAGCATCCTTCTTGGAAAGAAGATACTTCAAAGCCGCATGGTCTGTGTATATGATGATCTTAGACCCTATCAGATAAGATCTAAACTTGTCTAATGCGAAAACGACGGCAAGCAATTCCTTCTCGGTAGTTGAATAATTGAGTTGGGTATCATTAAGGGTTTTGCTAGCATAGTATATCACATATGGTAGTCTATCAACTCGCTGTCCTAAAACAGCACCAACAACATAATCAGAGGCATCACACATAAGTTCGAACGGAAGCTTCCAATCGGGTGGTCGGACTATAAGAGCGGTGGTGAGAAGGGTTTTTAATTCCTCCCATGCCGTCACACAAGCAGCATCGAAATTGAAGACAACATCTTTGGAGAGAAGACTGCACAGAGGTCTGGAGATTTTGCTGAAATCTTTGATGAATCGCCGGTAAAAACCAGCATGACCTAGAAATGATCTGATCTCCTTCACAGAGCGAGGTTGTGGTAGATGTTGAATGAGGTCAACTTTAGCTTTATCCACTTCAATTCCTTTTTCTGAGATGATGTGTCCTAGAACTATTCCTGAATTCACCATAAAATGGCATTTTTCCCAATTTAGAACAAGGTTCTTTTCTTTACATCTGGATATCACGAGGGCAAGATGCTTCAAACATTCGTCAAACGAGGAACCAAAAACAGAGAAATCATCCATAAAGATCTCGAGAAAACTATCTATCGTGTCAGAAAAAATGCTCATCATGCAACGCTGAAAAGTAGCAGGTGCATTACACAACCCGAAGGGCATACGTCTATAAGCAAACGTCCCAAATGGACACGTGAATGTAGTTTTTTCATGATCTTCCGGAGCAATGTGAATTTGGTTATAACCGGAAAAACCATCTAGAAAACAGTAGTGACTGTGTCCAGACACACGTTCTAGCATTTGGTCAATGAAAGGGAGCGGGAAGTGATCCTTCCTTGTTACTGTGTTCAACTTCCTGTAGTCGATGCATACTCGCCATCCTGTGGTTGTACGAGTAGGGACTAATTCATTCTTGTCGTTCTGAACTACAGTAATGCCTGACTTCTTAGGCACAACTTGAATGGGACTAACCCATTTGCTATCAGGTATTGGGTATATGATACCCGCATCAAGTAGTTTCAGGATCTCTCCTTTGACTACATCTCTCATGTTAGGATTAAGTCTCCTTTGCATTTCCCTCGATGGTTTGGCATTCTCTTCAAGGTTAATGTGGTGCATGCAAATGGTGGGACTAATTCCTTTGAGATCTGAGATGGTCCATCCTAAGGCCTCTTTGTGTTCCTTAAGTACTTATAAAAGCTTACTTTCCTGTTCCGTGTCTAAACATGATGAAATAATGACAGGTAAAGTATCAGAAGAACCTAGGAATGCGTACTTCAACGTACTAGGCAATGTTTTCAATTCAAGCTTGGGTGGCTCAACAATGGATGGAACAAGCTTGGAATCAGAGAGTAAGGGTGGTTCTACTTCATACTTCCTTTCAGTGACGTCCATTTGAGGTACAGATTCGAGCAGAGATAGGACGTCACTACAGTATGCATCATCATAGGAATCTGAGTTAAAGTTCTCCATACATGCTTGAAAAGGGTCGACGGATAGAATGTTGGTCAACGAATCTTGTATTAATCCTTCAATCATATTAACTTCATGCACATCATCATCATCAAGATTCACAAGTTGTTGACTAATATCGAACACATTCAATTCTACCGTCATGTTGCCAAAAGACAGTTTCAACACTCCATTACGACAATTAATGATTGCGTTGGACGTAGCCAAGAAAGGACGTCCTAAGATGACAGGAATGTGACAGTCTGGGTTTTGTACAGGTTGAGTGTCTAAGACAATGAAGTCTACGGGAAAATAGAATTTGTCAACCTTGATCAAAACGTCATCGACCACTCCACGAGGAATCTTGACAGATCGGTCTGCCAGTTGTAGAGTGATAGATGTTGGCTTCAACTCCCCAAGACCTAACTGCTCATAAACAGAATATGGCAGTAGGTTAACACTTGCACCTAGGTCTAATAACGCTTTATTGACCGTGTGTTCTCCTATAGTGCAAGAAATTGTTGGACATCCTGGATCCCTAAACTTGGGTGGAGTTTTGTTCAGAATGATGGAACTCACCTGCTCAGCTAAGAAAGCACGTTTGTGCACATTGAGCTTGCGCTTTTGAGTACACAAGTCTTTGAGGAATTTGGCATAAGCAGGGATTTGCTTGATTGCTTCAAGAAAAGGAATGTTGATGTTGACTCTCTTGAACAGATCTAACATCTCATTGTAATGGGTACTTTTCTGTTGATAGATCAATCTTTGAGGAAATGGGGCAACAGGAGAATGAGTTGGCAAAGGGACATTCACAGTAGTAGAATTGTCAGGCTTTCCAACTTGCTCAGATTCTTTGGTTTTCTGGGGTTGTGGAGACAGCGTGGAATTTGTATCAGATTCATTAGGTTCGCCCACATTGTTCTCGATGACTTTACCACTTCGGAGGGTGGTAATGGCATGGACTTGATCTGGAGAGGTTTCCTTGCAGGATGAAGAGCCTGTTTGAAATACACTCCTTGGATTTTGTTGGGGTTGGCTCGGAAGTTTACCCTTTTCTCTCTCACCTATGGAATCACAGATTTGACCCATCTTTTGATCAAGACTTTTCTGACTTTGCACCAGACTCTGGAACATTTCCTCTAGGGCGGATAATCTCTTGTCGGTATTGTGTTGAGGATATGATTGTTGTTGAGAGTTTGATTGTTGTTGAGGGTTTCTCGGGTGTTGATAACCTTGATTGTTCTGATATCCCTGATTGTTTTGATAGCTCTGATTGGGTTGAGATGGTCCTCCCTGAGTGGGTCCTTTTGACCATGAAAAGTTAGGGTGGTTTCTCCATCCTGGATTGTAGGTCTGTGAATGGGGGTTATGTTCTTGTTTTTGAAACATGGCATGTGCCTGTTCAAGCCTAGATTCCTGGACTGCAAGCAAATCGGGACAATTTTGGAATTGATGGTTGGGATCGTTACAAGCGGCACATACAGACGAAGCGACATGTTCTCGGAGAGTAGTGGTGGAAGGTTTTGAATTTTTATGTAGTTCTAACTCTTCTAATCTCCTAACTATTGATGCCATGTTTGCTCTTCCCTCGAAATCTGCTTCAATCCTAAAAGCCTTCGCTTCGGATGTAGTTTTTCTGGGTTCACGGATGGATTCCCACTGTTGCGTCTTTTCAGCTACTTCAATCAAGAAGTCCCAAGACGCATCAGCAGTTTTGTCTACGAATAGACCATTACACATCGACTCAACCGTTGTTCGGGTGGACACATCTAGACCTTCATACAAAATTTGCACAAGTCTCCATTTTTCAAAACCATGATGGGGACATTGGATCAATAATTCATTGAATCTCTCCAAGTATCTAGCTAAGGTCTCACCCTCTAATTGCACAAAGCTATTCAGACTTTGACGAATTGTCGCAGTCTTGTGATTCGGGAAAAACTTTTTGAAAAACTCCTTTATGAGGTCATCCCATGTCATGATGGATTGAGTCTGTAAAGCATAAAGCCAGGCCTTTGCCTTATCTTTCAGGGAGAAAGGAAAGAGCCTTAACTTTAGGGTTTCGTCGGACATTTGAGTGAAACGCAGAGTTCCACAAATTTCCTCGAATTCTCTCACGTGGTGGTACGGGTTTTCATTCTCAACACCTCTAAAAATAGGAAGCATCTGTATTGTGCTCGATTTCAGCTCATAATGGCCATTATCTTCGGGTAGCACAATACAAGAAGGTTGACTGGCTCTAGTTGGGTACATATAATCCTTGAGGGTACGGGGTTCTCCCATTGTTTCGGTTTGATCTGGGCTGTCTACCTCAGAACTCAGAATTTCGATAGGTTCTTCTTGATTAATTCTAACAAGTCTGTTTGTTTGGTCTCTATAGGTCACAGTCATGTCCTTGTAGGTACCTCAACTAACATGTTGGTCAGACAGAGCAATCGGAAACAATTTGGCCCACAAGGGTTACGAAGATTTGGTTTTGAATGAGTTTTGGTTTTAATAAGGGATTTTGTTTTTGGTTTAAAATTGGGCTTTGGAAAAAAAATAAATTTTGAACTAAACCTAGCATAAATTAGCACAACCCATAAAAGAAAATAAAAACAATAATAATAATTAAGACAAGCCCATAAAAGAAAAAGAAAAAGAAAAAGAAAAATAAAGACAAAAAATAATTACAGTCCCAAAGAAAAAGAAAAAGAAAAAGAAAATAAAGGAAAAATAAAAATTATTACAATCCCAACTAAATAATTAAATTAATTATTACAAGCCCGAATTTGAATTTAAATGAGGCCCAAGTGGGTTAACTCATGGGTTAGGCTTACTTGATTTTTGGAGGGAAGCCCAAAAATAGGCTTTTGGTCCCCTTTTAGTTGCACAGCCCAGTTGGGCTTTAGGATCGTCCTAAGTAGCTCACGCAGCAAGCCCAGCAACAACAGTTGGGTTTAGCAGCCCAGCAGAAGCAACAGCAACGAAGCCCACCTCAGTTGGACGAGCCCAGCAACTTGTTGAGATGCAGCAGCCCAGGAGCAACAGCAGCACAGCCCAGCGGCAGAGATGCACTAGCTTTGGGCTTGGTATGGCAGCAGCAGCAGCTTCCTTGGCCAGGTTCAACAGCAGCAGAAACTCACCAGTCCCAGCTGCAACAACAGCAACAGACAAGGTTTCAGCAGCAGCTCAGGTGGCCAGCAACACAGTTCTGCAGCAACTCAGTGGCACCTGCAAGTGAACAAGAGTGCAATGATCTCAGACAACTCTGCAATGATCTTGTGCAAAGATTGCAAAAGCAGTGTGCAATGATTGCAACGCAGAAGCTGCAATGATCTTGACAGAGATGCAATGGTAGATGAAAGACAGCAAAGGAAATCAGCAGATGGCAGCACCACTCCCCGGCAACGGCGCCAAAAACTTGGTGTGATTAGAAAAGACACAAAAACTCTTGCAAGTATACAAGGTCAAGTTTTAGTATAGAAAGTAAGAATGGGATCAGTCCACAGGGAGTGGGAGCATACAAGAAATTATCCTAAGCTATCAATGGGTGCAAAGCACTATGGCAGTGAGCAAGGCAAGGTAATATGGCAGATGCAAAGAACCAAAACAGTTAACAAACCAAAGCAGTTAACACAAGATGGCAAAACACCAAAGATTAAATGGCAGAGGATATAAAATAAAAATAGCAGGGAACCAAGGCTGTAAGCCAAGGGCAGGGGGAGTTTGTGCACTGATTTCAGTGCACAACAGCTACAAATTGCAAGGAATTAAACAAGCAAAACAGGTAAGGAGATAAACTGAACAGGAAGCAAAACAGAACTGAATTTAAGTGACAGTAAAAGGGATTGTGGCTAAGCTAAGGCGTAGTATCCACCTTGTGTCCTAATCAAACAACATATTTCTAGGTTGAGTTGAAAATCCTATGCATACATCTAGAATGGGAGGAAAACTAATTTGCTCACTAGTTTGCCCCCAGCATTGACTGTCTTTTGACAGAACAATCAATCACAGGCACTATGAGCATTAACCTCTTCCCATTGCTCAAGCAAAACAGGGCAAAGAGTTAACTATCCTAGCAACTTGTCATTTGACAGTGCATAAGGCTTCAACTGAGCCTTAACTTAATGCTACTTAGCTCATGCTCAACATATTACATACACAAGCATTCATCATACAAGATAATTCAAATAACATACACATAACATTCAACTGTCAACTATGATAAAGGGACTGAATTTGAAATTGTAATGAAAATTTCTTCAAAATGTCTACTGGCTAGTCCAGAGATGCCGAATTTTACAACCCTAACACCCTTTTATAGTTACAGCCAAAAAAAAACTAAAATCCCCAAATCAGTAAAATTAGGGTTTTACAAAAAATCCTTACCTAATCTCTGAAAACGATTGATATCTCTCACCCATGCTTCCTTGTCGTCTGCTGATACTACCCATGCCTTCGATTTATTCTCTAACCTCACCTATTTCATCAACTCCTAACCTAGGGTTTCTGTGAGATGAAACGATTAGGAGGTGATGTAATAAGTGGCTAGAAAAGTAGGTCTAAGTGATGATGGCTCGAGTGGTGATGGTTGAATGATTTGGGGGGAGAAGATGGTGGAGTGATTTGGGGGAGAAGATGGTGGTGATGGAGACAGCGTCGCTGTTTCAGAAGAGGGGAAGAAGGAGATGGCTCGATGGGTTTTGGCAGAAGGGTGCGTTTGGTGCGGGTAATAGGGTTAGGTTGCTTAGGTGTTAAACGGGATCATCAAATTTGATGTTTTGTGAAGGGAATCCGTGGGATGATAACTTCTGAAACGGATCTAACGGCGAGATGGAGACAGATTATGAGCGACCGTTGGATACAAAAATACAACGAAACTAACGGCTCAAGATGGAGTTAGGTGCTGTAGTGTTGGTAAGGTGCATCGAAATCTGATGCATGATGACGCAGCGACCGTTGGATGATGGAATGGATCCAATCTTACGGTTAAGATGGAAAACGGGTTTGGGTATTGAATTTTGGGTTTATGATATGGATTTGGGCTTAGGAATTGGATTTGGGCTTAGGTAATCTTGAGCCCACTTCTTCTTTAAGAACAATTTCTTCCTTTTTAAGCCCATTTTTATCCTTGAGTCTTCCATAACACATTCTTCACTTCTTTTCCGCTAGAGATTCCACCGGCTTTCTCCCGTGTCTTTGCTCTTTTGGCTCCGCAACTCATCTAGTCTTTATTTGGTACCTAAAAATACAAAATTAATTAATAAAAATATTTATTCTTGAAAACAATGAAAATACAGAATATGGGATAAAATGTAGAATTAATGCACAAAAGATGAGTTAAATGCCAAGAAAAATATATAGAAATATGCACTTTTTAGCACTCATCACACCCCCTTACACAATGATCCGAAAACCATTTGTATTTGTAGTGTGAACTACATATTAATTCTCCCACTTTTTGTCAATAATATTGGCAAAGGTACAAGAACGGGATTATAATGAAATTTCCGTAAGAGACCTTTCATGACTAAAAGAAAAAATACATACCATCTAATTTAGATGCAATCATATAGCCGAAGCTAATAGCATTCACCAAGGAGTTTAAAAGATACAAGATAACCCCTTTAAAATTCCACAGCCGCACACCTCTCAAGATATGACCATTAAGCACAAGTTTAAAAGAACTCTCCCCTATTTGATGTCATTCCCAAGGAAACAACAAGAGCGACCTTAATTCCAAAAGAAAGGAAGGATTTTTATTGGACACTAAAAACCATGAGAATGGTTTTATATATCCAAAATCTCAATCAAATTAATCACAAGTAAACGCATGATTAATTTAATCGGAATACGGAATCAAATTAAACACAAAAGTGATCAACTTAGTTGATTATGCTCGACATAGAGAACTTACGGAGCATGCGACTAACATACCCATCAAAAAATGAATAGTATAGTCGTTCATATACTCAACATAAGAGGAATCTTACGGAGTATGAAAATAATCAACTAGATTAATTACAAGATAACCCATAATTAATCTAATTGGAATACACAATCAAACTAATTACAAAGGTAATCAATTTAATTGTCATTTTTGCTCGACATAAAAAGACTTATGGAGAAATAACTAAATAACCAAACAAGATTAATTTAGTTCAAGAATGCTCAACATAAAGTACCTTACGGAACAACCAACAAAGCTAATAAAAAATTAATCAACTTGGTTGTATCGTGCTCAACATAAGACACATTACGGAGCCTCACAGTATTACATAAAATATGGATCAGTGAAGATCAATATTGTGGAATACACAAGGATTCATTCTATCTTCCATCACTATTTTCATAACGATTTTTAATATACATAATCCTTGAACACAAAATTTTTTAACCTATCTTCCATCAAAGAATTGACAATATAGGCTTAACTTTTGTATATGTCAAAAGTTTATTCATCCTTAAATCAATACATGAATACCGATCATGAACGAATTTACTTTTGACAAAATATGGGACAACATAGTTCACGGACGTAAACACCAATATCCCATAACAAATTGCAATATAACAAATCATAAAGATTAAATACTGCAAACCATCATCCTCCAAATATTTTTAGAATTTAATACCAATAAACCTAAAAAAGAACAAGAAGATGAAAAATATAATAGTTATGTGTAGTCACAATCATTGCTATTCAAAGCACTAGTTATTCTTCCAACTAAACCAAAAAGAAGACATAATAAGAAACATAAATAAAACAAACTGAAGAAAAATAGACTTCAGTGTTATCCCGAACACGAACTAAGATTATATGGATGGTTCAGAATCCTCACGATACAAGGGGTCTTTGAGCTTGTGATGAACATCATTCATTGCAACATCGGAGAGGTGATTCTCTTCATGAAGATCATTGATATAAGAATTTATGAGACCAAGGTCAACAATAACATTTTCCAACTCAGTTTTCAATGCATCAAGATCTTTCAGAGTAGCAATGAGCTCATGTTTTGCTTTCTCAAAGTACTTAAGAAAGTCATGAACAACTTCAGCAGAAATCGTATCATTCTTTTCAGCATCCTCATGAACATAGGAAAAATAACATGAAGCATTCGGATGATTATCATCTACAAGGGTTCTCTTCTTCTTGTACTCAACAAGAACACCTTTGTCAAGGAATCCTCTTGCAAAACCACCATAGCAAGATGAAGAATAAGACATTCTTGACATCCCAGAAACCATCCTAGAGTATGCGTACGTGACTTTTGCAACTCAATAGGTAAGTATATAAGGGCTTCCTTAGGAAGGGATTTTAGGGTTTAAACACTTGACTCGTGCCAGAACATGGATAACCGTTCGAGTGCAACATTACCCAGAAAAGAAAGGCCCACAAAAAAAACTTTTTCTACAAAAATAAGGTTTGAAAAACTCCATAGCACAGAAAAGCACTTTTGAGCATAGTTGTAGCAAGAAACAAGATTCAAAAGAAGACTTCCTAATGACAATTTACAAACAATACTTTAAGCACAGTGAGTCTGCAAACAAAAAGCTTAGCTATGGACGATAAGAAGATAGCTCAACCTAACAGACGCAAATGCCAAAAGTATACTTGAATATTAACACATCTTACTCAACAAGGTTTTTATGAGTAAGCTCTTCAATCCTTGTGATTAATTAGCACAAGTATGAGCCACAAGCTCATCAACAGATTTGTGTTTATGGTCAAGTCTCTTTTTCCTCCTGAAACTAGAGAGGGACTCCCTTTTATGTGAGAAATTATCATAAAACTTACTGTCATCAAAATACGAGACATAGTTTGAGTTCTTACCAGAAGAATTTTGGTTTAAGAGAAGGACAACCTGTTGACGAATTCTTTATACCCTTCAATTATCTTTTTCAGATTATCCCTCATTTCATAAGCTTTTCTTCTTTCTTCTGAACATCCTTTCTCAACAGGAGTAGCTTTATTTCTAGAGACAACGACACAATCTTCCTTTAGACGATGTTTATTAAGATGTCTGTTTTTTACTTGTGTGTTCGAGGAACTCATTGAACTAACTTTCCTGGTAACATACACAGGGTTGGTACGAAAACCAATTGTTTTAGTCATACGAATGTCAGTTACACCTTTAATAATTAAATCTAAGGTGTGTTGAAGTTGAACCAAGGAGTTTTTCTTTAACCTAGAGGTTCCCTTTCGTTTAACAGAACTCTTTGTCTCACAGACAAGACATACTTTCTGATCATCATAATGATTAGATACTACAGTCTTAATATCATCGTTAGAATATTTCTTCCCTCCATTTTATATGCAACATCCTTGAGTGTTGGTGACTTCAGGCACATCCGTTTTACTAGAAGGGCCTTCTGTTTTTACTTCTGAGCATGAATCATCTTTAGATGTGTCATAAGCACTTGGAATATTATATTTCTTTGAGCATCCTTGAATAGAGAGCTTACTCAAGCGATGGTCAATTTCCAAGGCATCTCTTCTGAGGCTAACTTCAAGAGACGTACACGAAGAATCAGCTTCAGAATTACCTTTGGGTTTGCAATCTCTTATTACACCAAGTATAACATTGACATGGTGCTTCAACCAATTGAATCTATCAGCTTGTATTCTAACAAGATTTAGAATAAATTCACTCTCTTCAGCTGAATCCCGTTCATTAATATAGAATCTCTCTTTTGAAGGGTAATCGGGATCACACATGTCAGTGTTTGTCTGTCTCGTCAGTACAGAAGATTCATCTATATTTGAGATTGAGGAACCTTTCTCTTTAATAGAGTTAGACGAGATAGAACTTTTATTTCTGGTGACGCGTTTATCAGAGATAATACTCTTATCCATAGAGTCAGATTGCTACAAACAACGACTTTTGAGGTCTTGAACGTGTTTTCCTGCTCTGATACCAATTGAAAAAGCGGGAGTCTAACAACACCACCCAATATTTCGCTTAGCAATCTGTATGGACAAACTCGAATATACTTTTAAGATAATCAACAAGACTCAACCAATTAAAAGTATATCAACTAGTTTATATCTCTCTCTCTTGATTTGATTTCCTCAAACAGAAACTGTGAGTACTAATCAAATACAAGGAATAACTTGGATGGTACCAAAGACCAATATCCAAGGATCAATCAATGACAATCAACAACCAAAGGTTGGATTACTCTAATTGATGATCTAACGCACAACCTGTATTATTTCAATTATAAAGATAAAACAATATGATGCGGAAACTGAAATAACACAGACACCGGAAATTTTGTTAACGAGGAAACCGCAAATGCAGAAAAACCCCGGGACCTAGTACAGATTGAACACACACTATATTAAGCCGATACAGACACTAGCCTACTCCAAGCTAACTTCGGACTGGACTGTAGTTGAACCCTAATCAGTCTCCTACTGATCCAAGGTACAATTGTACTCCCTACGCCTCTGATACCAGCAGGATACTGCGCACTTGATTCCCTTAGCTGATCTCACCCACAACTAAGAGTTTCTACGACCCAAAATCGCAGGCTTTAACAATAAACAAATCTGTCTCACACAGACAAGTCTATCAAAGGATCAATCTGTCTCCCACAGAAAAACCCTAAAGATTTTATTCCGTATTTTGATAATAATCAAGGTGATCAGGAACCAATTGATAATCCAGTATTATATTCCCGAAGAACAGCTAGATAAATCAATCACCTCACAACAATCTTAATCGTATGGCAACGAAACAAGATGTTGCGGAATCACAAACAATGAGACGAAGATGTTTGTGACTACTTTTTATATCTTGCCTATCAGAGATATTAATCTCAAGCCAATCAATCATATTGTAATCGTACGATAGAAGATGCAAGATCAGATCATACAACTACGATAAAAGTATTATCGGTCTGGCTTCACAATCCTAATGAAGTCTTTAAGTCGTTAACCTGATTTTAGAGGAAGAAAACCAAAGGTTAAAGGAGAAACGACTCTAGCATGCAAACTAGTATCACACTTGAGGTGTGGGGATTAGTTTTGCAGAGTTGCTAGATGTCCCCTTATATAGTCTTTCAAATCATGGTTTCGCCTTGGTCACAAAGCAAACAATATCCACCGTTAGATGAAAACCTGATTTAGATTCAAGCTAATATTTCTCAACCGTTAGATCGAAAAGTTAGCTTGTTATACACAAAAGAAATGTACGCTTCCAGGTTTGTTAACCATTCCGAAACATGTACATTGTTGGTTCAACAATAGTTAACCAAAAGGTTAGCCATATAAGCATTTCATACCAACCATATTCTTCTTCACCATAACTAGTTCAAGTGACTTAAATGAACTAGTTAGAGAGTTGTTGAATTGCAAGGAAATCTTATGTATTACACAAGACACAATTGAAGCCAAGATGATTTGATTCACTTGAATCGGTTCATGAACTTTATAGCCACAGTTTGCAATTTACATTCCTTAGTCTTTATAAGTTTAAGTTCATAAATCATCTTCAGATATATAACCTTCTTAAGGTCGTACACTAGGTTCGCGGACTTAAGCAACCGGGCAGAATTTACAAACTCCAGCAGAAAATTTCGGCAAAGATTTTTCGCCGGTTCGCGGACTGGTACTCACGTAACAAGTTTTTCAACTCCAGCATAATTTCTCGGGATGAGAAGTTCGGCAGTTCGCGGACTTGGAAACAATCCATTCTTTCGGTTTCTCTTGATCAACAAAGTTCGCAAACTTTGGTTCAAGGAATAGGACTTATGCACATATGTGTTTCCACAACAATACTAATGTCCATCATTGGTTATGTAATCTAAACTCTCATTCCAACCATTGAAACATTCTTAGAGGACGTTATATAGTTGTTACACCATTTCTTGTCTAAGCAATTTTCAAAGTGATTGAAACATATCATGACTTTTGTCACTAGGTAAAGATAAACATGGTCGAAGCTAAACGCTTACCAACACATATTTCGAGATATAGATAGGCGAGGTATACTCGGCTCGAAATACCAAATGTGTATAATTTAAGTCTATATATAGCATACGAATTTTTGTCTCAAGAAGTAGGAGATAGAGTAGATAGACTTTTGAGTGACAGATAAGTTCAAGTCTTCACACAACTTCTTGTCAAGAAGTTCCACCGGTTCCTTGAGTAGTTTTTCTTCTTGTATGATGAATCGCCATGAAGTCCTTGAGCTCATCTATACTTTCTATCCTAGTCCGAGACTTAGCTATAGTAGACTAGAAATCAAGACTAATAGTTTTGATCACTAACATTGACAAACATGCTTGAGATAGCAACGCATGCGATTTCGACCAAGCAATGCTCAACAAATAACTTGAAACCTTTACTCTAGATGGTAACTCTCTTTTAGGGTTAGAGTTACCACTTTTCTTATGGTAAACTTATGTGTGATATCGGTGGGAATCACATTAACCTTTTACACATATGCTAGAGATGTTTATATAGGTTCCAAACCCTAAGGAATATGGAACCCCACCGAAGGTGCCACATACAATATTGTCGACCATATTCGGATCCAACCCGAATATCTAACAGTAGAAATATGATTCTATGGACAGAAGTGCGATCTCTATACACGTACCACTAGTCTTCGATGGAACGAACTATTTATGGTGGAAAATTACTATGCGTGCTTTTATACAAGCGCGAGATTTTCAATCATGGGTTCGTATTGTTAATGGATATGATCCTCCATTAGTTACAGTAGACAGTGTAACTGTTGCAAAGGATATTGTTGATTATGATAAACTTGAGATTCTTGCTGCAAAGCAAAATTCTGACGAATTAAATTCTATCATCCATGCCATTACCCCAGATCTTCAAAACCACGTTACTACATGTAATAAGTCTAAAGATGCTTGGGATATCTTAGAAACCGTATTCGAAGGGAATGCCACAGAGAAAGAAGCAAGTCTTCAAAATCTAGCTTATGACTGGGAAAACCTTCACATGTCTGATGATGAAACCTTTGATGAGTTTAACCAAAGACTTTCTCAAATAGTTAATTCCTCATATTCATTAGAAAGAACTATTACGGAGAAAGTTATTGTGTGCAAAATTCTCAGGTCTCTACCATCAAGATACGAGTCTAAGAAACATGCCATTGAAGAAGCAAACGATCTTTCTACACTCTCCAGAAATACTCTTGTTGGAAAGTTAAAGATCTTTGATAATGAACACGCATCTAAAAAGGAGGTGATTTCTCTTAAAGCTGCAAACAATTCTGAATCCTCTAAGGATAAATCTGGTTCGCCAGATACTAAGGATGTTACTCCACGACAATTTAGAAAATTCTTGAGAGACAGGAAAAAGAGTTTTTCTAAAGGTGCAACATCTCCTAATGATGATGTACAATTCTATAACTGTCGTGGTTTCAGGCACTTGTCTTCAGTATGTCCTAGATGGAGCTGTAGACAATTGGCATATGCAGCAGCCTTGCCTACTCTTGATGATGGACTTGAATATTATAATCCCCAAGAGTACGCTGGCGAGGTTACATTAGCTTCTAGAAAAATTCTTTCGGATACTGATTCTGATTCTAAAGAAGAAGTGTTTCACGTGGATCTTGTCGCTAATAATCTTCTTAAGGAATGTCATAAAAAACTCTCGGAAGCTGAAGGAACCATTTTCAGTGAGAAAGTTAAATATGACAGACTTCGTAGTTGGAATAAATACTTGCAAGAACAATTTGATTCTAGTGGTGCAAAAGATTATCTCAACGAAATACGAAGGCTTAAAGAAGAAATTGCCTAAAGTCGAGATCGGGAAATTACTCTTCAAGCAGAGCTAGATAACTTCGAGAACATTGAGATGAACTTGTTATTTGATTCAGAACGAGAATATCTCAAAGTTCAATGTGAATCATCCAAGAATGATCTAGTTATTGTGCTTGAAAAGGTCAAAAGGTTGGAAGAATAAAACTCGAGCTTAAAAGAGAGTTTGTCTAGAAATAACAGCTCAGATTAATTAACCTCGATATTGGGAGCATGTAGAATTCATCGTGATACACGATGGTTGGGCTATGAAGGAATAAACGCTCCTGGTATTTGAAAAGAGGTAAAATTTGTCAAAGCTAAAGATTCTTCTAAACAAAAACCTTCCACGGTTGACAAAAGTAAATTATCTCTACCAACTGCCGATGACGAAAAGAGGAAATTCTGTCAAACTCCAATGCAAGCACATACACATTCAGGTAACACTAAACATAACTTTTTCCATTCTACTAAACATTGTTTTTATTATGGAAAACCAGGTCACTTGCTAAGGAATTGCATATATCTTAAACGAGATAAAACCAGATCTGATTCTGATAAGATGACAAGATCTGATGTTCCAAACTGGAGAAAAACTGAGTCTCATAATATCAGTTTTTCTAGTATTCCCTCCAAGAAATTTCAAAATTATATTGGGGAGAAAAAGAAATATGTTGCTCCAATATCTACTCAGAAATGGGTACCAAAGAAGATCAATAAAGAAACGAGTACTATTAAGAATGATCTCCCAGACAAGATTTCGACAAGGGATAACATCTTAAAAAGGTATGGAACAGTTATTGAAAGTTTCAAGGAGTTGTTAAATTCCTAGATTCCATGCATGATTTTGTTTCGAATACTTGTGGTGAGCAAGATTTTGTTCACCTCAACACAACCTGATTGTGTTGGAAGTGCATCTTCACCAAGAAGCCCTAATAAATGCGGTGAGGATTGCAAAGAATTGGGTCGCACATATTGTGTTGGGTAATTTTTGAATATGTGGAACAATTTATTATTTCGAGCTGAGTCTAACTCGCTTACATATTTCTCGAAATATGTGTTGGTAAGTTTTCTCTTTGGCCAAGTTCATCTTTACCTAGTGACGAAAGTTATGATATGTTTCAATCACTTGAAAATGGATTTGACGAAAAATGGTTTGTGAATAACAACTGTATAACGTCCTCTATGAATGTTTCAATGATCGAAATGAGAGTTTATATTACATAACCATTGTTGGATACAAGCATTGTGAGGTAACTCATAAATGTATAAGTCCTTTTTCCTTGAACCAAAGTATGCGTACTTTGTTGATCAGGAAAATTGGAACAAGAGCTGTGAACTCAGTCCGTGAACCCAGTCCGCGAACTGGTGGAGGTTCTCATCCCGAGAATATCTGCTGGAGTTTGTGAACTGCTTCCGGGAACTTAAGTCCGCGAACCCAGTCCATGCATATGATTCTTAATTACCTAATTTGATTTGTGATTAAAAAAAGTTCTTAAGCTTAACCGGTTAGAAGCAATAATCAAAACTATTGGATGTTGGTTTTTATTGTCAAAGAATCTTTTTCATACTCTTATGGTAACCATTCTTGGTGTAAATCCTTATGGAAAAGATTATTCTTACTTCTAAGCATATTAATTCTTATTTATACAAGTTTGTATCTTTGAAAAGATGATCACAATACTTGATATTCATGATTATATATTGTGTATTATTACCATGAGATAGTTCTATTGTTTAGTAACTCGATCTCATGAGAGACTTTAAATGATTGGTTCTTAGTTCTTATCTCCTTGTGGGGTTTCTAAAATCCAATATATGAATCATTATCTATGGAGTAAGGTCACTCTTGTTGTTCTTTCAGGAATGACATCTTATAGGGGTGAGTTTTTAAATGAACTTGTGCTTAATTGCTATATATTTGAGGGGAGAAGCGGTTGTGGAACATGTAGGGGTTAACTTATATCTTAATGAACTCCTTTATGAAGTCACTAAGTTTCGACTCTGTGATATCATCTAAAGTAAAGTTGATATGTTTTCCTTTGGTCAAGAAGTTTCTCTATAAAAATTTCATTAGGATCCTACCAGTTTTCGTACCTTTGCCAATTTATATTGACAAAAATGGGGAGAATTATTTTGTAGTTCACACTACATATACATATGGTTTACGGATCATTATGTAAGGGGGAGTGGTTTTCATTGTGAGATGAAGTATTGACTAAGGGGGAGTGATACATATTACCATAGTATTATTGTCAAAGTTGTGATACAATTTAACTTTAATGTGGTGTAATAATACTATGATGGATCTTCAACAAGTACAGGATGAGCACACGCATAGTTGAAGAACCAAGGAAATTAAGCATGTCGAAATCCATATGTAAAATGGTTTTGTCACTAAAATTTACAAAGGGGATATTGTTAGAGCATTGCTCGGTTGAACCCACTAGTGTTGCTATGTCAATTTAGTTGTCAATTTTAGTTGCCAAAATGCATTCTTGATTTAGTATACTATAGATAGTTTCAGACTGGATTAGGTCTAAGAAGAGCTATTCTTGAAGGATGAAGACTGAAGATTACAAGAAGACATCAACAAGGACTTCATCCACAAAGGTATGTGGTGATTGATTTCATTTGTATTCTTGTTCAATTCTACCTTTCTAATCTATCGAAACAAATGCTCACTCTAAGGAACAATTCCTATGACGGTTACTATACATTTATGTATATATATTTTAGGTTATTTGAGACATAACTTTTCTGACAATAACCTTTATCCTTAGAAAGGTTCTCATGCTATATTGAATGAGCTTACGAATTCAACGAGCCAAGAATCACTGAATTCCGAGTTATAACGATGAAGTTATGAGTGATTTATTAAAATAACAATTGTAAGTGTTGTTGCAATTGTTACAGTTTGTTAGTAGGAAACAATCCATGGACTGTTTGTAACGGTTCATGGACTTGGGTCCAATTACGTGACTAAAAGGCATTTTTGGTCAAGTTGGTGATGTTTCCTTATGTAGGCAAGATGGCTATTAATCCAAACATATTTGATTATCATATTAAAGTGTTTGTAATAACTTTTAATTCCTGCCTGAGTTAAAAATGTGATTTATTCACATAAATACAATATTTGCTAATTAATTGTTTATTTAATTATTTTGGCAAGAGTTTGTAACTTAGGAAAGACTTTCAAAATTAGGAGAGTCTTGAAAAAGGAAAATAACTTTGCTTTGCTTTTAAGCTACCTTTCACTATAAATAAAGGGTTCGTGAGTGCTACACGTTTTTCATCCCATTTGAAAATCTGGTGTAAACTCATAAGGTTGTTTTCCATGTCTTCTATTCTTCGTGAACAAGAGTGAGATAAAAGTATTTGTATTGGGGATCATAAAGCCGAGTTGTATTAATCTTCGTGATTGATTATACAACTTGTAATCTAGGTTTTTCACCTCTTGTCTATTATAAGGTTTTCTCTTCTGATATAAAACCATTCAAGAGTTGTTGATCGTACACCCTAGGTTTTGATAGATTTCAATTTTCGATCGTATACCAACACTTGTTAGTCGAAATCGGAAGTTAGAAAGAAAACTTCGATTAAGGTATCTCGTAAAAATCCTTAAGAAGTTTTAAACAAGATATCTCTAGATTTATTCTAGTTGTTCTTGTTATAGAATAATTAGGTTTCTCTTCCATTATTGAAGAGTATAATAATCCCTAATCTGCAAGTTTGTTTTGATATTACTTTTACCTTGTAATTGTTTTTATCAAAATAAACGCAAGATTTCCAAAACCTTGATTCAAATCTAAAGGGAAATCAAACCGGTGTTTTGTGCAAACAAAATATTGAATCGTATCAATCGTGTTGTTATATCTTCTAACTTGGGTTCTGCTAGAAGATTTACGAGAAGAATTCCTAAAGAAAACCGGTGTTGTGCTGGGAATTCTATAAGTGCTGAAGCAGTATTACATCTAGTCCGAATAGGTAGTAGGAAATTGTTGTAACAACTTATAAGTGTGTGACTATTCTGGACTCGGTCCCGGAGTTTTTCTGCATTTGCGGTTTCCTCGTTAACAAAATTTATGGTGTCTGTGTTATTTCTTTTCCGCATTATATTGTTTATCTTTATAATTTAAATATCACAGGTTGTGTGTAAGTTCAATTAATTGGGAGTCCAACCTTTGGTTGTTGATTAAATTGATTGACACTTGGATATTGGTTTTTGATATCGTCCAAGTTATTTCTTATATTCAATCGGGCTCGCAAATTCCTATTTGTTTGATTGCGGATTGAATTGAAAAAAAAAGATATAATTCTTTGATATACTTTTCTTAAGATTGAGTCTGACTGTCTAGTTGATTCTCTTGAAAGTATATTAGAGTAAGTCCTCTCAGATTGCCAAAACGAATTATTGGGTGTGGTTGTTGTACCCCCGCTTTTTCAAGTCCTCTCAGATTGTCAAACGAATTGTTGGGGGTGGTTGTTAGACCCCCGCTTTTTCAAGTTCACAGAAATTTGTCGAAATCCTAGACAATCTAAAATTTTAATAATAAAGTTCCATTCAAGTATGTCGAAATCTTTAGAAAGATCAAGTTTCAAAGCCATGAATCCATTTTTCATTTTACTAGTTTTCATTGTATGTAGGATCTCATGTGAAACTATAATGTTGTCAGTTATTTGTCTCTTGGGAATAAAAGCTGATTGGTTCTGAGAAATGAGTTTATTTAAGTAAGGCTTAACCCTGTTTGCTACAATTTTTGCTACAATTTTGTATAAAGCATTACTTAAACTAATAGGTCGAAAGTCACTAGGATTCTTTGGTGTTTTATTTTTTAGAATTAGTGATATAAAAGTGTGATTTATTTTTTGTTTAAATTTTCTTTCTTTAAAGACCTGTTGAACACATGTGATGATATCTGTTTTTAGATCATTCCAATGATTTTGGTAAAAATCCCGGAGGGAATCCATCAGGACCAGTCGCCCCCCAAGAGTTCATATTGAAAAGCGCCTATTTAATTTCATTTTCATCATGGATACTACAAAGGTTAGCATTATCATTTTGATTAATCTTAGGTTTTAGAATCCTACTAAAAATCTGATCAATAGTATTATCATTTGTTGTATTGTGGTCATTTTCTTTTATCCATTTTTCTTTTACGTGTTGTCCCTAATACATTTTTTCTATTTTATACCAAGACTTTAGGTCGTCATGTAATAATTCTAGTTTTTTATTGGACTCATAGTTGTAAGGCTTCCTATTTTCTACTTTAATTTCATTTAAGATGTATGAAATGTTTTTAAAAATATTACCAAACTCCTTTTTGTTCCAAATTTTAAGGTATGTCCCTAGTTTTTTAATGGTATCATTTATAGGAGATTTTTCAATTAGATTGCTATAAGACTTATGTTCCTGCCAGCATTTCATATACCTATAGAGTCTACTAGCTTTTCCTGTTTTGGAAAGGTTTCTAGCATTATTGGAGCATGATCCGACATTACTGTTGTGAGATGTTTCATATAGGATGTAAGGAACATTTCTAACCATTTATGATTTACTAAAGACCTATCGATCCTTTCCTGAATGTTATTCTTTCCTATTCTTTTATTTGTCCAAGTAAATGGCAGCCCCGTATATTTTAGGTCTACTAATCCTAATTTCTGAATACAACTATAGACATAAGCTAGACTGCTAGAGTTAGTATCTTTTCCTCTTTCCTTTTCATCTTTGTAAAGAATGAAATTCATATCACCTATCAAAGCCCAAGGGTTGTTTGCATCACTAAAACTAGAAATAAATTCCCACTACTTAATTCTTAAATATTTATCTAAAACTCCATAAACAAAAGATATATTAAAACTCATATTATCCTTTATAACATGGAAACTAAAAAGATTATCTTTAAAATAAATGAGGTTTGCAGATACTCCCTGAGTCCAAGCAATGGCAAATTCCCTTGATCTTCCAATGGAAGGGATGATAAACCAATCCTTCATTTTCATTTTAGTAAAGCATTTCTCTACACATTGTATCTTAACTTTAGTCTTTGATAAGAAAATTATGTCTGGATTAAGTGTTTTATTGAGATGTTTTAGGTGATCTTGTTTTAACTCGGACCTAATGCCCTGGATATTCCATGATAATACCTTAAAGTCATAACCATAAGCTCTATCATCCATCACCATATAGAAGAACAATAATTGGTTATACCAAGGCAATAAACTATTTATTCTATTCTTGAGAAACAAACTCAAATAAAAAATGCACACATAAATAAGTTGCTGAAGAAAAATCATTTTGCATGTGAGTCTAGAAATTTTAAGTAGTAAAAGAATAAATTCTGAGATAATGATATCACATCATACTATTTTGAAATGTAAATTGAAATTGAAAATTTACTTGGTTTTAAAGTTTTTGTCAAGAAATACCTCATTAACAGAAGTATGGTCCATCGGGATAAAGTTGTCATCAAAAGCATCAGAGATGGCCATCATTTGTTCAGTGTTATTATTCTTTCCAGCTTCAGCTTCAATAATACTCCAACAAAGCTTATCTTTTTCACTTTCAAAAGTGGTGGATTCTATTTCTTGATTGCTCAACTTCTCTTATTTTGATAGTTGCATCAAGCCTTGACCTACCCCTTCTTTAAGAACAACCATATCACTAGCCTTCGATTTTTCCCTTTCCTCTACCATTATCCATTCATTTATTCTCCTTTATCCTAATTTATTTTCTCCTGAGTCACTGATAACAATAATTTTTCTTCTCCCAGACCAGCATACTGACTCATCATTCTCAACCAATCTGCTTGTATCTTTTTTTGTTTAATCTCTTGATTTGCACTACTTTCCCCTGTTTCTGGAGCTTTTCCTTTTAGCCTTCTTTTCCATCCTCTGACAAATTGTCCATGCACCCATCATTGGATCTCTTGTCTCCTATAACTCCAACACTTTACTCTTTTCTACTTCTCTTCCAACTTATGTATTTCTAGGATTACCACCAGTTCTAGTAAAGTTTTCCTCTCCAGTTCCAGCATCCTTTACTTGTTCATAGTTAGCTGCTACCTCCTCAAACTCAATAGCTGTATCAGTTTCAATTCTTCTACTTTTGGTACCTCGGGTCTGATAATCCACTATGTCTATTTCACTCTCATAAATTATGAGACTTGCAGCCGCATTTGTCATATTTTCAACTCTCTCAATACCTTCAGTAGCTTGGTGTTGATGGTGGTTTTTAGCTTAGGTTTAGAATCGTAAAACCTTACATATGACATGACGTCACTATGACCACTGGTGCATTTATTGAATCATTCAACATGCCTACTGTTGATGATGGTTTTTATCTTAGGGTTAAAATCGTAAAACCTTACATCTGACATGACGTCACTACGACCACTAGCGCATTTATTGAATCAATCAACATGCCTACGTAAGAATTACCAGGATACCTTTTTTTTATATATATGTTTCATGTTCCACGGCAGAACCCTTAGTATTGACCGACATCATCTTCGTACATACCAAACCCTAATTTTCACGCCATCGTGCCAATGGAAAACTATGCCAGCCACGTCTCTGCGCCAAGGCAAGTCGACCATGCCAGCCGCACCACCGTGCCAAAGGCAAACCATGCCAGCCACGTCTCCGCGCCAAGGCATGCAAACCATGCCATCCGCACCATCGTGCCAATGGCAAACCATGCCAGCCACGTCTCCGCGCCAAGGCATGCCAACCATGCCAGCCACACCACCGTGCCAATGGCAAACCATGCCAGCCACGTCTTCGCGCCAAGGCATGCAAACCATGCCAGCCGCACCACCGTGCCAATGGAAAACCATGCCAGCCACGTTTCCGCGCCAAGGCATGCCAACCATGCCAGCTGCACCACCGTGCAAATGGAAAACCATGCC